>NW_026526721.1:48058754-48658754 GCF_024362965.1 Panthera pardus | reverse complement strand
GGAGTCTGCCACCTGGGTTACTCCTTCCTGTGCTGCCACCTGGAAACTACCAAAACAGTAAACTGGGGCATGAGTGGAGCTCACCTTGTTTATTTCTCATTTCTCAAAGACCACTCTTCTTTGTTGCCTGATGTCTAGTGTTTTGAAAACTATTGATTCACATGTATTTTGTGTGATTTTTCGCTTCTTTCATCCAGGTGGGTAAATCTGGTCCCTATTGTTCTGTCTTGGCTGAAAGCAGGAGTCTTCATCATCATTGACTCTTCACCCTTCCTTCCCTATCTGCATACTCAGTTGCCAATTTTAGTAGATTCTGTCTCTCAAATTCATTTATTCTTTTTCTTCTGTCATCATGATTTCCTAGTACTTCTTATCTGAATTGTTATTCTGTCTTTTTAGCTAGTGTCCTTGTATTTTTTATCTCTGTTTTCCTGTGCATTAGGTGTATTATGACCACCAGTATTCTTCTTAAACCACTCTATGAATGCAGTTCCCATTAGAAACTTACAGTAATTTCTTATTACCTGTCAAAATGAGTTCAGACCATCTGGCTTTTGAGAGTCTTGATAATATGACACTAATCTATCTCTTTAGCCTTTTACACGTATTTCATAGTCCAGCAAAATTGAATTATAAACAGTTTACTAAACAAAGCCTATTCTTAGTCACTCTTCTGCCTTAATGCCCTGCTCTCTTGTTTCTTGGAAGACTTTCCTCTTTATCTCAACCTGTTGAAGTTTTATTCCTCTTTCATGGTTCCTCTCAAATGGTACCTTCCTCAAAACTTTTCCTCATCTTCTAAACAGATATTACTAATTCCCATAATACTCCATTTGCATCTCTTTTATGTTACTTATAATATTTTTCTTTATTTTTTTAATGTTTATTTAATTTTTTTTTAGAGAGAGGCAGAGCATGAGCAGGGGAGGGGCAGAGAGAGAGGGAGACACAGAATCCAAACAGAATCCAAAGCAGGCTCCAAGCTCTGAGCTGTCAGCATAGAGCCGGATGTGGGGCTCGAACCCATGAACTGCAGGATCATGACCGAGCTGAAGTCGGACACTTAACTGATTGAGTCACCCAGGCACCCCTTATTTTGCATTATTTTAAAGTTAGTTGGTGATTTTTTTTTTTAAATTTTAATGTTTATTTATTTCTGAGACAGAGAGAGACAGAGCATGAGTGGGGGATGGGCAGAGAGAGAGGGAGACACAGAATTCGATGCAGGCTCCAGGCTCTGAGCTGTCAGCATAGAACCTGATGCGGGGCTTGAACTCACAAACTGTGAGATCATGACCTGAGCCGAAGTCGGTCGCTCAACCGACTGAGCCACCCAAGTGCCCCAGTTAGTTGGTGATTTTATGATCATTCTTATTCTAAAGGTTAAGCATCTTATGTCTTTTTTCAAAAAAAATTTTTTTTAATGTTTGTTTATTTTTGAGAGAGAGAGAGAGACAGAGCGCAAGTTGGGGAGGGGCAGAGAGAGAGGGAGACACAGAATCTGAAGCAGGCTCTGAGCTGTCAGCACAGAACCCGATGTGGGGCTAGATGAACGGTGACATCATGATGTGGCCCGAAGTTAGAGGCTTAACCAAGTGAGCCACCCAGGCACCTCCATCTTACTTATTTTTGTATCCGTATAATAGTGCCAAATTTATATTTGGTGAGATGAACTGGATCATATTGTTAGTCTTTATATGTTTTATTAGAATTAATGAATACAATTTTATTCCTAATTTATTTCCAGTAGTACTTTTCTATATTTCCTATTCACTAAATTACCTGTTTCTCTGTCTCATTGACTTATTTTCAGAGAGGATTCTAACTTTAGTGTTGTTTTTTTTTAATAATTTTTTAATGTTTTTATTTATTTTTGGGAGAGAGAATGCAAGTAAGGGAAGGGCAGAGAGAGAGAGGGAGGCACAGAATCAGAAGCAGGCTCCAGGCTCTGAGCTGTCAGCACAGAGCCCAATGTGGGGCTTGAACTCAGGAACCGTAAGAAGATGACCTGAGCCAAAGTTGGATGGTTAATCGACTGAACCACCCAGGCGCCCCCTAACTTTAGGTTTTAAATGACTTTCTATTTATTTTTTAAATTAAGGTGTAACTTTCAAGTAGTAAAGTACATAAATCTTAAGTGTGCAGCTAGTGAATGTTCACAAATGTATGCACCCATAATATCATCATTTAGATCAAGGTAAAGAACATTTCCAGCACACCAGAAGCATCCTTTGTGTCTCCTTCCATGTAGCAAAGCCTGTCCATAACCACATTTAAAAAAATGTCAAGTTGTATTGGTCTTCTATGCTTTTTTTCTTAAAGCAATTACAAGGTCATTTTTGAATCTTCAGAGATTCAAAAGCAGTTAAGAATAGCAGAGTTCACTAATATGAAGAGTTTAATCACTAGATGATTCAATTACAAGCTTATGTTGAAGAATTGTTTTAGTAGAAATGGACTCAGGATTTATATATTGGACATATCTCACAGTAATTAAATTTTTTCTAGATTTATTTTAGGAGTGTCATGGTTTCAATCTTATCTCTGTGTGGTATTTGATTAATATTTCCTTCTATACTCACTCCTCTGGATTGTAAGCTATATGGCAGCATGTACTACCCCCCCTTTCCCCATTTTATGTCTCTAATGTAATTATGGTGCTCTGCACATGTTAGGAATTTGATAAGTAATTGTTAAGTAAATGAGTTAATAAGTGGGCAATTTCTGCTTTAAACAATCTTGATGGAAGGTGAGGTAAATAAAGAACAATTTTAGCTGGAATCTGAGCAGATTGCAAGATTGCTTTGAATCTAAGTGGTCATAAAAATGAAGATTTACAGAACACATAAGATAATTGGGGGAAGATTAGGTAAAATCTAAAAATAACTTACTTCTGTGGTTTTGCTATTTTACAGATATCTTATATTGGAGAAGGCATCAGATGAACTTGTTGAACGAAGTCACATTTTTAGTAGCTTTTTCTATAAATGCTTGACAAGAAAAGAAAATAATTTGACTGAAGATAATCCAAATCTTTCGTAAGTCAGTCTTTCAATGTACTTCAGTTTTAAGAGAAAAATATGCTGTGTTGATGCTTCTAGTAAAAAAAACTTCTTACAGTTTTTCCTAGAGTGATCAGTATTACCATTTGTGCAGGCCTTTCAGCTCTTTCTCACCCCACTGTTCTTTTCCCTATCAGAGGAGGCTGACTCTTGCAGGCTGCATTTCCAAGTGCATGTTCTGTGGGGGACACTGGAAGTTGGAGGGCAAGGGAGGAAAAAGTCAGGTTATTTCTTTGTTACCCTCTTTGCATTGGGCAGTGATTTTGGCAGTGGCTCTATTTCCTCTATGGGTCCCATCTTATTTATTTATTTTTTAAGTTTATTTATTGAGAGAGAGAGAGAGAGCACATGTGAGGGGAGGGGCAGAGAGAGAATCCCAAGCAGGCTCCACATTGTCAGCGTGGCACTCAACACAGGGCTCAATGCGGGGCTCAAACCCAAGAATCGTGAGATTAGAACCTGAGCCGAAATCTAGAGTTGGATGCTTAACTGACTGAGCCACCCAGGTGCCCCTATATTTAACTTATTTGATGGCTTCCTGTTCTATTTTATGTATATAGAAATTGATGGTTGGTACCATGCATTTAATCTTATGTTTTGTTTTAAGATTACTAGTCATTATTTGGCATAGCCACCTAGAAACTGATGAAATGAAAGCAAGTGGATTCTGCTGTGGTTTTAAATTTTAAAGTAATTTTTTAAAATTAGAAGTTACATGTTTGATCATATATAAAAGTAATATAAAACAGTGTTACATAAGTGGCATATTCCAGGGTAAGACATATATAAGGTACTAAGATACTATACTTCATATCTTATATACACATACATACACACAGTTGACCCTTGAACAACATGGATTTCAACCATGGGAGTCCATTTATATGCAGATTTTTTGGGATAAATACAGTACATGTATATACTGTAAATACTGCAAATGTATTTTCTCTTCCTTATGATTCTCTCAACATTTTCTTTTCTTTAGCTTACTGTATTATAAAAATATATAATACATATACCACAAAATATGTGTTAATTGGCTTTATGTAATCAGTAAAGCTTCTGGTCAACAGTAGGCTATTAGTAGTAGTTAAGGTTTGGGGATCCAAAAATTATATAGGTGGGTTTTTAACTCCATGGCGGGGCTCAGTTCCCCTATCCCCTCACAGGTAAATACTTAGGTTAATGCTTGGCCTGATATATATGTAATTAGTTATCACACAAAGAATTTCTACAAATCAGTAAAAAAATAAGAAGATAGCCACAAAGCAGAGTGGTAAGGGGTATAAACCTTAATGGTAAATAAATCTCTGACAAGAAACTCCAACTACTAGTGTAAGGGAATTGCAGACTAAATGATGCACAAACCCATTACTATGGATTATGAGATGCTGAGAGATCTGGCTTCTGCCCATCTCCATACTCTCACCTCATGACATTCTTTCTCCTCACTTACCCTCCTTCAGCTCAGCCTTCCTCCTTTCAGTTTTCAAATATGCTAAGCTCTTTTCCTATTTTCTGACTGAAATTTCTTCTCCTGGCACTTTTTTTGTATTGTAACATGGTTTGTGATCATTGGTTTGTTTGCTTGTCCTAAGGTTAAACTTCATGAGGTCATGAAGGTAAATGCTATAACATAATTCCTTTGTGTCCCTTATGACACTTATATTTTAGACACGGTTTTTTTCTACCCTCTTCATTTTGTCTTATTTTCTACTCTGTCCCAGTGCCTTTTTCTCAGTGCTTGTAACATACTAGGAACTCGAAAGAGAATAATAATATATTTTATTGAATGGGAGAGAACTCTTAGACATATAATTAAAGATCTTCCAAAGAGTTAGGAACTGAGAATAAGAGATTATATCGTGTTTCCCATAACCTCTCCCATTCTCCTTGTTCCATCTAGTGTCTAATATATCAATCAAATAAGTCCAGTATGATCAGGAAATCAAACACCAACATAACAAAACAAAAGAAAACCAGGTGTCTATCTTTAAGATTTTCAAATGGAAAAGCAAATTAATAGGCTATGCACTATTTGAAAATAATTGTTCATAATCATTATAATGATTGGGTCATTCTGAAACAAAATTCAGTAAACATGTGACTTCTGATCATTTTATGAAGTTAAAGTCTACATAGTGTCTAATTCCTACCACCTTTTATTAGCTCATTCTAAATTCCATCTTCTCCTAATGTTTACTCCTGTGAGTATGGTTAGATATTCAGATGAACAGGGATGAGACAAAGATTTCTTTTCCTATATTACTTGGTATATAAATATAAAACAACTTATTTAATTCCTTGCATAAAAAGGAGGTTCTTGGGGGCGCCGAGGTGGCTCAGTTGGTTAAGCCTCTGACTTTGGCTCAGGTCATGATGTCACAGTTCATGGGTTTGAGCCCTGCATCAGGCTCTGTGCTGATAGCTCAGAGCCTGGAGCCTGCTTCAGATTCTGTGTCTCCCTCTCTCTCTGCCCCTCCCCCGCTCCAGCTCTGTCTCTCTTTGTCTCAAAAATACACATTAAAAAAAAAAAAATTCTTGGAGGCCCTGAGCCAGAAGTTACACACCACCTCTTTTCTAAAACTTTTTTTTAAGCAAGACTTTGAAAGTCTTTTTTTTTTAAGTTTTACTTTTTAAATGTTTATTTTTTTTAATTTTTATTTTAGAGTATGAACAGGGAGAGGGGCAGAGGGAGAGAGAGAGAATCTTAAGCAGGCTTCATGGTCAGAGCCTGATGCTGGGCTCGATCCTATGACCCTGGGATCATGACCTGCGCCAAAATCAAGAGTTGAATGGTTAACCAACTGAGCCACTCAGGCACCCCCCTTAAAACTTTTTTTTGGGGGCGCCTGGGTGGTGCAGTCGGTTGGGCGTCCGACTTCAGCCAGGTCACGATCTCGCGGTCTGTGAGTTGGAGCCCCGCGTCGGGCTCTGGGCTGATGGCTCGGAGGCTGGAGCCTGTTTCCGATTCTGTGTCTCCCTCTCTCTCTGCCCCTACCCCGTTCATGCTCTGTCTCTCTCTGTCCCAAAAATAAATAAAAAACGTTGAAAAAAAAAAATTTAAAAACATTTTTTTGATATTCAAACTTGGTTTAATATCTTCCTTCCTTATTTTCCTGATAAGATAAAGAAACAATTATTTGTGTGTCCTAGTTCTTTTCTAGGTGGCTTTTCTAAATGCTATAACATAATTCCTTTGTGTCCCTTATGACAGTTATATTTTAGACGCGGTTTTTTTCTACCCTCTTCATTTTGTGAACTCCTTAAGGGCAGCGTGGGTGATTTTTATTATTTATTATTAAGAACCTAATAAATCTATGTTGAAGAAGTAAATGAAAGATGGATGAATAGTGGGTATTTTCAACTCATTGTCTTATAATTTCCTTATATGTAAAATGAAAGGAGATGACTGTCATCTTTAAAAAAATCTAAGAATATATGCCTCATTCCTCCTGTTAGCTTTAACACCTCCCTCATCACAGGTATAACATTTAGACAATTCTTTTAAGGCTTAATGATAATATTTTTATCATGCCCAGATGGAACTAAAGTAAATAAATAGGTTTAGCTGTTTACATACAGTTACTGAGCTATTTTTGGAGTCTATAAACCATTTTATAAATTGCTCCTTCTATTCTATCTATGACATTGTTTATAAACAGTCATTAAGTTTAACAACAATTAGAAATTAATGAAAGGAAATGAGTATTATATATCTTAATATGCGTTAAATATTATATATCTTGAAGAAGATGGTTAAGTAAACTGAATCTCACATTTTTCAGTGTATAAAAATGACTCCTGAAATCTGTATCTTCAATTTTTAATTTTTTATATGTAAAATACAAGTATCTTTCATATTCCCAGAATGGCACAGAGGAGACATAAAAGAGTAAGAACATGGACTCGTCACATAAACATCTTTAACAAAGATTACATCTTTGTGCCTGTAAATGAGTCGTGAGTATTTCGGATTATTTAAAAACAAAATTGGAGAGTACAGAAAAAAATATTTTGTGCATTTTTAGATTAATAATCAGTAAAAGGTATGGGTATGCATCTCAAGTACTATGTTTAAATTTTCCAAAGAAGTAGCTAAAACTGTGAGTGACTATATTAGATTTTGATTTGGCAAATGGTCATATTGTAAATATAGTAGAAAAAATAAAAATGACAAATGCCCATAAGACTGTAATGACTGAGACATTGAATTTTTCTTTTTTGGGCTCAAAAGAATTTCTTACTAAGTAAAAGATGAAAAGATTTTAGAATAAACCTTAAAATATTTAAGAGAACAAACTGTTTAAGCACTAACAGAAAAAAGATGATGCTATGAGTTTATTTATTAAAGCAGTTCTTCAATAGGAAGCACTGATTATATGAAAGTAAATAAATTTGAAATAACTCAGATTTTACCCTAAGTAGTCTTACTACTCATTTAATTACTTTTGGAATGTGTGGTCCGTGTTATGTCAGATATTACAGTGTAGTTAATTGGTATGAAGTTTGTTTTACCCACTTTCTCAGCTGTAGATCTAAAACACATTGCTCTGCATTGTTTAGATTTCGTGTTATTAAGATTGTGTTTCTTTTTCAACAGATCTCATTGGTATCTTGCTGTCATTTGTTTTCCATGGTTAGAAGAAGCTGTATATGAAGATTTTCCACAAACTGTATCCCAGCACTCACAGGCTCAGCCATCTCAACATGACAACAAAATAATAGGTGGTAAACTTAATGTAGATACTGTTTTTAATGATGACGACAACAGTAGAATGATTATAGTGAACAATATGAGGTTAAAATATGGTGTGTGTATATATATATATATATATGTATATATATGTATATATATATACACATACATATATATGTGTATATATGTATATATATGTATATATATATACACATACATATATATGTGTATATATGTATATATATGTATATATATACACATACATATATATGTGTATATATGTATGTATATATATATATACATATATATGTATATATATGTATATATATATATATATACATACATATATATTAGGGAGGGAGGGAGGGAGGGAGGGGGAGAGAGAGAGAGAGAGAGAGAGAGGCAAAGAGGGAGGGACAGAAGGAGCCAGAGAGAGAGAGAATCTGAAGTAGGCTCCATGCTCAGCACAGAGTCCAGTGTGGGGCTCGATCTCACAACCATGAGATCATGAACTGAACTGAAATCAAGAGTTGGATGCTCAACTGACTAAACTACCCAGGAGCCCTGGTGGTAGTATTTTTTTTTTTAATGAAACTAGTAGAAAGAATAAGAAATCTGAAATTTTCATATAGATGCCCAACCTCATGTATAGATAAAATGTAATTCTTAAGTTATAATGTTATGTCAAGTTTTATCATAGCATTTTTTATAAAATAATCTTGCTAACATGACTAAGAATTCATACTATGGATCTTCAGGCATAGACCAGTTCAGGTCTTTGGCCTCCTTTGTTAAGTTTATTCCTAGGTATTGTATTCTTTTTTTTTTTTACTAGTAAAGAAACTAAACCAATTATCAAAAACCAAAGAAAAAATCAATGACCAGATAAATTCACAGATGAATTCTACCAAACATGTAAAGAAGAGTTAGTATCTACTGTCTTCAAACTATTCCCCCCCCGCCCGCCAAAAAAAAGAAGAGAGGCTTCCAAATTGATTCAATGAGGCCAGCATTACTCTGATACTGAAGCCAGACAAAGACACTAAAAAACAAAGAAACTAAAAAACAAGAAAACTACAAGCCAATATCCCTGCTGAACACAGAAGGAAAAGTCATCAGCAAAATATTAACAAACTGAATCCAAAACTACATTTAAAGACAGTTAAGTGGGATTTATTCCAGCTATGAAAGGATGGTTCAGTATCTGCAAATCAACCAACGTGACACATCACATTAACAAATTAAAGGATAAAAACCATTTGCTCATCTTAAAAGATGCAGAAAAAGCATCCATTCATGATAAAAACTCCCAACAAAGTGGGTTTAGAGGGAACATAGTTCAGCAGCATCATAAAGCCCATGAATGACAACCCATACCTAACATCATACTTATGGAGAAAAGCTAAAAGCTTCTCCTTTACGATCAGGAACAAAGATGTCCACTGTTACCACTTTTATTCAACATAGTACTGAAGTCCAGCAATTAGACAAGAAAATAAAAAAAGGCAACCAAATTGGTAAGGTAGAAGTAAAATTGTCACTATTTGCAAATGACATGATACCATATATATATATATATATATATATATATATATATATATATATATTCATATTCTTTTTGGTGCAATTGTAAGTGGAATTGTTTTCTTAATATCTCTTTCTGCTACTTTGTTATTAGTATATAGAACTGCAACAAATTTCTGTACATTAATTTTGTATCTTGCAACCCTACTGAATTAATGTATTCTAAGAGTTTTTGGGTGGTGAAATCCCACATTTTTTCTCAATTTAAATGAACACATTTCTTGTTAATGCTAGTAAACTGACTAGGTTTACTTAAAATTCTTAAAATTCTTACTTAAACTTCAGGTCTCTTAAACTTCTTCCATGATTTTTCTTATGTTACAACCCAAATGTTAATTCAGTAAGCAAATAAGCCTACTTATTTTGAGAAAAAAAGAAAATTACATGTTTTATAGCTATAGTCTAAGCAGTAAGCAGAATATTAATAGCCATTGCCATTAATACTGGTCCAAACCACATCTAAATACTTGATATTAGATATAAAATAAGCACTCATTATTGCTTTATTATTTCTAACTAGATAATGATGTACATACTACTTCAACACTGTCCTTGGGCACAGAGGATTCCCAAGTAAGTGTGTTCTTTATAGATATGAAAGAAGGAATCTTTTCTATTGTTATTTTTTAGTTTTTATTTCATTTATTTCCACCCTGGTCTTTATTATTTCCTTCCTTCTACTACCTTTGGGCTTTGTTGGATCTAACTTTTCTAGTTTCTTTAGGTGTAAGGTTAGATTGTTTATTTGAAATTTTTATTTGTTGAGGTATGCCTATATCACTATAAACTAACCTCTTAGAACTGCTTTCGTAGCATCCCAAAGATTTTGGGCTAATGTGTTTTCATTTTCATTTGTTGCCATGTAGTTTTGTGATTTCCTCCTTGAGTTCTTTGTTGACCCATTGGTTGTTTAATAGCAGGTTTAGTGTCCACATTTTTAGGTTCTGTTAACTTTTCTTTTTCTTTTTTCTTTTTTTCTTTTTTTTGAATGTTTATTTTTGAGAGAGAGAGAGAGACAGAGCATGAGTGGGGGAGGGGCCGAGAGAGAGGGAGACACAGAATCCAAAGCAGGTTCCAGGCTCTGAGCTGTCAGCACAGAGCCTGAGGCGGGGCTCGAACTCACCAGTCGTGAGATCATGACCTGAGCCGAAGTCAGACACTCAACCGACTGAGCCACCCAGGCACCCCTAACTTTTCTTTTATGGACTTCCAAACTGTTATGTATGGTCTAGATTTGGTGTCTTAATTGATTAAGGTAGCCACCTAGCGATTTTTTTTTTTTTTTGTATGTATAGACAGTAGCAGCCTTGCTATCCTGGCAGAGGCTTATGTCTTTACTGTTACTGGTATAGGGTGGGCAGAAGAAAGGAAGTTTCCTTTTCTGTTCTAACAGTGGCACAATAGGAGACCTTCTTCTTGCTTGTACAACAGTCTTCCCAAATTAAGTTCCTTAGACCAACTGTTGTAAGATGCAGAGTATGATAAAAAGGATTGTAAGGTCAGTTAAGTTGGTTAAACCCTGTGTCCTATTCATCTCTTAAAGATTCACTGTTACATTAGAATAATAAAGGTACTAAGAAGTTATGCATTAAAGAATCTGCTTAAGTTTGGCCTGTTTTTCCCAGATTTGTCTCCAGTGACATCATATATTGAGTTAGAGAATGTATGCAAAGGCAGGTTAAATTAACTTGTTTATCTTTGCTTGAGATGGTAACTGTGAATAAAAGTAATTAAAGTTCTAGGTTGTTTTTTAGGCTATGTCAAAGTTCTAGAACTTCTTGAAGCTACATGTAAAAGTATAAGATACTGTTTCACTAGTATAAGAAAATAAATCAATGAATTTCTGAAAAAACAACATTGGCTCACTTTAGATGATGAAAAGGACTCTTACTTGAAATTTTAATTTCAGAGTATTTCAAACATTTTAAAGATTAACTGAACACTAATGTATTCAAACTGGTTTTAATTGCAAAGCCATAAAAATTCCTGTTTTATTTCAGAGTACCGAGACAAATATATCAGTACCAGTACCAAAGAAAATGTGTAAAAGGTAGGTACATGCTATAATAATAGTTTTCTCAGATATTTAAGTTTAATTCATGTACAAGTATGTACATCTTGATTTCTTCTTTTGATTTTCATAGGCCATGCATTCTCATACTAGATTCCTTGAAAGCTGCTTCTATACAAAACACAGTTCAGAATTTACGAGAGTAAGTAATGACAATTTTTCTCTCAGTCTGTTATCTAAAATCTCAATAATTTTGAAGCTACGATATTTAAGAATTACTGAAAAGACTGTATCAGGAATTATATTTTATTATGTATTTAGATGAGGTCTACAATCTAATCAATAATAAACATCCCCTATTGTATGTTAATATTAAAGCACTAATATTTCTCAGATAATAACTTGTATATATTGAAAGTAAAATCAAAATTTGTATTCATAACTGAACAAAAAGCATAATTTTACAAAGGAGCATTGTGGCTATTAGTGGTTATCAAAAGTATCATTTTAGAGAAAATAAGAACTCTTTCACCTTTTTATTACTTCTGTGTGTATATACTGGGGGGCCTGGCTGTCTCAGCTGTAGAGCAAGCGTGTGACTCTTGATCTCAGGGTCTTAAGTTTAAGCCCCATCTTGAGTGTGGAGCTTACTCAAAAAAAAGGGGGGGGGTTAGTATTTTTGTGTGTATATAAGTGTGTGTGTGTATATGTATGTGTGTAATTTTGTAATTACTGTAGGATCTGGAAACAACTGGGAACTCAAGTTTTAAAGTAATTTGTTAGTTTAGTAATTAACAAATTTAGTAATTTGTTAGTAATATAAATGAGCTTATGTGTGTGAGTTATGAAAGTTGGATTGTTGAAAAAAGTCTAGCTTTTAGTTAGAAACTCAGATGATTTTCTTTTAAATAGCAACCCTTGAAGCCTCACATATTATAATTTGTACTGTTAAACTTGGAAATTTGACTTGAGGCAACACATTTGGTAGCAAATATTTTCCATCTTTGTGTTGAATAATAGTAAAGAGATTTCTACTAGAGTCACTCTACTTTTTTGATGATTCAAGGTATTTAGAAGTAGAGTGGGAAGTTAAACGAAAAACTCATCGTGAATTCAGCAAAACAAACATGGTGGACCTATGCCCTAAAGTTCCTAAACAAGATAATAGCAGTGATTGTGGAGTATATTTACTGCAGTATGTGGAGAGCTTCTTTAAGGTATGTAAAAATTCTTTATTCACAGTTACCAGCATATAATTACAAATTACTGGGCAAACAAAGAAGAAAAATATTACAGGTAATCAAGAAAGAAAAAGTAAATCACATATAATCCAGATATTAGAGTTATTTAATGGATAAGAACTTTAAAATGATTTGAATAATACGTTAGAGAGAATAGAGTGAACAAAATGGATGAAAAGATGGAACCTGCTAAAAAAGATCACGTGGGTATTCTACAGCTAAAATTTCATAATAATATATCTGAAATTAAGAATTTATTGGCACTGGGATGCCTGCATGGCTCAGTTGGTTAAGCATCCTTCTTCAACTCAGGTCATGATCTCAAGCCCCGTGTCGGGCTCTGTGCTGACAGCTAGCTCAGAGCCTGGAGCCTGTCTTCAAGATTCTGTCTCCCTCTCTTTCTGTCCCTCCCCTGCTCAGGCTGTCTCTCTCTCTCTCTGTCTCAAAAATAAATAGAACATAAGAAAAAAAAAAGAATTTATTGGACTTGTGATGAATACTTGGCGTTGTATGCAAGTGATGAATCACTAAATCCTACACGAAATTAATATTATACATATATTAACTATATATATATTAACTAACGAATTTAAATAAAAACTTGGAAGAAAAAATAGGAACTTATTGCTTGAGTTTAATAGCAGACTTGGAGGGGCGCCTGGGTGGCTCAGTCGGTTAGGCGGCCGACTTCAGCTCAGGTCACGATCTCGCGGTCCGTGAGTTCGAGCCCCGCGTCGGGCTCTGGGCTGATGGCTCAGAGCCTGGAGCCTGCTTCCGATTCTGTGTCTCCCTCTCTCTCTGCCCCTCCCCCGTTCATGCTTTGTCTCTCTGTCTCAAAAATAAAATAAAACATTAAAAAAAAATAGCAGACTTGGATGTAGCAGAAGACAGGATTAGAATTAAAAAAAAAAAAAAGCAACTGGGTGGCTCAGTTGGTTAAGCATCTGGCTCTTGATTTTGGCTCAGGTCACAATCTCACAGTTTGTGGGTTCAAGCTCCACGTTGGGCTCTGCACTGACAGTGTGCAGCCTGCTTGCGATTCTCTCTCTCTGCCCTTCCCCTGCTCACTGTCTCTCTCTCAAAATAAATAAACTTCCATAAATGAGTAAATAAATAACAAATAAATAGGGCAATAGAAAGTATTCAACTGTATTTGAGAGAAAAAAAAGAACGTAAAGAACAGAATAGACAAGTGTGATGTGAGTAAAAAATTTGAATTTACATGTAATTGGAGTTCCAGAAAGATTAGGTTGGAAGAGAAAGGCAGACAAAAATTTGAAGGAAAAATTTCAAAACTAAAAGACCCATGTTTTCAAGAAGCTCAGAAAGCCATAAGCTAGATGAGTACAGTGACAAGCATGAGTGTTCTTTTCTAGCTCATCAGCCATGCTATAGGTAACAGTATTGAAGAAATTTTAAAAGCAAGGGACCACTCTTTGCTTTTTAAACCATCAGCTCGTTACTTCAGTCATTACCAGTGTTACTTGTGAGGCCCCTCTCCTCTCTCTGGAGGTCAGGGAGGCGAGACTGAAAGTTCCAACTCTCTAATTACATTGTTGGTTGTCTTGGCAACCAGCCCCATTTTTTTTTGGTGTGGTGTTACGAAGGTGGGTACAGAAGCAGGGTATTTTTGACTAGAAGCTTGCTTGGAGAATTCTTTTTTTTTTCATATTTATTTGCTTTATTCTGAGAGAGCATGAGTGGGTGAGAGGCAGAGACAGAGAGATAATCCCAAGCAGACTCTGCACTGTTAGTGCAGAAACCAGCACGGGGCTCCTTACCACCCCCCGCCCAAACCATGAGATCATGACCTGAGCCTAGATCAAGATTTGGACAATTAACTGACCGAGCCACCCAGGTGCCCCTTGCTTGGAGAATTCTTAAAGGTACTTTCAGCATGTGAGGGTTATAGTATACAGTTGGAACTTTTGATATAATTGGGGAGGAATGATAATATATAGTTTTAGGTGAATCGTATAGTATGTGAATTCTATCTCAGTAAAGCTGTTATTTTAAAAAGTTAGCAATTTTTCAGGGTGCCTGGCTGGCTTAGCCAGAAGAGCATGTGACGCTTGATCTCAAAGTCGTGACTTTGAGCCCCATGTGGGGTGTAGAGAGTAATTAACTTAAAAATAAAAAGCTAAAAAAAGTTAGGAATTTTTCATTTCTTGTAAAATGAAATTAAAACAAGTTTGAATTGTCCTGCTAAAGGGATTTCATTTTCTTTTCTCTCATTAGGATCCTATTGTTAATTTTGAACTTCCAATTCATTTGGAGAAATGGTTTCCTCGTCATGTAATAAAGACCAAACGGGAAGATATTCGAGAGCTCATTTTGAAACTTCACTTACAGCAACAGAAGGGCAGCAGTAGCTAGTTAATCTGTACAAACATGACACAGATGTCCTATAAGATTACTGGAAAGCTGCTTACCAGCATTTGTGTTAGTCAGCTCACAGAGAAGAAAATAACTTGTGGTAGTTTTATAAGTCATTGAACATTATTTAAAATAAATAAGATATATTATTAGATTGTTGGGATCTGATAGATGTAGTGGGAAATGGGGGTGATATAGAGAAACTTATTAGAAATTAAACTTTCATAAATATTTGATATTTTTCTGATCAAATTTGCTTCTGATTATGCAATAGCATATGTAAATGTGGGAATGTTTTTGTAGATAATAAAACCAAGTGATCTGTACTTCCATATAACTGGGAGTTGAGGGGAGTTAGGTCCTCCCTGGTGCCAGCCCCAGTGCTTGTCACATTTGTTGACAAGTCACATTATATTGTAATACTATTCTTTGCGGCTCAAGCATGCAATATGAATACTATGTATTTTTTTAAAGAGGAATTTAGTATTAAGGCTTCAGAAAATGCCATTTACGGCATCCTTTCTGTATAGTGTAAAAGAAGACATGATGTTAGGAAGATGATTGAAATTGACTCTTTCAAAGCGCAGCTTATTTTTCTCAGTTGCTAAATGGAATTGTTACTCTGCTGTGATTGTTACATGTTTTCTTTTTCTTTTGATGTCATATATGGGGATCTGGGAAATTAGTTCATTCATTCAGAATGAAGTTTGGAACAAAAAAAATTTAGCTACCCAAAATAGGTTTTTACAATGACATTTGTAGCTCAACATAGTTCTTTGAGGTAATAGCTATATCAATATTGACTTCTATCCTATTCTGATATCCTAGAATATACGTACACACTTTCTGTAAGTATCAAAGATAAAATTGATGTCCTCATAACTTTAATTAAAGAATACCCTCAAAATCTTATTTATTAATTGTTAGAACTAAATATATAATTTTATAGCTCTGTTTACCCAGTATTTATCTGCAAAGTCAGATTGCTCGAATTGCTTTTATATTTTTAAATTGTAGTTTTTAGAGACCTATGATCCCTATGAAGCATAAATTTTTATTAAATGTTTAGGGAACAGTTTTGAATTCATGTGATGATGGTGGTATTATATGTGATTAAACACTTTACAACCTTTTCCTAATGTTATCAGGAAAATTTTGAGGGGACAATTATATTGTATTTTCTCAGATTAAAAAAACATGTTTTTTAAGAATATTATTTTAATCTTCTGTTTTAAGTATCTCTTGGATTTATATTGTTAACTGTATATAAAGCAGTGAAGCAAAGGCAATTTAAGATAAAGCTAAAAATTGGAACATTTTATTTCAAAATCATGTGAATTTGAAGTCAGTTAAGCCTCAGTATTTTTGAATTTTTGTTAATCTTGTCACCATCTTTATATTGTTAAAGATATTTGTCTTTTGGAGATTTCTCAGAAAGATGATTATAATTACATGATTTTATTCCCAGTATGTGTGTGTATGGGAGGGGATTTTTTTAAAATGACTATTAATTATTTTGTACATCTAACTTTGGGAAAGCAAGTATGTAATACATCTTCATATGACTTCTTAACTTTTGTGTTTGTATGTTTTTCAAAGGTACCACTGTCCTTTATCATGTTTTGAAGATTGTTTAAAATTCATTTTCCTAAATTCATGTGGAAATAATGTGTTGAGAATATCAACATTTTATATTAAACATGTTTCCAATTCATCAAATTAAGGTGTAATTTTCCTTTCTTAAGAATCATGAGCCATTCTTAGAAATAAATTGTTGAATTCATAATACCCAATGCATCTCCAATAACTGATGGTTAGATGAATTTTTCTTTCTGCCTTAACAAGCATATAGTTAATTTGATTGTTCAGGAGACATTTTTGGAGCATGTACTATTAGCAGGCAGTTTGCTAGGTACAAAACAATGAACCCCAGCTTTTATTCCTGAGTCATTTATAGCTAATGGGAGAAATGGACATATGCATAGTTTTAATATTACTGGTAAAAATGATCATAGAGTTTCTTGGGGGCTCAGGAGGGAATTCAGCCTTGCTGCATGTGTGTGTGTGTGTGTGTGTGTGTGTGTATGTGAGAGAGAGAGAGAGAGAGAGGTGGCAGGGGAGAGAGAGTGAGATGTGGTAGAGAGGTAGTAAGAGGGTTGTCACTGGACAGGGAAAGTCTTCCTAGAGAAGATAATACTAATTTTAATTTGCAACTCTTGGAGTAAACAAAA
Organism: Panthera pardus; assembly: GCF_024362965.1. Classification (NCBI taxonomy): domain Eukaryota; kingdom Metazoa; phylum Chordata; class Mammalia; order Carnivora; family Felidae; genus Panthera; species Panthera pardus. Next base: position 48,641,550 of record NW_026526721.1, on the reverse strand, counting down.
GTGGTAGTTTTTTTTTTTTTTTTTTGTCATATCTGATCACTTAACTAGGATTTAGGAAAAGTTTAATGCCTCTTATAATCAGTTTGTTTTCTTTTTATGTTATGGGGGAAATAGGGTTCTTGTCATACAGAGCCATTTCTAACCTGGTTCTAATCTATGTGCTGTCCTCTTCTTTCCACTGTCACCTACTTTTTAATTCTATAAAATTATTTATGCTGTAATTGCTTTTGGCTTAATACCAAGCTTAAGCCTTTTATTCATAGCAAATTATCTTGGGTTTTCTTTCTTTCAGTAATGTTTATTTGGAAATGTGCTGAACTAAAATAAATATGAAATGTCATCTGTATTCAGTATTTTTTTTTTTTTTAATTGTGAAAACGACCTGTAATTGTTGAACTATGTCTGGACTGGAAGAACTGTGAGTGGACTTGTATACTCTGAAGGCTTGCTTGACTGGAAGTATATAAAACCTTATGGGAAATCATAGGCTTTTCCTTCCTTCTGTAGAGTCCCTTGTAACTGAGCTTGATCTTGTGGAAATTTGGGAACATTGTCCAGGAGCTGCTAAAAGACAAACTTCTGTGGGTATGTGGCTTCCCTGTCTACACCCACCTACCTGGTCTCTTCTCTTAAAACTGAGTACATCCCTTTGAGGGTTGAAGATATCGGGGTTGACTATTTTAGAATTCTCAAGAGAAATGTGCTTTAAATCTTTACAAAACTTTTCTTTTTTCAGGGGCTCCTGGTGGTTCAGTCGGTTAAGTGTCCAACTTTGGCTTAGATCATGATCTCACGGTTCGTGAGTTGGAGCCCCGCATTGGGCTCCCTGCTGTCAACACAGAGCCTGCTTCATATCCTCTTCTCCTCCCCCACTAATGTGCGCTCGCACGCACACACACACACACACACACACACTGTCTCTCTCTCAAAAATAAATAAAAACAAAACTTTTTTTTTTTCTTTTTTTTTTTTTAGAGAACTTCTCCAAAGACACAGGACATAAGATGTAAATCCAGTGCTATTTGATAGTAAATCCTAGCTTCCACAGGGACTTTGACTAGTTTAATTGCTTTTTACTAGGTTTGTTTGATAAAAACAACTGCTCTAATACAAAGAATTTTATCTAGTCCCATTGTGGTAAAAGTTATCCTTTGTTGGTTGCGAGTTCCTCACGTACATAAACATTCTGGGCCTCATGTTTAATAGCTAATTAAGCAACACAGTTATCATGTGGCTGTCATTAATATTGTATGATTAGTATGTGCCAGGCAGTATTCTAATAGTGCATTTTCTGTGTATTAATGAATTTAATCCTCACAGCAGTTCTATCATGAGTTAGCTTTATATTCCTATCCCATTTTCTATAAAAGGAAGAAGTTATTAAGTGGTTATAACCAAAGATTTTCAAATTTCTAACCAAGGAGAGAGATTTGAAAGACAGTAACTATGACAAAACTAGAGCTAGTTTTGTGTGTAGCTCTGTATTTCTGAAGTAGATAGGTATAGTGAGTCTGGGCTTACAAATTATATGTTTACAAATAACAGGCCCTAGAAAAACCCAAAGTACATGTGAATCTATCAGGTTCAACTAGTAGATTCAGAAAAATTGTAAAGCTCAGTGAATTATATGTGAAACATTATTTTTAAGTGGACTGTCTGGTAATGGCAAAGAACGTGTTTGTAAAGAGCTTAGCTGACTGGATTAGAATAAAGAAATTGTCTCTCTCCATCTGTTCTAATTAGCTTATCTCTTCTGCTTTCATAGCATGCTGCTTCTTTCAGAAAAGAAGTGAGAGGTATTTTGAAAGGACACCATTTTTATTTAAGCTAATTTGTAATGGGTTTGGAATGGTTGTCAGTTTTCAAAGATAAACTTTGAAATGTTAGACCTTTTCTATAATAATTCGTTACTGGAAGTTTCAAGGCTTTTTTGGGTGCTCAAGGATTTTGGCCTCTCCTTATTCCTTTGATTTTGGCCCAAATGATTATGTTTCCTCATTTTGGGAAGATTTCTCTGGGTATTTTGATATTTGTCGTGATAGAAGGAAACCTTCCATCATTAACAGGTATTTAAAAAGCTTTTTAATTTTAATTTTTTATTTTTCTTTATATCTCTAGTATATTCTCTTTAACATTATTTAATTTAATATGACCATTGTAAGAACTTGAATCAAATACTACTCTGTTAGGCTTTGATATTGCTTCATTTAAACTTTTAAAATCTCTCTTAATATTTTTGGTTTTCCTTTTCATTAGTAATTTCTTCTTCAGACTTACTTCTGCTTATTTCTTGTATTGAAATTGGATATATAGTTGATTTTAACAACTAAGAATCTTGAAATAAAGGAGTAGGAATTAGATAGAGAAAAGATTGACTGCTCACTCCTCCCCTCTTAAGTATGCATGTTTACAATTTGAGCATTGACTTCAAAATCCAAATGTGGCACAAAAGTCAGTTTTTCTTTGTTACTTTTCATTCTGTATCTTCATTCATTATCAGAAGACTTGTCTATGCTTTCACTATGTAGCACAAACCTACATATCTTTAGAAGATATCCAAGAACCCAAGAGTGCAGTTTCTTTTCGCCTGACTGACAAGGAATCCGGGGAGCCTTCTCATTCTACTGAAAAGAAACTACCTTTGGACCACAGAGAAGCTGAGAAACAGTGGTTGCTCAGAAGAAGGCGATCTATCCTGTTTCCTAATGGTGTAAAAACCTGCCCAGATGAAAGCATTACAGAGGCTGTGGCAAAGCACGTAAAGTACTTTAAAGTACGAGGTAAGTGAACATCCAAACCTTGGGACTCCGTGATGAAATTCAAACATAGTCCTAGCATGTTGTTGTATCTTGTTAAAATTCAGAGTATGTGATAATTTAGACACGGAGCCAAATATTATCTTTCTCTTAGCTATGGAAAAAGGACTTGCTATAAGTATAGTATTTATATAGCTTCAGAGGAAAGTTTGCATTAAGGGAGGAAATGGCTTAAATCTTTGAAGCACTTCAAAAATACGAGTTTATGTTACTGGAAGATTTAACTATTTTTACTTCTTCATTAAGTAATTAGTCTAAATATGCCCACAAAATATATTTACCATGGTATACTTACCTATTTGGCTAATTAGTTACTTTATGTACATGAAAATATAATACATGTCTATATTTTATAGTTTAGACATTCTGCAGATTCATGCTGGTTATACTCTGGTTGGTACACATAAACCTTATATCTAAGATGATGACAACTCTCACAATAGACCCTAAAGCAACAGAGCTAGGATTTTATTTTTAATTTAACAGTATTATCCTTGACTGAATACTTTTTCATTAGGTGAATTCATTCTGTTTCTTAAATTTACTATCTTAAATTTACTAACCAAAATTGCTTAATTGACCATAACATGTCCCTCAGATTTAAATGATTCTCAAACTTTGCTTTTTTGCTGCTAAAGAGACAATGTGATACGATGGATGTGATGCTAGTAAACTAAAGTGGAGGTGGATGATTAAGTGATAGTGAAATCAGGCTAGTTCATTTATGTATGTTTTCAACAAATGTTTGTGGGGCACTTGCCATTTTCCATATGCTGGGCTCTATGAACCTTCAAGTCTAAGCTGACTTGACTTGAAGTCTTCTCCTTTTTTATTTTCCTCCGTCTTGTCCTTCCCCTCCTCCTCCGTCACCAAAGCAAGTGATTGATTGATTGATTCATTCATTTATTCATTTCAGAGCTAGTGTTTTCTGTTTTAAGTTGTTATTTAAATTCCAGCTATTCAACATACAGTACAGTATTAGTTTCAGGTATACAATTTATGCGATTCAACACTTAACATACAGCACCCAGTTCTCATCAGAACAAGTGCACTCCTTAATCCCTATTTCCTATCCCCCTACCTATCTCCCTACTGGTAACCATCAGTTTGTTCTCTATAGTTAAGAGTCTGTTTCTTGGTTTGCCTCTCTCTTTTTTAACCTATGCTTATTTGTTTTGTTTCTTAAATTCCACATATGAGTGAAATCACACGGTAATTTGTCTTTCTTTGACTACCTTATTTTGCATAGCATAATACTCTCTAAGCAAGTGTTTTTAAAATAAAGTAATACCAGATATTACATATATAAAATTTTTTTGTTAAAATAATTTTTTAATGTTTATTCCTTATTTTGAGAGAGAGAGAGAGAGAGACAGAGTGTGAGCGCGAGTCAGGCAGAGAGAGAGGGAGACAGAATCCGAAGCAGGCTCCAGGCTCTAAGCTGTCAGCACACAGCCTGACGCGGGGCTCAAACTCACAGACTGCGAGATCATGACCTGAGCTGAAGTTGAAATCTTAACCAACTGAGCCGCCCAGGCACCCCTAATTTTTTAAGTGCCACTGTATTAACACATTTTTTAAGGAGTGTATTTACAACTCTTGATTATACTGTGAGATTATCAAACATTACTAAGCAATAAGCTTTCCTTTTACTTTTGTAATGGAAATCCATTGATTCTGACTTTTGTGTATAGGGCATGTGCCAGAAGTGGCAAATTCCAAAGAGAGTGGGAAGAGAATAAAAGACTGAAGATGAATGGGAATGACAGTTCATAACTTATCAAAACGTTATTTCTATTGCCTCGGTTTTTCCTTTTAAAATAAATAGATCAGAATATCTAGGTAGATGCTGGGTAAGTGGTGAAGAGGAAATAACCATTTAAGCAATGTGGTTATATCTTTTAATTTCTTTGCTCTTATGTTTATAAATTCAAGAGATACTATTGAAAAAGAAGCCAACAAAAAGAAAAGCATTCCTAGAGTAATTGATTTTAGAATACAGATGCTATGAATGGGACCATTAGAAAGGGACCTCACAGACCTAAAAGACTCGGCACAGCACATCAGGACTGTAACAGTGTTGATATAGCTATTACTGTCATTGTAAAGAGTAAATATTTTATGGTTTTGAAAATTAGGAAAAATGAATATTTCAGCAAAGGTCTTGAAGAGATTTTGTAGGGATAATTGGATTATGCCCTTAGAACCAAATATTTGGAAATTAGAGGGAGAGATCCATTCAATGTCCAACCAAGGATCTTAGCTCTTTCTACCAAGCTAATTCACTTTAGTGGTTTGCCCAATTTTTCCTTAATAGAGAATTTGGCTTCAGTTGCTAGGTGGTGTAACAAATTTGAAAAATACCTTCATTTAAGCAAGAAGCAACTGCATTTAACCTAATGATTTGTGAAATTAAACAGATATTTAGGGTGCTTGGGGTTGAATGCAGTTAATACTCTCCTCCTACTTTAAAAAATTATATTTGTAGGTGGACTTTTAAAATATAACTTTATTGAGGTATTCTTTGATGGATTATTGCTGCATATTTAAATTACATAATCTGATTAGTTTTGACAAACATATTTACCCTTGAAATCATGCAGTTAAGATAATGAATGTATCACTCACCACTAAACATTTTCTTATTTGCCTTTGTAATCTGTCCCTCTCAGCACTTCCCTTTTTCCCAGTACTGAGGCAACCTAATCTGCTTTTTATCACTATGGATTGTTTGCATTTTCTACACTTTTATATATAAATGTAATCATATATGTACACTTTTTTGTCTGGCTTCTTTTGCTCAGTGCAATTATTTCGAGACTCATTTGTGACTTTTTTTTTTTTTTATCAGTAGTTTGTTTCCTTTTATTGTTGAGTAGTATTCTATTTTAGGGATATACCACATTTTGGGATATTAGGGTTTTTTTCAGTTATTATAAAGAAAGCTGTCATGAACATTTGCATTCAAGTTTTTGTGTCAACAAAACCTTTTGGTTAATAGTGCAATGGCTGGAGGGCTGCCTCGGTGGCTCAGTCAGTTGGGTGTCTGACTTTGTTTGGCTCAGGTCATGATCTCACGGGCTGTGAGTTCGAGCCCCACGACGGGCTCTGTGCTGACAGCTCGGAGCCTGGAGCCTGCTTTGGATTCTGTGTCTCCCTCTCTCTCTGCCCCTCCCCCGCTCAAGCTCTCTGTGTCTCTCTCAAAAATAAACATTAAAAAAAATTTAAAAAAAAATAGTGGAATGTCTGGGTCTCATGATAGGTGTATGTTTAACTCTTTATGAAGTTGCTAAACTGTTTCCCAATGTGGCTGTACCACCTGCACTGTATTAGAGTTCTAGTTTTTCCACATCCTTGCAATACTTGGTGTAGTCAGTCTTTTTAAACTGTAACCATTCTAGTGACTATGAAGCAATTGTGGTTTTAATATGCATTTTCTTAATGGCTAGTGATGTTGAGCACCTTTTCCATGTGCTCATTTACCATTTGCTTATCTTTTTTGGTGAAGAGTTTATTCAAATATTTTGCTCATTAAAAAAAAAATTGGGTCATTTGTCTTATAGAATTGTAAAAGTTCTTAATATATTCTAAATACAAGTTCTTTGTCAGATACATGTTTTGCATACATTTTCACCCAGTGTGTGGCTTGTCTTTTGCTTTTCTTAATAATGTCTTTTGAGAAACAGAAGTTTTCAATTTTGATGAAGTTCAACTTAAAAGTTTTTTTTTGTTTTTTTTTTGGGGGGGGGTCATGCTTGTTTTTGGTTTTATCTAAGTTTGCCTAACCCAAAGTCAAAAGAATTTTCTATCTTTTCCTGTAAAAATTTTATAATTTTCAGGTTTTACATTTAGGTCTATGATCTACTCTGAGTTAATTTTTGTATGCAGGGTATATGGATCAGAGTTAAATATTTGCATATGCTTAGCCAATTGTTCCAGCACCATTTATTAAAAAGATTATCCTTTCTTGCCTTTAAGGCTTTGTTGAAAAATCAGTCTTCTGTATTTAGTGACTCTATTTCTTCATTTTCTTCCACTGATCTATATGCCTGTTTTTATGCCAATATGACACTGGCTTGATTACAATAAGTCTTTGAATCAGATAGGGAAGGTTCTTCAACTTTGTTCTTTTTTCAAATTCACTTCGTAATGCTAGGTTCTTTGTCTTTCATATAAATATTAGCATCAGCTTGCCAACTTATACAAAAAGAGTGGCTGGAATTTTGATTGGGGTTTTGTTGAATTTATTGATCAATTTAGGAAGAATTGTCATCTTAACAATATTGGGTCTTCTGCTCTATGAATGTGATACAGCCCACCATTTACTTAGGTCTTCTTCAATTTCTCTTGACAGTGTTTTGTAATTTTCAGTGTATAGGTCTTATAGCTGTTTTTATCAGATTTATATATTTTTATTTTTTATGCCATTGTTAATGTTATTTTAATTTCTTTTTAAAAAATGTTTATTTATTCTGAGAAGGAGAGCACGAATGGGGGAGAGGCAGAGAGAGAGAGTGGGAGAGAGAGAATCCCAAGCAGGCTCCTTGATATCAGCACAGAGCCCAACACAGGGCTCAAACTCATGAACCATGAGATCATGACCTGAGCCAAAGCCAAGAGTTGGGCACTTAACTGAATAAGCCACCCAGGTGCTCCAATGTTATTTTAGTTTCTGATTGTTCTTGCCAGTATAAGAGGCATACAACTGCATTTTGTATATTGGCCTTTTATTCTGTAATTTGCTAAATTCACTTATTTGTTCTAGTAGCTTTTTTGTGTATTCCTTAAGGTTTTCTACAAAGATGATTATTTGCATATAAAGATAATTTTACTTCTCATATTCTAATTTATATGCCTTTTATTTCTTGCTTTATTGCACCAGATTGACTGTTGTATATGTTTTGGGTACCATGATTCTGAGAGGAAAATAAGACTTTGTTCCATAATGGAGTTCTATTTACTGGATATGACACACAGCCTGAGCCCTAGTAAAAGGATTAAAGACAGATTAAATGCAGGCCCTTCGTTATTCAGAATACTGTCATCCATATTTTGCTTTCCTCCAGCAGTTTGCAGGGCAGGTTTTCTCCACCACAAGAGAGACATTTATAGATCAGTTATCTTCTCAAAAATAGAAAGTTACCTTTAGCAGTCACTAAAGGCTACATGAAAATTGTGTCACAAGGATGGGACTTCAGAACAGGTCTAATTCTAGGCCATAATGAAGTATGTGGCAATTATCTCTGGTGGTGCTTTACCCTTCTTAGTACCTCTTTTCCCTGGAATCATGATGATTTTACTGTTTACTGCCTGCAGTGTCCTGTTTAGGTTTCCCCTCTCCGAGCTGCATGAATGCTCCAGACTTCCTCCCAGTTCTCTTCCTTTATCAAAATGTAGGTGTTCTGAATCCTGTTATCCCAAGTTAGTTAATTGGACCTTCTTGTCAGATAGCTCTTAACTGGAAAGCCATTGGATAAATTAAGGATAAATTACCTTTCTGGAGGGAATTACATTTTTTTACAATTTTATTGAGACATAATTTACATATCATGCAACTCATCCATTTAATGTATAGAATTCAATGGTTTTCTAGTATATTCACAGAAACCTGCAACCATTATCACACTTAGTTTAAAAATACTACATCACTTCAAAAAGAAACCTCATACTCTTTAGTCATCACTCTCTTATCCCTCTTTTCCCCCTACCCCTCTCCCTAGACCTAAGCAATCATGAATCTGCTTTTTACTTCTATAAACTTGTCTGTTATGGATATGTCAAATAAATTAGATAATATAATATGTGATCTTTTGTGACAGTCTTCTTTCATTTTGCGTAATGTTTTCAAGGTTCATCCATGCTGTAGCATGTATCAGTAGTTTATTCTGTTTTATGGCCTAATCTTATTTTCTTGTATGGATATACCACATTTCGTGTATCCGTTTCTTAGTTGATGGGCATTTGGGTTGTTTTTAGCTATTTAGGTGTGTACCTAGGAGTAGAATTTTGGGATTTTATGGTAACTGTGTGTTTATCCATATGAGGAAGGCCAGATAGTTTTCTAGAGTAGCTGCACCATCTTACATTCACAACAGCAGTGTGTAAGATTCTGGTTTCTCTACATCTTTGCCAGCACTATGATTTTCCTTAAAAAAAAAAATTACAACCATCCTAGTAGGTGTGAAATGATATGCCCTGGTTTTGATTTGCATTTCTCTAGTGATTAATAACATTGGACATCTTTTTTTTGCTTTTTGGTCATTTGAATATCCTCTTTTGAAGAATATCTTTAGATCCTTCCCATTTTTTAATTGGGTTGTTTTTTTTTTGTTATTGAGTTATAACAGTTCTTTATATATTCTAGATACAAGTTTCTTATTGGATAAATGAATTGAAAGTATTTTTTCTCATTCTGTGGGTTGTCTTTTTACTTTCTTGATGGTGTATTCCATGTACTAAAGTTTTTGTTTTTGATAAAGTCCAATTTATCTATTTGTTCTTTTTCAAAATAGTTTTGGTATTTAGATTCATTGTAATTCCATATGAATTTTATTTTTCTTTATTTTAGAGAGAAAGAGAGTACAAGCAGGGGGAGAGGGGCAGAGGAAGAGAAAGAGAATGTGAGGCAGGTGACACACTCAGCATGGAGCCCGATGTGGGGCTCATTGCCACGACCTGAGCCAAAATCAAGAGTCAGACACTGAACCGACTGAGCCATGCAGCCACCCCTCCATATGAATTTTAGGACTAGCTTGTCAATTTCTATAAAGAAGTCAACCAGCATTTTGATAGGATTGCATTGGATCAAGTTGGAGATATTACTATCTTAATAATGTTAATGATTCATGTCTGGATGCTTTAATTTGCATTTCTCTGAAGATGAATGATAGCACTTTTTCACACATTTATTGGCTTTTTGTATCTCTTCCTTTATAAAGTGTTCCAGTCTTTTACATGTTTTTTTTTTTTTTTTTTAATGTTTATTTTTGAGACAGAGCATGAGCCGGGTAGGGGCAGAGAGAGGGAGACACAGAATCTGAAACAGGCTCCAGGCTCTGAGCTCTCAGCACAGAACCTGATGTGGGCCTCGAACCCACGAACTGTGAAATCATGACCTGAGCTGAAGTCAGACACTCAATCAACTGAGCCACCCAGGCGCCCCTTTTACCTGTTTTAAAAATTGGATTGTTTGACTTTTTATTAGAGAGTTGTAGAAATTCTTTAAATATCCTAAATACCAGTTCTGTGTCATATATGTATTTTGAATATTTTCTGCCAGAGGTATCCTTTGCCTATCCATTTTTTATTAATAGTGTCTTTCATAAATAGTTGTTAATTGTGATAAATTCTAATTTCTATTTGTTTCTTTTATAATTGCTGCTTTTAAAAAATTTTATTTTAGAGAGAGCAAGCAAGGGAGAGGGGCAGAGAGAGAGAGAGAGAGAAAGAGAATCTTAAGTAGGCTCCACGCAGAGCCAGATGCATGGCTTGATCCCACAATCTGTGATCATGACATGAGCCAAAATCAAGAGTCAGACAATCAACTGAGACACCTAGGTGCCCCTATAGTTGTTGCTTTCTGTGTCCTGTTTATGAAAGCTTTGCCTATCCTCAAGTCATATAAATGTTCTTCTGTCTTTTCTCTTAGGATCTTCATAATATTAGCCTTCATATTTCAAATTATTTTCTGTGTGTACTGTAAATAAGTTATTGAGGATTTTTTTTCTTTCAATAGAGATATATAGTAAAACCTTGGTTTGTGAGCTTAATTTGTTCTAGAAACATGCTTATAATCGAAAGCACTTGTATATCAAAGCAAATTTCCTCATAAGAAATAATGGAAACTCAAATGATTCATTCCACAAGCCAAAAATATTCATATAAAAATGATTACAATACTGAGGCACCTGGGTGACTCAGTCGGTTAAGCGTCCAACTTTGGCTCACATCACTATCTCAAAGTTCATGAGTTCAAGCCCTGCATCGTGCCCTGTGCTGATAGCTCAGAGCCTGGAGCATGCTTTGGATTCTGTGTCTCCTTGTCTCTCTGTCCCTCACCTGCTCATGCTCTGTCTCTCTCTCTCTCTCAAAAATAAACAAACATTAAAAAGATTAAAAAAAATATTACAATGCTGTAATATAATACAAAATAATAAAGAAAATACAAAATAGAAGGAAAAATAACCACACTTACCCTTGAAAACCTTCGTGACTGGTGTGAGGGAGACAAGAAGAGAGGAGGGTAATTGTGTAGGACTTTCCCTATCACTAACAGAATCACTGCTATCTATTGGCTCAGTGGAATCTTTTTGGGCATAGGGACAATTGTGTACATTCGCACAGATGTTGACTACAATACAGTATTAATAACCTTTTGTCATATACTGTATTTAAGGTAAAAGGCAAGAAGGCAGCAGAGGAAAGGGTCTCTATCTGCAGTCAGCCTGACCTAGAATGAAGCAAAGCATTCCTAAGCAGACTCTTGTATGGAGAAGCAAAGGACTGTCCACAGGTGCTTTGAAGTGGCAAAAAATACTTTAGTGCCAGTTGTGGGCACCTACCAACATTCTGAAAAATCACTGATTGCTTCCAAACACCACAGCCTGAGATTGAGCATCTGAGCATGGGAGAGGATCACCTACAATCCTGCAGTGAGAGAGAGAGAGAGAGAGAGAACACCACTGGCTTAGTTGTGATCATGTGACATTAGGCATCATGTGCTACTCGTATTGCCATTCATTGCTCGTTTATCAAGTTAAAATTTAAAGTGTTTGCTTAACTTGCAGAACACTCACAGAACAAGTTACTTGCAATCCAAGGTTTTATTGTATGGTTTCAGTCACAATATTTTTTATAGTTTCTTTGAATCACTTTATTTCATAACCAGACCTTACAGACATTCATTTTTTTTTTTTTTAGTTTTTACCAACCTAGACTTTCACCTTTGCATTGTCTTCTGGTGGGCACTAAATTTTCATTTGGAAGTTTTAGGATGAAGAAAGGAAGAACTATGAATCTGCAGGTGGTCAGCTCTGTCTCAGTCAGCATTAGCTGGATTCTTCTGTATACTGTATGATCACAAGTTCGAAAGAACGGTTATAAGGATGCAGTTAGTTCACTGAAAGAGAAAACTAAGTTTGCAAACAAAGGTTTATTTTAACCCTGAAAAATCAATTGATGAAGAAACTTTAAATATTCATATATTTTCCTCTCTGTTAAAACTCGAGTCTTGTTCTTTGGCTTAGACTATCTTCTTCCATCAAACAACTGTCAGACACCCAGAATCCATTATGGTTATAATACTGATATTCATGTAGCACTATGTGATTTATAAAATACTCTCACAGGTAGGTAGGTAAGGCAGTAATGATTTATCCAATTAAATAAGAGGGATGAGGGGCGCTTGGGTGGTTCAGTCATTTGAGCCTCTGACTCTTGATTTTGGCTCATGTTGTTATCCCAGTGTTGTCGGATTGAGCCTGGTGTCAGGCTCTGTGTTGAGCATGGAGCCTGCTTAAGATTCTGTCGCTCTCCCTGTCTTCCCGACTCGAGTTTGCTCACTCTGTCTCTCGCTTGCTCACTCGCTGTCTCTCAAATAAACAAATAAATAAAGCACATTGCAGTGCTGACCGGCTAGGTAAGTTACCTGTGGTTATGAAGCTGGGGCTAGAATTTAGATCTGACCCTGTGAGTTCAGGGGCTCCACCTCAATATGTTACTGGATAAGCATTCAGTTTTCTTGAGATGAAAAATAATGGTCTTGAGAGAGGAAGATGGCAGCGTAAGAGGATGCTGGGCTCACCGCGCGTCCTGCTGATCACTTAGATTCCACCTACACCTGCCTAACTAACCCAGAAAACCACCAGAAGTCTAGCAGAACAGAGTCTCCGGAGCCAAGCGCAGACGAGAGGCCCACAGAAGAGGGTAGGAAGGGCGGAGAGGCGGTGCACACTGCACGGACTGGCGGGAGGGAGCCGGGGCAGAGGGGCAGCCTGCCGGCCAAGCAGAGCCCCCGAATCTGGCTTGCAAAAGCGGAGGGGCCAGACGGAGTGGGGCCGGACGGAGTGTGTTCCGACAGCAAGCGCGACTTAGCATCTGGGAGGTCATAAGTTAACAGCTCTGCTCCGAAAGCGGGAAGTCTGGAGGACAAAGGGAGGGAGAGTTGCTGAGCCCCAGGACGACAGAGCTCAGTTTGGCGGGGAACAAAGGCGCTTGCCAGCGCCATCTCCCCTGCCCATCCCCCAGCCAAAATCCCAAAGGGAACCAGTTCCTGCCAGGGAAACTTGCTTGCTCCGCGCAAATACCCAACGCTGTGCTTCTGCGGAGCCACCCCTCCGGCAGCGGATCTGACTCCCTCCCGCTGCCACAGGGCCCCTCCTGAAGTGGATCATCTAAGGAGAAGCGAGCTAAGCCTGCCCCTCCTGCCCCCGTGCACCTTGCCTACCCACCCCAGCTAATACGCCAGATCCCCAGCACCACAAGCCTGGCAGTGTGCAAGTAGCCCAGACGGGCCACGCCACCCCACAGTGAATCCCGCCCCTAGGAGAGGGGAAGAAAAGGCACACACCAGTCTGACTGTGGACCCAGCAGTGGGCTGGGGGCAGACATCAGGGCTGTCTGCAGCTCCACCCACCAACTCCAGTTATACACCACAGCACAGGGGAAGTGCCCTGCAGGCCCGCACCACTCCAGGGACTATCCAAAATGACCAAATGGAAGAATTCCCCTCAGAAGAATCTCCAGGAAATAACAACAGAAAATGAACTGATCAAAAAGGATTTAAATAATATAACAGAAAGTGAATTTAGAATAATAGTCATAAAATTAATCGCTGGGCTTGAAAACAGTATAGAGGACAGCAGAGAATGTCTTGTTACAGAGATCAAGGGACTAAGGAACAGTCACGAGGAGCTTAAAAACGCTTTAAACGAAATGCAAAACAAAATGGAAACCACGGCGGCTCGGCTTGAAGAGGCAGAGGAGAGAATAGGTGAACTAGAAGATAAAGTTATGGAAAAAGAGGAAGCTGAGAGAAAGAGAGATAAAAAAATCCAGGAGTATGAGGGGAAAATTAGAGAACTAAGTGATACACTAAAAAGAAATAATATACGCATAATTGGTATCCCAGAGGAGGAAGAGAGAGGGAAAGGTGCTGAAGGGGTACTAGAAGAAATAATAGCTGAAAACTTCCCTGAACTGGGGAAGGAAAAAGGCATTGAAATCCAAAAGGCACAGAGAACTCCCTTCAGACGTAACTTGAATCGATCTTCTGCACGACATATCATAGTGAAACTGGCAAAATACAAGGATAAAGAGAAAATTCTGAAAGCAGCAAGGGATAAATGTGCCCTCACATATAAAGGGAGACCTATAAGACTCGTGACTGATCTCTCTTTTGAAACTTGGCAGGCCAGAAAGGATTGGCACGAGATCTTTAATGTGCTGAACAGGAAAAATATGCAGCCGAGAATCCTTTATCCAGCAAGTCTGTCATTTAGAATAGAAGGAGAGATAAAGGTCTTCCCAAACAAACAAAACTGAAGGAATTCATCACCACTAAACCAGCCCTACAAGAGATCCTAAGAGGGATCCTGTGAGACAAAGTACCAGAGACATCACTACAAGCATAAAACCTACAGACATCACAATGACTCTAAACCCGTATCTTTCTATAATAACACTGAATGTAAATGGATTAAATGCGCCAACCAAAAGACATAGGGTATCAGAATGGATAAAAAAATAAGACCCATCTATTTGCTGTCTACAAGAGACTCATTTTAGACCTGAGGACACCTTCAGATTGAGAGTGAGGGGATGGAGAACTATTTATCATGCTACTGGAAGCCAAAAGAAAGCTGGAGTAGCCATACTTATATCAGACAAACTGGACTTTAAATTAAAGGCTGTAACGAGATGAAGAAGGGCATTATATAATAATTACAGGGTCTATCCATCAGGAAGAGCTAACAATTATAAATGTCTATGCGCCGAATACCGGAGCCCCCAAATATATAAAACAATTACTTATAAACATAAGCAACCTTATTGATAAGAATGTGGTCATTGCAGGGGACTTTAACACCCCACTTACAGAAATGGATAGATCATCCAGACACACGGTCAATAAAGAAACAAGGGCCCTGAATGATACATTGGATCAGATGGACTTGACAGATATATTTAGAACTCTGCATCCCAAAGCAACAGAATATACTTTCTTCTCGAGTGCACATGGAACATTTTCCAAGATATATCACATACTGGGTCACAAAACAGCCCTTCATAAGTATACAAGAATTGAGATCATACCATGCATACTTTTAGACCACAATGCTATGACTTGAAATCACCACAGGAAAAAGTCTGGAAAACCTCCAAAAGCATGGAGGTTAAAGAACACCCTACTAACGAATGAGTGGGTCAACCAGGCAATTAGAGAAGAAATTAAAAAATATATGGAAACAAACGAAAATGAAAATACAACAATCCAAACGCTTTGGGATGCAGCGAAGGCAGTTCTGAGAGGAAAATACATTGCAGTCCAGGCCTATCTCAAGAAACAAGAAAAATCCCAAATACAAAATCTAACAGCACACCTAAAGGAAATAGAAGCAGAACAGCAAAGGCAGCCTAAACCCAGCAGAAGAAGAGAAATAATAAAGATCAGAGCAGAAATAAACAATATAGAATCTAAAAAAACTGTAGAGCAGATCAACGAAACCAAGAGTTGGTTTTTTGAAAAAATAAACAAAATTGACAAACCTCTAGCCAGGCTTCTCAAAAAGAAAAGGGAGATGACCCAAACAGATAAAATCATGAATGAAAATGGAATTATTACAACCAATCCCTCAGAGATACAAACAATTAGGGAATACTATGAAAAATTATATGACAACAAATTGGACAACCTGGAAGAAATGGACAAATTCCTAAACACCCACACTCTTCCAAAACTCAATCAGGAGGAAATAGAAAGCTTGAACAGACCCATAACCAGCGAAGAAATTGAATCAGTTATCAAAAATCTCCCAACAAATAAGAGTCCAGGACCAGATGGCTTCCCAGGGGAGTTCTACCAGACGTTTAAAGCAGAGATAATACCTACCCTTCTCAAGGTATTCCAAGAAATAGAAAGGGAAGGAAAACTTCCAGACTCATTCTATGAAGCCAGCATTACTTTGATTCCTAAACCAGATAGAGACCCAGTAAAAAAAGAGAACTACAGGCCAATATCCCTGATGAATATGGATGCAAAAATTCTCAATAAGATACTAGCAAATCGAATTCAACAGCATATAAAAAGAATTATTCACCATGATCAAGTGGGATTCATTCCTGGGATGCAGGGCTGGTTCAACATTCGCAAATCAATCAACGTGATACATCACATTAATAAAAGAAAAGATAAGAACCATATGATCCTGTCAATCGATGCAGAAAAGGCCTTTGACAAAATCCAGCACCCTTTCTTAATAAAAACCCTTGAGAAAGTCGGGATAGAAGGAACATACTTAAACATCATAAAAGCCATTTATGAAAAGCCCACAGCTAACATCATCCTCAATGGGGAAAAACTGAGAGCTTTTTCCCTGAGATCAGGAACACGACAGGGATGCCCACTCTCACCGCTGTTGTTTAACATAGTGTTGGAAGTTCTAGCATCAGCAATCAGACAACAAAAGGAAATCAAAGGCATCAAAATTGGCAAAGATGAAGTCAAGCTTTCGCTTTTTGCAGATGACATGATATTATACATGGAAAATCCGATAGACTCCACCAGAAGTCTGCTAGAACTGATACATGAATTCAGCAAAGTTGCAGGATACAAAATCAATGTGCAGAAATCAGTTGCATTCTTATACACTAACAATGAAGCAACAGAAAGACAAATGAAGAAACTGATCCCATTCACAATTGCACCAAGAAGCATAAAATACCTAGGAATAAATCTAACCAAAGATGTAAAAGATCTGTATGCTGAAAACTATAGAAAGCTTATGCAGGTAATTGAAGAAGATATAAAGAAATGGAAAGACATTCCCTGCTCATGGATTGGAAGAATAAATATTGTCAAAATGTCAATACTACCCAAAGCTATCTACACATTCAATGCAATCCCAATCAAAATTGCACCAGCATTCTTCTCGAAACTAGAACAAGCAATCCTAAAATTCATATGGAACCACAAAAGGCCCCGAATAGCCAAAGTAATTTTGAAGAAGAAGACCAAAGCAGGAGGCATCACAATCCCAGACTTTAGCCTCTACTACAAAGCTGTCATCATCAAGACAGCATGGTATTGGCACAAAAACAGACACATAGACCAATGGAATAGAATAGAAACCCCAGAACTAGACCCACAAACGTATGGCCAACTCATCTTTGACATGCAGGAAAGAACATCCAATGGAAAAAAGACAGTCTCTTTAACAAATGGTGCTGGGAGAACTGGACAGCAACATGCAGAAGGTTGAAACTAGACCACTTTCTCACACCATTCACAAAAATAAACTCAAAATGGATAAAGGACCTGAATGTGAGACAGGAAACCATCAAAACCCTAGAGGAGAAAGCAGGAAAAGACCTCTCTGACCTCAGCCGTAGCAATTTCTTCCTCGACACATCCCCTAAGGCAAGGGAATTAATAGCAAAAATGAACTACTGGGACCTTATGAAGATAAAAAGCTTCTGCACAGCAAAGGAAACAACCAGCAAAACCAGAAGGCAACCAACGGAACGGGAAAAGATATTTGCAAATGACATATCAGACAAAGGGCTAGTATCCAAAATGTGTAAAGAGCTCACCAAACTCCACACTCGAAAAACAAATAACCCAGTGAAGAAATGGGCAGAAAACATGAATAGACACTTCTCTAAAGAAGACATCCAGATGGCCAACAGGCACATGAAAAGATGCTCAACGTCGCTCCTTATCAGGGAAATACAAATCAAAACCACACTCAGATATCACCTCACACCAGTCAGAGTGGCTAAAATGAACAAATCAGGAGACTATAGATGCTGGAGAGGATGTGGAGAAACAGGAACCCTCTTGCACTGTTGGTGGGAATGCAAATTGGTGCAGCCACTCTGGAAAGCAGTGTGGAGGTTCCTCATAAAATTAAAAATAGACCTACCCTATGACCCAGCAATAGCACTGCTAGGAGTTTACCCAAGGGATACAGGAGTACTGATGCATAGGGGCACTTGTACCCCAATGTTTATAGCAGCACTCTCAACAATAGCCAAATTATGGAAAGAGTCTAAATGTCCATCAACTGATGAATGGTAAAGAAATTGTGGTTTATATACACAATGGAGTACTGCATGGCAATGAGAAAGAACGAAATATGGCCCTTTGTAGCAACGTGGATGGAACTGGAGAGTGTGATGCTAAGTGAAATAAGCCATACAGAGAAAGACAGATACCATATGTTTTCACTCTTATGTGGATCCTGAGAAACTTAACAGAAACCCATGGAGGAGGGGAAGGAAAAAAAAAAAAAAAAAGAGGTTAGAGTGGGAGAGAGCCAAAGCATAAGAGACTCTTGAAAACTGAGAACAAACTGAGGGTTGATTTGGGGTGTGAGGGAGGGGAGGGTGGGTGATGGGTATTGAGGAGGGCACCTTTTGGGATGAGCACTGGGTGTTGTATGGAAACCAATTTGACAATAAATTTCATATATTGGAAAAAAAAATATTTCTAGCTCCTAAAGCTTACGTATAATTAGGAGTAGCTTATTTCATGAAGTAGTGAGCTAAATTAACCTGGAATAGTCAATCCTATCACGTGGTTATTTAGCACATAGAGTACACAGCACATACTGCTAATAGAAAAAAAAAATAATGGTCTTGATCTCTGTGCATTTAAATCCTTCTTTCTCCCTTAGCGCTCTGCTCCTCTTCCCTCCCATCTCAGTCTGTCTGTTGTCCACAGTGTCTGGCATTTGGCCAATGAAATGGTTACAGGAAACCAGTATACTTAATGTATACAAAATGTGCAGACAGTCTGTTTAGCATCCATTCAGATTTGATGCTTTGGAATAACTTAGCAGATAGACTGAATTTGTTTTGAATATAGTAGTACATTTCTCCTAAAAATCATTAATTTTTTAGTCCTCATATCATAAAAAAATTTTTTTGAGTGTAATTGACATACAATATTAAATTAGTTTCTGGGTGCCTGGGTGGCTCAGTGGGTTGAGTGTCTGACTTTGGCTTAGGTCATGATGTCACAGTTGGTGAGTTTGAGCCCCACGTCAGGCTCTGTGCTGACAGCTCAGAGCCTGGAATGTGCTTTGGTTTCTGTGTCTTCCTCTCTCTCTGCCCCTCCTCCACTTATGCTCTGTCTCTTTTCAAAAATAAACATTAAAAAATAAAAATAAATAACTAAATAACTTTCAAATATACAAGGTAGTGATTCTGCAAGTTTCTACATTATGCCATGCTCACCACATGTGTAGCTACAATCTGTCACCATGCAATGCTATTACAATGTCATTGACTATATTCCTTATGCTGTGCGTTATATTCCTGTGACTTATTCATCCCATAACTGGAACCCTATATCTCTCACTTCCCTTCACCCATTTGGTATCCTCCCACCTCCCTCCCCTCAGGCAACCACCCGTTTGTTCTCTACATCTATCTTTTTTTTAGTTAATAGATTTTAATGTTTAGAGAAGTTTCAGGTTTACAGAAAAATTGAGCAGGAAGTCCAGAGAGTTACCTATACTGCCACTCTTCCACACACACATTTTTCCCTCTTATTAGCATTTTGTATTAGTGTAGCACATTTGTTACAACTGATGAGCCAAAACGGACAGACACACTATTCTTAATTAGAGCTCGTATTGTGTTTTGAGAAATGTATAACGACGTGTTTCCATTATTACAGAGTCGTACAGAGTGACTTCCTTGCCCTAAAAAAACCACTGTTCTTCACCTCTTTGTCTTTCCCTTCCCCCAACCCCTGGCAACCACTGATCTTTTTACAATTTTCGTACTTTGGCCCTTTCCAGAATGTCATATCATTGGAATTATACCGTATGTAGCTTTTTCAGACTGGCTTCTTTTACTTAGCAATATGCATTTAAGTCTTCACCATGTCTTTTCATAGCTTGAAATCTCATTTATTTTTATCACTGAATAATACTGCATCATATGGATATGTCACAGTTTGTTTATTTTTTTGCCTTTTTAAGTATTTTCAACATCTGCTTCACTCTCATAAAGCACAAACGTGGATTTTTTTTTTAAGAGATGGGAAAAAAAAAAAAAAAAACAACCCCTGCCTATTAGAAAGTGAATTAAATTCCTCTGTAAAGGAAAGGAGTGGGGAGTGCACATTCTCTTCATATCTGAAAAGTTTAAACTGGACATACATAAACAGAAGAACTTTGAGAATCATTCCTATGTCCTTCTAGAATGGACACTGTGGGCAAGAGTGCCTTGGAAATCTGAATAAATAGGTTCATGATCATTGTGAGAACCTGAAAGTACTTTCCATAAAAATTCCTCTTTGTCTGTTGTCCAGTGTGTCAGGAAGCTGTCTGGGAAGCCTTCCGGACATTTTGGGATCGACTTCCTGGACGTGAGGAATATCGTTACTGGATGAATTTGTGTGAGGATGGAAACACAACTATATTTGAAATGGGCACAAATTTTAGTCAGTCTGTGGAACATAGAAATTTAATTATGAAGGTAAGTGTACTAACAAGGGAAGAATTGCTGGACTATTGTAGGAGTGCCTACACACAGCTCAGGCTTGAAGGAAGAAAGAGCAACACCAAACACCTGCATTGCTTTTGTTGTTGAATTAGGCTATTTGAGTGAGCTGCCATAGGGCATGGCCGAGTCTTTGTATCCCTAGCTCTGGCTGTTAAAATAAACATTGTTAACCCAGTAAGAGCCTCGGGCTTATGTTTATAAATGTAAATATTTGGAAATAATACTCAGCAAAGGTTTAGGCTAAGAATATAAGTCTGCGAGAGTCACTCTTGCCAAGGTTTTGCATATTATCAATTCAGAGTAGCTACCAATGACACTAAGATATAGTTCATTGAATAAATGTTTAGTAAAGTATAAATATGATTCTACTTAATGAATTTGCTTACTTATTTTCCTTCTTTTAGAGCTATCTTATTCTTAGCAAAGGATAAATAAGCATGCATATAGACAAATTACCTGCCCACCTTTCCCTTTTCATGTAGCATGCATGTATTCATGATGAGAAAATAGAGAGTGAGAAGGGGGAGAGGCAGAGAGAGAGGGAGACAGAAGATCCAAACTGGGCTCCATGCTAGCAACAGAGAGCCTGATGCGGGCTCTGTCCCATGAACCTTGAGATCATGACCTGAGCTGGAGTCGGACACTTAACCAACTGAACCACCCAGGTGTCCCTCTTCTGTTATGTTTTTAACTGCTCAATATTAATAAATATGAGAATAGCTACCAGTTATATATGTACCATGTACCAGGCCACATATTAAGCCTATTAAAAGCATATTTAATAACAACTCTACAAGGAGTTACTAATATCCGCAATTTACAGATAAGAACATTAGGCATCAGAGTTATTCCTTACTCTAGATTATAAAACCAGATGGGCTGGAGCTTAAAATCAAACATAGTTTTCTTTTTTAAAAAAGTTATTCTTTTACCCTTTACCATTGGGCCTGTCTTCTCAGTCATTACCACTTTTGCAAATTGCAGTGGCTAATATGGAATAGCTATTAACTGAAAAAAAAATACACATACACATATCTACACACATTTATATTTATGTCAGCATTGCCCATCTCAGTTGTGTCCACACTATGGAAGCAGTTGACGGAGCAGCAAATACAGATGATGTATAGCAAATGTATAGTTAGTATTAGCATTAACAATAGCCTCTTGTGATATTACATTGCAAGGTATTTTTTTTTTTTTACAAGTGCAACTTTTAGAAAGGTAAGATCTAAAGGTGTTGGAAATACACTTTCAATGATTATTTAGTACAACATGGAGACAAAGGGGGTGATATGAGACCTGGATTGAATCTTAAATAACAAGTATAAGTGAGCTGAATGAGGAGTTTGGGATGAACAGTCTAGACAGAGGGGGATAGCACGAGACACATGTTGATAGGGAATGACTTGGGCCAATATACGGGAAGGGTAGACAATAAGTGACAAGAGATCAGACTGGAAGCTGGAAGAGTAGATAACTCTGGGGATGATAAGAAACTGTTGATGTGGAAATAGGATTCGGAGCCACTGGCCAAGAAAGAATACTTCAGGCATCTTTGGTGCAAAATGGTGGTTTTATTACAGCACAAGTGACAGGACCTGTGGGCAGGAAGACCTGCCCTGGGATTGCCCTGAGTAACTGATTATATACCTGGGACTTGGGGGAGGTAAAGTCAAGGGGAAGTTTGCAAAAAGATTTTTCTAATGCTAAAAAAGACTCACAGGATCCTGAAGGCCTAGCTATTGTCAAGCTAAGGTTGTTTTTACTTCAAGCAAAGCATTGACATTAAAATAGTTGAGAGTTCCTGAAGAAATGTCATACTCTGCCTGTCTCAAGTGTTTGTCAATGGGCTGCAGGTTATAAGAAAATTTAAATTTATCTACATTTCTTTTGCCTTTGTTCTCCACATTATAAGTAGGTGAGTCACAGAGGCTGATTGGACAGTTTTGAATTAAAAAGGTCATTATGGTTTATATACACCATGGGGTGAATTGGAGGCAACAAGACTGGAGCAGGAAGACTAGTAATTACTGCATATCTGAGGAAATGAGGGTGCTAACTAGACAAAAGATAGAGAAAGGAAGCACAAGAGATGCAAATAGGAAAAAAGACTAGTAGAACTCTGTGACAGGTCAGATGGGAGTCGGAGAAGAAGGAATGGCCTGGGAAGCCTCCTCATTTCTAGTTTGGATGACTAAGACCAAGAACTCGGGCACAGAAGCAGCTTTGTAGATGTAGTGGGGAGATTGAGTTCACTTTTGAATGTGTTGTTTTGAGCAATCTGTGAAATGCGAATTGCCTGATTTAGGTTTGAAGCCAAGGAGAGTGGTTTGGGTTATAAATATAGCTGTAGGAGTCATCTGGCTTGAGGTGGCAATTGAAAGCATTTAGACTGGCTGAGATTATTCTAGGAGAGTTTGTAGAGCAAGAAGAGCAATAAGTTATTTATAAATATCATGAGTTATTTAGAATAATAGTCTTTCCATTTTATAGAGGAGATATTGAGAGATTTGGGGGTTTGCCTTCATATCTAAGCAAGAGAAAATGGGACTTGAAGTTAGGTCTTCTAACTTAGTGTTCTTTTTATTATATTGGCCTCAAAACAAAATCACTAATTTAGAGGAAACTTAGGGACAATTTGCTTTAGAATGTCCCAGAGGAGAAATCCAGTTATTGATATAATTTATCTTTTTGTCTGAATTCTGGAGAAACAGATTTAGCATTTATTTTATCCACACGTCCCTATTATTCTAGTATGAGAGTTTCCATAAACATGTTAGATCACAAAAAACTTTGATTCTAAGTCCATGAAAGGTTAATGTAAAACTCAACCAATCTCCAATCTATAGATCTTTTTGGAATGATTAGCAAGTAAAGTCTATTAATCTGTGCCCATTAAGAAAGAGCACGGGAACTTTTGGAAACATAAACAGAGACTGAGTGCCAGGACATTCCCACAGTCACAAAACAAACTTGGCATCATTAGTACCTTGCTTTAATTGTTTGCTTAACCATAGAGAAAAACAACATAGGTTTGTAAAATAACAGTATAATGTTAGGGCATTAGTGTTTTCCATGCAGTACATTTTATGTACTGCCTATTAACTGTCATTAACTCACACAGTCATGTTTATCTTTGTTTTCCTTAGAAAATGACATATACAAAGGAAACTGTAAGCAGGTAAGTGTCTTTTTTTCCCCAATTTCATGTTTGGCAACTGAGATATGTCATACCTATTCCAAGACTCACCCCCAATTTAATGGCTCTGTTCTATTTTCTTGCCAGTTCCTGCAGTCACCAGGGCTGTGGGTAAGTCCCAAATTGTTTTCCTCATCTTGAAGCCACTTCCCATTCAAGGCTACCATCACAGTCACTGTGCTTGTTTACTTTCTGAACTTGCCAGGAGGCAGACTTATTCCTTTCTCTTGAGTGAGAAAAATAGACTTCTGGAAATGGAATATGGAATGATCTACTTAAGTTGAGGTTTATGCACTAATAGTAAAAATGTTATAAAATGTTACACCTTAGTGGAGAATAGTTTATTAAATGATGGTTGGTAGTATGGATCACTTTACTGAGAAATGATGATTATGATCTTGAAATACAGGAATAACATGGAGTGCCTTGGGTGGCTCAGTTGGTTAAGCATCTGACTCTTCATTTTGGTTCATGTCATGATCTCACAGTTCATGGTTTCGAGCCCCACATCAGGCTCTGCACTGACAGTGTGGAGTATGCTTGGGATTCTCTGTCTCCCTTTCTATCTGCCCCTCCCCCATTCATATTCTCTCTCTCTCTCTCTCTCTCTCTCTCTCTCTCTCTCTCTCTCTCTCTCCTCTCTCTCTCCCCTCTCTCTCTCCCCCCCCCCCCTCAAAAATAAGTAAACTTAAAAAAAAGAAATATAGGAATAACACAACCTTGATGAATCCTGCAGTATTAGGATTCTTGGCTCTATAGGCCTTTAGGTTTAGGATTAAGGTCATTTCTGGGTCCTGAGCAATAGCAGTACAGAGCAGATCATGGAAGTGAGGAATTTAGTGTATAAGGATTAAAGATTTCAATTCTGTCCATACTCAGAGTATCTAGATTATGCCAGTGTGGGAATGATGATATAGAAAAACACCATTAGGGCAGACAGTCCAGATCAATGCCTCAAATGAGAGAGGAAGACAGATTGAAAAACCAGTTAGGTGAGTCAGTGCCTGGAGATCCAAGCTGGGCAGCAGAGGCCAGGCCAAGGCATAGTTGGAGTACACATGTGAGTTAGTGGGGCATATGTAGGGGTCAGATCAAACATGAGTAAACAGGAGGGAAGGGGCCTCTGTGGTCTCACTCATTCATACAACTAATGTTACCACTGAGTCTCCGCTGGGATCTGGGATGAACACCCACTTAGATGCTGGGCCATGTGTTTTCTTAGGTGTGGGCTTTCACCACTGAGAAGCAGAGCTTGGAAGTTGCTTGTGATTGCCATTGCAACACCCAAGCAGTGAACTAAGTACTCTGGTGAGTCCCACCAGTCCTAGTAATCTTCATGATTGTAACTAATGAAAATGGTGGCACATTTTACACATCGTATGTAGTTAAGATGTACGTAAACACCATAATACATACGGCACTTAACCTGGAAGAAGCTCTGAAGTTTACTGGGAAGTGAATGTTAGCAAGTTTGTGGCTTGTGGGTTATTATCAAGTGGTGGAAGGAAGCTTACCTGAAACAGGGTGGACAGTTGTAACGCCATCTGAGAATGGGTGTGGCTCATGGCACAGGGGTAGCCAGAAGATATGTAAGGTGTGGTGTGTGTATGTTTTATGTATTCCTGTGTGGCTCACTTCAACTGGCTGCAGTTTTCTTTGGCTTCCTAGCATTTCTCACAATGAAATTATGCATAAATAAAGGAGAAATTTTGTGTTATGTTCGTTTCTTACTGTGTTAATCACACTGGAACAAATTCACAAATAAGCATCATAGCAGGACTCACTGAATCATATATTTTTATTGATAAGGCACTGTCTGTACTACGTATAAGGAACTGAAAATATGATTTACTGTGCTTAGAAAATAACATATGTACAAAATAACAATATATGAAAATATAAATGAACATTGAGAAATTTAAAGTTTAAAGTATCGTTCCCATCTAACTAG
This sequence comes from Panthera pardus, assembly GCF_024362965.1. Taxonomy (NCBI): domain Eukaryota; kingdom Metazoa; phylum Chordata; class Mammalia; order Carnivora; family Felidae; genus Panthera; species Panthera pardus. The sequence continues at coordinate 48,615,848 of NW_026526721.1, read as the reverse complement.
AACAGATGAGGCTGGGGTGGGATGAAAACTGCCAACATGGTAGTTGCTGAAAGGGGTGACCTGGGGGTTAGGTAACACTGGGAGTGAAACCATGGGAGTGGCTGGCCTAAGAATTCACTAAGCCCATCTTTATCCAACTTGAGTTCTTTTCTTTCTTTCTTTCTTTCTTTCTTTCTTTCTTTCTTTTTCTTTCTTTCTTTCTTTCTTTCTTTCTTTTTTTTTAATATTTATTTATTTTTGAGAGACAGAAACAGAATGTGAGCAGGAAGTCACAGAATCCAAAGCAGGCTCCAGCTTCCAGCTCCAGTCGGAGCTGTCAGCACAGAGCCCAACATGGGGCTTGGACCCACAAACTGCAAGATCATGACCTGAGCTAAAGTTGGATGTTTAAACCACTGAGCCACCCAGGCTCCCCTATCCAACTTGAGTTCTGTAGTGATCCATTGTAACCCTTTATGTGTTCTTCACTTTTCTATATTCAAATTTATTTTTATGATTTTTTTTGAGATTACTCTCATATTCTCAGTGTTGAGATTCTTGTGTTAGATTTTATTGCTGCTGTAGCAAATTACCACAGACTCCGGTAGTTTAAAACAACACAAATTTGTCCTACAGTTACATAGCTCAGAAATCTGACGTGGGTCTCAAGATGTTGCCAGGTTTGCATTCCTTTCTGGAAACTGTAGTGGAGAATCTGGTTTTTTTTTTTTTTTTTTTTTTTTTTTTTCCGCCTTTTCCAGCTTCTAGAAACCACCCACGTTGCTTGGCTCATGACCCCCTTCCATCTTCAAAGCTAGTAATGGCTGGTCAAGTCTTTCTCACATTTCATCACTCTGACACTCTTCTGCCTCTTCTTCCACATTTAAGGATCCTTATGATTGTGCTGGATCCACTTGGATAAACCTGGCTACACTCCCCATTTTAAGGCCAGCTGATGAGCAACCTTAATTCCAACTGCTACCTTAATCCTCCTTTGTATGTAACTTAACATACTCACAGGTGCTGGGGATAAGGATGTGGAGGCCACTATTGTTCCTATCACAGTTCTCTGTAATTTAAGTTGCTGCTTCTCTGTGAACTCTAACTCACCTGCTGACCTAAGCCTTGCATCAAATACTCTGTTCTGTATCACTTTAAGCTTCTCCTACTATCATCTGTCCGCTGTCTTAAAAAAAAAAAATCATTTTTCACCTTACTTAGGACCCTACATCCAATCTCACCTCTTAGACATCTCCCGATCATTGTTTCTCTCTCTCTCCTGAGTCTTCACCTTCTCCCATTACTAACTCCTTATGAGCATTTAAACATGCTCAAATCTCTCCCATGTTCCCTATTTACAAAAGGCCCTCCTCCAGCACTTGTCTCCATTATAGCTGGATATTTTGAAAGCATCTCCACTTAGCTTCAGTCAATGCCTAACCCCCTACCTTTTGGACTTCCTGTATAGTCTCCATAATCAGTACAAAGCCCCAACTAGGTTATGTGTTCACCAAATAGTTGTTAAGTGAATAACTGAGTTTCTGCCCAATTACCCAAGTTTATTATCAGGTCTCTGGTGATATTCTTAATATAAGAGCTGTTCTTTGGGATTTTATTTTGTACATCAATTAACTTACATTTGTAGTTGAGGATGCCTATCATGGATCACAAAACCAAATATATATATTTTTTTAAGCAAATGTTTTATTTTATTTGGTACATGTATATCCCTGCTCCATTATCCTCTGTTTTCTCTTATATTTGTTTAGCATTTCATATTTTTGTAATGCTTCTGCATATAATATTTCATTTAGTTTTCACCAATACCTTTGAGAAATAGGTAGGGTAGGGAAGTATTCCTGTTTTGGAGATTAAGTTCTTGAGGCCCAGAGCAACTGAGATATTTTTCTAAGGTGTACACAAAGTTAATGATACTTCTGGGACCAGCAACAAGGATTCCTGGCTCTGTGCCTTGAGTTCTTTTGTGTCATGTTCTGATCACAGTTAACAGATTCAAGGGCAGAGCAGAGTATAGAGAATTGTCAAGGGGAGTAGTAATCTAGATGTGAAATTATGCTTATGCTCCGTGTGGCTGTGCTATCTTTTGATACAGTCTCACCTGAATTCTGAGAGAATTAGGCAGTAGCTGTGAAGTAATAAATTATGTGCTGGCTGAGCTGAGGAGATGACAATGTAGGAGGTTGTTTGTTGCTGGTATGAAGCTAAAGGTCTTAGCTGAACAACCTCAAATTTGTGGTTCGGCCTAGAAATGAACTAGTATTTCTGTCTCCAAACTCAATACAACTCTGTGTTCTAGTTCTGTTGTGACATTTTAGGGGATCTCTGCAGGAGGCATACCTAATGAGAACATGTTGAAAGGATTCTTGTTGTTGAGTGTTTGTTTTTTGCTGTTTTCTGAAAGGAGAGTGGGAAAATGAGGGATTAAGAGTTGGAATGATTTGAATTACTGAGAGTTGCCTACTTACCATCATTAAAATAATGTTAATTTGAATTCAGTAAGTGAAATCTAGTTCTGCTGAAGTAAACAAACTTCTCCATTGTGAATGCTTCCTTAGAGAATTAACTTAAATTTAATTAATTAACTATTTGCTTATTATTTTAGTTGCAGTATTTCTTTTTAAATTTAAATTAAAAAAATTTTTAATTAAAGTATAGTTGACATACAACTTTTTGTCATTCAACATAACATAGTCATTCAACAATTATATAATCACAAAATGCTTACTACCATAAGTGTAGTTACCATCTGTCACCATACAAGGTTATTATTATATTATTGACTGTATTTCCTATGCTTCATCCTTATCCCTGTAGCTTATTATTTATCAAATGCGATTTGGTGTGGGGGACAATTTGACTGACACCATGTGAGGTCTGGTTTCTTTGCCATGCCATCCCAACTTCCAGTTCTAGTTACTGTGCTGTGCTTTGGCCCCTCTGTCTTGCTTTGACCTCTTTGTTCTCATAGCTGGTTCCTCTCCATAGCTCTCCAACTTTGACTGGGTTTCCTTTCCTCTTTCTGGGACCTCACACACTGTGACCTTTAGGTCATTAAGTTTATGTAAGCTGTTATCATTACAACCATGTTGTTTGCCCTTCTAGTCAATATGGCTCACGTAAAGGCCATGTTGTGAGGAATTAAGATGAGTGAGAGTGAGGTTTCTCAATCAAATGGACCTGTTTTACATCATAGCTCCTCTATTGTCTAACTGTGTGACTCTGAGCAAATTCTTAACCTCTTCTAATATTAGTTTCCTCATAGGTATAAATGGGGATATTAGTATCTTCCTTTTAAGATTGTTGACACAATTAAGTGAGTTAACCATGATAAAACACTTAACACAATGCATGATTTATGATAAATTTAGTTGTACTCATTCTTTTTTTTTTTTTAATTTTTGTTTTATTTTAGAGAGAGAGAGAGAGAGCATAAGTGCGGTGAGGAGAGGCAGAGGGAGAGAGACAGAATCTTAAGCAGACTCCATGCTCGGTACAGAGCCTAACCCAGGGCTCAATCCTATGACTCTGGGGTCATGACCTGAGCTGAAATCACAAGTTGAACACTCAACCAACTGAGCCACGCAGGTGCCCCTAGGTGTACTCACTCCTGCTGGTGTTATTATTGAAAAGGGAACTAGATACTGTTAGGAATTTTAAGTATAGCCTTGGGCCATATCAAGTCATTGTGTCATGCAGGAAAAATTGCTTTATTCATTTTTTCATCTATAAAATGAAGGTATTGGCAAGGGGTTCTACTTTGTGGACAACTGATAGATCCTATTCGGGCCTGATTATGTTAATGTCTGTCTCAAATGCATTTGAATCTTACTTGCTCTTAGCTCTATTCCCTGCAACTTGAGAAGCCTCTTGATGCTTTCTCATCACCTAGGCCCTTTCTCCACTCATCACTCATAATAATGACTTATCCAGATGTCATATTCCTTAGGTTCTTCTAGATGACATCTCACTGAGAAGCAATTTCCTGCAAATGCACTATAAAATAACCAAAAGTGATAGGTTTAGTGTAATGGTTTAATATGTTATTCTTTCTAGATAGTATTTTTAAAAAGCAGAAGAATCTTTATGAGATTTGTAAAAACTCAGTTTCTCAAATTTTCTTTCTTTCTTTTATTTTTTTTAAAGATTTTTTTATTTTTTAAGTAATCTCTACACACACCATGGGGCTCGAACTCACAACCCCAAGCTCAAGAGTCACTTGCTCCACCAACTGAGCCAGCCAGGTGTCCCAGTTTCTCGAATTTTCTACCAAAGCTTGGGAGTTTAGGGAACATTGCCCTAGTTGACTCCCCAACTCTAGTGCCAGTCATGAAATGTCTTTGAAAGATCTTAATATCTTTTTTTTTTTAATTTTTTTTATCGTTTATTTATTTTTGAGACAGAGAGAAACAGAGCATGAATGGGGGAGGGGCAGAGAGAGAGGGAGACACAGGATCGGAAGCAGGCTCCAGGCTCTGAGCCATCAGCCCAGAGCCCGACGCGGGGCTCGAACTCATGGAACGTGAGATCGTGACCTGAGCTGAAGTCGGACACTTAACCGACCGAGCCACCCAGGCGCCCCTAAAGATCTTAATATCTTAATACTAACTTTAACTTTATAGTCAACTCCACAATATAGCCATGTTTGTTTTAATATTAAAATGTTTTGAGTTACACATTAGTTCTTACTTAGTTCCCTACCTGTCTATGCTTGAAGTAAAACTGATGCTTCAGTATGTATATCATGTTTGTCTGGTGGCTTTGAGTAACCCCCTACCCCCGCCCCCCCAATGACCTTATTTAGAGCACTAGGACAATCTAAAGGAGTGCTTCTGAAGATGGGAGTCACTGGCACATTGGCAAGTCTGTGAGGGAGACATTTTTGACTGTACTCACATCACCTTGGGAAGCTGACTTTTGTAAAGTTGAAGACAGTTTTCAACTCTTAACAGTAATGTCATCAGCATCCAATAGATATAATCACCATCCAACTCGTTTGTAAAAGTTTAGTGGAATATCCCTTTTCCCTTAGGACATATCCACAAACTTTAAAGTTCTAAAACTTCCTAAAATTACTATACTTTAAATTTTATATTTTGGGGGTATGTGGAAATTTGGACTTGCAGAAACCTATTTTCTTTCCTTTGGAGGAGGGACTTTTCCAATTGTTTCGATTTTTTCTTCTAGTTGCAGAGCATCATGGTTAAAGGATAGCTGGTTACTTGTAGCCTGTTAGCAAGTCATTTCTCTAAGCTTGACTTTCTATAAATAAAAACATTTTATGATTTCTGTGATCCCTCAAATGAGATGAGATTTGTGTTTTTTTCCCCCCTTAGCAGCAAGTACCCTCCTACCAGTACTATTTGTTAAATTTGTAATCATTTATTTGTTGTCTATTTTCTGTAAGACTATAACTTTAATAGATCATGTTTGTTTTGTCCACACAATATTCCCAATGTCTTGTACACTGCCTGGCTAATAGTATTTTTTATTAATTTATCCTAAAAATATCTATTTAGTGCCTACTAAATACTAGATGCCTAGATACTATTTTAGGTTAGAGACAGAGTAAAAATATGAGATTCCTAATCTCAAAGAATTTATATTCTTAACTGCAGTCCTGTTCAATAGAACTTTCTGCGATGAAGGATATGTTCTTTACTGTGCTGCCCAGTATGATAGCCATTAGGCACATGTGACTGTGGAACACTTGAAATGTGGCCAGTATGAATAAGGAACAGAATTTTAAACTTTATTTAATTTTAGTTAATTTAAATTACCACATAAGTCCAGTGACTACCATGACAGTGCCATTCTAGAGGATTAAGAGATTAGAGACAGAGATAAAGAAGTAGATAAATAAATCAACAAATAATTTCACATAGGAATAATAACTGGGAAGAAATCAAACAGGCTGATAAAATAGTAAGTAGGGAAGTACTTTGTATAGGGTGATTCTACTTGAGTAGAAATCAATACATGTAAGATAAATGAATTATGAAAACTCTTATTTCTTAAACCTTGTTAAATCAGTACTTGGGTTTGGAAACACTTGTTTGGAGATCTAGTGAGTTCCTTTTGGGAAAATAAACCCCAAAATATATCCACATATTTCTATCATTTTTATTAATGTTAAACATTTTTTACCTTAGCCCTGAATTGTCATCTCCAGTTCCTGTTGGTGATGCCCCAACATCAGGAGGTATGTTCTTGTGCATTTATTCACTTTTTAAAAATTATTTGTGGTTTAAGATGATCTTGTAAGCAAGCACACGTTCCACCTCACATTTAAAAAGTACCAGGCTTCTCTCTCCTTATATGTTGTTCAAGAGTCTCAAGAAAAAGTAATTGTGTTTTCATTTATTTTAAGGCATTATGTTGTGGGTACTTAAAGACCTTTAATTATTAAGTATAATAAAAATCAGAAAACTACTTAATACAAGTGTATGACCTAAAGAATTACTTTAAGGCAAACACTCTGTAACCACTGCTTATGCCAACAGGTAGAACCTTTCTAGTTCCACCATTTGTCATTTGTCTTCTATAAGTTTCTCTGAGTAAGGATTTTTTTGATTGCATTCTGTGGTGTACTTTAACATGTTTCCTTGATTTTTGTATTTCCTATGAATTGGAAGTTGCTTTCTTTATTTTTAATTTTTTTAAAAAAGCTTTTCCTTATTGCAAATTTCAAACATATACAAAAAAATAGAATAGCACAATGAGGCCAAGCTTCAACAATGATCAATTCCTAGCCAGTGTCCAACCTTCACCCACTTTCCCTATCGGGTAACATTATATTTTTCAGTATCTGTCCCTTTACTAGGTAGCTCCTTAAGGATAAAAATTTTGTCTGTATCCTTAACAAATCTTACATAGTGGCTGACATATAGTAGGTGCTCTTTAAATGCTTGTTGCTTGAATGAATGAGTTGTAATTATTTTCTGTTCTAGGAAGATTCTATGCAAATGTTTCTTAAGGTTAGAATGTACTGAATTTCCAGGATGATAAAGCAAATGACTTACAGGAATGGTTTTGAAGTCAGCTTCGTTATTTCCTGATATGATTCTGACTTAGGGACTACGTTCATGTACATGTTTTTGTTTTTCTACTTAGGTGCTGTTGTCAGTGTTCCACATCCAGGGGTGACCACCTCTGAAGGTATCTCAGAGAGCAGCAAGGAGAGGCCTGGGGAGAGTGTGAGTGATGCTCTGTTTTGTTATTTAGTTTCTAACATGGAGAACGGGGTTAAGAGAGACTTATGTTCCACTGCTAAACTGCACAAAACTTCATGTGGTTTCCTTTGTGGAAATGTAGATTCTAAAACCAGTATATTAAAAAGAACCTAAGATTCCTTGGAGAGTTGAGTCAATCTGCTTTTGCAAGAGAGAGCTTCAAGATGTGAATGAAATGACTTGTGCTTGGGGAATTATCATGGTAAACTCATTGTCACTTGTGGGCTTTGTGACATAATTTACTGTCATTTGCCTATGTTCTTCTATTTCCCTGTCTTCTTCAGAGGAAAAGGATGTAGGTTTTATGCAGTTGAAAAATCAAGAAATACCGTGTTTTTTAAACGCATCAGTATTAACAGTAACCTGTCCATGAAACAATATTAAGTTTACTTTCTGTAACATTCAGTTTTAAAAAGAAAGTACACAGGCTGCCTAGGAAGATAGAAATATTTTGTTAGAAATTTTGTTAAATATGAATTTTTAAAATTTTGGGGTTCATAAATCTTATATTACTTAATACAGTGCGAACTCTGATTGAACATATTCACTAGAAAGATGCAATTTAGTTACCTTGCACATTTTCTTCCAATTTCAACATTTTAACTTCTGTGAAATCATGTTACATCAGCCTACTCTGCCTCTCCACCTTCCCTCTCACTGAACAAAGCTGGTAGTAATATTGGACCCCTGAGTTGATTCCTGAATCAATACATTTACCCTCTGTACAACTTCGTCCAGACTAGATGGTGCTGGGAAATATTGTCATTCAATAAATATTTGTGAGTGAATGAATAAAAAGTGATACCATGGATCTGAACTTGAAGCACAATAGTTATGGTTTAGGTATGGGAACATTTATGGAATGAGATAGAATTCCCTATAATAAACATGAAGGAATTGTACATAATTGAATTGTATATAATTGGAATATTAATATCTAAAAGAGAGGATAATTTCAAGCCAATTTATAGAATCAGTAAGAAAACAAAGCAGTATAAAGATACCTAACAAGAATTAGATCCCTGTACCTCTAGTTCAAAATGAAGCCCGAAGTTAGTTTTACAGTTCATTTTTTCCTTATTTTCCTAATTTTCCATCTACTGTTTTAGAAACTGTATACCTCATTTCTGTTTTGCTAGTAGTTACCCTATATGTTACATAATATGTAATATATTATTACATATAATATTTGTAATACATTCTATATAATATATATATATATATATATATATATATATATATATATATATATATATACACTCTATAAATTACCCCATGAATTATAATGTATAATCTAGCAAAATGTAAGTTTTTCAAATCTTAATTCTTATCTTGAGCAATGAGGAACACTAGAACATTGTTACTCAAATAATCCCTTTACTGATTTATATGCTATTTTTAAATATTTTTGTTCTTTCTTTCTCTTTTAGTTTTCTTTTTAATCCCACAAGTTAGACAGTATTATGTTTGTTTCACATAAAATTTGTTTTATACTTACCTGGATGTGTATTATTTTATTTTCATAAAATTCTTTTTGTGCATTAACATTTTTTTTTAATGTTTATTTATTTTTGAGAGACAGAGAGAGCGAGAGAGCACACAGCAAGGGTCAGAGAGAGAGGGAGACAGAAGACCCCTGTCAGGCTCTTAGCTATCAGTGGGAAGCCTGATGTGGGGCTTGAATCCACGAACCATGAGATGATGACCTGAGCTGAAATCAAGAGTCAGATGCTCACCTGACTGAGGGACCCAGGCGCCCTTCTTTTTGTGCATTTGAGATTTCCCTTCTAGGATAATTTTCTTTTTGAAATATATGCTTCTAATAATACCTTAGTGGGAGTCTCTCATTGGTTCCTTTTAAGATTTTGCTTGTCTGAAAATTTCTTATTTCCTTATTCTAGAAAAAAATTTTTTTAAATGTTTATTCATTTTGAGAGAGTGCATGCACACGTGCACACATGGGGAAGGAGCAGAGAGAGAGGGAGAGAGAAGCCCAAGCAGGCTCCATGCTGTCAGCACACAGCCCCATGTGGGGCTCAGTCTCCTGAACTGTGAGGTCATGACCTGAGCTGAAATCAAGAGTTGGATGCTTAACAACTGAGCCACCCAGGTGCCCTGAATCTTTTTTTTTTTTTTAATTGAAGTATACTTGACACACAATATTACTTTAGTTTCAGGTGTATGACATAGTAATTTGATAAGTCTGTACTTATTCTATGCTCACCAGAAGTGTAGCTATATTCTTCACCATTATGTGGGAGTCTTTGATCTGACCTTTCAAAATGTACAGACCTTTAACTTTTTATCCTATCCCTTTTGTGGCATTTAAAACTAAAGTCTAGGTTACAAAGGATCAGCAGATATACTGTGTACTCATGCAACACTGATTCATCTCTCTTGATTTTTCTAACCTGTTTTTCTTGACCTGTTAGGATTTCCTTAACTTTCTTGCAAACCACCTATGCATTAGAAACATTAAAAAATATTTATTCAGCACTTTAGGCTTTTTGTAGCACCAATATTACCAAGGATATTTCTTTTATGATAATACTGGGAATGGAAGTTTCTGTCCAAATTTAGCAAGATAAAATTTAATATTGAAAAATGCAAAGTTTTGTGTAAAATTACACAAGACTAAGAGTTTTTATTGATGTTAGTCTCTATATGAATCAGCAGTATGATGCAGTTACTAGGGGAGAGCTAGTAAAAGCTAGTGCAGCTGTACGTTGCATTAATAGAAATATAGAATCTGTTATAATAGGTGGTATCCTATCATGTTTTAATTGATCAGACCTCACTTGTGTATACCACACTCTAAGGAAGATATTAAGAGCCTGAGAAATGTCTGGAGGAGAGGAGCTAAAGGAGTCAGGGAAGTCATGATAGCTGTCTATACTTATTTGAAAGGCTGTCTGGCGACTACAATTTTTATATATGTCCCAGATTACAGAACTGAGATCAGTGGTGGAACTTATAGGAAAATATATTTGGGCTTAATATTAAGAACTTTGGATGGAAGTGGGTGAAATGGGTGACGGGGACAAGATGTATAAATTTCTAGTCATAAAATGAATATGTCATGGGGATGTAAAGTACATAATGTAACTGTAGTTAACAATACTATATTGCTTATTTGAAAGTACTTAGGAGAGTGGATCTTGAAAGTCCTCATCACAAGAAAAAAATTTTCTGTGTATGTGATGGATGTTAACTGGAATTATTGTGATGATCATTTTTCGATACATAAAAATATGGAATCATTACATCGTATACCTGAAAGTAATGTATGTTTGTTATATATCAGTTATACCTTAATAAAAATGCCAAAAAAATATATGTGCCTGATATGTGCCTGTTACTGTTTTAGGAGGCATACTGATAAGTAAACATGCACTATAATCTCTGTATGGTATGCACTATGATAGGGCAAATGCAGAATGAAGTAGAACATTAGGAGCACTGGGTCAGTTTTGAGGGGGCAGTTCTGAGAAATTTTCTGATGGGAGTGAGGTCTGAACTGAGGGTGAATAGAACTTACCAGAAGAAGAGAAAGGTGAAGGGTCTTGGCCTGAGGTCTCAAAGCAAAACACTGCTCAGGCCTGAGATGAGAGAATTAGCCCATTCCTTGGTCTGTAAGTAGGAATTTAACATGGCTGGAGTAGATAGTGAAAGGGGGAGGGGAGGAATATGAGGCTGGAAAAGGGAAGCAGGAACCAAGTTGTGAAGGGCAAAGAAGAAAAAAAAATTAAAGAACTTTCCAACCATGAGAGCTTTTTCATATGAAATGTAATGTCTGTCTTTGAAAATCATGACTCTTTCTCATCAGAGACATTTAAACTGAAGATGAGCAGCCATTTGTCAGGGATATTGTAGAGAGAATTTCAAGCATCACAAGGGATGGTAGGATCATTGAGGTTCTTTCCTATTCTGAGGTTATGAAGGTCTGATTATATGATCTATCAAGGATAAAAAATGATACACTGAAGCATAGCCTCTGTAGTCTCTTCCTGACTCTGCCATTGGGTTGCTCTGAGCCCTTAGGCTAGCCATTCTTCCATTCCAGCCCCTCTTCTTGTGTATCAAAATGGAGGAACTTGGATGAGCTCAAGTGTATCTGCCATGTAGCAGTTATTACTATAGCATTCTAGTAGCGATATTTTATTTCCCTCATTCTTTTTACATTTATTAATTGGAATTCTTCCATAAGAGACTATGTCGACTCTCGTTTATTTATTAAATCATCTATTTCTATCAATATGGACTCATGGATATTTATTTTATTCTTTGGATTATAATCAGTTATTTATTTTGTTCAAATTGTTACAGCATTGGCCACTGGAAGACCTGGATATTACTGTTACAGAATACAAAACGTTCATTGATACTGTTTCAGATTCCACACAGCAACTAATCTTTAAGTAATTACCACTTGTTGGGTTTGGTGTAGTATCTAAAAAGAATCTGTACATGAACATGAAGGGAAGCAAAAATAATATAAAAACAGGGAGGAGGACAAAACGTAAGAGACTTTTAAATATGGAGAACAAATTAGAGGGTTACAGGAGGGGCTGTAGGGAAAGATGGGCTAAATGGGTAAGATGCATTAAGGAATCTACTACTGAAATCATTGTACTATATGCTAACTAACTTGGATGTAAATTAAGAAAATAAATTAAAAAAATAAAAAGTATCTGTACAATTTTGAAAAGGCTATTAATATATTTCCCCCTTCCTGGGGCACCTGGATGGTGCAGTTGGTTAAGTGTCTGACTCTTGATTTTGGATCAGGTCATGATCTCACCATTGATGAGATCGAGTCCCACATCAGGCTCTGTGCTGACAGCAGTGCCTGCTTGGGATTCTCTTTCTTTCTCCCTCTGTCCCTCCCCCAGAGTGTCCCTCTGCACTCTCTCTTGCATGTACATATGAGCTCTCTCTCTTACAAAATAAACATTCAAAATATATATTATATATATCTATATATCTGTGTCTATGTCTATGTGTATCTACATTTCTCCCTTCCTTAATACTTTTCTTCATATACTTCAACTAAAACAACATAGTGCTACCAATTGAATGTAGAAGCAGATATGAGAATCTACTGTCTTCTTATTAAGCCAACCAAATTAAAGAGTATGTAAAAATGTAAACAATGTTACATGTTAATTTTTTATTTTGCAAAATATGTTATTACTTTTTACAATGCAAGGAGTTTATTATTTTTAAATGAATTAACAAATATTTTAAAATTTCTCTTTTAATTTTTTGTTTGGTAAATATCTATAGAGATAGTCCAAAAAAAACCCAAATGTCTTTGTATTTCTTAATGATTTTTAGGAGTTCGAGGGGTCCTGAGACCAAAAAATTTGAGGACAACTCTTCTAGGCTATTTTTAGATGATAATAATAGTATACTCAACTCTTTTAACTCACAGATGGTCAACTTTGGTGGTTATCTGGAAATTTTTCCGGTCTTTCCCTGAAGCAGTCTTTGTGTGTTCAAAGGAATGTACAAATGCACAGTAATTTTAATATTAGCCTATGTCTTAAAGTCTACCCAGCTAGTTCCAAAGTCAAACACTATATAAAAGGCCATCATTAGCAGTTTCTTTTGGCACAGTGTCTGATATATAGCAATCAGTAGGTATTTGTTGGTTGCATGAGTAAACATTGACATTTTTTTGCCTTTTCTCTAAAAATCCAGATTAGTAATGAAATTGAGAATGTCATGGAAGAAACCACAAAACCAGCAACTGAGCAGATTGCAGAGTTTAGTATCCACCTTTTGGGAGAGCAATATAGGGAAGAACTACAGGATCCCTCCAACTTTCAGCACCAGCACCTTGTAGAAGAGTTTATTTCAGAGGTGGGTGATTTTTTGGTTTTCTTTCTTCCTCCTTTCCTTTCCTTTCCTTTCCTTTCCTTTCCTTTCCTTTCCTTTCCTTTCCTTTCCTTTCCTTTCCTTTTTTTCTCTTCCTTCCTTCCTTCCTTCCTTCCTTCCTTCCTTCCTTCCTTCCTTTCAACAAGAAATTTTGCTGGGATTGTAAATTTCCCATATTCACAAGACTGGTTAAAGGTGGGTTAAGGAATCAAACTCTTCTACTTGGTACAGAGGGCTGTAACTTAGCCACTTCTTCAGAAAATTCTGTAAAAAGATCACAGAAAGGTAGATGAGTTATTTAATTGAAGCAAAACCTTTCACACCTTTGCCATCTGCTAACAAATAAATACTATTTCCAAACTTCTGCTGCACAGCCAAAGAAGAGTATGTTCTGTGGCATGGTTTTAACTTGACAGTATTTGGAGAAATGCGTATCTTTGAGAAACTACATGGATTGTATTGTTTTTCTTGAAGGAACATTAAATTTAATTTCTTTTAATTTCATATTTAATATTCTTTTTCTAAATTAAAAAATTTGAGGCAGTTAACACATGGGTAGTATACAGTACCTAGTCCAAAAGGACAAAACAGTATCCAGTGAAAAGTAAATTTTCCTATCTCTGTTCCTTGGTTGGAGGTATTTTTATTTATTTTTTATTTTTTTAAATGTTTATTTATTTTGGAGAGACAGAGAGAGCATGAGTGGGGGAGAGACAGAGTGAGGGGGGACAGAGGATCCCAAGTGGGCTCCGTGCTGACAGTAGAGAGCCTGATGTGGGGCTTGAACCCACGAACTGTGAGATCATGACCTGTGCTGAAGTTGAACCTTTAACCCACTGAGCCACCCAGGCGCCTTGGTTGGAGGTATTTTTAAAAAGGTCTTTAAAGAATCATACATTAGACTATCCTGCAACTTTACTTTCTGGAAGAATTCTATATAGGACTTGAACTCAAGATTTTTTCAGTTAAAAATGATCCATACTTGGCCCCCTTCTTGTGTAGATTTTCTCTTGTGTGGTGAGGCATTCAGTGCCCATCTCCCCTCTCTGTCCATTGACAGGGCACATCATTCCTTCCTGTTTATTTCTTTTCCATTCCCTCTTGATGGGGCTCTCCTTGCCCAAGTTTTCCAATTCCATTACTTTGGACTCATTTCCTTCCCTAGACACTGTGTCTAGATGAGAAAAAGAAATATGCATCTCTCAGCCAAACAGCATCATTGTAGCCATCAGACATGGAGAGTGTAAGCCAGACAATTAATTTTCCTAGCTGTGTGGCCAAGTTGCAAGGCTGTATGGTATGTGGAAGAAATGTCAGTCAGGCTAGTGGCCACCTGGCATCAGATAGTGTCTTGGATCAGCTCTCTGGTTCTCTCTGCTCTTGGAGTAAAGAACCTTAATAAGCCTGAGTGTTTAGATAAACAATTGCACTGTATGACTGAATATTTATAGGAAGTCTAATAAACATTTTGAAAAACATCTCCAACAGAGACTTTATGAGGTAGATAGCTCTTGGTTTGAGGTGATCTGGGGGGTGATGAATGGTCTAGGCCTACCATGAAATGGTTTCTTCCCTGGCCAATCTCTATAGCCCCATCCCCTTACCTGCAATGAAATGTCTACCAACAGCCACTTCTTTGTGTAAAACAGCAGAGTCAGAGGTTGTGTGTCTGAAAGGTTCTGCCACTGTGTTTACTGCAAATTGAGGGGGCCCCTCTAGCTCTCTCCCTTTAGGACACAGTCACAGGGATTGCTCCTTTAATACTATTTCCTGGGTAATAACACGGGAAGACATACAAGGAAAAAGAAAGCCTGCTTAAAGAGGATTGAGGTTCAGGAGCAATTGCTTTTTTTAAATGAGAAGAGTAAGATAAGCGTGGGATGACACCAAGTATGACATCAGAGAGAAAAAGGTCAGCACGATAGGCTTGGGAGCATAGATACCTGAAGAGAGCCACAGCATCAACACAGTGTCCTTGCATTGTGCCTTATGTTCTGCAAGCTGCTTGGTCTGTTGGCTAACAGCAACCATGAGAGTAAACATCTCCATTTTACACATGAGGCTCAGGAGGCTGAGTAAATTGTTCATGGTCATTTCAACCTCTAGGAGTAGAAGAGAAAATCAGGTCTCCTTCCCTTCAAAGTGTTCCTTCCTTTATACCATGTACATTCCCCTTAATTTTAATTCAGCTGAGAAGTTAAAGTGAGCTTCACAGTTTTCCCAGTCCTGGTCCCAATTCTGTAACATCCTTATCATGAAGAAGGGAGAAGAAGAAGAGGAGAAAGCATGGAATTCATTGGGAAGAATACGGGCTTTGGTGTTAGAAAGATTTCGGGTTGAATAAATTCTGATTTAGTCACATAACCAAATGCACGGCCCTGGGTAAGTTAGTTGATATCTCCGTTTTCTCATCTATAAAACTGGGAAAATAGGTATCTCTTGGCATTATTGCAAGGATTAGAAGTGCTTTTGCAAAGCACCAGGCACATAGAAGTCATTCAATAGGCTGTACCCATTATTAATCTTGATGTTAATAAAGAGCAGTGATTCAGCTGGACACCTGTATGGTAGCTAACCAGATGTGATGAATTAGAATACCTGTATGTGGTTAGACTCAAGAGATGGCAAAGCCCCAAATGATATGGGCCTAGTGATAATAATAACATACAGTTGTATTGCATTTTTCAGTTAACGGAGTACTTTCAGGTGCATTCATTTTAATCTTATGAAAACTGATATGGATGGTGGGCAGGGCAGTATTAGTTCTATAAAATAAGGCACTTACTTTGCCAGCAGAAACAGTTGAGACTGACTCATTTTCAAATTCCTATCCTACGGATTCCATCTCTACTTTGATCCCACAAGAATTATGGCACTTCTGTCTTTCCTCTAAGAGAATAAAACAAGGCAAATTATGATAGCCAAAGAGTTACATGGGTTTGGATTCTTTATCCTTAAGGTGTTAAGGTCTTCGGTGAACCATGATTTTTTAAAAAATCCCATTCCCCCAATTTTATCAAGACTTGGCTTTAAAAGCAAATGCCCAGAGAGAGATGTCTCCAGAATCCATTAATAACTTCCTTTCTTTGTTCTGGTGTTGGTTCCATTGTGACTTTTCTGGTGAGAGTGTCACCTTCTGAAATCTGGGTTAAATGCTCAATGTTGTTAAAATACATATTTATGCATGACCTGCCTATTTTTAGATTTTTAGTTCAGTTAGCATTCTTTCCAACCCTCTATTCACTAAGCTTATATTGATTTACATGGCTGGATCTTAAATATCTACTTGCTTCCTGTCAATGTGATGCTCATAAGTTGAGCTTTTGACCAATTTAGTTACCTGGTCACTGCTTCGTAACCTACATCATGACACCCAATCAATAGGGCCTCTCTTCTGGGGACTGAGCTTCAGCTTGTGGACTATTTTCTAATTTTGATTGTGTTCACAGTTCCCTCGTGTTGTAGGAACAGGAAACAGATGCCTTCAGAAACTTTACACTGAAAGAAAACGAATACTTCACTGTTTATGAGTGTGTATGCTGCACCAGATTTCTAATCCAAACAATTACCTTTAAAAATGCTATTGTAGCTTTTTTGTGGGGGAAACTAATGCTTTTATCTACATTTCATCCCACAAGGGAAAAAGCAGTGTTTTGCCAACAAGAAGTTGCTTTTCACAGTTTGGAAAGAAATTAATATTAAAGCATATCAAAACCTTAATGTGAAAGAAAAATGTGGCAATGTTGTGTTAAAAACTATTTTCTAACAAGGTTAATTATAGTTTTCTTATGTAACATTCTGTCCACTATGTATCTGTATAGATGTACAAGCTTCCGCCACTTATAAACAGTGCACTTTGTAGTCAGCTCTTAAAGCAGTATTTTATATGTACCTTTTCACATTTCTACATAGCTATAAATTTTATTTTTATTTTTAACAGGTTGAAAATGCATTTACTGGGTTACCAGGCTATAAGGACATCCGTGTACTTGACTTTAGGTAAGCAGACTCTAAAAATGTACATGTTCAGTAGCACTCTTTATTTCAATGTAATACCTTTTTTAGCTCTTTCTCTTATCCCCCATGCTAGACTCAGTATTCTTAGGGTTTGGGGCATTTGGAGGATAGTTGTGGCCCAGCTCTTGGATGTAGGGGAGCATGAGTAGGAGTACTGTGTAACCTCACAGCATAATTAATAGTGCCAACATCTTAAACTTGGCACCCTCTCTTGTCACGACTTCTGTGTTTACTAGCAATAACAGCAAGCATGTACGTGGCATTTACAGTGTGCCAGGCTTCATATCTATATTAACTCATTTATTCCCAATAGCCATGCTATGAGATAGTTATTATCACTCTTCATTGTTTCTAATAAGCACTCCAGAGCACAGGAAATTTCAGTAATTTACCCAAAGATACTCAGGTAGTTGTCTGTGCAAGGGAGAGGGCCATGACCAGTCTCCCCGGTTCAGCCTTCTCACTTTTCACAGAATACTTCCTCCAGTTGTGACCAAAGCCTCTGTGAGAACCTAAGGATGTGAGGCCTTTGAAGACCCCTCTCATGTGACCTAAAAGGCAACATGACCTTGCAGCCAACTTCCCTGGGTTCAAATCGTGCTTTTGGCACTCCTGGCCAGATGATTTTAGATAAATTACCAAGTTTTAATGTCATATTTGTATAAAAAAGATAATTTACTATTAATTCTGCTTTATTAAAAAAAAAACTTTAGAAATACTTTGGGTAAATTATGTAGCTTCTTTGTTCCTCAGTTTCTTTACCTGTAAAATGGGGATTCTAATGGCTCTTGATAATCTTAATGAGGATTAAATGAATTAATTTTTGTAAAACACTTAGCACAGTTTTCTGCCACATGAGAAGTTCTGTTAAGTGTCTGTTACATAAAATTAATGAATTTTAAAGGCTATGCAATATCCTGTAGTTTAGTCAGTCCTGACCTTTCCCAATCCCTTAAGCCCTTTTCTGTATAACACCTTATTTTCTTTTCATTGATTTTAAACTACAAAACTCATTATCTACCAAAAAAAAGTTTCCTAATTTTGTTAATGCCAACAACTGGAGTCCTCTGCTGATCTACTAAAAAAAAAATGCTTATTTAGAAAGAGAAAACCTTATAAGAGTGGTTTAAAAAGTAAGTTTAAAGATAGTATATATTATTATTTTTAAAATAGAATCTTCTCTCTGCCTTTGTTCACTTCCTTCAATCTACAGACATTTTTCAGCATCTGATACTATATAAGCATTTTGATTTAAGGAAACATTTTAGAGGAAATATATTAAGAACTTGCACTTTGATGAATGATGTGACAATTATAACTGTCTCAAACTCTACTTAACACTTTGAATTTTTATTTTCAGGTCCCCCAAGGAAAATGGCAGGTAGAGTACTTTTTGGCACTTTTTATACTGTTCACTGGTTGAAAGGCAGTTTAGAAAATATGGTATGTTGTATTTTCAGTGTGGAATAACTTCCAATATTAGTGTCCAATATTCCAATATTAGTGTCAGTATCAGTTTCCATCTCCTTACAGATCAGAGGTTGGCAAACTTTTTCACTTAAGGGTCAGGTAGTAAATATTTTAAGCTTTTCAGGCTATATGTTCTCTGTTGCAACTACTTAACTCAGCCATCAGATGAATGTAGATATCAATAATATACTGACAATGAATGAGTGTGCCTATATTCCAGTAAAACTTAGTTTATGGAAACTGAAATCTGAAGTTCACATAATTTTCACATGTCACAAAATATTCTTGCTTTGATTTTTTTTAAACTATTTAAAAAAGAAAATTCATTAACTCATGGACACTGGGCTGGATTTAGCTCACAGGATATGTTTATATAACCCTCCATACACTGTTGACTATCAAGTGCTTTAAATGTTGAGCTATACTTGATTAAAATAGGAATAAAAACTTCCATTAATGTAAGCACTTTCAAGCATACTGTCATTCAGTAACATAATCAAGTGTCACTTTAAGTGGCAAATGAATGGGAGAAAGATCGTCTCTTCAATAGTTCATTTGCAAAACAAAATCCACTCTAGAATTTCTTAGAAAAAGCATAATATAAAAACATAGTCAATACTCTTTGTGGTAGTTGCTTGTCATTTTTTTTGCCTTTGGGCTCAAATTTATTTAAAACTCATTTTCTCAGGGTGCCTGGGTGGCTCAGTCGGTTGAGTGGCTAACTTTGGCTCAGGTCATGGTTTCACAGTTCATAAGTTCAAGCCCTGCATCTGGCTCTCTGCTTTCAGTGCAGAGCCCACTTTGGATCCTCTGTCCCTCTTTCTCTCTGCATCTCCCCTGTTCCTGCCTTCTCTATCAAAAATAAATAAACATTAAAAAAACTAATTTTCTCTTCCAATATTGATAAGTATAATAGAAAATTTATGAAGCAAATTTATAGGTTAATTATGGACATGTTTAGACATACAGTAATACTCCTTCACTGTAATATTTAATATTTGAAAAGAGCATTCTGACTTCCTCATTTAGAATTATTGTGTTATATGTACGTTTCGTGCTTGCAGTGATGTCTTGGGTCCTTTGTAGTCTTTGCTGCTTTCCACTCACAGAGTCCCCCTTAGGATTTCCTGCAGGGCTGGTTTAGTGGTCATGAGGTCCTTCAGTTTTGTTTGGGAACATCTTTATCTCTCCTTCTATTCTGAATGACAGCCTTGCCGGATAAAGGATTCTTGGCTGCACACTTTTCCTATTCAGCACATTGAATATTTCCTGCCACTCTCTTCTGGCCTGCCAAGTTTCAATGGACAGGTCTGATACTAAACTTATGTGTCTTCGCTTAAAGGTTAAGAACCTCTAGTCCCTAGATGCTTTCAGAATTCTCTCTTTATCTATGTATTTTGCCAGTTTCATTATGATATGTTATGGTGTTGACCTGTTGTTGATTTTGAAGGGGGTTCTTTGTGCCTCTTGGACTTGGATGTCTGTTTCCTTCCCCAGATTAGGCAAGTCCTCATATATAATTTGTTCAAATAAACCTTCTGCCCCTTTCTCTCTCTCTTCTTCTTCTGGAACTCCAATGAAATGTGTATTATTTTGTTTCATTGAATCACTTAGGTCTCTAATTCTCCCCTCATGGTCTAGTAATTTCCTGTCCCTCTTTTTTCAGCTTCATCATTTTCCAAAATTTTATCTTCTGTTTCACCTATTCTCTTCTCTGCTTCTTCCATCCTTGCTGTCACTGCATCTAGTTTATTTTCTATCTCAATGGCAGCATTTTTAAATTCATTGTGGCTATTTCTTAGGTCTTTGATCTCTGCAGCAATGGATTCTCTGTTGTCTTCTATGTTTTTTTTTTTTTCAAACCCAGCTACTAGTCCTATGACTGTTATTCTAAATTCTTATTCAGATATGTTGTTTATATCTGTTTTGAGCGATTCTCTGCCTGTCATTTCTTCCTGGAGTTTTTTTTTTTGAGAATTCTTCCATTTCCTCATTTTGGCTAGGTGTCTGTCTTTTACGTGTTTTAATAGCTTGTTATGTGTCCTATACCTGTGAATACTAGTATATTAAAAAGTGTTATACACTGTCCATGGCCTGGTACTCTAGGAAGTGTTTTTGGAGTGTGTTGCATGCACTCTGTTGTTGAGTCTTTGGCTCTCTATCCCACTGCACGTAGTGGTGGATTGTTGATTTGTTCGTTGAAATAACCCTGGAAAAAGTGAAAAAGGTGTGTGTGTTGGGGGGGGGGACTTATCCCATATGAAGTAATCCTGGAAAAAAGGAAAAAGGTGTGGGGGGGAAATTTATCTCATACAAAGAAAGAAATGAAAGGGGTGAAAAAAAAATACAGGCAGAGAATCAAAGAAACTATAAAGTTTAATTCAGAGAGAGAGAGAGAGAGGAAAATAAAGAAGAAGGAGATACAGAAAAGGTATAAAAAGAATAGAGTAAAAATGCCTGATTAAACAGACAACCAGAACAGGAAAGAAAGATTTTATATATATATATATATATATATATATATATATATATATATATATATATATAAATAAAGAGAGAGAGAGATGAATTGATCAAAAATCCAATCAGAAACTATGAGCTTGATTCCAAAGGGATCATATATATATGATATATCCTATATATATATGGATATATATATATCCAAAGGGATATATATATATAAAGATATATATATATATATAAATATAGAGAGAGAGAGAGATGAATTGACCAAAAATCCAATCAGAAACTATGAGCTTGATTCCAAAGGGAAGAAAAAAAAAAAAAGAGGGTAGAAGGGGGAAAAAGGGGGGAAAGAGAAGGAAAGAAAAGAGAAAAAGAAAAAAACATTAAAAAAAAACCCCACCCCAGCCTAACAGACAAAAACAATACACTTGTCTGTTGGTTCCTGAGACCAGTGACTGTGCTGGTCTGGAGGCGATGCCTGCTGGTTCACTCAGTGTCAGTTCTGCTCCAGTAGACATGCAGTCACCAGGCACGGAGGGACAGGGTTTGGTGTAAGTGTGTTTTGCCTCCACTGGGGGTGCTGTGCTGTTCCCTGAAGCCCCATGTGTAGGTGATGGGGAGAAAAATGGCAACTCCTCAATCTCTCCTCTTGGCACTGGGTATCTCAAATCATGCTGTTTGTCCTGCTCCACAGTCTTCCACACCTTCTAAGCGCTTGGCTGGGATTCAAAACCCGATGTCTTAAAGGATCCCTCACTGCTAAGACCTGTTTCTGGGGTAGCACCACTCCACCCAGTCCACAAAGGGCCTCTGGCTGGTGCCTGCAGGGTCTTTTGTCTTTGTGGTGGGGGGCTGGGGGGTGGGGAGCATTAAACCTTTTTCCCACAGTACTCTAGGGAACGGACTGTGGTCTCCCAGTGCACCCCTGAGGTCAATTCCGTACCCTGGGCCGGGTCTCTCCCCACCAGGTGCGTGCACAGGGCATGGACTCCAGTCTGGAGAAAGTCTGGCACCCCTGAAAACGCTGGTCTTCAAATCCTAAGGCTATTTGCAAAGTAGAAACTGCAAAGTACAAACTCCTGATTTCTTCTTCCCCAGTCTGTGGTTCAGAGAGGTGTTTCTCTTTTCCAAATATAATACCACACTTTCACAGCCTCTATGTCTCTTCCTTTTGTCTCTCCACGGAAGGGGTCTCCTCCTCTCTGTGCCTATGGGGCCCAGCGCTTTATCTCTACCAATTTGTAAACATCCACCTGTGTCTCATCAAGCTGTCTCCGTCCACCTGTGGAGATTTCTCTGTCACTCTGCAGACTGTATTCCTGGGTATTCTAAGTGTTCTGACCTCAATACAGCTGTGTTTGAGGGACAAGGGAAATCCCAGTCCCCCTACTTCACCATCTTAACTCCTCCTGACGTCCTCATTTTCATTTATATTATTTAAGCAAGTGTTTAGTAAGTACCTAGAAATTGGACAATTCCCGTGCCTACAAAAATGATAAACTCTTGGTTTATATCCTCTAGGAATACACAATCAAATGAAAACCACTTTTAGAGATATGTTGAAGTACTGCCTCTTTTTTTTTTTTTCATTTTATTTTCTCAATATCCCTGTGAGATAGTGAAAATGAGAACTATTATTTATTCTCCTTCTGGAGGTGGGGATATTTTGCCCAAGGCAGGCAAACTGATTTGCCATAAGTTATATGACTAGGAGGTATCAGATATTTTGACCAAGGTAGTCAGAATTTTGATTTCTATACTGTTAGTATGTGTAAACTGTTTTGTGTGTATATATTATAGGTAATGTGTTGATGGCCAGTTCTCAACCAGAGGGCTTGATTTTTTGATTGTTGCCCTCTTGGCATGATTAGAATATGAAAACAACCCAAACTCTCATGTTAATCCTATGACCAAAAGAATGGTATCCAGTTACTGAGTGCTATGTCCTCTACAGGGACACAGATAACAATATGAAGCCATTAGATTTTATGATAGAATTGTTAATCTAGGTACAGTTTCCAAAATTGTTCAGTATTGTCAGATATTAGCCAGTTGATGGAATTTATTCATAACTTTTTGGTATACTTGTGTTCTGACCTGTGTATAAATGAATGTGTGGCACAGAAATAGTCCATTTATATAATATATAACCTCTCTCTTTCTCTTATTCCATAAGCATTTATATGCATACGAAATTTTGTATTTGCTTTGTACCTGTCTCAAGGTTCACATATTATTTTAAGTTAGTAGGTTACTCATTTGAAGTGAATCAATAATATATCTGCTTGGTATACTTCAAAACTTCAGCTCCAGGCTTTGTAAGTGTGTTCCTTCTTTGTAATAGAAGAAATTTTATAAAAGATGTCTGAGTTTCTCTGAAATATGTTTATTTTGGTGGATGTTAATGAGAAGTAATATTTTTATTTTGTCTCTTTAAAATCTGTGCATGTTAAACAGCCAATCAGGGCATTTGAGGTAAGAGAGTAAGAAAGGGTAAATTTTACCTCCACATGATTGACATTTCTGGAGAACCTTTCTCTATATAGCAGCTGTTTCAGTCTAGTTCAGAAGATGAAAGATGATGATACAGTGGTGGCTGATTAACTCAGAGGTGCTGAGTGTGGAGAACCAGCCCTGCTTTCTTCAGTCAGATCATGTTTTGTCTTCCAATGTGCTTGCTGCCTCTTATGTACTTCCTTGGCCTCTGGGCTTTCTTTTATTCTGTCCTTCATCCTAAGATGTCTCTTTACTACATTTACCATGCCAGAACTCAGTCTGTTTTGGCTCCTAATGACAGTCTCAGCTCTGAGAATAGAAGGTTTCCCGATTCCTTAAGCATTTCTTTGAGTTCTTTTTCTAGTACAAAACCATGGTAAAGAATTGTAGCATATCTCTGAGGCACTTTATCTTCTTTAATGAATTTCTCCTCACTAGATAACATAGGCTGTAACAGAAGCATTATTTTTAGATATCCAAGGCAAATTTTGGGAGACAAATTATATTTTGTCAATAAAGAGTAAAACCTGTAATCTAATCCAGACTACACAGATTTCTTGATCCAAGAACATTTCTCTTGATCTTCTCCGTGTGATATTTAAAAGTCATGCAAGGCACATGCTAGACTCCCAGTGAAAGTTGATTCTCCTTGTCTGGTTTTCTGCATAGCATAGGAATGAAATCAGTTTTTTTCCTCCATTTTTTTCCTTATCACTGGTTTCTGTCTTAACATGAAATTGGTTTTGCAGAGACCCCAAGAACCTCACCTTTCTGGAGATGTAGTCATGGTCCATCCCATAGAGTTTGGGAAAAGCATGCATATCCTCAGGGGTATGGTCGTGGCTGTGAAGTAATGTCTCTAAAATGATTACTCAGAAGACAGAGATGTATGAAGATAATGCATGCTCTTTAATGTGAAAAATGTAGAGACTAAAATTCTTTGGATCAAGTCAGGAATATCATACTGTTATTTAAGTGGCACAAATTAGTTGTCTTATCTGCCTGCATTAGTGAATAAAATTGACCATTTGTTCTTTCATAATTTTCAAAAGTATTTATTGAACTACTATGAGTCAAGCATTATGCTAGATGCTTGGAACACATACTGTGTGGTGAATTCTGACCAGTAGGTGTCCCTCTTACTATTTTATTCTACCTCAGTGCCATCATTTGGTTATTTTAGTGTATTTTACTGAAATACACTTTACAAAAGAGGGTCAGGAATTACCCATAAATCAACATATTCTGACATGAAAAATTAAGAGACTGACGGAAGCTCTAGATAACAAGCTGATGTCTTACTACTTTGTAGAGCATCAGGATGTCAAAATCCTCAGTTACCACTTGAAAGCACCTTAAACCATCCCATTAGAAGTGATAGCTTATCAGATCTAGGAAAAAAACCTTATGGAAGTTACTCAGAGTAAGATAAAAACATCATTACAGACCTGATTATTTGTATGGCTGGTGAGGGAGGTCACTTTCATCATGTCCCCTCTAGTCCAGGGTGTGGATCTGCAGGAAGCAGGCCTAGGACAGGTCCAAAACTGCTTGTACTCCCAGGAAGAACAGGTCTCTTAAGACCAATTCGTGCTTACCAAATCATAAGATATGATGCATTCTCTAGGATGCCAATTGATTGATTTAAAGCAAGAAATTTGCCAAGTGACCAATTGTTGCATTGTCTGGCTCATGGATTCTTTACCCATAGGAAAATCTGTGGGGAGTTATAATCAAAGTTCTTTTTGCAAGCTTGAAATAAGAGAAAGGAAGTTGGATGATCTTAATGGCCCCAGTATCATCAAGCCATGCTAGCTTTTTGTGGCTCTCTCCAATCTAAGGATCTACTTTTACAAGGAAGCCATAATACATTGGTCAGAAGATTTCCACTAAATAGTGAAATAAATTAGTTGACTAATCTCTTTTTCTAGAATCCATGAGATCAGTCTCATTATGTTGATACTTTTTGTTTAGATATGTATATATCTTTATTAGACTGTAGTTTTCTTTTTATATTCAGACAAGTTTAGATTTCTGTTTATTAGTAGGCACTGGGTGCCCTGAAGGTACCATGCTGAACACTGGGGATAGAAACTCAAAGGCAGACTGAAAGGCAGTCACATTAAACAAAATCTTTACACAACCATAAAGGCTGTAATCAAAGAATATATAATAATTTATAAGTAAGTTATTACTTATAACAGAGGAGGGAGTGCTTAAATTATTTGTATGCTTTGGTTTGGGAGTCATTTTCCTCCTATTAGAATGTCTGAAGGAGGGAAATTGTTTTCATCTCATGTCTATATTGAGTGGTTTATCTTCAAGAAGGTAGTGTTCTCCTTTCCTGTGGAAGGATCTTGATGTGACTTGATGGGTACTGCTTCTGATGGCCGTATCTCATAGACTGGCTGGAAGCCAGAGTGATGACTAGAGCAAAGCTCCTAATGACTTTTTTGCATAATAGTTTAATGAAAGCTACTGAGAGTGGAGCATAGTAGTTCAGAATGCAGGTGCTGGAGTCAAGCAGATATGTGTTTGAATCTTGACTTACATGTTGCAAAATTTTAGGCAAATCTTCTGACTACTTTAAAGCTCAGTTTCTTCAATAATAACCTGAAGATAATAAAACCTTTATAGGGTTATTATGAAAATTAAATGAGATAAAGCATGTGAAATACCTGTCACATTGTCTGCAGCAAATGGTGGCGGAATCCATGCCTTATGAGCCCCTCCCCACACCCAGGTGTAATATTTGCTCTCCATGGGTTCCTTTCTTTGTGCTTCCTTAGCAGGGCCTAATCTGTTCTCTCTTTTAATCCATAGTGGTTTAGATGTTCACTATGCAGTGACCTTCAATGGTGAGGCCATCGGCAATACCACCTGGGACCTAATTAGCCTTCATTCCAACAAGGTGGAAAACCATGGTCTTGTGGAACTGGATGATAAGCCCACTGCTGTTTATGCAATTAGTAACTTCAGAGATTATATTGCTGAGACACTGCACCAGAATTTTTTGTTGGGGAATTCCTCTTTGAATCCAGATCCTGACTCCCTCCGGCTTATCAATGGTGAGTTGATATCCATCATAAAGTCCTTGTATAGCTTTAGCTTCTTTTCCAACATACTCTGGTGAAAACTGATTTCCTTAAATATGTGTGGTTCTCTAGACTGCATGAGACACAGCTCTTTTGGAGAGACCAGTCAGGAGCTCTTAGGAATATTTGTAGACAAAAGGCCACAAAGAGAGGAGAAAGTAGAGAAGAGCATGAGATGTAGAAATAATTTAGGGAAGTAGGAGGAAAATATAAGAAAAACAGAAATAGAACCTGTAAGTGTGAATTGAAACAGGTTGTAGGGCTGCCTGAGCAACCAACACATTAATTCTCTACAGGCAAATCAACTGGTGTGATGACTTAAAAGCCAGAGAGCAGAAGATACAGAGTAGCTCAGGAAAGTTCAGGGAAGATCTTGGTGAAAGGAGAACTGATACTGGGTGGTGGGGAGAATCCCAGAGAATTTAGTACTAAGTTTGTATTTAGATAGCTGGAGAGAGCCAGTTATGATCTGAAATCGATAGGTGGATCTGGGATCACCAGTGCGAGGTTGACTACTTTGGATTTAGAGGCTAAAGAGTGGCCTAGTTAATCTCATACTAAAGTTTGCTAAGAATCTGGTAACTAGTATTGCAACAGTTTAACTCATCAGGGACACGGTGTCCTGTTAAATTACTTGCTACTTCATGTTTCCTTCTTTATGATTTCTTCACTCAAGAGTAGTTAGCTTTTAAAATGTCCATGGAGTATATTTTATTGAAGTGATTGCATAGGAGAAGTACCAGCTGCCAAAGAGGAAAATTTATGAATGATAGGCAATACTAACAATGATACATTTTATACCTTCTTCAATTCCTACGTTTTCTTAGGAGAAAAGATCCTGTATCTTTTCAGGCAGTTATCACCTAGGCCTCTGTGTGTGTGTGTGTGTGTGTGTGTGTGTGTGTGTGTGTAAATAAACAAACACAAATAGACACAAGACAGAGAAAAGAGAGAAAAAAGGTTAAGTAAAATTTTACTATGTATAACTCCTTCTTCCTAAGTAAGGTATTTTTTGAGAGCTGAACTAAAACTTTAAATTGTTTTTCAATTATTTTGGCTGCTAGAATGATGTTTCCTTAATATGACAGGGTGCTAGGTCAGGGTCATAAAGTAGCTTGGGTTTCATATAGGCTATACAGGACTTTAAAGTGGAGAAACTGTCTTTGTAGATGATAGTGACATTAGGCTATCAGTTCTAAAACACTAAGGAACCTTTGCATTTTGGAGCAGTGCAGGTACCCTGGGCTTATTTTCTCATACACTCCTTTTTCATCATTCTATCTTGTTGGAATACCTGAGCTAGATAAAATAGTGAAAAGAGAAGAGGCTTGTTATAATCTGAAATTGCTGAATTCCTTTTGGCAAGGCTAGTATAGACTAGTTGAAGACTACCTATGGGAACAGCAAATAGGCAGAAGTTCCCAGGAATCTGGATATTGGGATCAGAAAAAAGATAGTGCTAGGAGGTCATGACCTGAAGGAGATGGGAACCTAAACTGAACAGAAGGTACAAACACCAAGGTTAATAATGAAGGTAGTGGAAGAATGACATGAAGATTAAGGTATACAGCAAGCCAAGCGAGATTGTGTAGGAAACTAAATCCAGCATAGCAAGGTCTTCCTTTTATATGGAGCTTGGGAGTAGAGCTATCTCCCAGAAGATGTCCTAAAAAAGGAGTTCAAAAACAGAGAATTTCTAAGCGAATTTAACAAAAGCTTTAGGATATACAGTACAAACTAATTCAGGTGCTTTGATCTTTCATTAGATGAATGTTTCACTTGTATAAAATTTCATCCCTAAAATCTATTTCTATTGTCATGCCAACTGAGAGTTCTAGGTAACTTGGTCATCATTTTTTAAAGATATATCATCCTTGACCCATAGAAGACAACCGTAAACACAGTTGAAAAGAGTTTTGGGAAATACTTAAACCGAATAGGGTTTTTGGCTTCTGACTGATCCCTTTACATCAGGCCAGTGGTAACAGGTGAATAAAGAGAGATTCTGCTTCCATTTTTGGTGCATACACCAGATCAAATTGTGGCAATCCTTTTTTTTTCTTTAGCTTTTATAGATTCCCTCTCCCCTTCAGGCAAAATCAATTTCTTCTTTGTATCCCATACATAGTATTACATGCCCTCACTTCAGTGTATAATTTGTGTTTATCTCTCTGACATAGGGGATACTTGCATAGGAGAAACTTGGCTTTATTAATATTTATAGTCTCAGCTTTATCAAAGTCTGTGTAACTAGAAGGATTCAGTAAACCTTTGTTGAATTAAATTATACAATCTACTGTCTTACCTCTATTGCTCTTTAATATTGGTATAATGATAAACTCTCTGGTGTCCTAGCCCACTTTTCAAAGGTCCTTTCTGCCAAAAAGGAAATCATTTTGCATAATTTCCTCCATTCTAGCATCAACCAAATGAGTTGGAATTTCAGCTTAACTTTTTTATTAAAGTGAAAAAAAAATCAATTTAAAAACATCTTTACAGGAATCTTGAAAAGAGTAAATAATGCTTGCAAAAAGAAAAAGAAATTACATAGGAATGTTTTAAATGTAATAATGAGAAGAATATTTTATGTTGGAGTCTTGTAATTCAGATAGATTGTGTTAATATTGATGCAGGCAGGCTGGGTTCGAGGAGACCAGCCAAGAGAGGGTCCTGCAGGACAAGCCAAGAGGGTCCTTGACTATGCACAGGACAGAAATAAAACGCAAGCCTGCAGGAAGTGAGCAGAGTTATTGACGATATCTATCTATCTATCTATCTATCTATCTTCATATATATCTACATATATAAATGGAGAGAGAGAGAGAGAGAGAGAGAGAGGGCATGCAGATATAGATGATGTATCTGGGAGAGTTGGAAAAGGAAAGGAGAGAGTCTTGTCTTTGGGGTCTGGGGTTTTTACTGAGGGTTGTGGTCTGGTGTACATGTTGTCCTCTCAGGCATCCAGGAATCATCTAGAACAAGGACAGGTCCAGGTGTTCTTCATAAGTCATATTCCTCAGAGTCAGGGGGTCTTGGCATTGAGATGTCTAGTACTGGTGGTCTGGAACATGCATATAGTGACTTCATCTGGTCATTCTTGTGTGGTCCTTCCTTAGATGTTACCTTTTGTGCTGGAAGGCTCTACAGAAATCGTTAATTCCTTATCCCTCACAAGGAGGACATTCACTATTTGTTCTATAAGGCATGTGTAAAGTGAGGATGTAGGTCGTAGTAAGAATAGAAGCAGGAAAAAGAGCAAGAAGCAAATTTTTATGGAGTCCTTCAGTTTCCCCCTCTCAATATAAGTAAACTCTCTGAATAAAGTAACAGATATTTTCTAAGCAAGTCTGCGTTATCTGCTGTGCCAAGATCTAAACTATAAAATCTAAACTTATTTTTAGTTGTCCCTGAACCTCAAATACAATAGTGTCTCAACTAAAAATGTTTTCTATATTGTTCTTTCTTCAGTGAGAGGGGTTTTACTTCCTGAAACTGAAGACCTAGTTTGGAACACCCAAAGTTCAAGTCTTCAGGCAACCCTACCATCCATTTTGGTAAGTATGTTTCTATGTTTTAGGCCTAGAATTAGGCCCTCAAACTTTCTTCTTTGTACACTCACCTGATTACTTTGGCATCATGAATTTCCTGAGCTGTTCCTGTTTCAAACATTTTCTTAAATCATCCTTGGAACATGATTCACAGTTGTCAGCTCCAGAGTCCCAAGTATTGGTTCAGAAAATTTAAGCCTTCTGCAGTGGTTAAATGAAGTCTATGGTGGTTAATTGCCAAGATCCACATGTGGTATAAAACTTATTTATGGTTTATACTTGTTTGGTAATAATGAAGCTGTAAGTGCCCACTGAGTTGTTCTCTAAAAGTTACTCAGAAATAGTTTTTATAGCTAAGACTATAAATTGAAGTACAAAGGGACAGTATAGATTTGTACTCCAAGGACTGTATTGAAGAAAAATGTTAGACTTTAAGGCATATACAATAGTGTGTGTGTGGAAGAGAAAGAGAAAGAAGAGTGAAAATAACAGCTAGCTGACAAATGACAGGGACTCAACATCAGGCCTCCTTTTAACCTGTATTGAAAACATTCCTATTTGCACAGAAAGAGCATGGAATGAACTTTCCTTTTTGTTCTTACCACACAACTTCCCTAGGTGATCCTCTATCTGCTCCAGATCTTCGCTTGCCACTTCACCTATAGAGAGGCATCTAGTAGAAGAGAAAGTGGCTTCCAGTGTAGTTGAAACAACAACATCACTGACAACTATACAACGACACCACCACCACCACTAGACTAGCTGGTTACAATGCATACATGAATCTTTTGTTATCCCATAGACACAGTAGGGGGGCTCCCTCTACATTCCCTACTCCTACTCTCTTGAGCTTTTTTCTGTCTCATATCAGCTTTTTAAAATATTTGTTTCTTGACTTTAATCCTTCAATGAACATTCATAACGTCTCCCCCCAATTCACTTAACCACTGATATATGCAGCCATTTCTTCTACTCAGCTATTGAGCAACTCAGTTTTGAAATGTGATGTCATTGGAAATAGTCTTTTTACTGAGTTCTATGTTGGAGAAGGAAAGTTAGGGGTTATTGACATTAGAGATTGCATTATTTGGTGTTTATTTATTCATTCACTGACTCATTCATTCCAGTATATTTATTTTGTGATTTTCATGTGCCAAGTGCTGGGGAAGCTAAGATGAATAAGGGTGTGGGCTTGCCTACAAGAAGTTTTCAGTCTGGTGACAGATGTGTACACAAAGAAGGTGATGCTGTCATAGAAGTCCATTCAGGATGCAGTGGGAGACGATGGTGATTCACTGTGAACATGACATCACTAATCTCCATGCCTTCTAATTATGTTCATCTCAGGCTTCTCTAACCACAGACCTGTGATGATACTGAGAATGATGTTGTAAAGATAGGAGTTTCTATATGAGCCAGAGGTTTGCAAACTGGAGACCAGCCAGCTGGATCCAGCTATAAGCATGTGCTTTGGGATCAGGTTTTTTACAAAGCCAATATTTAGCAATTAGGATATTTTTACAGAAAAATGAAGATTTCTAACCTCTTTTGAAAACCAGGGTGATCTGGTATCATTAGGTTCACATTCCCCTGTTGCAGAAGAGTGGCTAGGGTTTGGCCAAAAAGGGCTGCCCTTCGATGATGACAAGCACTGACTAACTGGGCTCAGATGTTTATTCATGATGCCTGTAATGTGGTTCCATTTGCGTCAAAGCCAACCCCTCGGGTTTTTGAATAGTGATAACTGTGGGGCATTAAGTAACAATTTGAGGAGACAGTGAAATGTTAATAGATGATAATAAGGCATGAAAAAAAGGATGATTAATTAGAAGTGTGTGGTTATTGGTTTTCCTCCCTCTTTTTTTGGGCAACTGTTAACAAGATTTTGTTCTTTCATAGAAATGAGATTTAAAATATTTTTTTTACAGATTTGATTTTTAGAAATTATTTTAGAGGTAGGATGTTGGGATACTGAATTTGACACCTTTTGGCATCCTGACTTGGAAAATCACATGTTGCACAGTATGCTTTCTATAGCACTAGCAAGCTTTTCATTTGGCATACCCAGAAGTGAAACTGGCCGGTATAAGCTAATATACTACATTGAACTAAAAGAAGAATTCTCGAGTTGAATTTGTTACTATGGGAACATCTATTCCTATGAAAATAAATGAAGTGCTATTACTGGCATGTATATGTCATACCTTTCACAATGTATGACAAAGTTTTATTGCCAAGCCATTTTTTAGGGGGTGCTTATTTGGAGTAGATTAGATGGTCATCCTTATTTAAAAAGTCAAATTGTTTCCTTTCACTTTTTATGTGGTCTACTTGAGACTTGACTTTCATCAAAGATGTTATGTATTGTTTTACTTTTAATTTTTATGGAATGGAAAGGCATTTTATTTGTATATACTGAAATTGTCTATATTGTTTAGGGATTTCTTTTTCATTGAGGGTTGATCTGCTTTCCTAATGTGTGTCTGGTCACAGGAACTGTCTGATAAAACTCAATTTTTTCAGCATGGGATAAAGGGCTTAAGCCATTTCACTTTTTTACTTTTAAAATTTTTTTAATGTTTATTTATTTTTGAGAAAGAAAGAGTGTGAGTGGGGGGGGGGTTGCAGAGAGAGAGGGAGATGCAGAATCCAAAGCAGGCTCCAGGCTCTGAGCTATCAGTACAGAGCCTGATGCGGGGCTCTAACTTGTGAACCACGAGATCATGACCTGAGCCGAGTTGGATGCTTAAGTGTCTGAGCCACCCAGGCGCCCCAGTAGTTGTATTTTTAATTTTTTAGGAACCTCTGTATTATTGTCCATAATAGCTATGCCAGTTTATATTCCTACCAATGTGGTAGACATTTGTATGTATCTCTCGGTGAACAGTCTGGAATAGTGGGGAAAGTATGGGGACTGAGAACTCTGGAGACTCAGGAGTGTAATTCTGAATCTTTCCTCTATTTTCTGTGATTGTGGGCATTTCACTTCTATGAACCTCAGTTTCTTTAATAGGCAAGGTTAGACTACACTTGATAGGATGGTATATGATTCTTCTAATTTGCTCTTGAATTCAGTTTGCTAATATTTTGTTGGCAATTTTTGCATCATATTCATCAGGGATATATATTTTTTTGTAGTATCTTTGTATGGTTTTGGTATCAGGGTAATGCTGGCCTTGTAAAATATGTTTGGGAGTGTTCACTCCTGTTTCATTTTTGGGAAGGATTTGAGAAGGGCTGGCATTAATTTTTCTTTAAGTGTTTGGTAGAATTACCAGTGAAACCATCTGGTCCTATATATGTTTGTTAGGTCCATTTGGTCTAAAGTATAGTTCAAGTACATCATTTTTTATTGATTTTTTTCCTCTGGATTATCTAGCCAGTGTTAAAAATGGGGATTTTGCTGCCCCCTATTATTTTTTAATTTATATTTTAGTTGACATACAGTGCAAAATTGGTTTTAAGAGTAGAATTCAGTGATTCATCATTTACATACAACACCCAGTGCTCATCACAACAAGTGCCCTCCTTAATACCCATCACCCATCTAACCCATCTCCCACCCAACTCCCTCCATCAATTCTCAGTTTGTTCTCTGTCATTAAGAGTCTCTTGTGGTTTGTCTCCCTCTGTCCTCTTCTCACGCCACCCATATGTTCATCTGTTTTGTTTCTTAAATTCCACATATTAGTGAAATCATATGGTGTTTGTCTTTCTCTTATTGACTTACTTCCCTTAGCATAATAAATTCTAGGATGGACATTTGGGCTCTCTCCATAGTTTGGCTATTGTTGATAATGCTGCTATAGACATGGCCCCTTTGAGCCAGCATGTTTGTATCCTTTGGGTACATACCTAATGGTGCAATGCTGGATCATAGGGTAGTTCTATTTTTAGTTCCTTCAGGAAGCTCCATACTGTTCTCTAGAGTGGCTGCACCAGTTTGCATTCCCACCAACAGGTCCCCTTTCTCTGCATCCTCATCAACACCTGTTGTTTCCTGTGTTGTTAATTTTAGCCATTCTGACAGGTGTGAGATGGTATCTCATTGTGTTTTTGATTTGTATTTCCCTGGTAATAAGTGAGGAAATCCCCTATTATAATATTGTTATATACCTCTCCCTTCAGATCTGTTAATCTTTGCTTTATATATACCAGTGCTTCAATGTTGGGTGCCATTATATCTATAATTGTTATATCCTCTTGATGAATTAACATCTTTATTATTATATAATGACCTTATTGGTCTCTTGTTACAGTTTTTGATTTAAAGTCTATTTTGTCTGATATAAGTATAGCTATGCCTGCTTTCTTTGGTTTTCTATTTGTATGGAATATCTTTTCTTATCCCTTCACTTTGAGCCTTTATGTATATTTAACTGAAGTGAGTCTGTTGTGGTCAGAGTAGAGTTGGGTCTTGTTTCTTATACATTTAGCCACTTTTCACCCTTTGAATGGGGAATTTAGTCCATTTACATTCAGAGTAACTTGATGAGTAAGTACTTATTTCTACCTTGTTAGTGTTTTCTGGCCCTTTTGTAATTCCCTTCTTTCTTTGTTTCTGTCTTGGTGTCTTCCTCTGTGAATTCATTGTTTTCCATAGTGGTAAGCTGTGATTCTCTCTTGTTTTTCTTTTGTGTATCTACTGTAGGTTTTTGCTTTATGGTGACCATAAGGCTTACATAGAACATCTTAGAGATATAGCAGTCTATTTTTATGTTAGTAACTTAACTTTCATGGCATACAAAAACTCTACCCTTTTACTCCCATCTACTTTTGGTTTTTGATGTTACAATTTAATTCTTTTTATATTGTATTCATTAACAAATTATTATGGCTATAGTTATTTTTAATACTTTTGTCTTTTAACTTTTTTACTATAGTTCAGTGGTTAACACACAATATTACCCACATTACAGTATTTTATTATATACTACTTTACCAGTATGTTGTATATTTTCATATGTTTTCATGTTACTAATTGGCATCTTTTATTTCAGTTTCAGCATTTGTGGTAAAGCA
Organism: Panthera pardus; assembly: GCF_024362965.1. NCBI lineage: Eukaryota > Metazoa > Chordata > Mammalia > Carnivora > Felidae > Panthera > Panthera pardus. The sequence continues at coordinate 48,580,625 of NW_026526721.1, read as the reverse complement.
GGTTTAGTAGTAATGAATTCCCTCAACTTTCGTATATCTAGGGATGTCTTTATCTCTCCTTCACTTCTGAAGGGCAGCTTTGTTGGATAAAGTATTCTTGGTTGGCCGTTTACTTCTGTCAGCACTTTGAATATACCATCCCAGTTTGTATTGGCTTTAAATTTTGTGCTGAGAAATCCACTGATAGCATAATGAGGACTCCTATGTAGGTCAGAAGATTTTTTCTCTTGTTGCTTCAAGAGTCTCTCTTTGTCTTAGATTTTTGATGGTTTTATTATAATGTGTCTTGGAGAAGGTCTTTTCAAGTTGAATTTGCTGGAGGTTCTATGAAGGTTATGAACTTGGGTGGTCAAAATCTCCACAGATTTGGGAAATTCTCAGCCATTATTTCATTAAGAAAACTTCCTGGCCCTTTGTCTCTGTTCTCCTGGGACGCCAGTAATTCAGATTGCTCCTTTGATGGTATCTCATTGTTTATGTTTCTCATTGTTTCTGTTATGTAGGTTTTCTTCACTTTTTTCTATTCTTTTTTTTTCCTTCTTTTCTGACTGAATAATTTCAAAGATTTGTTTTCTACTTAACAGATTCTTTCTTCTGTTTGATACATTCTGCTGTTGATGCTATTGTATTTTTCACTTCATTCATTGTATTCTTCAGTTCAGAATTTCTGTTTTGTTCTTTATTATGACTCTTTTTTATGGTTCTTTATTATTATTTATTATTTTTGAGCCAGGGTCTCAGTAGTAATAGAATCACCAAGATAGAGCTATATATAGGTTTAAGGGAGTAAAAAAAGGAATGTTGAGGTATGCAGAGACTAGTAGTTAGAAGCCATTACCATCTATTGGATTTAGGCCAAGGGGAGAAAACTGTTACCAGATCCCAGTGATAGCTTAAGCTGTAATTGTAGAGGGATACAGCTATTGTAAGAGACACATTATTGGAGGGAGCAGGGAAGAATTAGCCCAACCTCTCACTTTTCTTATCCTTTGATTGTCTGCTTGTGCATCCCATTGAATAAACTCAAACAGAAGAGAGTTGGTAAAAAAGCAGGGATGATAAAATTATCAGGAGTCAGCTTCCCAGGGAAGAAAGCAGGGAAGAGAAGAATCTGGGGTGGTGGCAACAACGAATAAGCAGCATGATGGCCCACTTAAAATAGGACCTGATTAAAACTGCACAGACAGGAAGTGATTGTTTCACTGAGTTCCACAAAAGAAAATAAGTTTACTTGGCAGAAATAGTTAAGAATAGTTAGTTTAGAAATAGTAGGTGAAACTGAGGGGATATGTACATATACCCAATGACCTTCTGTTATTATCTATTTGGTGCATTTGTCACTAGGAGAAGGGATAAGTCGGGATGTACCCAGTGATCTCTTGCATCATGTTCCCTCCCTTATGATTGGAAGAATGTGTTATCCTAAAGCTTCCTCACATAGACCTTTGATGGATGGACAAGAGGAAGCGTAGGCAGAACATAAATGACTAATTAGGTCATAACATTGGGTTGAATCCCTCCTTAGGCCAGTAAGTTCTGTTTTATTTCATGGTCATAGACTGAGCTATAATTAACCACATTAATGTATGCTTTTGTTTAAAAAGTGTGTTAGGCTTGACAGTGTATGTCAGTGAATATTCACCACCACTGTTTAGGAATCTCTGGAGGAAGGGGGGCCAGTTTTTTATTTTTTTATTTTTCATGGGCTTCATTTTATTCATATCTATTCCATGAATTCTAGTCTTCAGATGGGTTTATGTGTATGGGAATTTTTTAAATTGAAGTATAATTGACATGCAATTTTGTATTAGTTTCATGTGTACAGTATAGTGATTAGACGTTTGTATGCATTGTGATTTTATTACCAAAGTAGTTCTAGTTACTGTCATCATACAAAATTAATACAATATTATTGACTATATTCCCCTTGCTGTACTTTACAACCCCATAACTTATTTATTTTATAACTAGAAGTTTGTACTTCTTGATGCCCTTTACCCATTTTGTCTTCCTCCTCCAACCCCCTTTCCCATGGCAATCACTGTTCTGTTTTCTGTATATATGAGTCTAGGTTTTGGTTGTTTGCTATTTTGTGTTTTAGATTCTATTTATAAGTGAAATCATGCAGTATTTGTCTTTCTCTGTCTGACTCATTTCACTTAGCATGATAGCCTCAAGGTCCATCCATGTTGTCACAAATGGCAAGACCTCGTTCTTTTTTATGACTGAGTAGTATTCCATTGTATATACACACCACATCTTTATCCATTCATTGATTGATGGACATATCTTGGCTTGTAGGTTGTTTCCATATCTTGGCTTTTGTAAATAATGCTGAAGTAAACTTAGGGGTGCATATATCTTTTTGAGTTAGTGTTTTTGTTTTCTTTGGTTAGATACCCAGAAGTAGAATGCTAGATCATGTGGTAGGTCTAGTTTTAATTTCTTGAGGAAACTCTATACTATTTTCCACGATGGCTGTGCCAGTTTACATTCCCACCAATATGCACATGTTCCCTTTTCTCTACATCCTCGCAAACACCTGTTATTTTTTGTCCTTTTGATTTTAGCCATTCTTACAGGTGTGAGGTGATATTGTGGTTTTGATTTGCAGTTCCTTGATAATTAGTAATATTGAGCATGTTTTCATGTGTTTGTTGGCTATTTGTCTGTCTTCTTTGAAAAAATGTCTATTTAGATATCTGTCCATTAAAAAAATGGATCAGTTATTTAATTAGGTTCTTTGTAAGAAATTTAAAACACCAATTTATGGGGACAAACTCTGTTTGTGAGAGAAAACACAGAGCAGAGGTAGCCCTGAAGCTGAGGAACAGCTTTGATTTTTGGCAGAATTTATGAGTCTACAGCTTTCTGATCAACCTTGTGCTGTTCTGTCATCTCATATTTCTCTTTCTCCATGTTTAAGATCTCACCTTACCTGTGTCTGGGTTTACACACTTTTTTTTTTTTTTCTTGAAGTAAGCATCAGTGAGATGTTTTGGGATTTGCACACTGCTGATATGAATTTTTGTGGAGGTGGCAATGACAAGTTTCTGATGTGTTCTACACCGAGGACCTTGATTGAGGGCCAGAAGTCCAGTCACAAGTACTAAGCCACTGCTCAGTTGCTTCTGGAAAATCACCCTCTTGCCTCTGTGGCACCCAGTAAGGATGAACAAATGGTCCCAGGAGTGATGGTAGCTCATAGTTTTCTTACATGCTGACTGAAAGGTTTTGTTTTTTGTTTTTTGTTTTTTTTGCTGTGGCTCAATAGCTTTTGAGGCACATCTTCAGTAGGGTAATACCTAGGCATTTTGTGAAGTTTAACCACTCAGGTACCACAATTCTTGTCACCACCAACTGGTTTTGTGACAATAGCAAGAAGCTTCTCCTTCTTTTTCTTTTCAACCTGGATTTAGCTGCTAAATACTTCCTCTTATACATGGCCTTTCTGGAGTACATAGCTAATCAGGAATATCTGCCACTTGCTCTGATGAGGACAGGGTTTCACCTTCAGAGGGGCTTCCCCTTCTTTGGAGTTTTAGCATTGAGATTACCCTTCTTAACCTGCCACCAGCATCAGCCTTCTTGGCTTCACGTTTCTTCTACTTAGTATCTGGCTTCTCAGCTTTTTCACCTGCCATCTTACAAGATGGGAAAGAATGATCTCTGTCCATTTTAAAATCAAATTGTAAATTTTGTTACTGAATTGTATGAGGACTTTATATATTTTGGATATTAACCCATTATTGAATATATGATTTGCAAACATCTTTTCCCATTCAGTAGATTGCCTTTTCATTTTGTTGATGGCTTCTTCGCTGTACGGAAGCTTTTCAGTTTGATATAATCTCATTTGTTTATTTTTGTTGCCCCTGCCTTTGGAGCCAGATCCAAAACTTATTGCTAAGATCAATGTCAAGGAGCTTACTGCCTATGTTTTCTTCTAGGAGTTTTATGGTTTCAGGTCTTAGATTTAAGTCTTTAATCATTTTGAGTTAATTTCTATATACGGTATTAGTGGTCCAGTTTCATTGTGTGTGTGTGTGTGTGTGTGTGTGTGTGTGTGTGTGTAGCTGTCCCATTTTCCTAGCATCATTTGTTGAAGAAACAGTACTTTCCTCATTGTATATTCTTGCTTCCTATGTCATAAATCATTGACCATATGTGCATGAGTTTATTTCTGGGCTGTGTCTTCTTTTCCATTGATTTATGTGTCTGTTTTTATGCCAATACTATACTGTTTTGATTATTATAGCTTCGTAGTATGGTGAACTCAGAGAGTGTGATACCTCTGACTTTGTTCTTTCTCAAGATTACTTTGCCTATTTGGGGGTCTTTTGCGGTTCCGTACAAATTTTAGAATTATTTTTTCTAGTTTTGTGAAAAATACAATTGAAATTTTGATATGGATTACATTGAATCTGTGTAGATTACTTTGGGTCATTTGGACATTTTAATATTAATTCTTCCAATCTAGGAGCATGGAATGTCTTTCCATTTATTGTGTCTTTAGTTTCTTTTCATCAATGTCTTATAGTTTTCAGTGTGCAGGTCTTTCACCTCCTTCAGTAAATTTATTCCTGGGTATTTTATTCTTTTTGATACAATTGTAAATGATTATTTTCTTTATTTTAAGATAATTTTCATGATTTTTTCTGATAGTTTATTAGTGTATAAAAATGCGACAGATTTTTGTATATTAATTTTGTATTCTGCAACTTTACTGAGCTCATTTATTAGCTCTAACATTTTTTTGTGTGGATTCTTTTGGGGTTTTTATATGTAGTATCATGTCCATCTGCAAATGGTGACAATTTACTTTTTTAATTTCAATTTTGGTTGTCCTTTATTTCTTTTTCTTGCCAAGTTGCCAAGTTGTATTTTCAATGCAATGTTGAATAAAAGTGGCAAGAGTGGGCATCTTTGTCTTGTTCCTGATCTTATAGGAAGTGCTTTAAGCTATTCATTGTTGAGTATGACATTAGCTATGGGGTTTTAATATATGGCTTTTATTATGTTGAGGTATGTGCCATCTATACCCATTTTGTTGAGATTTTTTATCATAAATGAATGCTGAATTTTGTCAAAAGCTTTTCCTGCATCTATTGAGATGATCACATAATTTTTATCTTTCATTTTGTTAATGTGTTGTATCACATTGATTGATTTACAGATGTTGAACCATTCTTGCATCTCTGTAATAAAGCCTACTTGATTATGGTATATGATCTTTTTAATGTATTGTTGAATTTGGTTTGCTAATATTTTTTGAAGATTTTTGCATCTATATTCATTAGGAACATCGACCTGTGATTTTCTTTTTTTGTAGTGACCTTGTCTGGTTTTGGTATCATGGTAATGCTAATCTCATTAAATGAGTGTGGAAGCATTTCTTCCTTTTCAGATTTTTGGAAGAACTTGAAAAGGATAGGTATCAAATCTTTTTTTTTTTGTTTTGCATGTTTAGTAGAATTTATCAGTGAGACAGTCTGGTCCTGGATTTTTGTTGGGAAGTTTTTTATTCAATCTCTTAACTAGTAATTGGTTTATTCATATTCTCTGTTTCTTCTCGATTTAATCTTGGTAGATTCTATGTTGTTAGAATGTCTCCATATCTTGTAGGTTGTCTAATTGTTGGCATACAACTGTTCATAGTAGTTTCTTAGGATCCTTCATATTTCTGTGGTATCATTTGTAACTTCTCTTTTATTTCTGGTTTTTTGTATTTGAGTTCTCTATTTTTTTCCTTGGTGAATCTAAAGGTTTTTCACTTTTGTTTATCTTTTTGAAGAAACAGTTCTTAGTTTCATTGATCTTTTTTTGTCTTTTTAGTCTTCATTTCATTAATTTCCACTCTGATTTTTATTTCCTTCCTTCTACTGACTTTTGTTGTTGTTGTTCTTTTTCTGTTTCCTTTAGGTATAAAGGAAATTTGTTTGAGGTTTTTCTTGCTTTTTGAGGTAGATCTCTTGCTGTGAACTTGTCTCTTACAACCACTTTTGCTGCACCCCAGAGATTTTTGTGTAATGTATTTTTGTTTTCATTTGTCTGTAGGTATTTTTTCATTTCTCCTTTTATTTCTTTTATTTCTTTGATGATCCTTTGGCTATTCAGAAGCATGTTGTTTAATCTCTTTGTTTTTTACCATTTTCTTTCTGTAATTGATATCTATTTTCACACCATTGTGGTCAGAAAAGATGTTTTATATGATTTCAATCTTCTTGAATTTATTGAGTTGTTTCATGGCCCAACATGTGATCTGTCCTGGAAAACATTCCAGATGCATGAGAAGAATGTGTATTTTGCTGCTTTTGGATGGAATGTTCCGTATGTATATATTTTAAATCTATATGGTGTAATATGTCATTTAAGTCCAGTGTTTCACTGTTGATTTTATGTCTGGATGATCTATCCATTGGTAAGTGAGGTATTAAAGTCTCTACCTATTTTTGTATTTCTGTCAATTTTTCCCTTTAGGCATGTTAATATTTGCTTTATGTATTTTGGTCCTCCTATGTTCGGTGCATATGTATTTATAAATGTTATAGCTCCTGGTTGGATTGACCCCTTTATCATTATGAGTGATGAGTATACCTGTACCAGATTTCTTTTTGTTTTCATTTGCATGGGATATCTTTTTCTATCCCTTCACTTTCAGCCTTTGCATGTCCTTACTTCAGAAATGAATCTCTTGTGGGCAGCATATAGATTTGCCATGTGTATTAATCCATTCAGCCACTCTTTGTCTTTTGATTAGAAGATCTAGTCCATTTATATGTAATTATTGATAGGTATCTACTTATTGCTACTTTGTTAATTTGTTTTCTGACTTTTTTTGTAGTTTATTCTGTCCCTTTCTTCTTTTTCTCTCTTCACTTGTGGTTTGATAACCTTCCTTAGTATTGCATTTAGATTCCTTTCTAATTTTCTTTTGTGTATTTACTACAAGTTTTTGCTTTGTGATTACCATGAGATTCACATATCTTATATATATAACAGTCCATTTTAATTTGATAGCAACTTAAATTTGAATACATTTCAACACTCTACATTTTTAACCTCCCCCCATGTTTTTTTTTTAATGTTTATTTATTTATTTTGAATAAGAGCAAGCCTGACTGGGGAAGGAAAAGAGAAAGGGAGAGAGAGAATCTGAGCCTGACTCAGGCTTGATCTCACAACCATGAGATTATGACCTGAGCTGAAATCAAGAGTCGGATGCTTAACCAACTGAGCCACCCAGACGCCCCTGTTTTATGTTTTTGATGTCATATTTTACATCTTTTTATGTCATATGTCCCTTAACTGATTATTACAGTTTTAGTTAATTTTACTACATTTGTCTTTTGACCTTTATGCTAGCTTTATAATTGATTAACCCATTACTTTTATAATATGTTTAACTTTTCCTATGAGACTTTTACTTTTGCATGTTTTCTTGTCATTAATCAGTTCCATTGCTTTTCAACTGAAAGAAGTCTATTTAATATTTCTTGTAAGGCCTGTTTAGTGGTGATGAACTGCCTTAGCTTTTGCTTATCTGAAAAACTCTCTCTTTACATCTTTCTGAATGATAATCTCACTGTAGTTGGGTATTCTTTCCTTTCAGTACTTTGAAAATTTCATGCCACTACTTTCTGGCTTGCAGTGTTGCTGCTGAAAAATCTGCTGACAGCCTTATGGGATTTCCCTTGCACATAAGTTTTTTTTTTTTTTCCTTGTGCTGCATTTAGGAGTATCTCTTTGTCTTTACCTTTTGACATTTTAATTATAGTGTGTCTTGGTGTAGATTGCTTTGGATTCATCTTTTTTGGAACTCTCTGTGCTTCCTGGACTTGGATGTCTGTTTCCTTCCCAGATTAGGGAATTTTTCAGCCATTATTTATTTAGATAAGTTTTCTGCCTCTTTTTCTCTCTCTTCTCTTTCTGAGACCTCTATAATGTGTATATTATTCCATTTGATGTTGTTCCATAAGTCCCTTAAGGCATTGTCACTTGTTAAAATTATTTTTTCTTTCTGCTGCTCTGTCTGGGTGAGTTTCATTGCTTTGTTTTCTAGCTTGGTGATCTGTGTTTTTCTGCTTCTTCCAGTCTGCTGTTGAAACCCTCTAATGTACTTTTTAGTGCAGTTATTGTATCCTTCAGTTCTGTGATTTATGTTTGGTACTTTCTTATATTTTCTCTTTGTTGAAGTGCTTGCTGTGCACATCCCTTATACTTCCAAGTTTGGTAAGCACCTTTATGAACATTATTTTGAGTTATTTATTAAGTAGATTACTTATCCCTATTTCATTAAGGTCTTTTTCTGATGTTTTCTCTTGTTCTTTCACTTGGAACATATTCCTCTGTCCCCTCATTTTGTCTGATTCTTTGTGTTTGTTTTCTATGTATTAGATGAAACAGCTACCTCCCTGAGTCTTGTAGGAGTGGTCTTAAGTAGTGATTTTATCCGTGGGGGCCAGAAGCACAGTCCCCTCTGGCCACCAGAGCCAGGTGCTCCATGGATATCCCCTCTGTGTGCATGTGCTGGGCTGTAGTGTGGGGAGTGGGTGGGTGGGGTTCTTTCCCAGGCTGTCGGTGACATATTTTTGGCAGGGGTCGGGTCATGGTGCTCTCCTCAGTGGCTGTATTGGGGGCGTGGGGGAAGGTGTAGCACTTGCCTGGCTGGCTATGGCTCAGCTGTGGCACGGGGTGTGGGGTGATGTTTGCCTGCCTGGCTGTGATGTTCCTGTGGTGTGGGATGGGAGCCCCACATGTGCTGGCAGTGTGGAGGGAGGTTGCCAAAATGGCACTCACCAGCACTGGCGTTAGTAAGGTAGAGTAAGATTGCAAAAATGGCACCTACAGTGCTTCTGTCCTTAGAGAAAGCTCTAACAGGTCCCTTCTTTTTGGCAGTTACTTTAAGAGTAGTGTGTCTCCTTTACACATGGTTTAGGTGCTTTTCAAACTTCTTTTAATACCATAAGATCTAGTAATTCCACTACTGGTTATTTACTCAAAGAAAATGAAAACACTAATTAAAAAAGATACATGTGCTCCTATGTTTAAGATATGGAAGCAACCTAAGTAGGCCATTGATAGATGAATAAAGAAGATGTGGTGTGTGTATGTATATATATATATACATATATATATATACATACACACACACAATGGAATATTATTCTGCCATAAAAAGAATGAGATCTCGCCATTTTCAACAACATGGATGGACCTAGTGGGTATTATGCTAAGTGAAGTAAGTCAGACAGAGAAAAGCAAATAACCATATAATTTCACTTTATGTGGAATCTAAAAAAAACAAAACAAACACATACACATGCAAATGAACAAATAAACAAAAACAGAAATAGATCCATAAACACAGAGAACAAGCTGATGATTATCAGAGGAGAGGGTGGTGGGGTTATGGGTGGTTATCAGAGAGAAGGGGAGTAGGAGGTACAGGTTTCCAGCTATGGAGTGAATGAGTCATGGGGATGAAAGGTACAGCATAGGGATTATCATCAATGATATTATAATAGCATTCTGTGGTGATAGATGGTAGCTATACTTGTGGTGAACATAGCATAATGTATAGAGTTGTAGAATCACTATGTTGTACACCTAAAACGAATATAACATTGTGTATCAACTCTACTTCAGTTAAAAACTCTCTTTGAAACAAACAAACAAACAAACAAACAAGCAAACAGATATTGCTGCTTTTGCTCTGGGTTCTGGGGCGAGTAAGTCTGTGAGTGAGTCCTTTAAGGGCAGGTTTTCCATTCCCTATAGTTCTGGACATGGTCCCTGTTGGTTTTATGTTTGGAGGGCTGGTCTCAGGGGTGCAGGACTGAAGGGTTGAGGTGTCTGATATGGAGCACAAACTCCTTGCTCCTCAGGGAAAAGTTCCATGTTGGTGAGATTTCATTCTGATTGTGGATTGCAAGTCTTTGGGTGGGTTTTGGTGAAAGCATATCTCTGCTTCTCCTATCCAACTCAGTGTGGCCCTTTTATCTTTTGTTGTGGAGATGCTGTCCACCTAGTTTTAGAGGTGAATGAATTTCAGAATGAATAATATTTCTAATTGTTCTTTCCTGCTGTAGGCAATGTGCTTAGGTTTTTGACATCAAATTACAGAGAATAGTAATTTTGTATATAGAGTAAGCTAATAAGACAGAGTAAGGGACCATCTAAAGCAAGAGAAATATTTTTTCTCACAAATTCATTTTGGAATCTTTTAAATATGGTATCTCATCTCTCCCCAATTTACGATGAGTTTCAAGAGGTACGTGGTTTTTCCCTAGGGTTTTCAAATAGTGTGTGGTTGAATAGGGGTTTGATTAGAGATCTGTTTGATTGGAGAACCCATGTCCCCACCCCGTCCCCACCAATATTACATTGTCTATGTGTCCCTAGAAAATCTGGGAATGTTACACATAGGTGATATTTGAAATCATTTTTGTGTGTTTCTTTTATCTATGATATGATTTAGCCTTTTTTTCCCCCCAGGATAATACCCTTCAAGCTGAATGGCCCTCAGCAGATGAATCCACCACCAGCAGTATTTCACCACTTGATTTCAGCTCTGGTCCTCCCTCAACCAATGGCAGGGAACTCTGGTCAGAAAGCCCTTTGGGTGATTTAGTGTCTACACCCGAATTAGCCTTTCCCGCGAAGGTGGGCCTCAGTTCTTCCCCAGAGGTTTTAGAGGTTAGCAGCTTGACTCTTCATTCTGTCACCCCAGCAGTGCTTCAGACTGGCTTGCCTGTGGTTTCTAAGGAAGGAACTTCTGGATCTCACATATTAGAAGATGGTAAGTGATTCTAATCACTTTTCATACTTTTTTACTTTATTATATCAGATGACAAAGGTTTTGAAGAAAGAATGCCACTAAGGCTAATAGAGAAACATGGTAACATCTATTAGGAGGAAATATCTTGGAAAAGCTGTGTGAGAGAGGAAACAATCAGATTTAATTGGTTGGAATGGAGATTCCAAATAGGTAAATAACAAGACATGAACTTGGTGGGGTGGGAGTGGGGGATCAGTTAATAGATGTTTTGAACATCCTATGAAAGAATACATAATTGAATTAAATTACTATTAAAGAACTACTTTATTAACTTGGATGTTAAATGTTATAGTGATAAACAACATCAAAGAAAATTATTCTAGTATCTTTTAGTAGTATTAATTGCGGGGGCCCAATATAGAGAATTTAGCTTGCATTAGGCTTGACAAAGGGAGAATGTAAACCAGGGTAGCTATAGCAGAGATTAGGAAATGAAAATCAAGTAGATGATTTAGTTGTGGCAGAAAGGAAAAATCAATATGACTTATGGATGGAGTATATTTGTGAAAGAGGAAGTTAAAGATATAAATAATGAGTCCAGGATTTTAAACATTGGGTAAATCTGGAGGATGATGGGCAATAAATGTAATAAGGAGATCAGAATTCAAAGACAAAATTTCCTGGATTTTCTGTCTAGTTTCCACTAGATTCAGTCTTTGTTGTCAATATGGTTCTTTATTTTCATGGAGTAAAAAACTAAAATCTTTAAAGATGAATTATTTCAATAGCTGAGATCTCGTTATCCTCAGGGAAGGGGGTATATTCATGAGTGATTGTACCACATCACAAAATCATGAGATCCTCTTGCTTGCTTATATATCAAAGTAAAAATCAGCACTGTACATCCTAACTTAATGAGAAAAACAAATAGCTTGCTTTATTAGGAGAACTAGGAATACATTTTGACAATTCTGTAGATTAATTAATGGAAAACTTTATTTTTAGGATTAATCAAAGTTGAAGGGCCAGAAGATATTCTTTCTGTTCATTCATTGCCTTCAAGTCCATTCACTCATCCAGTGCCAAAGGAAACGATATCATCTGTGGAAGACTCTGAAGTGTCTTTGACATCCTCACCATATCTGGCCTCCTCTGTCACTTTAGATCTTGCTAAAGAAACAATGATACCTTTTGGCTTGGACTCTTTGGCCTCCAAAGTCAAAGGCCAATTAGAAGTGAGCACTTTGATGCCAGACACATCCATAGAAAAAGAGTTTATATTTGAGAGTGGTTTAGGTTCAGGGTCTGGGCAAAAGGTGGATCTGATTTCTTGGCCATGGAGTGAGACTTCATTTGAGAAGAGTTCTGAACCACTGTCTAAGTCATGGCTTGAAGATCAGGAATCACTTATGCCAACTGAAGGTATAGATGAGAAATTAGGTATAGATGACAAAGATTCCACAGGGCAAAGTACTGAGCATTTAAAATATGGATATTATGATAGATCCACACACTTTGCAGAGGAAGAGCTCATTGGTGGACCTACTGTGCCCATCTTTGCAGAGACCACAACTGAATCTGCATCTCTAATTCTCTCCAAGCAAATATCAGAGGCACCTGACATTGATGATTACTCAGTTACCAAAGCACCTCTTCTATTGACAGCTATAGCAATCTCTGCTTCTACTGGTAAACCAGAGCTACCATTTCTAAAGAAGGATATGGAACAAACTATAGAATCATCCAGCCGTGAGTGGTTTGACAGCAAGGTTTCAATTATGAAGCCAGATATGCAACCTTTGGGGACCATATTGCCAGAATCAGATGTAGTTTGGGCAAGAACTTCTTCCCTGGGGAAATTGTCCAGAGACATATTGGCAAGTACACTACAGAGTACTGACAAGCTCTGGCTGAAATCTTCCATGACACAGTCTACCAAATTGTCTCCAACCACAAGCTCCACCCTGCTAGAGGATGAAGTAATTATGGGTGTACAGGATATTTCATTAGAACTGGACCGGATAGGCACAGATTACTATCAGCCTGAGGTAATCCCTGAGGAAAATGGCAAGGTTGGTAGTTATGTGGAAATGTCTACAAATGTTCAGTCCACAGAGAGGGCTATTGTGGTGCAACCCACAGAAGGAGGTGACTTGAGTCATACCCAGACTGCAGGAGCTTTGGTGGTTTTCTTCAGCCTCCGAGTGACAAACATGATGTTTTCGGAAGACCTATTTAATAAAAACTCTTTGGAGTATAGAGCACTGGAGCAAAGATTTTTGGAACTGGTAAGCACAAGAAATGAAACATGGGTATTAGTGAATAATCGTGTATGTACTAACCCTCTTTCTCCCAAACATAAAATCTGAGCCAGTGAAAATCTGGTCTGTTGTGCACATTGATTTGTAAATAGCATCATAGTCTACGGTTGGTAGAAAAACAATACAACAGATAGATACAAGAAATGGGAAACACAAATATGGCCTGAAGGTTATATAATAACTTAGATACTGAAGATTGTATTCCATGAATCATGGAACTGAAACAAATTTACAATTTCTTTTCACATTTTATTATGAGACCAGTTTTCTGTAGGTACTAATAATACCTTGACTGTTGTGAACCTTGGTTTTTGTTAAATGTGTTATTTTTATTCTGGGGGGGGGCAGTAAGAGAGCACAAGCAGGGCAGAGGCAGAAAGAGAGAAGGGAACAGAGGATCTGAAGCAGGCTCTGTGCAGACAGCAGAGAGCCTGATATGGGGCTTCAACTTGAGAACTGCAAGATCATGACCTGAGCCAAAGTTGGATGCTTAACCAACTAAGCCACCCAGTCATGCCTTGACTGTTGTGATTCTTTAGTGAAACAGAGAGAATAAACTCTCTGTTATCTAAAACTGTCTATGAGTTTCATGGATTCTTAAATATTGCTGTGAAAATCTCTTGACTCTCAACTCTCTTGACTCTCAAGTGATTGGCAATTTATACTTTTATTGATGAACAGTTTAAATAATTGAAATACTGAATATAGAATTGAAATAGAATATAATGTCAAAAAGTGGGGGAGGGGCTCATTCTTGTTTTTTGGGTGGGGGTTGGTATGTTTTGAACAAAATAGCAAAACCTTGTAAACAAACTGACTACTTTTCATGTATTGTAGCTGGTTCCCTACCTCCAGTCAAATCTCACAGGGTTCCAGAATTTAGAAATCCTGAACTTTAGAAATGGCAGTATTGTGGTGAACAGCCGAATGAAGTTTGCCAAGTCTGTCCCTCCTAATGTCAACAATGCTGTATACATGATTCTGGAAGACTTCTGTACCACGGCCTACCAGACCATGAACTTGGCTATTGATAAATACTCCCTCGATGTGGAATCAGGTAATGGTATTGAATGCTGATGGTGGTTTCTTAATAGAATCCGGTTATTATTCTTGTGCATTTTCTTCTTCTTTTTTTTTTTTCTCCTAAATTCTTTTTTTTTTCAATATATGAAGTTTATTGTCAAATTGGTTTCCATACAACACCCAGTGCTCATCCCAAAAGGTGCCCTCCTCAATACCCATCACCCACCCTCCCCTCCCTCCCACCCCCCATCAACCCTCAGTTTGTTCTCAGTTTTTAACAGTCTCTTATGCTTTGTGCATTTTCTTCTATAGTGAATCAAGGTAAATTCAATACTTGTAGGAAAAAGAGTATTATGTCAGGCAGAATCTCCACATCTTGGTAATTATTAAATTATCTCTTCAAAGGACATCAATATCATTCTCTTTTAAAAAGGGTTGTTCACATGTATTACCTTGTTTACCTCCCATTCCCTTTTCTTTTCTTTTTTTTCCCCATTCCATTTTCTACCTGCTCTGTCTAGCTTTCTTTTACTTATCCCCTGGATCTGCTCTACTCATCTCTGAGTTGCCAAACCCAAAAGATTTGCACTCTCTTTCCTTCTATATTACTTTCCTAAGCTGTTTTATCCATTTCCATTATTGTAAATCTTATATAAATGTCAGTAACTCTCCACATTTATTAATGCTTATTTATTTTTGAGAGAGAGAGAGAGAGAGAGAGAGAGAGAGAGAGCACAAGCAGGGGAGTGGCAGAAAGAGAGGGAGACACAGAATTCGAAGCAGGCATCTTTTAAGTAAATTGAATCCTTCTGTCAGCTTCACTGTCTTGAGAAATGAAAGCCATATTCACTCACCTACTTAAGCCAGAAACCTGGGAAGTCATTCTGATAACTCAGTTTCCATCACCCCCAAACTTATATTAATTCTGAAAATTCTAAATATGTCTTAAATCTGTGTACTTCATTATCACCTTTCGTTTGAACCAGTTTCCCCACTACCTGTCTTATTCCCCTCCCCTATACAGACCGCAGCCAGGGTGCTCTTTCTAAAACATCAATCAGATTATTTCACTTCCCTACTTGAAATCTTCAGTGGCTGCCTGGTTCAATAGCCATGAGCTCTGGTCCCTATTTTTTCCCCGTATCATCCAGTGAAACTAACTTCTTTGCTCACCATATTGTACTCAAATTAGCTTGTTTTACTTCTTCAGATTCAAGAAACTTGCAAGAAACTTTGCATATACTTACTGTCCCTGTTGCCTAAAACTCTTTCCCCTCTCTGCTGATTTCTGTTCACCTTTTATGCCTCAGTTCAAATGTTTTTTCCTCAAGATTTTCACTGACTCACCCATAATCTGGATTGGATCTTTCCTTTTAGTCTTTCCTGTAATATAATATTCTTTCCTGCTATAGAGTGTATAACTTTTGTAATAATGATTATTTATGCACATAGTTGCTTTGTGGCTATTTTTCCAGTTGAGCTATCCACAAGGACAGAGACTTGTCTGATTTATTAATCACTTTCTGGCCCAAACCTAGCACAGTATCTTGCATGTAAGAGATACTCAAAAATACTGTGACTGGCTGAAATAAACCATTGTTTTTATTTGGAACACTTGGATGCAGAGGATACTGTTGGATCCTCAAACTTTGTTCTCTTTTTCCTTCCATAGAGAGAACAGTGATTTTGAGTAGGAGTAAGGTGAAATGCCTAGGTTTGTATTTCTCTAGTGCCTTTTACTCTCAAACTGGTTTGGGAGTCAACACTATTCTTTAACTGGGAGAAAAGCCAACATTCTTCCCTTTGAAATTTTTGAAGGAACATCATTCATTCAAAATGAGGAAAGTGTGGGGCAGTGGAAGAAGAAATTAATTATAATTTGGAAGGCCTGGTTTCTTGCCTCTGCTCTGCTGTTTGTCATTTGTGTAACTCCAGATGAGCTATTTTATCTCTGAGGCTTAGTACTTATATGTTAAATCGGGATAGTATTATTACCTGGTCTATATATTTCATGGGGGATAGTCTAAGGATTAAACAAAAACCATGCAAAAACATTTGACTACCCACACAAATACAAACAGTTATGATTTATACAACTTTTGCAAAAGTCCACCTACTTCTTTTTAAAGAGATTATAATAGGGGCGCCTGGGTGGCTCAGTCAGTTAAGTGTCCGACTTTGGCTCAGGTCATGAACTCACAGTTCATGGGTTTGAGCCCTGTATCAGATTCTGTGCTGACAGCTCAGAGCCTGGAGCCTGCTTTGGATTCTGTGTCTCCGTCTCTCTCTGCCCCTCCCCTGCTCTGTCTCTGTCTCTCTCAGAAATGAATAAACATTGAAAAAATAAAAAATAGAGAGAATTACAATAAAGAAGTGCGTTCACTTCAGTTTTGTGTGTAACTCACATGTCAGCTGCATGGCAAGTCATCTAGGTTTATAGGGTCACCTTTTCCTTTAATATTCAAATGAACTGGAATCAGCCTCTCCCTTGTGCAGTGTAAAACCTGCATTCACGGCCTTCTCACTCTCACTATCTCTAGGAATTATCCGGGAATTTAAATATTTCTTAATTATCTCCAGCTCTGAGTTAGTTGAGCTGAGTTTCCAGTCACATTTACTTTGACCCATGTGGTTGTTCTTTATGTTAACCCAACGCAGATCACAGTTCCGTTTTTCACTTCCCAGAACACCTCTAACCCAAGGTAGTTGATTCTGTCAGATATTTGCCGATGGTATGAGGGTGATGGAAGAGGCTTTATTGTAGCGTTGCAGGTGGCTTAAGCATATTACTATTAGGCTTAACCATCCTAAATTCCTCAGCAAATCTTTCAAAGGCATCTCTTACTGGCCAACTTTTTCTCCAGGACCCAGTCAGCTACCATGTTATTCTGGCTGCTCTTGCTGTCTTTCCAGACCCTCTTCACATTTCCTTCACTCTTATTTTCCTGAACCCATAAATCCTTCTCTTAGCATTCTACTGGGGAAAAAAACCAGAATGTATTCATTCTACAATTTAGATCCTGTCTCCTATCTTAAGCTGAGCTCTAAGTCTACCTTTGATTCTTCCAAACAGAGGGTCATGCATTCTGGGCATCCTCACCTTCAACCCGCACAAAGACCTAGAAAGAGACCTTCAAACTACAGCCTTTTATTTACATGATTATATATTAGTCTTGGTTTTTCTCAGTCTGGAAGCAAAAGGGAGCAAGATTTTTTTTTCCTCTTATACTCTATTTTCCTTCCCTCCCTCCTGCAAAAACATTCACCTATACCCACATAGAATGGCCACGAAGTTTTCAAATTTCTAAGTAGGTATTTTCCTATAGCATGCATATTTTTAGTTAAAAGACTTCCAATTAAAACACTATTTTATCCCAAGATGGACTAGAGACAAGGCTGACTTGTCTCTTGCCTTACTTGTTTTCACGTCATGTTTCAGAAATTTTTGAACTTTTATCAAGAAAAGGGAGCCACACAATACCATCCTTCCCACCCCCTATATACACTCCTTTTCTTCACGTCTAAGATTAGATTATTTTCTCATTACAGAGTGACAAAATGAATACTAGGGTAAAGATGCATAGACTTAGGAAATACACAGATGAATCCTGCATATAGAAACTGCCCATCTGTCATCACATTTGGATGCTCTCCTTGTTATAAGAGCATCTTATTAGTGTCTCTTATATTAATGTCCTAGGGCTGCTATAACAAAGAACCACAAACTGATTGGTTTGTAACAACATAGCACTTTATTCTCTCATAGTTCTGGAAGCTAGAAATCCAAAATCAAGGTGTTTGGTAGGGCCACATTTCCTCTGAAAGCTCTAAGAAAAATTCCTTCCTTGCCTCCTTCTAAGCTTCTGGTGTTTGTCGACAATCCTCGATGATCTTGACTTATGGATGCATCATGCCAGTCTCTGTCTCCATCTTTATATGGCCTTCTTTTCTGTGTGTTTGTGTCTCTGTGTTCAAATTTCCCTTTTCTTTTAAGGACATCACTTATTGGGTTAGGGTCCACCGTAATCAAATATGACTTCATCTTAACTTGATCACATCTGCAAAGAACCTGTTTCCAAATAAGGTCATATTCTGAGGTTCTGAGTGAACATGAATTTTGGGGGCTATACTATTCAACTGCGCTCATCTCCACATTCCTTCATAGGATAAAGGAAAATAAGCTGCAGAGATCCAAAGTCCAAGACCACAGATTTGTGCAGGGTATCTTTAATCTCCAGAGCAGCAAGGAAATCATTGATTCTCAAAACCATATTAGTTTCTCTGGAAACAGAGACTATGCTCTTTATTTTTTTTAGCTCCCCTTACCTTTTGGCTAAACTTCATGATTTTTCATCTAGATGAGTCTATGGATCATCTCCACCTATTTCACCTGTCTTTGGTATCTGTGTCACCATTTGCCACTCACAGATTGCTGTTTATCAGTGAAGACATATAGTGGGATGTTCTTCGGTAGGATAGAAGACCCATCATGGTCATTGTCTTGTATCACTTTTGACTTGTTATTGTCATAATTATTTAAAATTTTTATTTTTTCTCATATAATAAAGAAAAATAGTTACTGAAGTCAAAATATTATTGGGAATGGCCTCAGGTGGTATAGGGGTGATTTATTTTTCTCACATTGGCTTCAGCAAATTTCAGATGTTCTTAGCTACTCTTATTGGGTTATATCCACCCCTGAGGCTCCTATCAGTTCTTCTCTGGGCTCTGTTTCCTCATCCCATGTTCTCAGTGTGGAGAACTGGCATTTAGCATTGTATACAGAACACAGGTAGTACTGTAACTACTATAGTAGGTTAGGGTTGGTGCAAATGAATGGTATATGAAAACTATGTTGAATTTAGATTGATAATTACATGGCATGTGTTTTAAGGCTTCCACATGCTTCTTTGATAAAAAATGTAAAAAAAAACCCAGGTCATTGGGTTTTATACTTTAGTTCTGGGTTTCAGAAAATTTGACAAAAGTTCATCAATCCAAGGATGGGTGAGAATTTTTTGTGGTATTGGTGGTGATGGTATACTTTAATGGTTCAGGAATGGGGTTGTCCTCTGGTACTTTGCAGTGGGAGAGTGTTACTGGAGGGGCTTCATGTATCCCAGCCCCTGTATTTTGCCTTTTCTTGTATAATTCTCTGGTTTGTTTGATATTTTAGGTGATCAAGCCAACCCTTGCAAGTTTCAGGCATGCAATGAATTTTCTGAGTGTTTAGTCAACCCCTGGAGTGGAGAAGCAGAGTGCAGATGCTACCCTGGGTACCTGAGTGTGGAAGAACTGCCCTGTCAGAGTCTCTGTGACCTACAGCCTGACTTCTGCTTGAATGATGGAAAGTGTGACATTATGCCTGGACATGGGGCCATTTGTAGGTATGTTGCATAGAGATTTTGGCTTCCCAAGGTTATAGATAACTTCCTCTGTAGTCATTGTCTACACCTATGACTTTAGGATAATCATAGCAATATTTACTATAAAAGTTATATCTAGGCAATAGATGGATGCCATCTAGTTCTCATGTGAAGACTGGGTCAGTTAATAGGCCTGAATTATACCCAGTTCAATTGGTTATTTTACTTTATACTTTTAGGAAGCTATAAGAAGAACATTATTTAAATATGTCTTACTTGGAGAGTACTTGCAGTAGTTGGTGTTCACTGTGTTGTTAGGCATAAGATTAATACTTTATACTGTGAAGTTTTTGTGGTCCTCTTGGATGTGTTGTTAAAGGCTTTGAGCTGCTCTTGGTCCTACTGAGTATTCAAAAATAAAGTTCCTAAGATCCATTTTTTTTAAAAGGCAGAGCCTAAGAAAGTCCACAGACAGACGAGCAGATTCAGGTAGCCTGACCATTCTCCTCTACTCATTTCCCTTAAACAAAACAGAACTGGTCAACCTCTGAACTACACAACAACTAGTCACATGGATGTAAATGGAGAAAACGCTTAGAATAAATGGGAGAAACATGAATAAGAAGTTGGTTTGTGAACGTCAAAATGGGTGAATTTTGGTATAGATGCCAGACACAGAGAACATAGGGGGGGATGATCAGACTCTTTTGAATGAAAAAATATAAAGTTGAACTAGAAAACTCCAAGGAAAAATAGTTTTCTGATTTCCAGAGAAATTAATATTATTTTGAAAAGCAGTCATTTTCTTGCTGCTCTGGGAATTGAAGACACTTTTGCCCAAGCCTGGGGCCTCAGGGTTGGGGGAATCTCTGCAGTGTGGTGAAAGGAGATGAGGAGTTCGGAGACTGGAGTCTAGACCCAGATTTGTTGCTGACTAATTGTGTGATCTCATAGTCACTTTCCTTCGTGGGCCTGTGTTTTGTTAAGTATAAATAAGAAAGTTAAATAGAGTACTTTCTTTCGATCTACTCAGTCTTTTATTTAGTCAATTACAAATCGTCATGGAAGACCTGCCAGGTGGGCACCAGCCATTAATCACAACCTTAAATTGTATAATCACTTAACCTGTTATGTTCACTCCTTTACTGAAGCTTCACATGGTCAGTATTTATTTCACTACCTTTCCCCGGTCCCACCAAAGTTCTGCCATTGTTGTTTTCAGCACAGTGGTTCTGTTTTTGGACTTTGTCTCTTCTCATTACAGATGCCGGGTGGGTGAGAACTGGTGGTACCGAGGTGAGCACTGTGAGGAGTTTGTGTCTGAGCCCCTGGTAATAGGCATCACCATTGCCTCCGTGGTTGGACTTGTCCTTGTTTCGTCTGCTGTTGTCTTCTTCCTCGTCAGGACTCTTCAGACTCATCATGTTAGGAGAGAGAGAGAGAGGCCCAGCAGGTATATAAAGAAAATTGCTCTCTAATGGAATAAAATACTCCTTTTATTCATTTATTTTGTACTTAATAAATGCCCTATTGGATATATGGATCTGGTTGGAGGAGAGGAAGCTATAAAGTTGAATAAAAACATGGTCCCTATCCTCAAAGGGTGTCAGATTGGAAACAAATGTAAACAGGAGTATGAATAAGATGCTAAGGGGCCTAGATGAGGGATTAATTCATTTGGCCTGGGAGAGTGTGTTAGAAGTTTTAATGATGGTTATGATATTTAGCTGGACAGGAGGGTAGATGTTTGCTGGTGGGGGGGTGGTTAATTGAATGAGCATGAGCAAAGTCAGGGAGGCATTCATGAATCTCAAGACACAGTGAAGGAATGTCATTGTTGAATGTGGCCAGAAGGCCTGTTTTGCCATTGGGGAGGAATTAGAAGGGTGATGGAACTGAGGTGAGACCCCTGTGTGAAGACCAGATCTGTTAGTTTGTTCCCTTTTGGCTCTTACCAGTGGTAATTAGCTAGATTGTAAATCTGGGTAAGAATCTGACAAGAACTAAAATCTGTTTCTCTGTTTAGTAGCTTCATTAATGGGGGAAATGAAACCTGCTCTTCCTAGTAGGATAGAGATTCAAAGGCCTTTTAGTTGTTATGTGATCGTGATCCTTGGTTTTACTTTGCTTCTGTGCTACTCGAGTCTGTAAGATCTGCTGCTTCAGGTTCAGGTTACCTGTCCTCATTTTCTGGCATGGCTAGGGAGACAACTCTCCTAGGTTCCTAGAGCACCCAGGACATACTTCCATCATTGTTGTTACATTTTTTTTTATTAATTCTGATTTTGCTTTAGAGTGTATTCAGGACAGGGTTCCAACAAACTCTTTGTGTCATCAGCATCTAGAACAATCCTAGGCACATAATCGATGCTCAGTAAATATTTGTAGATCTGAATGGAATTTCATTGAGGTCTCCCTGTATTTACTTTTCTATCAAATTCTCTGTTTACTGATGCAACTCAGGTTGCATACTGATTTTGACTTGCATACTCTGGGAATGATGGAACTGTATTCATTTAATGAAATACTGTACGGTGAAGGACATATTTCCCCATCAACATTTATTGACAAGCATTTTGGGGCAAATAAAGACAAATAAGACATGAAACAGTCATTCCATAGGACACTTGGCATGTAGTTCAGGAAATGATAACACCTGATAAATAATATTTGAGATTGATCTGAATATTTTTCATAGTTACCTCCCCACATCTGTATCCAGCTCACCTCTTTTTCTTGCCCAATAGAAATCGTGCTTCAGGTAAATAGTCTTTGAAGTAGTTGAGCATCTGAAAAACCTCAATCAACCATACCTTTGTTTTTTTGCTCCAGCAGGCAGCCTGACAGCCTCTCATCAATTGAAAATGCTGTGAAGTACCCTGTGTATGAAAGCCATGTAGCTGGACCTGAGCAGTATGAGGGGCCCTATCCTCACAACCCCTTCTACAGCTCTGCAAGTGGAGAGATGATTGGTGGTCTGAGCAGGGAAGAAATCAGGCAAATGTATGAGAACAGTGAGCTTTCCAAAGAGGTAGGTAACTTTGCTTTTCTGTTGCTGCTGCTGCTGCTGCTGCTGCTGCTGCTGCTGTGTGTGTGTGTGTGTGTGTGTGTGTGTGTGTGTGTGTGTACACATGAAAGTACATGGGCCTTAAGAAAGAGTGAAAAATATTTCCTGGTCAGTTTTTTACCTCATGATATCTTCCAGTCGATGTGGTATGCAGGGGATATGCAATTCTGAGCTATACCTAATTTCCCACTCCAGTGCTTTCTTTTTCCATTATTAGCAAATGCTCTCTCTTTCCTCCCTCCTTTCCTTAGGAATATATGTCTGAGTTATCCAGAGTGGTTCATGCAGTAACCAAACCCTCATTTCTCTGAAAAGGCCATTCTGTCCTATAGCTCTCCCCTGGGTAGCCCAGAAATCCACACTTCCTTATAAAAAATGAGAACTCCTTCAAAAAAAGCTGCTGGGGTTTTTCTAATGGTGTTTTTTTCTTTTCTAAGGAAATTCAAGAAAGAATGAGAATTTTGGAACTGTATGCCAATGATCCTGAGTTTGTAGCTTTCGTGAGAGAACATCAAATGTAAGCATTTGTTGCAGTCTCTTATGCAGGTTCTTAAGCTGTGCCTTAGAATAATGCCACCAGTGTGGGTACATAACATAATTCCTGTCCTCATGACATGGGTTCTGGTGATAACCAATGCTTATTAACTGATAAGTGAGGAGGGGAAGCCGCTGATACATGAAGGGACTTAAGATCACAATGATAACAAATGGTAGAGAAGATTTAAAACTATCTGTTCTGACCTAGAGATTCCTGGGCTATGTTGTATTTTCTCTCTTGTTACCACAGAGAACACCTGTGATTTAATGCTCTAAAATATTTTTCATGGACAGTTTCTATGAAAAGCACTTGAGCAGCCAAAAATCCTCACACATTTCAATGTTTCCTTCCATTGCCATCTTGGTAGACAGTTTTCAGTATGCTTTGAATTACACAAATCTCATTAAAGTATTTATCTCTTGCTTTTATCAAGTTAATCTTACATTTCCCTCTTCCACTTTCCATTTGTTTTTCTCAGCATGCATTTTGGGCAAATTCTGTAACTATTTTTCTCTGTTCCTCAGGATCCATAACCATACTTGGGTTACTAAAAATAAACTATCGTGGGTCACCTAGGTGGCTCAGTCATTTAAGTGTCCGACTGGCTCAGGTCATGATCTCACAGTTCATGAGTTCGAGCCCCGCATTGGGCTCTTTGCTGACAGCTTAGAGTGTGGAACCTGCTTCAGATTTTGTGTCTCCCTCTCTCTAAGTCCCTCCCATACTCATATTCTGTCTCTCTTGAAAAAAAAAAAAATAAAAAAAATAAACTATCTTATAGAGAGGCCATTATGGGCATTAATTGAATATATGATGACTGAGATATAATTTGGCTTTGATATTTGTTCCTGCTGCCCTCATAAAGGTACTTCCTCATGGATGGGGTTCCACTGAGGCCAGATATCTTTGCCTGGCTTTTACAAGAGAGAAACCACAGCAATTCATGCATGCTTGCAGAAGAAATTGATAAAGCGTCATGATAACACACATGGCCTTAATGGGAGCCTCTGCCCCTTTGCTCTGAATCCCTTTGCTCTGATAAGCAGTCCTTCACTTATGGTTCCTCTCTGATAGGAAGGGATTAATTAGAACCTAAGGAAACTGAAGAAGATGGTTTTTAAATTCCAAGTACATGGTGGAGATTCCTTTAAAAATCTCTGAACATCTGACTTGGTCCCTGGGAGGTGCTGCCAACCTTATTGAATATTGTTAGAGCAATATTACCAGGAAACTGCCTTTCTTTTTTTTTTTAAACTTGTTTTATTTTTTATTTTTTTTAATTTACATTCAAATTAGTTAGCATATAGTGCAACAATGATTTCAGGAGTAGATTCCTTAGTGCCCCTTACCTATTTACCCCATCCTCCCTCCCACAACCCCTCTCATAACCCTCAGTTTGTTCTCCATAGTTATGAGTCTTTTCTGTTTTGTCCCCCTCCCTGTTTTTATATTATTTTTGTTTCCCTTCCCTTATGTTCATCTGTTTTGTCTCTTAAAGTCCTAGTCCTCTTATGAGTGAAGTCATATGGTTTTTGTCTTTCTCTGACTGGCTAATTACACTTAGCATAATACCCTCCAGTTCCATCCACATCATTGCAAATGGCAAGATTTCATTCTTTTTGATTGCTGAGTAATACTCCATTGTATATATATATACCAGGAAACTGCCTTTTAAAAACCAGGACTCCCCTTCATCCCTACAACTCTGGCCAGCAGATTACCTATGGCTCCATTTCAGTGGTATCCAGAAGAAAGAACATAACTGATGTTTTTGTCTTTCCTAAGACTCTTTATAAGCCTCTTGGAGCCACCTGCTTGAATGTGTTCTCTCAATTAAAAATGCATTTCATTTAGGCTAAGACATTCAAAGGAGGGATTCAGGAGACCCTAATTAGCGACACACAGATTAATTACATGCTTCAGTTTCTTGTAACTGCCTTTGAAACATGCCTTTGAAAAATGCCTTTGAAACATACCAAAAAAAAAAAAAATTCCATGTGGCAAAGAATATTTAAATAAGAAGATCCAGTGAAACAAAAGAAAGTCCACATAAACCCTATAATCTTAAGAGGGATGTTCATTGAGGAAAGATGGCATTGAAAAAATGTATGTAAACTCATACATTTTCAGTTTCACTTAGTCTCAGCATTTTCATCTACCAGTAGCCCAAGAAAATGTTCATAGACTTGATTTAGGATTCATAAAAACATTACATGATCTTGATAGAGTGGGGTTTTTTTTTGGTGGGCGGAGGCAGTTTGTTTTTTAGCTCAGCAAAGCACAGGACAACTTTCTGCAAAGAAAGAAAATAGAAAATGTTGGTGATCTTAGGAACCATATGTTGGTGATGTATTATAACATAAGTGAATTTCAGAGCATTTCTTGCTTTTTCAATTAATTGTTCTTTGTTTTTTTCATGGCAGGGAAGAGCTTTAATCAAAACTTTTATTATGAAACTGATCAGAAGCCTAGAGAAGATGGAGATCACTTGTTACCTATGTCATAATTAACCTGGATTTTGACCTCTGTTGGAAGAAGAGTGAAAAAATTAAAAATTAAAAAATTAAATTTGGGGACAAAATTTTTTCTAGCTTAAAATTTCAGAATGTAGTAAGAGATGTGACCATTTTTATACCTACAAAGACCAAAAGCTGTATTTAAAGACTCAAAGCTGTATGAGTTCTGGGAAGTATTCTACAAGTAAAACTTGGGCCTAGGATTTGGGACTGAATTCATTATCTGTTCTGAATCTCGAAAGTGTGTCTTAATTGTGGCTCAGGTTTTCCTGGAAGCAGATAACAGGAGACCATTCCAGGAGAAGGCAGGCTCAGTAACAATATTTTGTAGCATGTTTGTTATTGTTAGGTGGAAGGAGAAGCCTTTGAAGTAGTTTTAATATAGTTTATAGTCAGACATTCATCCACATAAAAAATACTAAGTTTTTTTGGCAATTACACTATTGAAGAAAAAGTTACCTTTTTGCTGTAGTATAGAGTTAGGCTTGTACTTCAGTTTCCACCAGAATTTTGAATTTCCTGAGCATATGAATCAAGACCACATTATTGTTAAGTATGTCAATATCCTATTTTTTTTAGTTGTCAAGGTCATTACATATGTATAATTTTTAAAAAATGTTTATTTATTTATTTTGAGAGACAGCATGAGCTGGGGGGGGGGGGGGGAGCAGAAAAGGGTTGGGGGAGAGAATCCCAAGCAGGCTCCACACTGTCAGTGCAGAGCCCAGTGCAGGGCTCAATCTCATGAACAGTGAGTTCATGACCCGAGCCAAAATCAAGAGTCAGATGCTTAACCGATTGAGCCACCCAAGTGCCCCTCATGTGTATAATGTTTAAAGGGTTCCCATTAGACTACAGATTAATTTAATTATGTGGACAGGGAGGGAGTGAATGGGCATTGGTTCAAGGCCACAGCACTGAGAATGTATTTGGCCGATCGATGGGTGGGCTGAGTCAAACTAATAGGCACCCTGACTCTTCTTTGGCTATCTCATGTTGTCCTAGGCAAGTTCTGGATCTTCTCTAGTTCCTGGTGTATTAATTTGGAAAGCAGCACTTAACTACCTCACATAGTATAGGTTAGTATAGGTTAGCTTCTTTGCATTGCTTTTCCTTTGTATAATAACTCGTGTCTAAATTAATTCCTGCTTACGTGAAACGTGACAGGACTTTTATTGCAATTAAAATTGTTTTTAAGTATATAGGTAGGAAATGTCCACATCTTATATAAATTTTAACTGAAAATGGAAGTTTTCCTCTTTCTCTCTAGTATGTTTTTGAATGGGTAGCTTTGGAGGGGGCAAGGAGAGGGCCAAATAGTCTTCACTATTAATATTAAATTGCATATACAAAGAGCTTATTATTGATAAAGCTATTTCATGTTAGATGTCTTCATATTTGCCAAAAACAATCTTGACATTTCGATTTCTTTCTGACCAGATATAACTACAGGATAGATTGACTATACGATAAGATACTTGGTTCACTTATTTTTTTTTCTTAACTTTATGATTGCCAATTGCACTCATTATGAGGCCACCCAAAACTAAAGCTCTGAGTGCATGCCCCAGTAAAGCCATTGAAAGCCTAGAAGATTCCCAGGTAATTTACAAAATATGTATGGTATGTGTTTGTATGAAGGTGGTTCCCTTATCTCAGCATTGTTTTTCATTCCCTACTCACTTAATGGATTTTCTACAAGTTCAGTATAGGTCCAAGTCACTGCTGGGACATTTCGTACTGGGCTCATTTGAAAGGTAATTGATAATGATCTTTAAAGCATTAAAAATGTTAATAACATTTGCCATCACTAAATGCTTAGTTTTATTTTTAAAAGGTTTCTGTTTAACTGTTTACGTTTTAAACTTGTTTTCCTAAACTTATATATGTTAAATGAAAAGAAGATTTGTTTTTATCCCACATTAACCCTAGAATGTAATCATTTGAATGTCTGCTTGCTGTCAGAGTCTACATGGGCTTAAAAGGAATCTGGGGAAAGGTCACCACGTGGATCAGTTAGGAGAAGCACAAATTAAAAAAGCTAAAGAAGGATTCTTGTTTTCCGGAAGCCAAGCAGTGACGTGGGAATCTGAGAATTCTGACACATCTCTGTCTCTGATTCCCTTTTATATGACCTTTTCAGGCAAGAGCAAATCATTTAACTCTACATGAATGTCTGTTTCAAACCTATTAAATGGAAGAATAAGGGAACTCCCACATTCTCAGGGAGAAACTTGGAGGCCTCAGTCCAGGAATGAGACTTATGCCCTACTTTTGCTATAGCTGAACTGTAGTAGGAAAGACTGGAGAATGCAGTTTCCACGGCGAACATGCATAGTGCCAGAGAGGCTCTCTCACTCTCAAAGGGCAAAGTACACCAAAAGAGCTTCTTTTTAGAAGAGTGTTCCCTAAACAATTTAATGGCATATAGTCATTTAAGAGGATGAGGGCTAAACTCTCCTTTAGGTTGTGTGATTGAGGAATGAAATTTTCTGATTATTAGAACATTCCCCAAAACCTAGCAGTATATTTAATAAAAATGCCATCTTATTTGATGGCAATAAAATGCAGTTAGTGCTACAAGTGCATGGTAAATAACTCAAACTTTTTTTTTGATTCATAAAGTGCTTTGGAGTCTTATACATATAGCTGTGAGTGTACCTACATAATTTCTATTTTCATGGGTCTGGATGAAGGGGAATTTATTTGGTAAATAAGACTTCATTTCTACCCTGGCAGTATTTTAAGGGTGTTTGTTCACATTTATGTGCCCTACAGTCTCATTTACTTTACATAATAAAGCAAGTGCAGGTTTTACCTGATTTTATTCCCACTTTTTTTTTTCTTCTCCAGCATCTAGTTATTATGAGTTGGCTGCTCCCCTCCTCCTTCCCCTTTGGTGCCCACATAGTGAATTATAATGACTTGACTTAATATTACTTCTGACAAAAAGATGGAAACAGAGCAAATATTCTCTGTAGGCTTTAAAAATATGTTGGCTCAAATAATACCTGATTTAGTTATTCATTTGTGTGCTTGTTTTATGTTTGCCTTCTGTTTCATGATTTTTAGGCAGCTAGGATCTTTGTATCATTTACATGTTTTCAGTAATGGATACTCTGGTATCTGTCAATCTGTGGATTGAATTTTTATTCTGAAATGGGAAGAAAAGGCAACATATTTATTCCATAAGGAAATAGTTGATTTAGAAGAATAACTTATTTTTATGACATTGAGATGTTTTAACCAAGAGAAATATGGGTCAATTTTTTTCCCCTAAAATATTTACAACAATTCCTTGTAGGAATGGGTGGGACCAGTCTTCCTCATCTACTATCCAGCTGTGATGAGTAATGGAGCCTAGCTCATTCTATTCCCTAGTGTGTAATAAATGCAGAAAAACAGTGTGAAGGGTACAGTCCTTAAATCAATTGCATTGTGTTCCACAAAAGATCCTGGCTGGAGGTGGCAAGGTGGGAGAGTACCAGAAAGTAATTGGTGATGTAAAGAATCTGCCTGGAAATGTTTTTGACTAATGCATTTTATAAAACCTTCTACTACTATGAGTTAATAAGACACAGGTTAAACCACTCTCTTCAGGAGAGTAAAACGCAGATTAAAACACTCTTCTCCACTATGCAATTTACAGCTATAGCCTAGATTAAATGGTCCCTCATTCTGGCTTTTCTTTTTCTCACATGTAATTATTTTTTTAGAGATTACGGATATTAGTAGGAAAAAGTAAACATCATATTAGAGAACAGATGCATAATTATTTATGTGTCAGGATTATGTCATGATTCTGAAGCAATCGTGTATGCCATAATATATATTCAGTATGGAGTATGGATAATGTGAGATTCTTCTTTTTCATCTTGTTTATGACATTTTACTTAAAGTATAGATCAACTAAGTTCATGTTATTGTACTTTTTTCTTGAAATGTGCTGGTCTTAATGTTAACTAATTAGAAATAAAAGTTTAAAAAGATCTTTCTTTTCTCATGTATATAATTGTGCTATTTTTATTATTGATAAACTTCTCTTTTAAGAATCTCCCCACATATTTTTTTTGTCAATTAAGATAAAGCACTGTAGATTCTAGCAACATTTGTGTTATGATTACCAGCGATACACACATGAGCATGAGGTGGAAATGAAAATCATCTTTTGATTAATCTTTGTGTAGTGAGGATTTAGGTGAACTGAAGACAAATTTAGAGCCCAATTTTTGCCTTAAATTTTGTTAATAGTTAATGATGCTGAGTCATTATTTCGCCTCTCTTGAACTTTATTCTTTTAAGCTCTTAGAAACTTTCATTTTTTCCTCATTTGCTTAAGGCAGGGATGGAAAGAAAACTGATGGAGTTGATTTAAAAAAGATTGGTGAGGATGGTAGCTAGCACCAGCTGTCCTGTAACTAGAGAAGGAATTGGTCACCTGTCTAAAGAGAACAGATAAGACCTAAATATGGTAACAACAGTCTAAACCAATTTTGCATGGGAAGGGCAGGAGGAAAATCACCTACCACCAACCTAAGCATCATCATCAGAAACCTCAATTTTCAATTTCTTTCCTTCCTACATTTGCATCTTGGCTTTATGGCAACAGGGCATGAGGAAATCCTAAATCATTCTTAGACAGGGGAAGATAGTCTTAATTTGATTCCAAAGACAACATTATAAAAACACAAACAGAAATATGTCTAATAAAAATACCGGTTAACTAATTAATTAGTAACCTCGTTTTAGTTACTAATTAGAAGAAAGAGTTAATAACCCTATTATTTTTATTTTTTAAATTTTTATTGTCTTTTTAATGTTTATTTTTTGAGAGAGAGACAGAATGTGAGCAGAGGAGGGGCAGAGAGAGAGGGAGACACAGAATCTGAAGCAGACTCCAGGCTCTGAGCTGTTAGCACAGAGCCCGATGCAGGGCTCGAACTCACGAACCTTGAGACCTAAGCCCAAGTTGGACACTTGACCAACTGAGCCACCCAGGTGCCCCAGTAGCCCTATTTTTAATAAGTCTGGTCAGGATAAGCCCTAGTCACTGTTAGCGCTTGCCCTCATACGATAATCTGCTTTCTAGGTCCTTCTGAATATATGTCCCATCTGAGCTAGTTCTTGATGGGCTGTGTTCCATGAACTAAACTTTAAATTATGTTCTCAGCAATGCACATGTGCGCGCGCGCGCGCGCACACACACACACACACACACACACACACACACATTTTGTGTCCTACCCCCCTTTTTAGTATAAATGAATTTCTACTCATATAATAATAGCTGTTAAGGAATCATGATTTTCTGAGTAACACCAACATGGTATGTGGGCTTTTTGGGTATAAATCATTTTTCCAAATGAATAACTCCCATTGTCAATATTTCACACACTGTGGCAGGTTTGGGGAAGAATACACACATTTTCAGCAGGGGGGCCTTTGAAGAAGCTTCAGAAAACTGACAAAAACTCCTTTCATGCCTTTTTCTGTCATGTACATGCTTCATTCCATTATTTACCAATGCTGTTTTGTAATTTTTTATTTGTGTCACTGATTTTCCACTAAACTGAGTTCTTTGATGTTAAAGTCATGTCTTGCTCTTTGTTATTTATTCATGAAACCAAAGAGTGATTTGTCTACTGCAGACAGAGTTTGTCTACAATGATTATTAATTCAATTGGCTTGAGATAATGGGTTATATATAGATATCTATTTCATGACTAGCAAGCAAATGATTAACTTGTATTTTTGGAACAAATTAGTTGGACCTATGTGTGGTTTACAAACTGTTTTGAAAGAAGTGGTTTATAGAGATTTCAAAATAACCATAAAGGTTTCAAGAGATCAGATTTGAACATTTATATCTATCTTATTCTCATTGAGTAATTCACAGATCATAAAGTAGTAAGCGTTTTACAAAAACTTATCAATATATGGATGGTTACATCCAGATGTAGTAGCCTGAGTTTCTCAACCACGGACTCGAGGAGGAAGCTGGGATGAAGAGAACGAGTGTGAGGAATGTGCTAGGAGAGTAGAAACACGCTTCCAGTGTATGGCTGGTGGAGGTGCCAAGATTGGAGAGCTTGCAGAGACAGGTAGGTTTGTAGGAACAAAAATTTGACTCTACTTTCTGTTGGTAGATTTGGGAGCATAATACATACAGAGGGTACTGTTTAATCTTAAAATACAAGTTTTTTTTTTTATAATGCTTTTATTTGTTTATTGTGTAGGGAAGATTGAAATAAAGAGAGCAAGATGTGACTCAGTTCTTCCCTTTCTTAAAAAAACAAACAAACAACAGGAAAACGCTACCAGAGAGAGGGATACATAGTTGGTTAAACCTGTTTTATTCATGTTCTTGTAATGATATCTTTTGAAAATTAGTGATGATGTGCCTTCACTATTGGTCATGTTTGTCTTGCACATAACAGCAACTGATTTTGGTATTTCCTCTCAGGTTCCCAGTGTTTACATGAGGGGAAAATTGGTAACTAAACCTAGCGGACTGGCTGGTGTCTCTGTTCTCTGAAGGAAAAGCCCTGAAGAGAGAAGGCTTCATGCCAGGTTCCTCGAGAACATATTTCCCATATATGATATGACTTCTTGGAAGCATCTGTTTGGCTCCATGCTCCTAGGGGGTGGGTATTAGTTTTGCTCAGTGTCAGATAATTGGCATATACTCAACAAAGATGATATTGCTGCTTACATGATACCATCAAAGGTTTGATACAAAGCAAATGGTAAAAATTTTATTTCCTATAATGAATGAGCAAAACCCATTTTTGATTCAGGTTTTAAACTGCTATTGCTCTGAAGTTAGAGGAAAAATATATTAGAATTATTTTAAAGTTTGAGGAAAAATTAAATTGTAATGATTTGAAAACAGGTTTAGATTTAATTTCTAATTGAATTTTATTGATAAGTAGCTATGATGCCTTTTTCCCTGCCTTTTTACAACATTTTACCATGGGTCCCACTTTTACATTTAAAAATTTTTATACAGAAAGCTTTTATTAAATTTCTTTTCCTCAAAGAATCTGCTTTCTGCTCTCTTAGTATCTTATTTACTATAAATGAGAGAAGGCTGATTTGAATTAAAGAAAAAATTGTTCTGTATCTTTTCTCTTTAAATATTATTTGGATTCGGAAGGCCGCAGATAAAATAAGCATCTAGATCACATTCTACCATTCAGTGACAATTTCATTTTAGATGACTAATCAATAATTCATGTTGCGGTCTCTGCTGGGAAAATGGATTCGATGGCCTGTTTCCAAGCTGAGAATACTCTTCAAAGTATCTACATAAGGAGACTGTTGGGTTGGAATTGCACCTTGAAGATGCTGCCTGTTTCTTTTAAAAATGTAAATGTAAAAATACCTTATTTCTAGAGATATGTATTTTCCTTATGAAGTGCTCTCTGTGACAGTACTCTCTTCCTCATAATAGAAAGCTCTAAAACACATGTTGAGGATTGGAAATACCTTCTGTTCAATAGTGTCAGCCAGGGGAAAATTTTCCATTGCTTCACTTCTTCTTATTTTACTTTCAGATTTGCCAGTGATGTTTCAAAATCAGCATTTAACTTGGAATTGCAAGGCTGCAAGCTTAAATGGACTTTCCATTAATGAACAGGTTTAGACATTATTCTGTCTTGAGGGTAGTCTTAAGTTAATTTCAACTTAAATATATAAAATTGGTATTTTAGAAAGATCTATAAAATCAGGTGATTCTTCTCAGTTTTTCTAAACCAAGATGGAAAGAATAGGAATCTGGTAATGTTAGTGAGTATGTTGTAAACACACTGGCTTTGCCAGAATTTCTTCAGGGCCCAGGTGGGAGCCACATTGATTGATGGCATTTAATTATTTCTTCTTGACCCTGGCCTGTGATACACTGTGCTACCCTTCATCTACCTACACAGTTACATCAGGACCTCACAGTGACCATCACTTGGGACGGTTCAGCAATGTAGCAAGGGAGGGCCAGATCCCTGCTCTTTGTGCCAGAACTTACTGGGGAAAGATGAGATTTACATGGCAACATGCAGAGATAAATATGTTAATTTAAAATTCAGTTACTCCAGAGTTTCTATCTAATTGTTTTAAAAACTTTTTGTCACTAATATTGTTTAATTTAGAACAGAGGATTGGGTTAAATTATTACCTAAAATGTTTACTGTTGAAGCCATCTTTTATTGCCAAGTTACATGAACTGAAACGTAATGTTCTTAACCTCTCAACTTTTATACTGATTTAAGTATAAGTGGGATTTAATATTCCCATTTCCAAGTTATAAATAAAACTATTCCTCAGAAGCAGAAATAGGAGGTAAAATACCTTAATAACTTTCCCATTTGAAGTTTTTTTTATTATTATCTAGGAAACTGGAAAATGCAGTAATTATAGCCAACAGAGATGTTCATGAGACTTGATTTTTCCAGTATTGAATCTACTTGCCAGAACCTACACCATGTTGTACAGACCTCACAAGCCACCCATATCTGAAAACCTAACTCCCATCTCAGCCAGCAGTGAGGAGGGAGGTACTTTTGTGTTGATGGGTACATACATGTAATGTCTCTCCCTCTCCTCTCCTCTTAATGTGATTTCTTGTCCTTCTGCATGTTTTGAGATGCTGGTGGCTTCCAGCTCTGGCTTCCTCTTCTACCCTGGCCATGTGTACTCATGGTTGCTATGTGAGCTCAGTGTCTGTCCTCCACGGTCATCACCTTCACAGAGAACTTGTGTCCAAGGCTGTGCTACACAGTGCCGAGTGGATGGTAGAGCAGGTTGGGCTGGGGGGCTGAAAACAGAGGCTGAAAGTACAATCTGTTGTTAAAGTTGCTAGTAGAGGTGTGTGGCAGGTAAATAATATGACATCTCTCCTCCTAGCCTCAAAACTAGTCACTCTTGCTAAGATGAGCACTAAATTAAATCAGCTGGTCTACGTGTAAATATTGTCATCAAATTTACATTCCCAAAGGAATGCTTTTTTTTTTTTTTTTTTTTTTAATAAAGACACTCTTGTTTTCTTTCATATGCCTCTCTTTGGTCTCCTAGTAGTTTTGGTGTCCTATGTGATTCTAAAATTATTGAATAAAGATGACAACAGGCAACTCTAATTTACCCATGGTAAAATTTTATATCTTTTCTTTTTTTTCCAGTTTATTTATTTTGAGTGGGAGAGCACGCATGAGTAGGGGAGGGGCAGAGAGAGAGGGAGGGAGAGAGAGAATCCAAAGCAGGTTCTGCACTCTCAGCACAGAGCCTGATGTGGGGCCTAAAGCCATAAACTGTGAGATCATGACCTGAATGGAAATCAATAGTTGGATGTTTAACTGACTGAAACACTTAGGTGCCCCAAATTTTGTATCTTTCTAACAGATAAACAGATTCCCTTATGCTCATATAATCTAGGTTTGGAGCATGCAAAATAACTTCCATATTTAGCTAATCAAAACATGAATGTAAACTTGGGTGAATATGCTTCATGTAGACACAGGATTATCCAGTGTCTTATCTTATTCATTCCTCGGGATGTTCTTCTAAGTCTCTAAACACCTTTTCTCCAGAGAGTTTTAGAATGATGCAGAGTGGAAAAAAAACACTGGAATAACTCATAAACACTGGCTAAATAAGGAACAAAAAGAGAAGAAGGAAAAGGGGGCTATGACAAACACATACTTTAAAAACTTCTGACGAGTAATTGACCTAGGCTTCCCCAAAGGAGTTAGCATCACAGTTTATTGCTGGATTCTGATAACCAGGGGTTGGGGACTTGGGCAAGGAGAAGCTGGAAGCGATCAGGGATGTGGTTTTTTGTCATCCATGCCAGTCAGAATCTGAGACACAAGTGGTGATGGTGATGAGGAGGAGGTGGGCAGAGGGTTCAGAAAGGCTAATAACTGAGGCATAGATAGATAATGGTTTTGAAATCAGGATAGGCTGAGGTTAGCATCAAGACAGGCAAGCCAAAGGCAGTTATTTCTGAAGTCAAGTCAATGAGAGCCAGAAGCTGCTACAAAATTCAGAAGTTCAACACAGGAGCTCTGAGGTCCAAGTCAGGGTCCAGGATGGAAGAGTCCATAGCAGATGAAAGGAAAAGACACCAGTGAACAAAGGAACAGTCTAGCAAGTATGCCTTCAATGTGAAGAAATTTCCTGTCCCTACTTCTAGGTTTCAATGGCTCCTGAGAGACAAGAATTTCTCCCCTGGTGCTGCCTGAGCTCTGCACTAGAAGCAGGCATTGGAAGAGCCTGACTGAGGCTGGGAGGTGAGAGCAAGGAGCAGTAGTGTGAAAATAACAATGAAAATCAGGGGCACCTGATTTCCCAGGGGTAGTCCTATGGTGCTGGCTACTCACTGAGTTACTTGGCTGTTCTGTATTCTTAATTCTCAAATTTACAGAAGGCCATATTGACTTAGTCTAAGGGTTCTTCTGTTTGTAAATTAGTTTAAATGAAATCCTACCAAATGCAACCATTGAAATGCAGTGGAAAACATTCCCTACAGCACGGAATTCTGACTTAAAAGTAATAACCTCTGGGCATAGTATTGAAAAGTGAACCTAAATCAACATCTAATTGATGGCACAAAATGCAAGCTGCCAATGCATCTTGTTGCTCTTTTTAAAAACATTGATACATTTTATGTTGACAGGCATTATACTTCTGCTGGTATTTAGTTGGTATTTACTTGTTTTACAGACTTATTCCTGGCTTTACTCTTAAATGCCTGTTGTTGGCTGTTACAGTTGAATGCCTGTCTCAAAAAAGCAATGCTGTTGCTTATTTTCAGTTCTCATTTGGAAATGAGACATCTCTACTCCCTACTGATTGTGAATACCTTATATTTATATTTATTTATATTTATATTTATTATTTATATTTATATTATTTATATTTATTTATTAAAAATTTTTAATGTTTGTTTATTTTTGAGAGAGAGTGTGAGCAGGGAGGGGCAGAAAGAGAGGAAGACACAGAATGTGAAGCAGACTCCAGGCTACTGTGCTGACAGCTCAGAGCCCGACATAGGGCTCGAACCCACAAGTGTGAGATCATGACCGGAACCGAAATCAGACACTTAACAGATGCTTAACTGACTGAGCCACCCAGGCACCCCAAATATTTTTATTTATTTTTGAGAGAGAGAATGTGCAAGAGTGCAAGTGGGGGAGGAACAGAGCAAGGGGGACACAGGATCTTAAGTGGGCTCTGTGTTGACAGCAGAGGGCCCCATGTGGGGCTTGAACCCACAAACCATGAGATCATGATCTGAGCCGGAGTTGGTTGTGTGTCCAGCTCTTGATTTTGGCTCAGGTCATGATCTCAGGGTTGTGGGATTGAGTTTCCCCCAGTCCCCCTCCATGCTGAGTGTGGAGCCTGCTTGAGATTCTCTCTGTCTCTCCTTCTGCCCCTCTCCCCCACTCGTGCTTTCTCTCTCTCTCTCAAATAAAAAAAAAAGTTACCATTTACTGAGTGTGTTTTTTGGCTAAGTGCTTTATATATAGTATTTCTTTGCATCATTTTTGTATCTACCTTCAGCAATTTTTCCAATCTGTTAATAATAATGTTAAATTAGCCAGTCTTAGAGCTATTCAAGATTGTGGGACTTCAGAAGCAGCCATTAACACAAACAGTTTAACGACTGGAAAAAAGGTTGGAGGCTTTCTGAGTTGCCCCCTTTTAGGGACATCACCCAATTAATGATGTGACATTAATGTTGAACCCAAAGGAAGGGCTGAGAAAGTGTATTTTTCCTTCTTTAAGATGGTTTTTAAAAACATAGAGAAATAAATCTTCATTTTAGGGGAATTTTGAAAAAAAAGGAAAAGTGTAAAGAAAATAAATCATCTATGATCTATCTCCCGATATAGATATTATTATTTTGATGTCTTTTCTGCTAGTCTTTTTTCCTACTGTACTTCCCTCTCCTCTTTTAACCTAATATTGTACAAAGAGCATTTTCATTAAAAATTCTTTAATCACATCAAAAACATTCTACCATGTAGATCGGGGTAGCAAGCTGGTGTGTGGGTCAGGTCTGGCCCATGGAAGTATTTTATTTGGCTTTTGCATTATTAACAAATATTTGGATTAGTTGGCAAAATATTTAAAATCAGGAGATTTCACATCAGCCAGACCACTTAATTTGTCTGTGTGATCTATCTGGCCACTTTGAGCACATGCTTTGAGAGTTCGGGATGGCTCTACCAAAACTTGCATTAGCCATTCGCATATTGTGATTTATTTTAGATTATTTCTGATTTTGAAAGTTGCCAGGATGACTAATGTGAGGAATACCATTGTATTTTCTGAATTTCTGAATATTGCCTTCAGAAAGATTTGTAGATTTATTTATCTAATTGAGCTTTCAAGTTTTTTCTTATCATACTTTCTTGGCGATCAAGTCATAGAACTTTCTTTCCATTTGGCCAATCTGCTTATAGTATCTGCAAAGCAGGTTCTTGGACTGACTGCATGGGTGTTAACCAGACTGGGCCTCCTGCTGGCCTGGCATGGAGGGGCTGTCGGCGGCCAGCATGAGAGCATGTCCAGGCTTGACTTTCCACTCACTTCTTTTGCTAAGACCTTGGCTCA
This sequence comes from Panthera pardus, assembly GCF_024362965.1. NCBI lineage: Eukaryota > Metazoa > Chordata > Mammalia > Carnivora > Felidae > Panthera > Panthera pardus. The sequence goes on along the minus strand of NW_026526721.1, from coordinate 48,542,405 downwards.
ACTGAATTTGGCCAGGATATTTAGTTTATTATTTTAAAAATCAAAGGTGAGTTAGTACAAGTTTATTTTATGATATTTAGTCACTTTTTACTTGAGTATAAGATCACTGTTAAAAAGTGAATTTTTACTACCATTATTTAAAATTATTCTTAATTTTTTATTCTGAGTTATAAACTTTTGGGTGTTGTTTCAATGTATCATTATAATGTTTAGAAAAATACTTATTTGATAAAAGTCTCTACTGAACTAATATTTATAAACCCTCTATACAAAATGAGAAGCTAGTAGTAATTATATAAAAATGCCAATATAGAATGATGAATAATGTTCACGTGACCTTGCTACTTTTTATTTATTTATTTTTTAGAGAGAGAGTGCGTGCATGTGTGAGCAAGTGGGGGAGGGGCAGAGAGAGAAGGAGAGAGAGAATCCCATGCAGGCTCCATGCTGTCAGCGCAGAGCCTGATGCAGGGCTCTATCTCGTAAACCATGAGATTGTGACCTGAGTCAAAAGTAAGAGTTGGATGCTTAACTGACTGAACCACCCCTGATGCCCTGATCTTGATACTTTTATTAAAGAAGAAATTCCATGTATATTTTTCCCCTTCATCTTCATTACTCTAGATTTCATCTTGATTCATCTTCTTTTTGAAATATATCTAACTTATTGTTTCAAGAGGATATTTTTAAAAACAGTTTTTAAATACTTGCTACACATTCAGAACCTTGTTGTGGGAAAGTGAAAGATGTGTGAAGCACAATCCTTCCTTTTAAAGAATTTGTAATCTAGTTGGGAAGACAGGACGCAAACACAGTGAATGTAATCAAATACTAGTTTGGATGGAGCAGGTTATTTCTGGTGCTCAGGAGAGTCAGAGGAAGAGGCTTAGCCAGGAAGGTTAGCCCTAGATTGAACTTGGGTTCTACCAGACATTATAGGTGATTGAGGTGAGAGTAGATGTTTGTGGCATGGCAGGAAGGACACTGGCCTACCTGGTCAGAGCGTTCAGGTTGGGAAGCAGTGGAAGATGCATTCAGAAGGGAAAGAGGTGCAGTGGTTGTAAGATACAGAGCAGCAGACAGAGCATTGTAAACCTATTCTGACAGACAATAGGAAGCCGTTGGTGGTAAGAAACATGCTGGTGGCAAAGCCTTGGGGGATTTTGTTTTTCTTTCCTGGAACTGTGGGGTACAGGTATATTATTGTGCTTCACTTTATTGGGGCTTACAGATAATGTGTGTTTTGCTGATCGAAGGATGGTCATGACCCTGCATGGATCAAGGCTATTGGTGCCATTTTCCAACAGCATTTGCTCATTTCACGTCTCTCTGTCACATTTTGGTAATTCCCACAATATTTCAAACGTTTTCATTATTGTTATAGTGTTGTGGTGGTCTGTGATAAGTGATCTTTGATGTTACTCTTGTAATTGTTTTGGGGCATCATGAACCCTGCCCAAATAACATGGCAAACTTAATGGACAAATTTTGTGTGTTCTGACTGCTCTACCAACCAGCAGTTGTCCTATCTCTCCCTCCCTTTAATCCTCCCTATTCCCTGAGACACAGTATTGAAACTAGGCCTATTAATAACTCTGCAATGGCCTCTAAATGTCAAGTGAAAGGAAGAGTCAATCGATACGGCAGACTTTATTGTTGTGTTATTTGAAGAAATTGCCACAGCTACCCCAGCCTTCAGCAACCACCACCGTGATCAGTCAGCAGCCATCAACATCAAGGCAAAACCTTCCACCAGCAAAAAGATTACAGCTCTCTGAAATCTCAGATGATGGTCAGCATTTTTTTAGCAATAACGTATTTTTTTAAAAATTTTTTAAATGTTTTATTTATTTTTGAGGCAGAGAGAGACAGAGCGTGAGCAGGGGAGGGGCAGAGAGAGAGAGCGAGACACAGAATCCAAAGCAGGCTCCGGGCTCTGAGCTGTCAGCACAGAGCCTGACGCGGGGCTTGAACTCACAAACCATGAGATCATGACCTGAGCCGAAGTCGGATGCTTAACCAACTGAGCCACCCAGGCGCCCCAGCAATAACGTATTTTTAAATTAAGGTATGTACTTTTTTTTTTAGACTACTATTGCACACTTAATAAACTACAGTATAGCGTAAATGTAAATTTTATATACACCGGGAAATTCACTTGACTCTTTTTTGTGATATTTGCTTTATTGTGGTGGTCTGGAACTGAACCTACAACATCTCCAAGGTATGCCTGTATAATATTAGAGTATGAAAAGAAGGTAAGAAGGCCAGTTCAATGGGCGTTCTTATAGTTTGAGCCTCAGGGTAGGAATGTGGAAAATTTTATAAAAATGAATGCATTGAAGAAATTTTACATGGGAAAAGAGCTGATGGGATTTAAAGACTGGCTAGATATCGAGTAGAGGAAAAAATAAAAACGTCAGATAACTCTAAAATTTCAAGTTCTAGGCACCAGAAGCTTTATGGAGTTTTAAAATAGAAACAGGAAGAGAATAAACTGAGGGCTGATGGGGGGTGGGAGGGAGGGGAGGGTGGATGATGGGTGTTGAAGAGGGCATCTTTTGGAATGAGCACTGGGTGTTGTATGGAAATCTATTTGCAATAAATTTCATATATTAAAAAAAATAAAATTAGAAAGTGTAAATTATCAAGTAGTGCCACAAATTAAACACTTCTTTGGAAGACACATCAAATATGCCTTGTTATTCACTGTTAAATTAATAAAAAGACACTATTCTTAAAAAATAAAATAAATAAAATAAAATAAAATAGAAACAGGGATACTTAGATTGGGTATTACTTTACGGCTAAAAGGGTTATATGTCCAGCTATAGAAATGATTTCTACTTCTCCTTTGGCCCCCTCTTCTCTTGAGGTTTTGTTTTGTTGATATTAGAGTGCTAGATGGTGAGTTTGAGGGTGAGGAATAGTGGGTTAACAGTTTACTTTTGATGGATGCAAGATTTTCTTCCAAGATTAATGAACTATTTGTGTTCCAGCGTAATTAGCTAATTGGTATAATGTTACCAAGACAAAGATCATGAGTTTTGTTTCCTTTTGTTCCCATGTGGACTAATTAGTTTTGCTCTGCTCTTTGGCAACATACTTTGCCCCTCATTATAAACAAATCAGTTTACAAATTCATGCTTTTAACATCTGGGAGATTAGGAGTTTGGGAGAGTAAATCATTACAAATCAGTTTCCACTTCCAAAACATGTATATGCATAATCATGCACCCATGAGTGCACACATATTCACATATGTGTATACACATACTCCAGATAAACATATACACACACATCCAGATCCATGCCGTACTTACAGTGGGTTAGTGTATGTTTTTAGAGCCTTGGCCATATATTCCTTTACTAACTTATTTACTCTTCAACAATAGATGTCAAAGAAAGAATAAGAAATGAATGAAAATTAACAGATTAGTGCATCTTAATGTTTAAAGGGTTGTGTTGGGTTGTAGAACATGAGATAGAGATGCAAACATTACTCTGGGTCATTTTACCTTAAACACTGTAACATGTAATTGTGTGTACTTAAGAGAAATAAAACTACTCATTTTGAACTCCTTCGCAAGAAAATTAACAAGATGAATTCTTTTAATAAGCACATTGGAATCCATTTTCAAGACTATTTCTAGGTTATTAGATGAGAATGAAAGGAGCATCAAGTTTCTCTGTTACTTTCAACAGTTGTAAAAGGCAGAAAAGAAAGATTTCTTCATGTTTGTGGATGAGATGAGCTCTTGATTGGTCTAAGTGCAAAAGCATCAAGTTCTAGCATATAAAAAAGCATCATCAAATAGCAATGGTAGTCAAGTTTCCCTGGAAGGCAACAATGACTTTGCAGCACGTTGCCACACAGTATTCTGTCTGCAGCCTTGACCTTATGCGATACATCCCAACATCCCTCTTTGTAGGGGTTTGAGTTCCAAAGAGATGGCATGAAAAAGAGTGAGTTGAGGCATTTAGCACCAAGTGGAGCCAAAGAGTGAAGTGATACTTTAAGAGCAAGAAAGATACCAAATTGGTTAAGACAAAGTTAGTCATAGAGTGCAAATGGTGAGGGAGGGGTTGGAAGCTGGACCAAAGTGAGACCGTGTGGAGCAAGAGCAAGAGCAAGATGAGGAATAAAACACGGCAATTCCAGAGTAGGATTGCCTATGACTTGCTTTTATTAGCTGCTGGCTGAATGTTGCATGGGTAGTTTGGTTGGATTTAAAGAATGGGGTAGATAACACAAGACCGAGAAAATTATAATGAAATAGCTTTACCTTGATTTGATTTCATGCTTTCTGGTCTCCTGTGTTAAAAACAAGAAAATAGTAGATGTAGCAAAAAACAGAATGATGTATTTTGATTTGTGTTAAACATTCTCAGCCAGATCTGGGAGAAGATAGTTAAGACAGCTGTTGAGAAGCTGTTTCATTGTAAATCTGTAGAGCTAATTCCTGTTGCTGAATGTAGAGAGGCATTTTGGATAACTTAGTTGGCAAGGGTGTTCTCACAGTCTAGACAAGGATGTCCTTAGTCTTCTGTAACATTCATTCATACTGACTTTTTTCTTTTTTTTTTTAATGTTTATTTATTTTTGAAGGAGAAAGAGAGTGTGAGTGGGGGAGGGGGGGCAGGGAGAGAGGGAGACACAGAATCTGTAACAGGCTCTAGGCTCTGAGCTGTCAGCACAGAGCCCGACACAGGGCCCGAACCCACAAACCACGAGATCCTGACCTGTGCTGAAGTCGGACGCTCAACTGACTGAGCCACCCAGGCGCCCCAAAATGACTTTTTTCTTGATGATAGAGAGGTATAATAGTGGCAGTCTGGGAAAATTTCCCTATCACAAGTCCCTTCAATTCATATGGGTATGTTTGCGTGTTGATAAATACAGATTTCTGTTAGAAATGAAAGTATCTGACCAATCCCTGTGTAACAAATGGCAAGAGCTGTGAGACAGAGGGGGAAAAGCACTGTTTTGGGAGTGGGGACAGTTAGGACTTTTAGTCATGGAGTCATGGATCAGTCACAGTATAACTATAACCTTGGTCAAATTACTTCTCTGGGTTTGAATTCCTCATTTGGAAAGCAAGGAGGTTAAAAGATGAGCAACTCAAATGTTATGATTGGTACTCACACATGGGGGTTTATTGCACTTGTTTCCCTACCTTGAAGTAAGTATGTTTTAAAATGTGCCTGAGGGGGCGTGCCTGGGTGGCTCAGTCAGTTGGGTGTCCAACTTCGGCTCAGGTCATGATCTCACAGTCTGTGAGTTCAAGCCCCTTATAGGGATCTGTACTGACAGCTTAGAGCCTGGAGCCTGCTTCAAATTCTGTCTCTGTCTCTCTCTGCCCCTCCCCCACTCTCACTCTGTCTCTCTCTCTCTCTCTCAAAAATAAAATAAGAACATAAAAAAAAATTTTTTTAATGTACATAGGGGCACCTGGGTGGCTCAGTTGGTTGTGTCCAACTTTGGCCCAGGTCATAATCTCACAGTTTGTGAGTTTGAGGCCCACACCAGGCTCTTTGCTCAGTGAAGACCATGTTTCAGATCCTCTGTCTTCCTTTCTCTCTGCCCATCCTTGGCTTGTGCTCTCTCTCTCTCTCTCTCTCTCTCTCTGTCAAAAAAATGTACATAATAAAAAGTTTAAAAATTTGGAATGCACATAAAAAGCAAAAATGTCATCCCGCCTCCTTCCTGTCCACCTAAAATGAGGAGGTTGAATGAGATGATAAAGTCTCTTTTATTCTAAAGTTCTGTGATTCATTTTGTAGTTTTGCAAGATGGAGCCAAGGTTGTTTCAAGCTATTCTGAGTAGAGGTCTTATGCAATCAAGTTTCTTCTCCTGGAATGATTTTTCCAAATCAATATAGCATTTTATTTAATCATGTTTCCTTGGTTAACTTACATGGAAATCTATGTGTATTTCATGGGCTATACTGAATGGCCTGGCATGTTTTACAGTGATTTATAATCTTTTCATATCAAAATCAATGTCAAGTCTCCAGTTGTAGTTTGAAGATAATACATTGATATGAACACTTTCAGAAAAGACTGGAAACAGCAGCCCTCTGGATAACCATATGATTGCCCATAAAAGACCCCCTTTATGGACAGGTGATTAATGCTCAGTCTTTGTGAAAATTAAAATTTCTCCAGCAGTTGTTCTTCAAGATTCCTATATCTGCACCCAGCTTAAGATATGAGACAATCGACCAATGATTTGATCAGCTTATAAAGGTAAGTTGAATAGTTTTTCTTACATAAAAACTTCCAGCAAAGGGCTGCACTTAATATGGTGATTTCAGTGACATCAGCAAGCAATTCTGATGTGGGAAACAAAGGCAAAAGAAAAAAAAATTTCCTTACAACTTACAGCCCATTGACAAGTCCTTGAGACAGGCAGAGTGATGTTCCTCTAGGAGCTCAGCTGCCTTGATGATGACACTTGGCTAAGGGCAAAAGGCAATCTTCACTTAACATTATTACAACCTTCAGGATCCTGTAAGTCTACTTTAACATATAAAAATTATTCTGGAAACTTCCTTTATCTCTACCCCTGCCAAGATACATGTTGGCAATTATACTCCAAGCTCATGGCCCCTGATATATATCTGAAGCGTCTCATGTCTGAGTTTTTACTAAATGGTAATAAATGACCATTTTCTAACAGCAGCTAGCCCCTCAAGGTCCTGGAAACCTTGTTTCCAAAATACCTTAGAGGCTTACACTGTCCCTAATCCCCTCCCAACATGAAGGTATATAATCAGTTACCCGTCTCAACCCCAGTACAGATCTTTCTGCAGATAGGTCCTGTCCCTGTGCTTTAATAAAGCCATCTTTTGGCACTGAAGACATCTCAAGAATTCTTTCTTGGCTGTTGTCTCTGAACTTCAACATTTTCTACATCACTTCTACCATTTCAGGTTTACGTGTAAGCAGTCAGTCATGGTCACTGAGTGAAAGACTCCACAGCAGCCTACACCGTAGCAGAAGACCTAACAATAGTTTGATGATAGAGCAAAGTATAAAGGCTTGATACTGTGATTGTTTTGGAAATCCATGTTGTCTATGACAGGCACAAAAGCTTCTTTGTCAATTTGCAATTCTTTTCGTTATGGGACGTTACTTATGAGCAGGACTCTGTGGCAGCTGGCATTTTGTGGCAAAGCTCAGTCCCAACATTAGTAGATGGAATGTCAGTGGGAAGAAACAGAAGTTTATATTCATGCTCATGCGCTAACCCAGAGTTTAGAGTCAAAAGCCTCTTGACATTTTGGAAATTGTCCTCAAAGACCTGCCAAAAAGAGCCTTTCCCATTAGGTAATGATAATTTGGCAGTACCTGCCTTTTGTGAAAGGAAAATATGGTAGAAATAAAGTAGCAACAGGATGCCCAAAAGCTAGTTTTGTACTGAAAAATGAGTACAAGTTGCCTGGTTATGGTTTTATATATCTCTTGCTTTCATCCTTGCTTTGAAATATTCTATGGCTGCTTCTAAATTGATCCTTCTTAAGTCTTTCAGTTGTTTCATCACTGGTCAGAGAACATGATGTAGAAAACTGGTCAGAGAATTCATATTCAGAAGATATGAGTTCAAGTCTTGAGTTTTTCATAGGTGTACGATAATGGGGAAGATAATTTACACCTCTGAGCCTCAATGTCCTCATCTATTAATTGGGAAGAATTATAAGACCAATTTCACAGGTATTAAATGAGATAATATTTATGGAAAGTTATGTCACAAACTGTAAATGCTGTATAATAATTATAATTTATAACATCAATAACAGATCTGGAATTGTTGAAAGCAAGGTCTTAATAAAGCAATGGAATATTTAAGGGATAAAAGAATCTCTAAGTGAAGCACTCCTTAACTGGGAATACTCCTCACAGACTTAGAAATATTCATGTATTCATTATAGCTTCCTGTATTTTTTGTTCTACTTGGCTGTGGTCAGACTTTGTAAAGCTCCCAAGAAGAACAATCCAGAATTGATGCAATGGGCATATATATATGTGTGTGTGTGTATGTATGTGTGTATATATATATATATATATATATATTACTTTATTGCCTCTTTCCCACAGCTCATTTCCCCTGTCTTACTTACCATCATTATTTGTTGATAGTATAACCAGTGTGATACATATAATTATATGTATATGATACAGGTAACCACTGGATACATATAATTGATATCCAGGCTCAGCTTCAAACTTTGTTTTTTTCTTTTCCTTTTTTTTTTCTTTTTAAGAAAATTAAATGAAGAAAAGGCTTGATCCAGATGGACTGACACCCTTTCCTTCTTTTTTATGCTGGAATTCCTTCTAGAATACCCTGGGGAATTTGTTATCAGTTTCTATAGCTAGACTTTTTCACTAGTATATGCACAGTGGCACTAATTACTAGGTTTGTGAAATTATTCCTTCTCAAGGGGGTTTTGGAAATACCTCTTATAAGGGGTTTCTTCCATCTGGAGGAGCCATACTATATAAGCACATCCTCAGTTTTAGTCATGTGAATAGTGAAAGCTTTATAATCTCTTACAAAGAGAATGGTTAGTGATCCTAACATCTTTGTTATTCAGGTTCTAATGAAAAAAGAATGTGAAAGTTATCTTTATTTTGTATGGTTTTATCACTTCAGGAGTGGCTTCCACTTTACTTATGGGCATTTATGAGTACTATTACAAATTCAACTTTATGCTGGGCAGTCTGCTTGGCTACATTCAAGATCCTTCGCTGCCAGGTGAATGGCTATGAAAATTCTTGACGTTATTTTGATGACTGTAATTTTGATGACAGAGCATATCTCTGTCACGGTGGTCTTTCCTTCCTGTTTTAAACTTTGTGGCACATGTAAACAAAGAACTGTTTTGAACAAAGATTGGTGTTTCTTTACTTCTTTTTTTTAAGTTCAGTTATTTTAAGAGAGAACGAGAGAGAGAAGGGGAGGGGCAGAGAGAGAGAAAGAGATTGAATGTCACCAATTAGGAGATCATGACCTGAGCTAAAACCAAGAGTCGGCTGCTTAACTGACTGAGCCATCCAGGCACCCAAGGATTGATATTTCATGATTGATCTTCATATATCCTGCAGTTCCTATATTCCGTTCATCCTGCTGGCTTTTGTAGGCAGTATGTTAGGTCCTTCCCAGTTACTTTCTATGAGATGCCATGACTGTGCAGGCTTTCTTTTTTTTTTTTTTTTGGGTCATTACAAATGTCAAATTAGTTTAGCCAAGTGGCCCTGGCAAATGAACTCTGCATATAAGATACTCTTTTAATAATTTTGCCTAAGAAAGTTTTTTCATTTTGCAAAAGCTACTTTGAGCTCACACAACCGTAAATTCAATGCACCAAGGGACAGGAACACAAATTTATTAAGCCTATGAATGATTTACCAGATACATCACAGTGATAATAAATAATAGACACCAATGGAGTCAGTAGGTTATTAGGGTGGTTACCATTTTGTCTCACATTTCTTGACTTACTCTTTCAATAGTTGTCAGAAAACTATATAAAAGTCATGATCATCACTGGCCAAATGATATAGACTGTATATAGATTCTCCTGCTGAGATAGATGATTCATCAGTAAGGACATAAATGACAAAGAATTACAACAAATGACATAAAGAATTAGAAGATTGGGTGGAGGTGTAGAAAAACACTGATGAAAAGCTTTTTTTTTATTATTATTCTCACCAAAAATGTCATACACAGTTTATAGAAAAAGAATGGCCTCTAGAATATCATAAAGAAATAACAGATTATTACTGAGGAAATTGGTCCTGAACGAAAGCATATGCTTTCTTGTTTTGCAGTTTGAACAGGTTCTGTGCTCTTGGTGCTGCATGTACGTTTGAAGCAGAAGGGAAATTGTTCTGCAGTTTGTAAAAGTCAGATTCAGTCATGCCCAGGACTGGGGAGTTGAGCACGCCCCAAGCCCCATGTCTTTGGAATTTGTGAAGGAAGAAGAGATTTTGCCAAGACTGATTTTCCTTTCAGACTTTCCCTTAAGCACAGTCCAGAGCAGAGAGAGCGTGTGGTGTTGAAACTAAACTACTGTCAGGATGTTCAGGATCACATGATCGTATGCTGTGTGTTAACAGGCCTGGCAGTTCATGTGCTACTTTTATATGTATCTCATTCTGAGTCTTCAGGTGGTTTGGGGAGTTTCAGTTCTTTGAGCACTGGTTTTATTCAGCGTATAAAGTATTACAATTTTTCTTCTGCAGTGAATGATCGTCGAAACACTTTGTCTAATTGCTGGAGCTACTCCATGGCTATAATTTAAGCAGATTTGGAAGCTGTCTTCTTAGCTCTGTCATGCCATCAGGATAGTGTTTAGTTACTCATCAGGTTTTTATTGAGTGACCAAAAGAACATTAATATCTTGGTAAGTACTTGGACAAACATATTAAAGATTAATGAGCCTGGAAGATGCCTCAGTTTTATCCAGAGAAGAGGTGAGGCACTAGAAGAATCAGAGTTGGTAATTATGCAAACATGCTTTTCTGGTAGATGAGCAGATGTTAGTTTGGACATACCATGGTTAGAGTGTGGTACTACGCCTCTTGCCTCTTTTAGAAACTTCTGGTACAGAAAAGGGAAGAGGTACATATGAATTACCATGGGTGTGAATTGAACTATTTCATCAGCTGGAAAAGGCAATTGTAGAATGTGTATAAGAACTCAAAGAGCAATGGCCTGTGAGTCTAGGAGGGGAATTCATAGGTTGGGAGTCAGGAATTTCTCCAAACTACATAAATTCACAATATACTGGGTACTGTATAATTAGAATGTTCTATTATCCCAGAAAATTGAGATCCACTGAGTGATGTTTCCAGAATAATCACAAGAATTCTATTTTTTTTTTTTTTTTTTACATAATCACAAGAACTCTAAAATTTCCTGGACTAAATATTGACTGGGCCCTTTTCTTGGAGGAATTGCCACACACGCAGAGAAGCAGCCATGAGCCCAAATTGGTCCTAGCCCTGAGTGTTTACTGAATACTTGCTTTATGCCAGGTACTGGGCAAGATACACAGGGAACAAAGATGAATGATCCATAGTCTGACCTTGAGGAACTCAGACTAGGTAGGAGACATACATGTTCATAATTAGCAATGAGAAACTGATAAATCCTACAATAAGGATATGAACAGAGTGCTGTGGGGGCACAAGAGACAGCAAGTTAAGTGCTAGTTAATAATAGTAAAGGATTTTTGCATTGGGATGGTCCTTACAGTTTACTTAGTTCTACTCAGTGCAGGATACGTAGCACAGCACCCTGTCAGATGGTCATTTAGCCTGTGCTGAAACCCCCTTCTAGAGACAACTCATTACATTTTCAGGCATCTCTATTTAATTCATTGGTTCAAATTAACATTGCGTGAACCCTTGTCGGGTGCGTGGTGCTGAGTCCATTGTCTCTGTTATCTCATTTAATCCTTACGGAGCAGTAGTTACTTCTAATATCCCTCTTTCCACATGAACAACTGAGGCTTGTGGAGGTTGAAACATTTTACCCAAGTTTATACATGTAACAGTTGCTGGAACCAAGGTTTAAGTTCATTTCCTGACTTGAAAGCTGTGTTCTCGATCTTTCTGATACTTTCATAGGTTCCTATTTTTCCATCTTCAGAGAAAAAGAACAAGTTTAATTTCTCTCCCTTGTGACAGCTGTTAAAATATTTCACAAGAACATTCATGTGTCCATGTGCCCCTCCCCCATGCCCACCTCTTCTCCTGTCATTCCCTTAAAGTTCTTTCAAATGTTCCCCCAAACACATACTCTTTAGACCCTTTACCGTCCTGGTCACTTCTGAGGGCTCTCCTATGTGTTGATGACGCTTCTCAGATGGAGTCTGCAGAATTACCACAGCATTCCAGAAGTAGTCTGCTTTGAGTAAAATGGGAATGGCTTCTCTTCACCTGGAAAATGTTCATTTTTAGTGGCAGCTGCATCACTATTTTGGCTCAGGCTTAGTTTGTTGTCAAAAAAGTTCATAGATCTACTTTTCTCCTCACTTTTTTTTTTTTTTTGCCTTAATTAAATTTACTTATGACCATGCCTTATTTGCTGCTTATTGTTTTGAATGTGTTCAGCTCACATGATGACTGAGTCATAACTTAAAGAGATACAGTCAGGAACATTTCATCTTCCCGTAGCTAGAAGCTGGGTAGGTACATTTTAAAGAAACAGGTGGCTAAGCAGAGTTTCTTAGGGCATGTTTTCATTCCTCTGCCCCTGAAAGGTTTTTGTTTTTGTTTTTTGTTTTTTTGTTTGTTTGTTTGTTTGTTTTGTTTTTTTTCATGCACATGAGGGCATGTAGTCAACTCCTGATGAGAGGTTAGGTCATCTGACTCTTCAGAGAGGACAAGGTATGTTCTCCGCAGGCATATGGCTCAGGCTCTTCGCTCTATTCCGTTTGATCTCATCTTCTTGGAGCCCTGTGACATTGGAGTAGCCTGAGGATGAGGGATTGTGTTCTTCTGGCAGGAAGAACTTGGCCAAGTGTTTTGAAAGACTTGTTCCAAATAACATTTTGAAACATTACTTAAACATTATTTAGAGCCTCATTTGGTGACATCAGTCATCTTAATATTCAGTAGTAGCTTGTATAAATGTTTTAGTGTTAATTAAGATTTGAAAGCTTGAATATCTGGTTGTATAAAAGTTTCAAGGCCTCTGGTAATCCTGAAGTGCTACTGCAAGATTTAGACAATTTATAAAATGAAGAGATTTTCAAGGTGAACCAGATTTTATTTTATTTTAGTTTTTTGACCAGATTTTAAGTATAAATCCTAGGTGCATTTGATATTGTTTCAAAAAAATTTTTATAGTTACTTGAAACTGGGTAGATTTAAGAATAAAAGTATATATTATGAGAACAAATATAAAGCTGTGGAATGATTACATGGAATTTTTTTCATGCTGATTAAAATTTGAGGAATATAGTTAATTTTTCCAGGGCTTTCCCTGGTAGAAACAATCACCATGGAAAATGGCCATATTTCAAATCAAATGTTATGCTCCACATTTGCAAGTTATTTATTTAATCAAGCATAGAGAAACCATATTTCTGAACCATATTTTGATGGTTAGGTGTAATAATTTGAAAAATGACTTCAATACATTTTTTGAAAAGATTAATTGAAGAGTAGAACTCAGTCCGAATTGTGAAAGAACAGCTCTTGCTCATGTTTATCTCTGTGCTCCTTTGTTGGAATAATCTGTATCTAGATCAGTGATTCTCAAAGTGTGGCAGTCTCCAGACTAGCAGCATTAGGATTGCACAGGAACATGTCAGAAATGCAGGCTGTCAGATCCCACCCCAGACTTGCTGGATTGGAAACTAGGAGAATGGGATCAAGCACTATGTGTTCTCACAACACCTCTGGGTATTTCTCATGTCTCTGAATTTGAGAACCACTGAGCTAGATTGTTTCAAGCTTTATATATTTGTTCAATAGTATGTGGCCAAGTTCTGATGGAATGGAATGAGGAGAAGCCTCTATTTCCACTGTGATTATTACAAGTGGTTAGGAGAAATCTCATTACTGTTTTTCCCCCACTCATATAAAAGAACGAATTTTTCTTTTCTTTGGGAAGTTGAGCTAGATTTCCTGGAATGCCTAGAATTTATATGATAGCACAATGCTTAACTCAGTTGCTGAACTGAACTCTCCACCCTAAAATAGAGAAAAACACCTCTGAGGAAAGATACCTGAAGATGTGAAAATTCTTACTCCTTGAAGGGCTGCATGAAATAGGGACCTAAATCTGTGTAGCTGGAAGGAGCTTGGAGAACTTATTTCACTGCTTTTGAAAGAAATGTTCTGCTCAAATAGAGTAAGATTTTTCTCTGATCTTAAAATCCTCCAAAGACAATCACAATCGATTGTACTCATTTTGTTATTAGACTCAAAGTTTAATAGCCATAAATGCCAGAAAATGCATTTTTACATTTCCTATGCTCTTTGCTATGTTAGGATCACATGACAATTCAAATATTGCCTAAAACCATTTTTTATAGTTGACAGTTATGACGCATCAGTTGCCAAATTCTGTTGTTCCAAATGCTCATAGCTGAGCAATAGCTTGGGAGAGGATAACCCTCCAGGGCTAATGAAAAAGGAGAAAAAATGATTCTGCCCAAATCAATACAGACTCCTCTCATCCCAAACCAAATCTCTTTAATCTGAATATTGCATAAGAGTAAATCCTTGAAGTCAGGTCATTAGTCTGTGTGTGTGTGTGTGTGTGTGTGTGTGTGTGTGTGTGTGTGTGTGTGTATGCATGTGAGGAAGGAGGCTGTGCTTCCTCTCTAAAGTTAGTGGAGTCATGCATAAAGCTTGTACACATTATAACAGAGTAAAATGAGCAAATGAGGAAGTAAAATGAGTACAGTGAAATTATTTCATATTTTATCCATTGTCTCAAGACTGTTCCACAAACTATTGTAAAAGCTTAAAATATAAAGTATAGGTACAAAGTCAAATGATACCAAATGGATTTTTAAGAATGGAATTATCACATTACTTAAGGATTTTGTTTATCCTACATACCATAGGCATTTTCAACTGAAAAATTAATATTTGTGATTGGTATGCATATAAGCTATAGTCATATGGTCAAGCAACAGTACATTTTATAATAACTGGTCAAGATTTGTTGTTTTTGCTGTCAGGAAGATCTTCTGAGAACATTTTTTCCCTGTCCTATTTTTAGCAGCAATGACACTTCAGATAATATAAGATGTAGGATTTGCCTATTGTCCAGGGTAGTGTCCAATCAAGCTGACCATTCTCCATATGTTAGAAGATTCCTCATTTACCGAGCTGAGGCAGTTCTTCTACACTGTCTCCAGGACAGTAGGAGTCTGTCATTATGAGAGGCTCATAATGAGCTTATGGCTGTCTATAAAGGTAGAGAGAAGAAGAAAATATTATTTCCATTTCATAGGTAGCAGACACAGACAAAAGCACCACAAAAGAGTAAATGGAATTCAAATTGTAAAGATACTCATTTCCCTACTGAAAGTAGACCAGGATTTCCAAATGAGATCAGGTGCATTCAGGGTGGTATGGCTGTAGACCAGAGTTTCCCAATCAGGGTCTCCTAAGGTCATAGGAGACTTTAATTCTGCTAAATTGAAAAACAAAGTATGTTCTCTAGATCATAGAATATAATGTGAACTATATATATAATTTTAAATGTTCTAGCAATCACACTGAAAAGGAAAAAGAACCAGGTCCCATTAATTTTATCATATCTTTTATTTAACACAACGTACGCAGGATTTTGTGATTTCAGCATGTAATGATGAAGAATGAATGAATGATGAAGAATGAAGAATGCATGAAATATTTTACATCCTTTTTTTTTTGTACTAAGTCTTCAAAATCACAGCACACTTCAATATTTGAACTTGTCACATTTCAAATGCTCAATGGTCAGATGTGCTAGGTGGCTACCATATTGATCAGCACAGCTCTAGAATCTCCTTTTTCTACTCTTATCAACCACTTGAAGTCCCTTTCTGTACAAAAACACAAAATGTCTTTGCAGATGTCAAGTTACCTGTCTCTGGGAGTATTCAAGAAGAGGCTGGGTAACCACTGCTTGGTAGGAATATTGTGAATAAAAACCATCAAATAGATGTTTAGGCAAGAAAAGCTTCAAAATCTCTTGTAACCCCAGAATTTTATGATGCTATAATACTGAGAAATGAGATATGGAAGTATGATTTAGGAAAAAACGTCCTTCTTTAGTAGCTGTGCCACTTTCTGCCATTATCTCCTGATTTGTAATTACCTCTTCTCTACTTCTAATGTAATTTACTTGCTCATTCAGTAGAGATGTATTGAGTCCCTGCAATTTATCAGCTGCTGTGCCAGTAGCTGGAATGCATTAACAGTAGTGGGCGGGAGAAGCTTGACCCCTGTGTTCATAGCATATTCAAGCTATCTCATTGTTTCTATTCTTCTTTATCCCTGGTTTCTAGAATCCCTCTCCTCCTTGTCTGGCATGATTCGCTAGGAGCCACAAACCTACTGATATGAAAACAGTGGTCTGACTTTGTTTCCTACTACAAAATGTCAATCCATCCATAAAGGGCATTTTTTGGCAATGAGAAAACTGGAGTTGGGTTTTTTTCATTTTGCTAGTGTAATTAAGAAATTAGAAATAGAGAATCATCTTTTCAGCGTTAAGGCAAAGTGAAATCTGCTGACATTCAGATACATGTGCCACCTGGAATTGTAATTTGCATTAAAAATTCCTTTGCTGTCAGCCAACTGCCAGGTAGACACTTAATCTCCTTTGACTCTCTGCTGGACTTTTTTGTGTCCAATCCAAAAATTCTGAAAGAATTAAAGCATCTTCTGAGCTATGGTTCATCAATTATGATGCTTCTACTTTGGAGAGAGAAAAAGTACAGAACCTTCAAGTGTCAGAAAAACTGGTGCTTGTCCTAATAGAAAAAACATGGGGATTTAGGACAAAGGAAAACCATTTATAGAAGTATTTTAGTGATTTGATTATAATTCTGCCTAGCAAATTTGAAAATATTCCATCTCACTCTTATTTAGTTCTTAAAAAGTCCCAAAGTATTTTGTGAATTCAATTTCTAAATTCCACTGTACTCAACTTTTCTGGAATGTCTTCTAATGCCTTCATATTACCACCAGAGAGCAGCAGAGATTTGTAGGTAGTTAATGAGTACCCTAAATACCAAAAAAAACCCCACCCAGAATAAAAAAAAAAAAAACCAAAGAAATTTGGCCGGTTGACTTGATCTCAAATCTTAATTAAGTGACTATGAGGAAAAAAGAGGTAGTTGATTCATAACTAGAACTCTAATTTCAAATGCTCAATGGTCACATGTGCTGGGTGGACCAACATGTTCACTTTCTGAACATAAGAAAGGAAAAAGAACCAGGTCCCATTTATTTTAATAATGTCTCTCCACCTTTGCACCTCTCTTTCTGAGGTGTATGTGTTAGTATGTGATTTTAGTAATTTATGACATTGGTTGTCAAAACAACTCTTATTCCACGCTCCTTCTTACCATAGACTGAACAATGAACCTGAAGGCAGTGAATCAGAAGTTTGAGGATGTCCACTACTTTGTCCTATAGGCCAGGTGGTCATTAAACTACTGCCAACAGGCCAAATCCAGCCCGCTGCCTGTTTTTGTAAAATAAAGGTTTATTGGAACACAGGCACACTCATTTGTTTGTGTTTTGTTTATGGCTGCTTTTCATGCTACAATGGCAGAGTTGAGTTGCTGTGACCATATGAAACCAAATGACCTGTAAGGCCTAAATTATTTACTATCTTGCATTTTACAGAAAAAATTTTGCTAACCCTTGTTTTGTACCTCATTTGTGTTTTAAATTTAAGTTATGGAAACTATGGGGAAGGAGAAGGAATCCTGGGTTGGAATTTCAACAATATTGTTCTATTCCTAGTTCTGCTACCTGGGGAAAGACCTCACCATTTCTAGCCCTAGTTGTCCTTATCTGTAAATGGGGGCTAGGGTTTAGGAGGAGGTTAAATTTGGTAGCATCTAAGATCCTTTCCAAAAGTTCTATGACTTTTTTGTTGCCTTTGTTTTTGACATATATATGGTATACAGAGAACAAGTTATTTTATGGAGGTATCCTTTTTCTTGGTCTGTGTCTTGAAGGCTCCATTTTTAATCCCATAGGATTTGCCACATGCCTGGGCTAGCTTGCACTATACATCAGGGAAGTCTGATGTCAGACCCACACATCCTTGGAAATTGACTTAATTTCACTTAATAGAACAGGGGAAAGGGTGAGGTCAGTGTTTAGATTCCTTACTTTAGCTAAGCAGGACTATATTTTTCTTTTTCTGAAGTCTACATTTTGGCTATATTCCTAGCCTACATTCCCTAATCTGTCTTTTTTGAAAACCTTGTTTAGTAAGTAAAACTATTAAATGTTGTACTAAATACCAACTCAACAACTTCTACAACTTTGCTTTTTAATATCTTGTTGGAATGTCTAGTAATCTGAATTAATATTGATTTAAAAAATGTAAACATGGAAAGAAGTATGTGAAGTAAAATATTAATACAATAGTTTGATTCCATATTTTTTTTTTAAATTTTTTTTTCAACGTTTTTTATTTATTTTTGGGACAGAGAGACAGAGCATGAACGGGGGAGGGGCAGAGAGAGAGGGAGACACAGAATCGGAAACAGGCTCCAGGCTCCGAGCCATCAGCCCAGAGCCCGACGCGGGGCTCGAACTCACGGACCGCGAGATTGTGACCTGGCTGAAGTCGGATGCTTAACCGACTGCGCCACCCAGGCGCCCCTTGATTCCATATTTTGGTTTATTCTCATTTTGATTGATTTATCGGTTCATAAATTTAACAAATTTTCACTTAGTAATCTAATTAGTGTTGAAAATATAGCAATGAAAAAGCAGATGATTAAGTAGAAGATGCTCACAGTTAAGATTTTGGAAAATAAAGCAAAATGTGAAACACAACCTAATTTTAAGTATTTGTACCTGTGTGTGTTTTTTTCAAAATGTAAATATTTATGTAACTAACACCCTTTATAATCAAGTCTAATGTTTGTGTTCCTTGTTTTATTTACTTGTAATTTATAGAATATTTATTAGCAAGATGGCTTTTAAGCCTTCTGAAAATAACTGATCAGGTTTTCATAACCCACATTTCTGATGTCCAGAAGCTTTTATAGTACAATTGTATATAAAGGTGTTATTGCTACATCATCCTAAGGGCCTTTAAGTCTCTGTTAAGATGCTGTTAAATTCTGCTTCAAAACAGGAAGGAACTCATTTTTTTTAAAGTTTATTTATTTATTTTGAGAGAGAGAGACAGAGCAGGGGAGGGGCAGAGAAAGAGGGAGAGAGAGAATCCTCAGTAGCCTCAGTATTGTCAACACAGAGCCCCACGTGGGGCCCTAACCCTGAGATCATGACCTGGGCTGAAATCAAGAGTCAGACACTTAACCGGCTGAGCCACCCAGGCACCCCAAGGAGGGAACTCATTTTAAGACATAGACATTATTATCTAACCACTCGGCCCTTCACATGTGGAGATGAAACTGTTGACACTCTTAGCCATTTAAATCCTTTTTGGAACAACTGGCTGGATGGGTCACCTTACAGGCACACTGCTTTCCTAGTTCTTTCCAGGCTCAAAGATGTGTATAAAAGATTTGGAATCAGAAGAACTGAGTTCAAATCTCTACTCTGCTTCTTCCTAACTGGGTAGTTTTGACTGAATCACTTAGCAGTCTGAGTGCCTGTGTCCTCATCTATATGATAGAGGTAAAATACCCACTGTGCCTATCTCACAGGTTGCTGTGAAGGCATCAAGATGATGTCAGGTTTAAGTAAAAGCATGCTGCCAAACCCTAATACCCAGCGCAAATGCCAGCTCAAGCTGGAGTTAAAATGAAGCCCAGTATTCAGCATAAGATGGCCATAAGATGGACGATTGACCTTGGGACCAATTTAGTCAGTTGGGCTAACGGGCTTTGCCTATGGGAGTTTACTAATTCACTAACATGGACTATTGAATTCTTACATTTATCAAACCAACAAATATTTGTTTGGTATTAACTATATGCATGCCACTGGGCTTGTGTTGTAGAAAATATAAAGAAGCTCTCTGCCAATAAGAGCTTACTATTTAGAAGATAAGGGTATCAATCAAGTGTGACAAGAAAACAAACCACTTTAAGTTTTCAACAGAGGGATTCATTCATTCATTCATTCATTCTTTGAAAGGACAACAGACTCTCAGGATCTTGTCACTTTTTAAGGTTACAGGCCATTTGTTTTGTAAACTCTCCTTTAGTTTGGCTTTGTCTGATGTTGCTTCATGATTAGATTCAGGTTACATGTGTTTGGGGAAAATGCACAGAAGTGATGCCATGTTCTCCATGCATCCTATCAGGTGGCACACAGTTTTATTTTTTCTGTTTTTGATCATGTTCATTTTGATTGTTTTCGTAGAGTCTGTCAGATTTCTTTACCACAAAACTAATATTTTTCCCTTTGTAGCTACTAAGAATTTGAGGAGAGGGTTTATTTTGGGACTATGTAAATATCCTATTCATCATCAAACTTTAATTAATCAGTATCAGTATAAATTCTTGGTTCTGTAATCTGTTCAAAGAATTATAATATTACTGTCATTATTTTGATGTTCAAACTGCCCCTATTTTGGCCATTGTCAGCCCCTTCAAGCTGGCTTCAGTGTCCTTTTGGCATGTCCCACCATCCTTTGAGTACTTTCTTACATTCTGTCCCCAAAAGATATTCCAGGCTCATCTTACTCTTTCCTAGCCATGCCCCTGAAATCAGCCATATCTCTAAGGATCTCTGACTTTTTTAGTGGAGAATGACATATAGAGACCAAGATCTGACTCTGACTGCTCATTGCTATTGAGGTGTCATTGCTTTCAGACCCTAACAGAGGGGATTTAATCTAGGTAATCAGTTAAACTAGTGATAGGGAGACCGGAACCCAATAGGGGTCTGTGAGGCAACCCAGAGTAACCATTAACACCCTAAGACTGGAGGAACAAAAGAGGGATGTAGTGTTCTCAGGAGGTCAAGTCATCTGGAATAAGCTTGAGAAACATTGGACCTGTCCAGAGTAAACTTGTGCCATGGAGGAGATGCAGCTGCTATAAGTCATGTGAGGAGGGGAGGCTTCTTCCTTCTTCTTGCGCTCCAGTCTACTCTCAATACCTCCCATTGGCCTGACATGGCCAGAATCCAACTCCACAGGATCCTGGGAAACAAAGCCTGAGGTAGAATCCAGAGGAAAGGAAGGGTTATGAATGGAACCGAGAGCAAAAGGCCCAGGACTGGTACAAAGATACATATATCCTTGTATCCTAATACAGATACTCAAGCATCTATTGATAAAATGATAAGTTCTTTGTCTCCAACAGTGGAGAGTGGGGTAATGAAGGGGCTGGGAGGAGAGGAGGTGTGGCCTGAAGACCTAATTTTCTTCTTCATGCTTCTGCCTGGGAACAACATGGTCAGCATTGACTTTGTTGTTCCCTGTTCCTCTTCTGCCTTCCCCGGTGGTAGGCCTGTCTTTGGCCATCATTGACAATGGCACCAGTGACTTGGTAGAGCTGATAGCCAGCCCTCCTTGTGATGGTGTTAAAGTCTGACTCCGTAGTTGGTCAAGGGCTGGGAGCAGGGATTATACATGGTATTTTTCTTTCCTCCTACTTAAGAAAGCTTGGCCTCCTGCTTCAGGCCTCAGGTTTACTTAAGTGTGATATCGGCTCACCACTTGGATAGAGAAGAATATGAAAAACAATATGCTGCTAATATGACACTCAAAATACAACCTCTGTTCATGGGACAACATTCCTGTATTCTTGAATACAGAAAAAGAAGAACAATTGCCATTCTGGTTTGTTAGTTTCTTTGATTATTTTTGTCTGTAGGTTGTCACTGACTAAAGCTGAGTCAAGATTTTAGGTTTATATTGGCCAGGTTTCTAACACATAATATGTTGAGGATTAATTATGTACATTTCAGGAGGTTACTCATCAAATACTCAAGATTAATGTCACACACTTCAGGGGATGACACATAACTGTAAGCATGCAATGTTGTATTTTGTGGTAGATACGGTACAACTCTGTCCCCAGAGAATCGAAATTTAGGAAATTTGGCCTCAGTATAGGATATATTGCTGACATAAGCTGTGTGCTATTTCATGGTGTAATTATATGTGTCTCACTACACAATGCTTTGTGGCTGTCAACCTTACAAGTTTTGGCCTATGGGGATTGAGATGAGGTAGGACTTTCTCCTCTAAGTACTTAGATGTGAAACATGTGTCACTGATATTAGTATAGATGATAGGGCAAAGGCTCTGGGTCTGGGACTAAGGAATAAGAAGTGGAGCCTAGGACTTAAAAAAAAAAACTTATTTACTTTTATGACCATTTACATAAAACTGACTTAATGGGCTTTTTACAATTAATGTGATGATGACTTCTGTTTTCTCTATAAGAGTAAGAAGTAATTTTCAAATGCTGTCAATCTGAGTATTTATGATTCAAATGAGAAATTCCTTCTTTCTTTCTTTCTTTCTTTCTTTCTTTCTTTCTTTCTATTTATTTATTTATTTATTTATTTATTTATTTACTTATTTACTTATTTTTGCCTAGAGTATCCTATCCCTTTTTTTCTTTTTTGAACCCTCCACCCCATTTTTTTGTAGTCTCAAACATAGGTTGGATGCCTATGGAGGATGCCTATGGTTGAATGTTATGGAGAATAACATCAGCTTTCTGAGTTCACAGACTTTATCAGCAGGTGTAGGTACACCAAAATCAAATGCGCTGGCACTGTTTCTCTCACAGGGTCCTGACCCCCCAGGAGGAATATTGAGCCTTAGGATAAATATGGGATTTCCTGGTGGAGTATCAACTTCATTAAGATGTTTGGGAAATAATATGTTTTATATTTTATATATTTATATATTTTATATTTTATATAAACACTCAGATCTATTGTAGAGTAGATAATGTTACCTGTATGACTTCAAAACATAGAACAGTATTGCACCTGGTTGTTATTTTCAAGATGTGAGCAGTAAAGTGTAATATTTAGAGTGGAATCTCTGGACTCAGGTGAGCCACTTAAAACCTTGTTAAACCTAAGCAAGTTACTTACCCTCCTTACCCTTCAGTTTCCTCTTCTATAAAACGTGGCTAATGTGACTTATAGAGTTAGTGTGAACATTAAAGGTGTCTAGCTTAATGTCTGGCACATAGTAAATACACAAATGTTAACTATGATACCACTGGTGGTGATATTGTCAGAGCGTTGGAGGTAAGGAATTAATGCTCCTTGGTCACTAGGGGTGGAAATATTTGTACAAAACTGCTGTACTGGAAATTAAGTCTACCTCTGCCATCTCCTTTTTGTGTCTGGGCATTCAGAACATATTGAGGAATTAGCCTAATGCACAACTGTGAAGACTCAATTGTTGCACTTGAATTTGGAACCAGTAGTGCTTGTTGGATGGTACACAATCTCTAGGTCACTAGAAGTTAAACATTATCACCAAGGGAGAAATTTGGACCGGAGTCTGGACTGGTCAGTAAGTGGGGCAAAAATGAA
Organism: Panthera pardus; assembly: GCF_024362965.1. NCBI lineage: Eukaryota > Metazoa > Chordata > Mammalia > Carnivora > Felidae > Panthera > Panthera pardus. The sequence continues at coordinate 48,519,205 of NW_026526721.1, read as the reverse complement.
GAGTCAATGTTTACAGTTTGAGGATCTACAGGTGGTTTAACTCAAGAGAAGCATCTGGGGCTAAGGTCAAAGGATTAGATCTGGATGAGAAATATGAGGCATGAATCCTGCTACTTTTCTCTCCTATGACCATGACAGACCTTGCTAATGAATAACCATACTTTTTCAAACAGAGCCCAGGTGTGATTTCAGCGTCCTTTACAATATGATGCTAATGGTAGACACTATGAAATGATTATCACTTGAGAACTCTCTTTCTGTATAACACTTGAGAAATTCCAGGAGCTGTGGACACTACTAATAAGAAAAATTAACAACACAAGTGGCTTTAAAGACTCATCTGCTTGGATGAGAAGACTTCCATGCCTCGTGATACTGTAATCCTTATTTCTCCTACCCTTTTTTCTTTTTAAAGAGAAGGAAAGGGACAAATGTCACATTTTGTTGATTGACCTTACTTTTCTAGCTAACCCTGAATAAATCCTGATGCTTTCTATGTGGCAGGTGTCACAAGTGCTGGTGCTCTTGTGGGGACCATGATTAAGTTCTCCCAGGGATTGGTAGGGAGATACCTATTGCACAGTGTCCTGTATATTCCTCTTCAATCCCCTTCAGTTGGCTTTGTACTTGGATCCCCTCTCACTGGGGACAGACCACTGCGAAGATGGTTCAAACTTCATTTCTCAGTGTTAGTTGAATAATTATTAGGGTTCACTGTTGCTCTATCATCTTTTCATTTCTGTTTCCTGTTCTGATAGGCATAAAGTAGATGAGAAGTTCTTGGTGTCAGGACCAGTTTATTCTTAAAATTATTGAGGACTGAATGTCTTTTATTTATGCAAATTATAGCTGTCAATAGTTACATATTAGAAATTAAAACTGAGAAACTGAAAAGTATTTATTTATTCATTAAAAATAACATTTATAAACCAATTTCACATCAATAATCAATTATTTTTAATGAAAAATAACTATATCTTCCCAAACAAACGTCAGTGAGAAGAGTAGCTTTCTTTTTTATTTTTGGTAATACCTTTAATGCCTGGCTTAATACATGGCAATTGGATTTTAAAATCTTATTCTGTATTTCATTTGTTGTGATTTTAAAAAATTGCGACAAATAAAGAAAATCTGGCATAATACAGATACACAGTGGGAAAGGGAAATGTATATTTTTTAATTTTTATAAGTTTATTTATTTATTTTGAGACAGAACAAGCAGGGGAGGATCAGAGAGAGGGGGAGAGAAAATCCCAAGCAGGTTCCACACCATCAGCATGGAGCCCAACATGGGACTCAAACCCACAAACTGGGAGATCATTATGTGGGCTGAAACCAAGAATCAGGAGCTTAACAAGCTGAGCCACCCAGGCACCCCAGAGGGAGATGTATTTTGATCGCCTCTTAAAGTAATTGTGAATAGTCTTTAATACTACACAAACATTTGAAAGTGGTAGTTTCTTAAAGGATGGTTGTAATGTGGAATTTAAAATCATATCAACAAATTTTCATACTCTTTGCATTAAAATCAATTGATCCTTTTTGTACATTGAATAGTTATTTACCCATGAATGATTTGGTAATAGTACGTAGCAGTCTTGGGAAAAATATTGGTTTACATAGTCAGATCTTCCAAAGGTGGACATCTTCATTATTCAATGTAAAAAAAAAAATCATGCCACCAATCTTATTACAAAAGTCGTTAAGAGGAGCAACCGAGGAAGATGGCGGCATAGGAGGACGCTGGGCTCACCGTGTCCTGCTGATCACTTAGATTCCACCCACACCGGCCTAAATAACCCAGAAAACTGCCAGGAGACTGGCAGAACGGATTCTCCAGAGCCAAGCATAGATGAGAGGCCCACAGAAGAGGGTAGGAAGGGTGGAGAGGCAGTGCTCACTATACGGACTGGTGGGAGGGAGTTGGGGTGGAGGGGCAGCCCGCCGGCAAAGCAGAGCCCCCAAGTCTGCCTTGCAAAAGTGGAGGGGGCAGACGGAGTGTGTCCGGACAGCAAGCGGGACTTGACATCTGGAAGGTTATAAGCTAACAGCTCGGCTCGGAGAATGGGAGGGCTGGAGGACAACAGCAGGGAGAGTTGTTGACCCCGGATGACAGAACACAGCTTGGTGGGGAACAAAGGCACTTGCCAGCGCCATCTCCCCCATCCATCCCCCAGCCAAAATCCCAAAGGGAACCAGTTCCTGTCAGGGAACTTGCTTGCACCACACAAACACCCAATGCTGTGCTTCTGCGGATCCCTCCCTCCCTCGGCAGGTGTGACTCCCTCCTGGTGCCGCAGGGCTCCTCCCAAAGCAGATCACCAAAAGAAAAGTGAGCTGAACCTGCCCCTCCCACCCCTGTGCACCTTGCCAATCCACCCCAGCTAATACGCCAGATCCCCAGCACCACAAGCCTGGCAGTGTGCAAGTAGCACAGATGGGCCACGCCACCCCACAGTGAATCCCACCCCTGGGAGAGGAGAAGAGAAGGTACACACCAGTCTGACTCTAGCCGCAGTGGTGTGCTGGGGGCAGACATCAGGTCTGACTGCGGCCCCACCCACCAACGCAAGTTATTCAAGACAGCACAGGGGAAGTGCCCTGCGTTCCGCACCACTCCAGGGACTATCCAAAATGATGAAATGGAAGAATTCCCCTCAAAAGGATCTCCAGGAAATAATGACAGCTAACGAACTGATCAAAAAAGGATTTAAACAATATAACAGAAAGTGAATTTAGAATAATAGTCATAAAATTAATCGCTGGACTTGAAAACAGTATAGAGGACAGTAGAGAATCTATTGCTACAGAGATCAAGGGACTAAGGAACAGCCAGGAGGAGCTAAAAAATGCTATAAATGAGCTGCAAAATAAAATGGAGACAAGCACAGGTCAGATTGAAGAGGCAGAGGAGAGAATAGGTGAACTAGAAGATAAAATTATGGAAAAAGAGGAAGCTGAGAAAAAGAGAGATAAAAAAATCCAGGAGTATGAGGGGAAAATTAGAGAACTAAGTGATGCACTAAAGAGAAATAATCTACGCATAATTAGTTCCAGAGGAGGAAGAGAGAGGGAAAGGTGCTGAAGGTGTATTTGAAGAAATAATAGCTGAGAACTTCCCTGATCTGGGGAAGGAAAAAGGCATTGAAATCCAAGAGGCACAGAGAACTCCCTTCAGATGTAACTTGAATCGATCTTCTGCATGACATATCATAGTGAAACTGGAAAAATACAAGGATAAAGAGAAACTTCTGAAAGCAGCTAGGGATAAACGTGCTCTAACATATAAAGGGAGACTGATAAGACTCGTGACGGATCTCTCTACTGAAACTTGGCAGGGCAGAAAGCAATGGCAGGAAATCTTCAATGTGATAAACAGAAAAAATATGCAGCCGAGAAACCTCTATCCAGCAAATCTGTCATTTAGAATAGAAGGAGAGATAAAGGTCTTCCCAAACAAACAAAAACTGAAGGAATTCATCACCACTAAACCAGCCCTATAAGAGATCCTAAGGGGGATCCTGTGAGACAAAGTACCAGAGACATTGCTAAAAGCATGAAACCTACAGACATCACAATGACTCTAAACCCGTATCTTTCTATAACACTGAATGTAAATGGGCTAAATGCGCCAACCAAAAGACATAGGGTATCAGAATGGATGAAAAAACAAGACCCATCTATTTGCTGTCTACAAGAGACTCATTTTAGACCTGAGGACACCTTCAGATTGAAAGTGAGGGGATGGAGAACTATTTATCATGCTACAGGAAGTCAAAAGAGAGCTGGAGTAGCCATACTTCTATCAGACAAACTAGACTTTAAATTATAGGCTGTAACAAGAGATGAAGAAGGGCATTATATAATAATTACAGGGTCCATCCATCAGGAAGAGCTAACAATTATAAATGTCTATGCGCCAAATACCAGAGCCCCCAAATATATAAAACAATTACTCACAAACATAAGCAACCTTATTGATAAGAATGTGGTAATTGCAGGGGACTTTAACACCCCACTTAAAACAATGGATAGATCATCTAGACACACGGTCAAAAAAGAAACAAGGGCCCTGAATGATACATTGGATCAGATGGACTTGACAGATATATTTAGAACTCTGCATCCCAAAGCAACAGAATATACTTTCTTCTCGAGTGCACATGGAACATTCTCCAAGATATATCACATACTGGGTCACAAACAGCCCTTCATAAGTATACAAGAATTGAGATCATACCATGCATACTTTCAGACCACAATGCTATGACTTGAAATCACCACAGGAAAAAGTCTGGAAAACCTCCAAAAGCATGGAGGTTAAAGAACACCCTACTAAAGAATGAGTGGGTCAACCAGGCAATTAGAGAAGAAATTAAAAAATATATGGAAACAAACGAAAATGAAAATACAATCCAAATGCTTTGGGATGCAGTGAAGGCAGTCCTGAGAGGAAAATACATTGCAATCCAGGCCTATCTCAAGAAACAAGAAAAATCCCAAATATAAAATCTAATAAAACACCTAAAGGAAATAGAAGCAGAACAGCAAAGACACCCTAAACCCAGCAGAAGAAGAGAAATAATAAAGATTAGAGCAGAAATAAACAATATAGAATCTAAAAAAAACTGTAGAGCAGATCAATGAAACCAAGAGTTGTTTTTTTGAAAAAATAAACAAAATTGATAAACCTCTAGCCAGGCTTCTCAAAAAGAACAGGGAGATGACCCAAATAGATAAAATCATGAATGAAAATGTAATTATTACAACCAATCCCTCAGAAATACAAGCAATTATCAGGGAATACTATGAAAAATTATATGCCAACAAACTGGACAACCTGGAAGAAATGGACAAATTCCTAAGCACCCACACACTTCCAAAACTGAAACAGGAGGAAATAGAAAACTTGAACAGACCCATAATCAGTGAAGAAATTGAATCAGTTATCAAAAATCTCCCAACAAATAAGAGTCCAGGACCAGTTGGCTTCCCTGGTGAATTCTACCAGACATTTAAAGCAGAGATAATACCTATCCTTTTCAAGCTATTCCAAGAAATAGAAAGGGAAGGAAAACTTCCAGACTCATTCTATGAAGCCAGCATTACTTTGATTCCTAAACCAGACAGAGACCCAGTAAAAAAAGAGAACTACAGGTCAATATCCCTGATGAATATGGATGCAAAAATTCTCAGTAAGATACTAGCAAATCCAATTCAACAGCATATAAAAAGAATTATTCACCATGATCAAATGGAATTCATTCCTGGGATGCAGGGCTGGTTCAACATTCGCAAATCAATCAACGTGATACATCACATTAATAAAAGAAAAGATAAGAACCATATGATCCTGTCAATCGATGCAGAAAAAGCATTTGAGAAAATTCAGCATCCTTTCTTAATAAAAACCCTTGAGAAAGTCGGGATAGAAGGAACATACTTAAACATCATAAAAGCCATTTATGAAAAGCCCACAGCTAACATCATCCTCAATGGGGAAAAACTGAGAGCTTTTTCCCTGAGATCAGGAACACGACAGGGATGCCCACTCTCACCGCTGTTATTTAACACAGTGCTGGAAGTTCTAGCATCAGCAATCAGACAACAAAAGGAAATCAAAGGCATCAAAATTGGCAAAGATGAAGTCAAGCTTTCACTTTTTGCAGATGACATGATATTATACATGGAAAATCTGACAGACTCCACCAAAAGTCTGCTAGAACTGATACATGAATTCAGCAAAGTCGCAGGATACAAAGTCAATGTACCGAAATCAGTTGCATTCTTATACACTAACAATGAAGCAACAGAAAGACAAATAAAGAAACTGATCCCATTCACAATTGCACCAAGAAGCATAAAATACCTAGGAATAAATCTAACCAAAGATGTAAAAGATCTGTATGCTGAAAACTATAGAAAGCTTATGAAGGAAATTGAAGAAGATATAAAGAAATGGAAAAACATTCCGTGCTCATGGGTTGGAAGAATAAATATTGTCAAAATGTCATTACTACCCAAAGCTATCTACACATTCAGTGTAATCCCAATCAAAATTGCACCAGCATTCTTCTCGAAGCTAGAACAAGCAATCCTAAAATTCATATGGAACCACAAAAGGCCCCGAATAGCCAAAGTTATTTTGAAGAAGAGGACCAAAGCAGGAGGCATCACAATCCCAGACTTTAGCCTCTACTACAAAGCTGTCATCATCAAGACAGCATGGTATTGGCACAAAAACAGACACATAGACCAATGGAATAGAATAGAAACCCCAGAACTAGACCCACAAACGTATGGCCAACTCATCTTTGACAAAGCAGGAAAGAACATCCAATGGAAAAAAGACAGTCTCTTTAACAAATGGTGCTGGGAGAACTGGACAGCAACATGCAGAAGGTTGAAACTAGACCACTTTCTCACACCATTCACAAAAATAAACTCAAAATGGATAAAGGACCTGAATGTGAGACAGGAAACCATCAAAACCCTAGAGGAGAAAGCAGGAAAAGACCTCTCTGACCTCAGCCATAGCAATTTCTTACTCGACACATCCCCAAAGGCAAGGGAATTAAAAGCAAAAATGAACTATTCGGACCTCATGAAGATAAAAAGCTTCTGCACAGCAAAGGAAACAATCAACAAAACTAAAAGGCAACCAACGGAATGGGAAAAGATATTTGCAAATGACATATCAGACAAAGGGCTAGTATCCAAAATCTATAAAGAGCTCACCAAACTCCACACCCGAAAAACAAATAACCCAGTGAAGAAATGGGCAGAAAACATGAATAGACGCTTCTCTAAAGAAGACATCCGGATGGCCAACAGGCACGTGAAAAGATGCTCAACGTCGTTCCTCATCAGGGAAATACAAATCAAAACCACACTCAGATATCACCTTACGCCAGTCAGAGTGGCCAAAATGAACAAATCAGGAGACTATAGATGCTGGAGAGGATGTGGAGAAACGGGAACGCTCTTGCACTGTTGGTGGGAATGCAAACTGGTGCAGCCACTCTGGAAAATAGTGTGGAGGTTCCTCAAAAAATTAAAAATAGACCTACCCTATGACCCAGCAGTAGCACTGCTAGGACTTTACCCAAGGGATACAGGAGTACTGATGCATAGGGGCACTTGTACCCCAATGTTTATAGCAGCACTCTCAACAATAGCCAAATGTGGGAAAAACCTAAATGTCCATCAACTGATGAATGGATAAAGAAATTGTGGTTTATATACACAATGGAGTACTACATGGCAATGAGAAAGAATGAAATATGGCCTTTTGTAGCAACGTGGATGGAACTGGAGAGTGTGATGATGCTAAGTGAAATAAGCCATACAGAGAAAGACAGATACCATATGGTTTCACTCTTATGTGGATCTTGAGAAACTTAACAGGAACCCATGGGGGAGGGGACGAAAAAAAAAGAGGTTAGAGTGGGAGAGAGCCAAAGCATAAGAGACTCTTAAAAACTGAGAACAAACTGAGGGCTGATGGGGGGTTGGAGGGAGGGGAGGGTGGGTGATGGGTATTGAAGAGGGTATCTTTTGGGATGAGCACTGGGTGTTGTATGGAAACCAATTTGACAATAAATTTCATATAATTAAAAAAAAATATCAGCCGGGCAGGAAGTCTTCTGGTCGAGAGAAACTGGACCCAAGTTGCCGCACAGGAATAAAAAGGCAGGTGAGGCTAGGAAGGGCCAAAAAAGAGAATAAAGATAAAAGGCACAGGAGCTGGCAATTCTCTAACAACTCTGCTGCACTACCTGAGACCTCTCAGGGATAAACCTGAGACCTCTCAGGGATAAACCTAGTAATCCAAGGGTAAGATGGAAAGATCATGAAGGAGTAAAAAGATACTTGGCAGTTTTCTCATTTGTATTTTTAAACAGCTACATTAAAATCATTACCAAAAAGGAAAAAGAAAAAAAAAAAAAAGAAAAGTTGTTAAATATTGGGAAACTGTTAACTTCATTGTAGTAGACACAAGTCTTCCAACATTCTAATTTTTACTTGAAAACTTGAATTTTATCTTTGGTAGCAAATAATATGAGCTCTTTTCCTAGAAGTTATCAGCTTACTTTTTTGATTTTAAGAAGATATCTGCCAAATACCCAAGACCGAAAAATAATAGTTTGTCTGTTATTCATTCTTTCAAGTAAAAATGGTAGGAAGTAGAATAAGGCGTGCCCCGCCCCCTCCCCCCCCCCCCCCCAAGATGTCCTAATTCCTGAAACCTGTGACTATATTACTTTACATGGCAAAAGAGGCATTGAAGATGTGATTCAGTTAAGGATTTTAAGATAGGGAGACTATCCTGAATTATCATGGTGGTGCCCAAAGTCATCACAAGGGTCCTTTAAGTAACATAAGGAGGCAGGAGATTTGAAGATGCTATCCTTGTAGTGTTAAATATAGAGGAAGAAGCCATAAGCCAAAAAATGCAGATGGATTCTAGAAACTGGAAAAGGAAAAAAAAAAAAAAGGATTTTTCTTTAGAGTTTCCAGAAAGAACTCACTGCTGACACCTTAATTTTAGTCCAGTGTGATCTGTGTTACACTACTCACCTCCAGAAATGTTAAGATATTAAATTTGTGTTGTTTGAAGATACCACGTTTGTGATATTTTGTTATAGCAGCAATAGGAAACCAATACAGTATTCCATGAAAAAGCAGCCAATTCAGCTCACAAGCCAATCACGCAAGTACTTTTCCTGAAGTTAACATGGTACCTCAGTGTATAGCTAAAGTGCTTGACCTGCACGTCCACTCATTTTCTTACAGAATTTTAAAAAGACATGAAGCCAAATGACAAGATGTAATAAAATTAATTTTTACTACTTCATTAGGGCCAGCTTTATGTGAACTTTTCTTTCCCCTTTCTTACTGTGAATCTGTGGAATAAAGGACACATGACCACTAGTAAGTTTGGTGTCACTGTCTTGATATGTGTGAAGGTTCTAGTGGTTTTACTCTCCATTGCTTTTGCATTATCGGTGGAAACACCACTGGTCAAAAGGCAAATAATGTCTTAGGATGAAATGAGTTTTGACCTTGTGAACCCTCTGAAGGTGTTTGGGAGACAGCCTGGGGATCCACAGTGTGAGGACTGCTGAGGTAAATCCTCATATTACGAGATAGTCTCTTTTAGTTCCTCCCTCTTATGGAAAGGTGGGAAAAGCCAAAACACTTTCCACAGACTTCTGGAAAACCCCCACTCCCTCCCACCAATACTTTTATACTGACTAGACAGGGGTTGTACTGGGATGGTGGGTGATGGTAACTGGATTGGCCCTGGAGAGGGTGTTTGTGCCTCAGGATACTGAATATTTTTTTGCTCGAATTTGAGGTCACCCACATTCAGTTGAAAAGGCAGTGGGGCTTAAATGATAAGTGAAAGTTCTATTTTCAAGAATTCTTGTTCTGCTTTTAGAATGAGTTAAATAGCCTCCCAAACCATGTTGGGCTTTAAAAACTGAATACAAATCAGGAAGCAATTTGGAAAATGTTTTATTATAACCCACTGTTAACACTCTTCAGAGGGCCAGATGTGCTCCTGAAGAAGTGAAAAAGCAAAGGGATACAAAGGAAAAATATTCTAAGGCCTGAGAGTATCCTAAGCTCCTGTAAAAGCAATTGTGGATATTTGTTTTAGTTCCTTGGCTTTCTGCACACAGTGGGTGCCAAATAAATACCACTCACTGACTGATGGAAGGACTCAGAGAGAACCTGGACAAGCTTGATGGTGGCAAAACTTCAAGTAGGAAAAGCTGATCCGTTGCACTTGGCCCTTCAGGGAAGCAGTAGGTTATATGCCTAAAATATGGGTTTGTGTATGGCTGCAGTACTTTCTTTTCGTGTGATTTTGGACAGATTAACTATTTGAGCCCCATTTTAATTTCTTGTGAAATGAAAATAATAAAAGTACCTAACATTTATTATGGGGAGTTAATAATGGTGAGGTATATAATGGTCAGGTATATTTTGCAATGTGCCATTCAGATTTTAATACCAATATAATCATTAAACGAGATGGCTTTGCCCAGTGTGAGGGCAGCTGGACAGTGAGAAACAGGGCTGAGGAGGAAGAGTCAGGCTTAAGGGCCATGATACCTTCCTTGCCTCTCAGCATAGTCCTCAAAGTCTAAGCTGAGTCTCTGACATTTCTGTGTGACCCTAGGGGTGGTTTCAATATATTTTCATAGTGTGTTCTAGACACTACCTGCATAAGAATCACACGGGGTGGCTGTTAAATATGTAGGTTATACGCTCCTGCAAGCAGATTCCTGACGCTCCCATTCAGAGCCTCTGAAACAATCTCTGCTGCTGGAGTGGAGTTTCATTTGTCAATATGTCCTGATGTCAACGTGTCCATAATTCTGATGTATGTTCAAGTTCGAGACCTGCTGCCTTAAGCTCTTTGTGGCTCAAGTTCCTCATTCATAAAAGGCACTGCTTTATTAGATGTTGTCAGGTGTCCTGGATAGTGCCACAATGATAAATTTCAATTATTTTTTCATGATTTAAGAAGTGTGATACTTTTGGGGCACCTGGGTGGCTCAGTCTGTTGAGTGGATGACTTCGGCTAGGTCATGAGTTTGAGCCCCTCATTGGGGTCTGTGCTGACAGCTCAGAGCCCAGAGCCTGCTTTGGATTCTGTGTCTCCCTCTCTCTCTGCCCCTTCCCCGCTAACATTCTGTTTGTCTGTCTGTCTCTCTCTCTCAAAAGTAAATAAACATTGAAAAAAAGGAAGTGTGATACTTTTACCCTCAACCAAGAAATCAGCTTTTTATTTTAAAAGTTAAATGCATAGGTATGTGGTGGAGAGTAATCAGTGAGTGGAAATAATGTTTATTTTGTTGATGATTTCTACTATTTTAGAAATGGAAATATTCACTAGTTTTGCTCTGGCCAAAATGTTCATCTGCTGAGGAATTATTTGAGAAGCAAGGCACAAGATGTAACTAACAGAATCGGCAAACATGCGGAAAAGGCTGTCTCGTGGTTAGGTCTGTTGGAAAGAAACCTCAGACGTCCGTGGAACAGCACAAGTGTACTTAGGATGGAAAGGAGCACGTAGGGAACTGATGACAGCAGATCTGGGCCTATGTGAATGCAGCGGAAGGGAATTGGGTCGCAGTAAATGCTCTGCTTCAGCTTGTGGAATCATTCTTTTCTCATTTTCATCACCGGATGACAGTTAGATCTTCCTTGGCAGGGGATGCCGAACTGGACCCTGTGCTCACAGTGATCAATTTTCCTAAGGCAAATTCCTGTGTTGCCAGAAGCCAGGGACAGTTTCCAGATGATGGCTGCTCCCTTCTCTACAAAGCCCTGTTTTCTTTGTATGATGTTCATATGTCCTAGGTTTTCTAGCTGAGACTCAATTTCATGTAGCTTATTCTTTTCGAAAAATCATTCATTAAATTTCTAACTAAATGTGACATAATTGTTCTGTATTTATAGGAATAATATATATATATATATATATATATATATATATATATATATATATATATATATATATATATGTCGCATGGAGCACCTGGGTGGCTCAGTTGGTTAAGTGGCTGACTCTTGATTTTGGCTCAGGTCATGATCTTGTGGTTGGTGAGACTGAGCTCTGCCTCAGGCTCAGTTCTGGCAGCTTAGAGCCTGCTTGGGATTCTCTCTCCCTTTCTCTCTGCCCCTCCCCTACTTGCGTGTGTGTGTGTGTGTGTGTGTGTGTATGTGTGTGTGCGTGCACACACACACATACATACACACATGCACTCACTTTCTCTCTTAAAAAAAAAGTCACAAATCAGAGGAAAGACTTTCTCAGATCAGATTTTCCAAATTTTGGTTCAGGACTCATGGTCATCTACAAGGTCAAGTGAAAGGCAGAAATATTCAGTGGTGCTAAAAGTTAAGTAGAGGTACTTAGGAAGGAACAAACCAAATGGATACAGGCCAGTTCTGTCTGCTAAAGACAACATTAATTTGTATAGGTATATATAAACATATCTGCTTTCAATCAGTGTTCTTCTAAAAGTCATTTTGTTAGTGGAGTACATGTTTTACAACTGAGGAGCCACTCAGAGTTAAGCTAATGTTGGCAGATGGATTTAAGAGAAGTAACAAGACCTGCTCATTGAAATGCTTCTCACAGCATCTCTCCTTGCTTCCTATCTGTTGCTTTCTTCTTCTGAATTGATTTTTGTGGACAAGACTTAACCAGTCATTCTTGGTCTGAGTTCCTTTTATGCTCTTAAATCCTGGAGAGCCTGACAAATACTTTTTGCTTCTTCTTTTTTAGATCTGAACTGAGCAGTTAATAGAAGTCAGATTATTGGTTCCAGGTTTTAGCTTGAATCCAGTTTCAGTTCCTATCCCTCTTGGTACATTTAGAGCCACTAAATATTTTTCCCTTTTGCTGGATTTTTTAGGTGACCATGATATCTGAAATAAAAATTGCAGTATGTGATCTGACAAGGGATAGATTATTCTGATTTGTGCATTTATTTATTTGAAATGTCTTATAAATGGAGATAAACTATGTGGGATTTCATTACCAATTTGATGAATCACTTTTTTTCCCTGTGTGTTAGGTAAAAGGCCCATGCAGTCCTTGGCTTTTGTAGCTCTCTTTTGAGGTGATCCTTGACTTACACACGGCCCCAGGACCATGAAGCTTTCTCTGGTGATGTTGTGCCACACCTTGGGCACAGAAATATCTATGAGGCTGTCCATAGTCTTTTCTGCTGTAGTTACTCCTTCTCTGACATCTGACAACCATCCTCCTAATCTCATTGGCTCTACTAGGAATCTGAAAGGAGGCCCCCTTTCTCTTTTTCTTGTATCCCAAAGTGGAAAGAATCTGTCTCGCATCTAAGCGGCAGGGGTGAGTTTCGCCTCCAAAGGTTATGTCTGTACATCTAATCTCCTCCCTCTAGAACACAAAATACGGATTTTGCTTTGTTTGATTCTCTTTTCTGCACTGCCAAAAGCTTCCTTTGAGGCAGCCAGCTGGCTGGTGTGGGAAAACAATGAGCATAACATATCTTAAAATGGCAGAAGTATTACACTGCTTTGCTACTTGTGTGAGCTCGTTCATGATATCTTCAAATACCCCTTGGGTAATTATTTACAAGTAATTATCTTTACTCCCTCTGATATTATACTCTGGAAACTAAGAACAAATCTGTAGTCCTGACTATGAGGCTTTCCTGCAGAATCTCCTTGCAAAGAGTCTGTTCACTGCCAACTCTAATATAAGCCCTTCCAGACACCATTTCCTTCATTTTGGTTCCTTTTGCAGAATTTAAGTTTTTGAAAGAGAATTTAAAAACAATATTGTAAAATTTCACAGGTTGAATTGCAGCTCCCCCAAATATATGTTGAAGTCCTAACCCTCAGTACCTGAAAATATGAACTTATTTAAAGTAGGGCCATTGCAGATAGAATTAGATAAGATGAAGTCATATGGGAATTAATTCAATATGACTGGTGTCCTTATAAAGACATGACCATGTGAAGACAGAGACACAGGGAGGATACCATGTAAAGACAGAGGACTGAAGCAAAACATCTACAAACCAGGGAACGCCAAAGGTTGCTGGCAAACTGCCAGAAGCTGGGAATAGGCAAGGAAAAGTTTATCCTAAAGATTTTATAGGTAGTATGGCCCTGCTGACACCTTGATTTGAAACTTGTAGCCTCCAAAACTGTGAGAGAATACATTTCTGTTGTTTTAAGGCACCCACTTTTGTAGTACTTTGTTAAATCAGCCCTAGGAAATGCATAAATCATTAATGTAGAACTTAGATTTCTTTGAGTTTAAAAAAAATTGAGCCACAATGCAGAACATAAAATGAAAGTCCACAAATTTTAAGTGTATTATTCAATTTTTGTATGTAAATTGTAATTTTTTTATATACACCTGTGTAACCATCATTCAGACCAATAGATAAAGTATCTCCAATACCTAAGAAGGGTTCCTTTAGGCTGTTTCCCAGTCAATATCATCTTCCTTGACCCCAAGAGGTAACCGCTATTTTGACTTCTATCTCCTTTATTAGTTCTGTTTATTCGTGAACCTTCATAAATATATGCTCTTTTGTGTTCAGCTTTTGCTCCACATAATGCCTATAAGATTCATTCATGTTGTTGTATGTGCCTGCTGTTTATTGACTTTAGAGTTAAGAATAACATAATTCTCCCTATTACTTTGGACAGAATTCCTCCTTGGTTTTACAATGTAAAGTTGCTTCTAGGAGTTGATTTAGTTTTATGATATAGTTTAATGAACTGGAAATGATGGGAGCTATCAGTATGAGACAATTTCAGTTGCTCTGGTTTTTTAAAAATAATTACATACACATGTGCTTAGCATCTGCCACTTGGTAGGATGAAATTAGAAATTGTCAATGAATTGTACAAGAAGAGACATGCATGTAAACTGCAGGCATCATAGAGAAGACCCATGTGGGGCTCTTGCTTAATCCTAGCCCATAACAGGAGAAAGACAAGCATTTGGTTTAGAAATCATAGTAAATTCCTTTTGACCCAGAAATTGCACTTCTAGGAGTTTATGTCAAGGAAATAATTAAATGTGCAAAAAGTTTAGCTACAAGGATGTTACAGTTATTACTGCTGATAGGGAGGGGAAAGAGAGAGTGAGAGCATGAGAGAGAACTAATATGGTAGAGGAGCAGCTAAATTCTCAACAACAGAGGAGGATTGGTTAAATAAATTAAGGCACATCCACAAACCAAAACTAATGTACTGATTTTATTCTCACTTGTCATCAAATTTAGTGCATTTCTATTTAAGGTCAGCAATGAAATATTTACAGTGCTTAAAAATTAACCTAGGTGTTTTAGAAGTATCTTTAATGATGTATACTTGTTGCCTATATATATGTTTATTGGTAAAGTTGTTAGTAAATAATAAACACAGGATGATCTCATTTTATAGCAATATCATGTAAATACAAAACAAAGATTGGGAGGTTAAACTTGTTAATTAATAGTGGTTACTTCTCACGGGTATGATTATAGGTGATTTAAATGTTCTTCTTTGTGCTTTTGATTCCCTAAACTTTTGTTAATGTTTTTGAAATAAGAAAACTATTTCTTAAAAAAAAAAAGAAGAAAAGGATGGGAAGTAATCACCTGTTTTAAGGCTATGTTCACTTTACAATAGCTGATTTTATTTTATTTTTATTTTTTTTTAACGTTTATTTATTTTGGAGACAGAGAGAGAGCATGAACGGGGGAGGGGCAGAGAGAGAGGGAGACACAGAATCGGAGGCAGGCTCCAGGCTCTGAGCCATCAGCCCAGAGCCCGACGCCGGGCTCGAACTCGCGGACCGCGAGATCGTGACCTGAGCTGAAGTTGGCCGCTTAACCGACTGAGCCACCCAGGTGCCCCTAGCTGATTTTATTTTTAAGCATAGCAGCTTTGGTTCATTAGAATGTCCGTCTGAGATAATGTTTAACATGGCTCACCTCTATTTTACATTATTTCATATAAGCAAAGCTTAACTTTACTTTTTAATAGTTACATTTTATGAATGTCTCCAGAAAAAAAAATCCTACTTTTTAATTGTAAAAAGTTATAATATGTATTCAGATTTATAAGTATGAAACTTACTAGCAAAACCCATTTTTTATTTTAATGTGATATAAAGAACTGGACAGGAGGATCAACCTGCCTGGCCCACTCTGCTGCTCTGCTTGCTTTTGGAAAGAAGAGGCCGTCTCCATCTTGAAAGCTGGCAATGAATATACTTAGGTTTATTGAGGAGAGGATGGTTTCAAGGGGGTAAGGAATTAGAAGGCTTTTAGGCATTTGAACTATTCAAAACTGGACCCCAAACCATAATTTCAGATGAGGACTGAATGTACAGAATTGAGAGCTACAGGTCCTTGTGGAAGCTCAGGGGTCTGGGGTAGAAAATTGGGGGTAAGGAATAAATGGACAATGGACCATGAAGGTGCATCTTGGTTTTAAAACTGGGGCTGTGCATTTGCACTTTGTAATCTGTAATGCTTCTTGTTTTTGTGTATATATACATATATATATATGTATATATTTGTATATATATATAATGTGTATGTACATATATATACATATATATGTATACTGTATATAGAGTATATATCTCTTTTGTCTCTTAGAGATAAAAGCAGACACCTGGTTTGGTAAGACTTTCAACACCTGGTGTTAACTACAGGTTTATGAAGGTTATTGGTTTTGTTCTTGTCTGTCTCAAATTTGGTATATTTCTACTTAAGGTCAACAATCTTATGGAAATTGCAACAGAATAAGAATATTTTTTTCAATCTCTCTTTTGTGTCCATCATATTAATCCCTTGAATTGTGTCTCTGTGTTTGTCTCTCCCCCCCACCACACACACACACACACACACACACACACGCATGCACACAGCCCTAAAGCCAGTGCTATGGAGACATTAAAGGCCCAGATTTGCTGCAACCCTACCTATGAAATTTTTATTTCGACTCCCCTCCTTCCTATTTAATTTATTCATCAAACTCTACTGTTCTTTAGGACTAAGAAAGCAGAAAACCTTCCTCCTCCCTCCTTCCCATCTTTTTGGTTTGTTTGTTTGCTGCTGCTATAAACTTTCCATCTCTCCAAGGACACACTGATTCTCATCCATTTTCTGCTGAGACAGAGGCCTACGTATTGAGATTGAACCTGAAATATGGGCACTGGGCTACATTATAATGAAATGACAGAAGACAAGCACACATGCATTTGGATGTATTTCTACCCATCAGAATTCTCAAGAACTCTGATGCAGTCACCACTTGGCTGTGTGTGACCAGGAATCCAGGGGTGGCTGGCCCTGTTTTTCAATGACTGCAGGTCTCCTGTTGGTATCATGTTCATTGCCCGAGCTGGTGGTTACTATGGAGCTGGGGACTCAGTTTTAGGGATCCTTTCTCTGCAATCTTGCTCTTATGAAGTGCTTCTGGCAACAAACCCTCTACTTGCTATTGTAGAGCATTCTCATGGGTTTTAGTTATTTAGAATTCAGACAAGGAAATTTGCTTGGCCTGTTGTAGTCTTTTTTTCTGTGAGTTGCATTTTTATGTTTTTACCATTGATGTCTGCTTTTGTAATCTTATCTCTCCTTTTTCCAATTGGTTTTCCAGTGAATGCGGTCATTTTCATGATTTACAGTTGCCAGACTTAACAAATAAAAATACAGTACACCCAGTTACATTTGATTCCAGATAAACAACAAATACTTTTTAGTATAAGTGTATCCCATGCAATATTTGAGACCAAAAAATTATCGTTGTTTGTCTGACATTTAAATTTAATTAGGTGTTCTGGAGTTAACCCGGCAACTCTATTTTCATTGAAATTCAGAGCCTGTCTTTACTTAAAACCTTCTTCAAGAAAAAGTCAGGAGATCAAGCTCTGTGGTTACAAGTTGTTGGGGCAGAAAGTTAACATTTTGGTGGAAGTGAGTCTTCTGAAATTATCTTTGGAATTTGATATGTTCTACCTAACCTCTGGGGCTTTGATTATAAGATTCTTTATGTCTGGAGGTGCCCCTTCCTCTTCCTGCCCCCCACCTCTCTCTTTGCACTCTTGTTCTGCCCTGCTCTACCTTTCCTGCCTGGGTCCTACTGTTTTGTTAAGTTTGAGTTTTGAGGCCATTTCTTTCCTCTGAGAACCTTTTCTTCATGATGCAAATAGGAGGAAGTGCCTGCCCTCTGTGTGTGCAGCATCCTGAGCCTTCCTACCACATAACCCTCTATGGTACTTGGTCTGTGAGGAGAGGACCATATATGTCCAGGCTACTGTTGTATCCTCAACGATGTCTAGCATAGTCTGTGAATGAATGAATGAATGAATGAATAAATAAGTGAATGTATACATCTAGAGGACTGGGGGTAAGGAGGGGTGAACAGGTGCACTGGAGAATCTCCACTAAAAAATGTGGTAAGAGAAAATGAAGACACACACTTGATTCTAGGAGAATGGACCAAAGCCAGAGGGGAGGATGAGAGGGATGATTTTATATAAAGCAAATGCCTTTCATCCATATTATGCTCTGGCCCCGACTCCATGGAGTCATACTTAAGTCCCAGGGCAATGTGATTGGCTGTGTGATAGCAGCCACTCCAGGTATAAAGGCTGCCCCTTCACCGTGTGGCCATGGCATTCTTAGAACAAGTGCTATAACACTGAAACTGTGCTGTCTTCTTTAATGAGAGGTGATGGTGTAGCTCACAACCCTGGAGTCCTCTGAGACAGTCACTGTCATGTTCATGAGCTTGAGCAGTACAGAAGAAAAGGGCAGCTATTCATGGCAAATATAAACATTAGTTCCTGGGCCCCTGAAGGCTCCCAGAATTCTTTGAGATTTATCTAATGGGGGACCAGAGTTTTGGCAGAGTTATTGAAAAACAAAGCGAATAAATCCTTTTTATATCATATGGTGACCTATTTTTACCCTCCATTTGGTGTGGCCAGGGAGACATTGACTGTATTCATATCCGCTAGCTTCTTTGTTTAGAATACTCATAAATAAAGACAATCACTAATTCTTTCTTATGCACTCTGCAGGGTCGTTTATAGTTTCTCTCTGCAATTAAATTGTAGGCTCTCAAAGAGTGGAGAACTTTATGAGGCAGAGGAAAATCTGATAAACTGGTCTTATCCTCATTTGGAGCAAGATTATGATCATATGTCATGTAAGGGTGTTATTTATTCACATTTTTAGGAGGAACTATTTGCTTCTAACAATAGAAGACCTTTCAGATAATTAACTGTGCTTGCTTTTAATTAAAATAGCTTACATTTGCACAAAAGAGCTATGACTCTTTCCTGATTTGAATTTGAATAACAATCAATGAATGAGGAACAAGATTATATGAGGAACACATTCTGATGCCCCTTGGAATGGTATATTTTTTCTCTATACTATCTAAGGCAACGCTAACAGTTAACATCTCCCTACTGAGACAGTAAATGAAAAGAGAAATAATGTTGTTTATAAAATTTTTTTTATATTTGTTTTTGGTCATAATTGAAAGGTAAATAGTTGTAATGGGTGGGCAGAAGCAGGGTTAAGATACTCATGGTGAGAACAATTAGCATATCATTTATCTCTCAAATCTACTTGCAAATATGAATTCACATAAAGGCTCTGGGCCATTTGTAAAAAGAGGCTGGAACTCTGACCTGCTCCTTTATCTCCAGGTTCTCTTGACCTGTGCCAAACATCACAGCCACCTGGGAACTTTTAATTCCCTGATTTGAGAGTATGTCCTTGGCCAATGAAACCAGAATCTCTAGGGTGGGCAAGCATCACCTTTTTAATAAAATTTCCCAGGTGATTCTAACGTGCAGCCCAGGTTGAGCACTGCTATTCTGGAATGTCCAAAAATTATTTGTAGACCGTAAGTGTTAACAGTAGAGACCAGATTTCAGAAAAAGGTTGTAGGTCTCTGAGAGAGCATTTTCTATGAAGACCTGGAAGACCCAGCAATGTGGTGGTTGGTGGCATTTGTGCCAGTCAGGCATCCTGGTAGCTCTGTGCATGTGTGTAGTATACCTACAGACCTAGCAAGAGGGCCTTGCATGTCATACACATCTACACATAAAGAAGCCAGTGCTTTTCTTCCAGTACCTTAGGAAAGTTTTTTGATGTTTGGTAATCTGTTGAGGTAATGTGACTTATGGAAAAGTAAATAATGAGCCAAACCTGGCTCTTCAAGTGTGTGTGTGTGTGTGTGTGTGTGTGTGTGTGTGTGTTTATGAGAGAGAGAGAATGAGAGAAAATATGATAGATAAAAATGTGATAAAGAAAAAGCACAAAGGGGAGAGGAAAAGGGAAGGAAAAGGGAGGGATAAAGAGAAAGAACATGAGAGTCTCTTGAGACTCAATTTTCCTGGGAACTCATCCTGACCAAGCATAAAATAGAGAAGGAGCACTTGTACTTTGCAGAAGCACTGATGTCTGGATTAATCATTTGAGATCGCTGTGGCAGTTCTGCAGCCCCAGTGGCTGTGGCAGGTGGTGAGGAGGCCAGTGGGAGGGGTGGATGGATTGTGGGGTCTTTGCTATAGAACTTGTGGAGCCTGGGTGTGAAATCTTTGCTTAGCTAGTTTTGGTGGTAAGTGAAAGAGTTGTATCACCAGGAACACCTCCTTTTGGATCCTCGGATAATTTAGGGGAGGCAATGACTGCTTGGCTTGCAGAATCTTGGAAGATTTTATGTACCACATGGATTCCACTATACCCACAGGAGGCAGGCAATGTCCTGGTCTGAGGCTGACTCAGACAAGGAAACTCCCACGAAGATTTTATGTATCAGCAATATGTCCTCCATGGTAGATTCCTAATCCTACCCACTTAGTCACATTTCAGCTCTTGTATTAACAGGAGAGGCCAGCAGGAGAAATGTCTGCTGTGCATTTTGTCCTAATGGTATCTCTGGACAACTGGTCATAATTCCATTTTAAGTCCTTCCCTGAAGCAAGGTTAGCTTTGCACTTGAAGACCTCAGGTTCCCTGTGTTTTATAAGGAAGGTCATGGGTTCCTACTTGGGAGGCCTGAAAATTCATAGGCAAGAAGGTATGGAGGTAATAGAGTTTGTCTAAAGCCATTGTTTGTAACCAAAGTAGGAAGAAAAGTAAAGGTAATTTGCAAATACCTATTCAAGACCGTTCTACTCAAAGAAAATGTTTCATTCATACTTGGATCACAGAGGAGGATTTGAAGATTTTCTTAAAGTCTGGTTCATCCATTTTATTTCCCACATATTTAATACCCAGCCTCAACAGACTCTGTGTTCTGAAACCTAAATGCGCCAATAGTCTTCAATATCAGTAATTACTGTGATGCTATAGGAATTGTAAAGTTTTGCTGTGGGATCCTCCAAAATGTCCCATTTTATTTCACAAAACAATGAAAAAGTGACAGAATAGCTGTTGGATTGGAATATCAGCCTTGAGTAGCACCTCAGGGAAATGACCTGGAGTCTCATTCATTCGGTTTTAATTGGTCTACAGCAGATTCAGCCTGTGATGTGTAAAATCTGGGGAATGAGTCTGCAGTACGGTCACTGAGACTTTTGTTATTGATATTAGTGTTACTACAGCTGTGAATTCCATCCTCTTGGGTTACCCACTGATATAGAGTAATTGAATATGTCTTTGTCAAGTGCTTACTAGTTTAAGTTTATGGGTATAGCATAAGAATCTGAACTCATGGAAGTTTCACTTTCTTTAGGAAAGATGCAGAACCTTAACAGGTAGGGGAAGACAGAATATAATATATATTAACATAGACAGTTAAGAATGTAAGTGGGTAGGAACACTTGGAGAAAATTGCTTGGAATAGGTAGGATTGAGACAAGTTCCAAAGACTAGCCAGAGTCAGGGTGAAATCTTCAAAAAACTGAGGTCACAAGGTAGCACTATGTTCCATTGTAGCATAACATGGGTAGATAGAGTGATGACCTCTCAGATTTTCAGAGCACCTAGTGGTGGAATATAGCACTTTGGAAGTAATAAGGACAAAAGATTTCTTCTCATTTAGTTGAGACTTAGGATCAGGAAGGACCTAGAATCAATGTAGCCAATATCAGGAGCAAACAAGGTTGGCCAAGACATGGGTGTGCCACACAATATGTTAAGCCAGGAGACACTATCCTATGTCCTTCCTGAAGCCTGCTTCTTCCTGCCTAAAACTTGTGTGTTTATCTTGCCTTCCCAAATCTGTTGCAGTCTCCTTGAGGACGATAACCATGTTTTAGCTTTATATGCTGGCCACACAATACATAGTTAATAAATGCTTGCTTGATGTACAGAAACAGATCACCAATTTGCCATGTCATCTACCAGCCTCCTTATTCTTTTTAGAACTATAAACAAACAAATAAACAAACATGAACACATCTCAACTCTATACATTGATGATGGTGATGGAAATTTTGTTCTAAGGTGAAAGGATAACATGCCACTGTAGGGCTTTTTATTGCCCCATAAATTTCTGGGCATAGACTACTGACCACATAAACTGTGATTGACTTGATCAGGACACTGGGTAGGAAGGTGAGACTCAGCGAGAGTCTCAAAACTCACTCAGTAAAAGGTGTTAGTCAAAAACACTTCCATTCTTTTCAGAAGCAGCTAGAGAATGGAGGGTATATAAATTGTGTGAGATGTGACTCTAGTTTATTAGAGCTAAGACTTAAGCCCTTAGTATTTAGATTCAATTAATGTCTCATCCTTTTTCCTTGAGAAAAAATGGAAATAAATTGCTTTGAAAACTAATGCACACCAAAATCTGAGTGCATCTTTCTCAAGAAAGATAAAGTTCATATTATTGCAACAATAGAATGATACAAATCATATCTTATTATTATACAAATGATATAGTATTATTATCTTGGTGTTTAATATTACCATTAAAGAGCAGAGAGGTTCCACACAACAGAGAAAACCATAAAACAAAATGAAAAGGCAACCTACCAAATGGAAGAAAATATTTGCAAATCATATATCTGATAAGGGTTAATATCCAAAATATATGAAGAATGTATACAACTAAATAGCAAAAACCAAAGAACCCAAAACAAACCATTGTGATTAAAAAATGGGCAGAGGATCTGAATAGACATTTTTTTCAAAAAAGACAGACAGATAACCAACAGATACATAAAAAGGTACTCAGTATCATTAATCATCAGGGAATTACAAATTAAAAAGACAGTGAGATATCACCTCATGCCTGTTAGAATGGCTATGATCAAAAAGATAAGAAATACCAGGTGTTGGTGTGGATGTGGAGAAAAGGCAACCCTTGTGCACTGTTGATGACAATGTAAGTTGGTGGAACCACCATGGAAAATAATATGGAGATTCCTCAAAATATTAAAAATAGAACTAACATGATCCAGCAATTCCACTTTTAGGTATTTATCTGGAAGAAATGAAAACACTAATTTGAAAAGATATGTGCACCTCCATATTCATTGCAGCATTGTTTACAATAGCCAAGACATAGAAGTAACCTAAATGTCCATTGATGGATGAATGGATGAACAAGGTGTGGTATATATACACAATGAAATATTGTTCAGTTCTAAAAAAGAATGAAATCTTGTCATTTGAGACAACATGAATGGATCTTGAAGGTATTATGCTAAATGAAACAGGTCAGACAGAGAAAAATGGATACCTGTATGATCTCAATTATATGTGGAATCTAAAAAAAACCCCAAAAAACAGAGCTTGTAGATACAAAGAATAGATTAGTGGTTGCCAGAGGTGGGGGATGGGGGTTGGGTAAAATGGATGAAGGTAGTCAAAAGGTACAAACTTCCAGTTATAAGATAAATAAATCATGGGGGTATAATGTTCAGCATGGTGACTATATTTAATAACTGTATTGTATATTTGAAAGTTGCTAAGAGAGTAGATATTAAATGTTCTTATCACCAGAAAACAATTTATAATTATGTGTGGTAACAGATGATAATTAGACTTATCGTGGTGACAATTTCACAATATATACAAATATCAAATCATTATGTTGTATATCTGAAACTAATAGAATGTCATATGTCAATCACACCTGAAAAAGAAAAAAGGAGATGAATAGCTCAAAGTATACTGAAGAAGTTTTTTAGCAGGAGTGGTGACTATAGAGGTTCTTAGTTTCTTGTGCCCATTTTCTTTCTAGAAGTAAGGAGAATGTATAAGCTGCTAATTTTGTATGCTCTGCATGAACTCTTGGAAAAGTTTCACATGTGCATTGAATTTAGTTTAGTTTTTTTTTTAACTACCAAAGATCCCAAAGAGAGAGGAGAAATTAACCAGAAGGGTTTATTTCAAGAGCAACTTTAATTAATTAAAATATCATTAGCTATGGTTCAGAATATTAGGTTAATTATTTCTTTAATATAGCCATTTGCCATTTATAGACACCAATCCATTCACCTGAGTAATCAAGCCTATTTTCCCTTCAACAACACTTAGATTTTGAGGCAAGCAATGATTTTTCTCTGGCTTGTGTTTGTAAAATAACTTCTTGCAATCTGCTTTATTTGCATTTACACATATGAAAAGAAGTCAAAATATATTACAGAGACCTTATTCTTATGTATTAACTATGTGTAACTAATTTCCTATCCATGAAAATATTTTTCTATTTTCCCTTTTAGTTGTCATTTAGGTTCTCAACTTCTTGTAATACACTCTGAATTACTTTCCTATTTGCTATAAAATTTTATGAAACTAATCATTACATATTAGGGAAACTTATTCTGAATCCAGATCTCCAAAGGATTTTTAAAAAAGCAACTTATAATCAAAATTTAAAAAAAGTTTGTGCATTAAAAAAAGTTGATTATTTATTTTGAGAGAGAGAGCATGAGCAGGAGCAGGACAGAGGGAGAGGGTGAGAGAGAATCCCAAGCAGGCTCCACACTGTCAGTACAGAGCTCGATGTGGGGCTCAAACCCACAAACTGTGAGACCATGACCTGAGCTGAAACCAAGAATCAGATGCTTAACCAACTGAGCCACTCAGGCACCTATAAAACTTTTGTACTTTTAAGGACACTATCAAGAAAGTAAAAAAACAATCCAAAGAATGGTATAAAATATTTTCAAATTATGTAAGGGATAAAATATTTGCAGATCTGATAAGGGACTTGTATCTAGAATATATAAATTACTCTTACACTCAATAACAAAAAGACAAATAACCCAATTAAAAATGGGTAAAGGATTCAAATAGATATTTCTTCAAAGAAATATAAATATATACAAATGACCAACACATACATGAAAAGATGCTCAACATTATTAGTCATTAGGGAAATGCAAATCAAAACTATAATGAAATATCACTTCACACCCTCTAGGATGGATGGTTATAATAAAAAAAAAGATAATAAGTGTTAGTGAGGATTTGGAGAAATTGGAACCTTCATATATTGCTGGTAGGATTGTAAAATGGTGCAGCCACTTGGGAAATCAGATTTGCAATTCCTCAAGTGGTTAAACATAGAGTTACTATATAAGCTAACAATTCCACTGCTAAGTATATACTCAAGAGAATTGAAAACATGTGTCCACACAAAATTTATACACAAGTGTCCATAACACTATTGTTCATAATAGCCAAAAAGCAGAGACAACCCAAATACCTGTTGACTGATGAATGGATAAATAAAATGTAATATATCTGTACAAGGGAATATTATTGTGTTGTGCTATTGGCTGAAAGTTTGTCTCCCATCCAAATTCATATGCTGAACTCTTACTCCCAATGTGATGATATGAAGAGGGAGGGCCTTTGAAAGGAGGTAATTTGGTTTAGATTAGGTCATGAAGGTCGTGAGCCCCCATGTTGGAATTAATGCCCTTATAAGAAAAGGAAGAGACACTGGAGCATCTCTTCTTCACCATGTCAGGATATAGTGAAAAGGAGCAATAGTGACAATGGTAGCAATTCGTAATTGCTGAAATCCCTTGTCCTAACTACTGAAATCCCTATAAATTAGTAGTGGCAAATGTTATGGGGCTATTTTAAAGTGTTTTCTTAAATTTATTTGATTAAGGAAATAAAAACAGAGCATAAAAATTTACCATTTTAACTATTTTTAAGTGTACAATTCAGTGGCGTTAAATACATTCACCTTGTTATAAACAAGGCTACTTTTTGAAATGTATCTTACTTGGTCACCTTTTTCCTTCAAAATAGAAAAGTGACACTCAACATCCTCCCACACGCAGTTCAGTGACATCAATGTTCCTGTAGAGAGAACCCCGACACCAATACGGTAATTCTGAATTACTTCATCTACTACTTCTTAGGTAGGTTGTATGAAGTCTAGATTAGCAAATTCTGGATGAAAAAGATTTCAGGTCCCAAGGATCTGTCATAACGAATGTCAGTGGAAAATTCTTTCTTCAAGATTGCCTTGATTCCAGTATACTGTTTAATCCACTTGGCTCTTCTGGGTCATACTTGCTAAATTCTTTTACTAAATCAGGGCAGACCTAACTATAGCACTTCTTTACTTCCATAACTGTTTCCAGGGATTGCTCTAGAGGAATTCGTGCTTCTCAGCCTCTCAGCAGGTGCTGAATGAAATATGTTATAGCTCATCCTGAGATTGGAATGTGCTTACCACAGCTGTTGATCACATGTCCTTCAGCCACAGGAAGGACAGCAGTGATGCCCTCTTCACTATCAGGTATCACACCAGTCACACCATATCAATTTTCTTACCTTTTTTTAAAGTTTATTTATTTAGAGAAAGAGAGAGAGAGAGAGAGAGAGAGAGAGAGAGAGAGAGAGAGCACGCAAGTGTATGAGCAGGGGAGAGACAGAGAGCAAAGGAAAGAGAATCCCAAGCAGGCTCTGCACTGTCAGTGTGGAACCCAATGCAGGGCTCAAACCCACAAACAGATCATGACCTGAGCCAAAGTCAAGAGTTGGATGCTTAACCAACTGAGCCACCCAGGCACCCCAATTTTCTTACTTGTGTTGATGCTCAGGATGTTGTCAATGCAAGAACAGCTGCATGGTTATGTACAAGTCCGGAGTTTTGAAGGGCTCAAATGTTATTTCGGCAGTGTATTCTGTTCTCTGGAGCATTTAGTGGAGGTTTAAACAAAGAAAAGTTAATGACCTTCAAATCCTGCTGTGTTAAAAGGCCACTTGCTTCATAGACCTTTCCATCCAGTGATGGCCTTCAGCAATACTGTGGTGGGTTGGCCACTTCATGGTGCAAGTTGCTTTTTCTATTACTTAATGCCAAATAAAGAAATCTAGGCTCACAATGCCTTTTCCCAGGAAGCTAAGATGGCCATAGATGCCCATGTCCCAGTCAGATCCAGGCTGGTCCACAGCCAGAGTATTCTGTATAATTGTTTTGAATGGAAGTTATAAGGGAAGCAGGATAGCACTTTGATTTCCAGGTTATTGTTTGCATCATTACTTGTTTTTTTAAAACATATTTTTTGTTTTTTCAAATTTTTATTTAAATTCTAGTTAACATATAGTGTGATATTGTTTTCAGGAGTAGAATTTAGTAATTCATCACTTACATATAACACACAAGTGCCCTCCTTTATACCTGTCACTCATTTTACCCATTCCCCTGCCTACCTCCCTTCCAGAAACCCCCAGATTGTTCTCTGTGGTTAATAATCTCTTGTGGTTTGCCTCCTTCTTTCTTTTTTTCCTTCCTTCTTCTATGTTCATCTGTTTTGGTTCTTAAATTCTACCTATGAGTGAGATCATATGATGTTTTTCTTTCTCTGCCTGACTTAATGAAAAGGGCCCAAGTATCCATTGACTGATAAATGGATAAAGAAGATATGGTATATATATATAAAATGGAATATTACTCAGCTATCAAAAAGAATGATATATTGCCATTTGCAACAATGTGGATGGAGCAAGAGTATATTATGCTAAATGAAATGTCAGTTACTACTTGTTTTAAAATACCTTAAAGTCAAGCCTGGCCTAGACAAAGGTGTTACCCTATATTTTGACAGGAGTCTAATACAGGTAGATTAGAAATAAATTTGGAAAGAACCAAATAGAGGCTGCACTGAGGCTAAGATCACTTAGGAGAATAAAAGGGATGGAGATGAATGAAACCATGAACAATGCAACCCAAGTGTGGTCAGAAATGCAATGTGAAGGTTGAATATACTATGGAAGGTGATGTGTCTGGAGGAAGACTGGGAAAGACACATGTGAGGGCAAGTGGCATAGTGCAGAGCTCACCGCAACAACTGTATTTTAATGAATTAGCTCTCTGGGCAATGCTCCTAAACACAGGTGCACGTCTGAATGACCCACATGGTTAAAATAAATAGTTGTCTGGGTTCCACTTGACTCCTATTAAAATGAACTTTCCAAGGGTGGCATTTGTATTTTCAAAAAGCTTTACAGGAGATAGGTTGAGGAAGGGCTATTTTAGCAGGAGGAAGCATTCTGCAGCGTTTCAGAAACTAATTTCTGCCTCTGAATAGCAAAGAGGTGGCCTGAGGAATTAATAGTCTCATTCTAACAAAGGGTAGGAATTGTTGTTTTCCACTCAGCAATCAAGACAGATTGGGAACTTTGAGAAAGAAGTTCTGTGCTGCTAGGGTTGTTTAAGAACATGCAGGTCAGAGAAGCCACGTGATGAAAGGGGATAAGAGAGGAAGGCTTTGAGGACACTGAGTGGACCAGAAGCAGCAGGTGGGTTTCTGCCACTGGCCTGTTGCTGGAGGCAGTTTCTCAGCGGAGGAGGGTAGCTCTCCAGAGCTGGGTTATGGGGATTGGTGCACAGACCATGTAGTCTGATACAGAATAAGACTGAGTGGAAAAAGCCAAAACAGGCACAGAAATTGGTTCGAGTCTGACTCTGGGGCTAAAGAGGAAACTTTTGTTGTCTTGACTTGATCCCTAGGAAAGAAGGATTGGTGACCAAAGTGAGGATCACAATAGGGTACTATGTGTTTTTACTGAGTTGTGGGTGCATACACTGCTTTAAAAATTTGGATATCAATGTACTCATTGTTTTTATTGTAATTACATTAAGAGAGAGTGCACTAAAATCTCCATGAAGTCAGAGACTTTGTTTATTTTGTTCTCTGCTCTATTCTCAGTATCTAGAAAAGTGCCTAGTACACAGTAGATGCTTTTAGATGCTCAATACATGTGCAATGAATCCATCATTTCAAAGATGAAATTAAGATTAGCAGGAATATCTGAACCCATATGGGTTCTCTCTTGTCCCCTTAAAATGGCAAATACAAAATTGGTATTGAAGTTTGGTCTTAAGTTAGTTGTTTATTGGTAGGAGTTAGCTTCTTAATCCTTCCTCTTCAGTTAAAGTCAATTGTTATATCCTTTATTCATACTAAGTATGATGTCAAGTACTTCGATATTACTTTTCTAAATTGAAGACATGATAGCTTAGTATGGTGTTTGAATAATCATTTGTATAATGGGGAGAGGCTTCTTTTTCAACAATAGATTGTTTTGCTTTGAAATCCTTATATTCAAAATTTTGAGATATCATGTGAAAAGTGATTTGGCATACATTAGAACTCTAGAGAGAGAATGAAACTCTTAGTAGAAAAAAGAGGCTATCTATGGGCACACACAGGATAGAATCTATGTTTCTCCGTTTCTCCCTTCCTCTTCTGTTTTTTGAAGAAGTGGCAAAGAATGATTCATTTTTCACCCTGGCTCTGAAGGCTATGTTGTATGTATTGGCCTTTCCTCCTCTTGCTCATGAAGAAGTCATTCTAACAGTAACTATGATCTTATAGCATCCTTAGTGTTTGATTTGATTCTGGGGAGAATAAAGTAGGTGCCACTCAACAGTCAAACAGCATGCAACAGCATTTCATATATTAGCCTAATTGTCTGTGGACAAAGTTGGCCATAACTTCCAAATATTTTGTAGGTTGGCCACCCAGAGAACATGGTGGGGCACACACATGCACAGGAAAGCACCACTAAGAGTCAGGCACTCAGGACCAGGCAGGTCATGGTCACCAGCCACTGGCAGGCTTTGGCAAAAGCATCCATTGTCAATTCCAACCTTGGGGGTTTGCTTTGTGTTCGGAACCTACATCAAACACACTGTTGCAGTCAAGCAGAATGCTGTAGTTGGCTTCATGGAAATGTTTTCTTGCACTTCTCTGACACATATAAATGAGGTGAAAATCATATTTTACATTCTTCAGAGCCTGAAATATAAAGATTATAAGGGATGGGTGTGATCATAACATAGAAGCTCTTGAAAACACATTCTGTAGCTGAAACCCAATCATTTTCTTCCTGTGAATGAATTATCTAGCATTATGAGTTTCTGAAAAGCCTATACAACCAGCCTTACATCTTCTTCTGTTGTTTTTAGTTTAAAGTTGTTGTGACATTTACTCCCTATTTTCCTTTCAAATGGGAAAACTGGCGAAAACACTTTGTAAGCTATGATGTGTCATTCACGTTTAAACTACCATGATTTCCAAGGGTTTGAAAATTGCATTTGGCACTGTTTACAAAAAGGATTGTTTTAGTTCTTATAATTATGTTTCTGGTTGTATTTCACCCAGCAGATGTCCCTTGTCCAGGGCATATATCTATAAGAAGCAAATTAGTCCTTTTGCTTTCATTGCTACATGCTTTGAAGAAAGGGCTTTGTAGCTACCAGCAAAAGGCAGAGCTAAATCTGTGATTCAAATAATGCCAAAGGTACTTCTGCTTAGATAATTGTATGAAGCCAGGTGGGATTAATTAAGGACATTATATACCCATGGCTCAAGTGCCAGCTTTGGTTCCATTCCCATGGCTCCCTGGTGCCACTGTTAATCTCAGAATTTGAGTCACTGGTGGTAGAGTCCAGACTCACCACCACCATCAGGGAACTTTGAGGAGGGTTTTAAGACACCATGGTCCATGCATCTCCCTTTCTCTTTTGTTCACATTTACAAGGAGTTGCTCTGGTAGGAGGAACAGCGCAGGGGGAAACCTTGTGCCAAGGACAAGTGATTGTGAAAGGGCCAAGTCTTCTATGTGGTGGTCAGGATGGGGTGAAGGCTGCTGCCACCACGAGCTCTCAGGCTTGGGGATTTTTTTTCAGAGAGAGAGGGACAGAGAGTGCATGTGAGCACCTGAGGAGAGGAGGAGCAGAGAGAAAGAGGGACAGAGAATCCCAAGCAGGCTCCTTGCTCTCAGTACAAAGCCCAATGTAGGGCTCAAACTCATGAACCATGAGATTATGACCTGAGCTGAGATTGGGAGTCAGATCCTTAACTGACTGAGCCACCCAGGCACCCCTAAGGCTTTGGGAGTTTTATCTAGCTTCTCCTCCTGATCCAGCTCTAGTCCTGGAGAGTTAGGACCTGGATGGAATGGGCTAAAGCCTAACCAAGGATTTGGGGAAATTTGTGTTATGTTAAGGGCAGAGTTGACCTGGGATGTGAAGAAATGTCTGAATCCTGCAGTCCCAGAGGGTAGGTAGAGAGCAAGAACTCTCATATCAAAGGTTGGCAACAGAGAACGGGAAAGATGGAGTAAGCGAGGCAGACCCTGGAGAGCCCTTCTGAGGCACTGATGAAATGATCCTTCAGTTCCTTTTAGCCTAAAATATGACTGATCGAAAAACAGTTTGCCATTTCCTTTAGGGTTTCCTTGCCTATACCTCCTTCCATCTGAACTTGTCAAGCTATATGAGGGCTTAGAGACCCTGGGAAGGGAGTTGTCTTTTCTGCCTCACCATCACCAGGTAATAGTTTGATGCACTTGTTTAAGGAGTGTTCCTAATACTGAGGTCTAGATATCAAGCTTTAGGAGTAGAAAACTTCCATGGAAATATCATACCATGTTTGTATATTAAAAGATTATTTCTAAAGACAAGTACCTGTGTATTAGTTCATGGGTGCAGTCAGAATAATTGGTCAATAAGTAGGAAGGAGTTAACTCAAGGAGTGACCCAGTTTTCCCCTGACTACCAGGGAATGCTCCACGTGGGTTGGATGAAGAAGGCAGGTAATCCTGTCTAATCTCCTAGACAAAATGATTCTGGACCTCCCAGTAGATACACTAATGATATGTACTTGCAGGAGGATCTTTTCTATGGACTACTCTTCACAGGATGTCCTTGAAAATTGACCTGAAAGCTCAGGTATAAAACAGAGATGTTTCCTGTCTCACATTTGGTCTTTCATCCATTTTGAATTTCTTTTTGTGTATGGTGCAAGAAAGTGGTCTAGTTTCATTTTTCTACATGTTGCTGTCCTGTTCTCCCAGCACCATTTGCTAAAGAGACTGTCTTTTTTTTTCCATTGGATACTCTTTCCTGCTTTGTCAAAGATTAGTTGGGCATATATTTGTGAGTCCAATTCTGGGGTCTCTATTCTATTCCATTGGTCTATGTATCTGTTTTTGTGCTAATAACATACTGTCTTGATGATTATAGCTTTGTAGTAGAGGCTAAAGTCTGGGATTGTGATGCCTCCCACTTTGGTTTTCTTCTTCAGTATTACTTTGGCTATTAGGGGTCTTTTGTGTTTCCATACAAATTTTAGGATTGTTTGTTCTAGCTTTGAGAAGAATGCTAGTAAATTTTGATTGGGATTGAATTGAATGTGTAGATTTCTTTGGGTAGTATTGACATTGTTTTTACCATTTTATTTAATTAATTTATTTAATTTATATCCACATTAGTTAGCATATAATGCAACAACACTTTCAGGAATATATTTCTTAATGCCCCTTACCCATTTAGCCCATCTTTCCTCCCACAACTCCTCCAGTAACCCTCTGTTTATTCTCCATATTTAAGAGTCTCTTATGTTTTGTCCCCCTCCCTGGTTTTATATTATTTTTGCTTCCCTTCCCTTATGTTCATTTGTTTTGTATCTTAAAGTCCTCATCTGAGTGAAGTCATGATATTTGTCTTTCTCTGACTAATTTCGCTTAGCACTATACCCTGTAGTTCCATTCACATAGTTGCAAATGACAAGATTTCATTCTTTTTGATTGCTGAGTAATACTCCAGTGTGTGTGTGTGT
Source organism: Panthera pardus (assembly GCF_024362965.1). Lineage (NCBI taxonomy): Eukaryota > Metazoa > Chordata > Mammalia > Carnivora > Felidae > Panthera > Panthera pardus. Next base: position 48,486,612 of record NW_026526721.1, on the reverse strand, counting down.
GTGTGTGTGTGTGTGTGTGTGTGCGTGCACATCTTTATCCATTCATCCATCGATGTACTCTTGGGCTCTTTCCATAATTTGGCTATTGTTGATAGTGTTGCTATAAACCTTGGGGTGCATGTGCCCCTTCAAAACATCATACATGTATCCCTTGGATAGATACCTAGTAGTGCAATTGCTGGGTTGTAGGGTTGTTCTATTTTTAATTTTTTGAGGAATACTGTTTTCCAGACTGGCTGCACCAGTTTGCATTCCCACCAACAATACAAAAGAGATCCTCTTTCTCCACATCCTTGCCAGCATCTGTTGTTGCCTGAGTTATTAATGTTAGCCATTTTGACAGGTGTGAGGTGGTATATCATTGTGGTTTTGATTTGTATTTCCCTGATGATGAGTGATGTTGAGCATTTTTTCATGTGTCAGTTGGCCATCTGGATGTTGTCTTTTGAGAAGTGTCGATTCATGTCTTTTGCCCATTTCTTCACTGGATTTGTTTTTTGGTGTTGAGTTTGATAAGTTCTTTATAGATTTTGGATACTAACCCTTTATCTGATATGTCATTTGCAAATATCTTCTCCCATTCCATTGGTTGCCTTTTGGTTTTGCTGACTGTTTCCTTTGCTGTGCAGAAACTTTTTATTTTGATGAGGTCCCAGTAGTTCATTTTTGCTTTTGTTTCACTTGCCTCCGGAGATATGTTGAGTAAGAAGTTGCTGCAGCCAAGATCAGAAAGGTTTTTGCCTGCTTACTCCTCGAGGATTTTGATGGCTTTGTGTCTTACATTAGGTCTCTCATGAATTTTGAGTTTCTTTTTGTGTATGGTGTAAGAAAGTGGTCCAGGTTCATTTTTTTGCATGTCACTGTCCAGTTTTCCCAGCACCATTTGCTGAAGAGGCTGTCTTTATTCCATTGGATATTCTTTCCTGCTTTGTCAAAGATTAGTTGGCCACATGTTTCTGGGTCCAATTCTGGGTTCTATTCTGTTCCATTGACGCGAGTGTCTGTTTTTATGGCAGTACCATACTGTCTTGATGATTACAACTTTGTAATACAGCTTGAAGTCTGGGATTGTGATGCATCCTGCTTTGGTTTTCTTTTTCAAGATTGCTTTGGCTAGTCAGTGTCTTTTCTGGTTCCATACAAATTTTAGGATTGTTTGTTTTTAGCTCTGTAAAGAATCGTGGTGTTATTTTGATAGGTATTGCATTGAATATGTAGATTGCTTTGGGTAGTAGTGACATTTTAACAATATTTGTTCTTCCTATCCAGGAACATGGAATATTTTTCCATTTTTTTGTGCCTTCTTCAATTTCTTTCATAAGCTTTCTGTAGTTTTCAGTGTATAGATTTTCACCTCTTTGTTTAGATTTATTCCTAGGTATTTTATCATTTTTGGTGTTATTGTAAATGGGATCAATTCCTTGATTTCTCTTTCTGTTGCTTCATTGTTGGTGTATAGGAATACAACCGATTTCTGTGCATTGATTTTATATCTTGCAACTTTGCTGAATTCATGGATCAATTCTAGCAGCTTTTTGGTGGAATCTTTTGGGTTTTCCATGTAAAGTATCATGTCATCTGCAAAGAGGGAAAGTTTGAGCTCCTCCTGGCTGATTTGGGTGCCCTTTGTTTCTTTGTATTGTCTGATTGCTGAGGCTAAGCAATACTATTTTGAGTAACAGTGGAGAGAATGGACATCTGTCGTGTTCCTGACCTTAGGGGGAAGGCTCTCAGTTTTTCCCCATTGAGGATGATATTAGCTGTGGGTTTTTCATATATGGCTTTTATGATCTCAAGATATGATATTTCTATTCCTACTCTCTTGAGGGTTTTTATCAAGAAAGGGTGCTGTATTTTGTCAAATGCTTTTTTCTGCATCTATTGAGAGGATCATGTGGTTCTTGTCCTTTCTTTTATTGATGTGATGAATCACATTGATTGTTTTGTGGATATTGAACCAGCCCTGCATCCCAGGTATAAATCCCACTTGGTCGTGGTGAATAATTTTTTTTAATGTATTGTTGGATCTGGTTGGCTAATATCTTATTGAAGATTTTTCCATCCATGTTCATCAGTGAAATTAGTCTTTTATTCTCCTTTTTAGTGGGGTCTTTGTCTGGTTTTGGAATCAAGGTGATGCTGGCTTTGTAGAATGAGTTTGGAAGTTTTCCTTCCATTTCTATTTTTTGGAACAGCTTCAAGAGAATAGGTGTTAACTCTTCCTTAAATGTTTTGTAGAATTCCCCTGGAAAGCCATCTGGCCCTGGATTCTGTTTTTTGGGAGATTTTTGATTACTAATTCAATTTCTTTACTGGTGATGGATCTGTTCAAATTTCCTATTTCTTCCTGTTTCAGTTTTGGTAGTTTATATGTTTCTAGGAATGTGTCTATTTCTTCCAGATTGCCCATTTTATTGGCATATAATTGCTCATAATATTCTCTTATTATTGTTTTCATTTCTGCTGTGTTGGTTGTGATCTCTCCTATTTCATTATTGATTTTATTTATTTGGGTCCTTTCCTTTTTCTTTTTGATCAAATTGGCTAGGGGCTTATCAATTTTGTTAATTTGTTCAAAGAACCAACTTCTGGTTTTATTGATCTGTTCTACTGTGGGGTTTGTTTGTTTGTTTTTTTTTTTTTTGGTTTTGATAGCATTAATTTCTGCTCTAATCTTTATTATTTCCTATCTTCTGCTGGTTTTGGGTTTTATTTGCTATTCTTTTTCCAGCTCTTTAAGGTGTAAGATTAGGTTGTATATCTGAGACCTTTCTTTCTTTTTTAGGAAGGCCCGGATTGCTACATACTTTCCTCTTATGACTGCCTTTGCTGCATCCCAGAGGTTTTGGGCTGTGGTGTTATCATTTTCATTGGCTTCCATGTACTTTTTAATTTCCTCTTTAACTTCTTAGTTAACTCATCCATTCTTCAGTAGGTTGTTCTTTAGCCTCCAAGTATTTGTTACCTTTCCACATTTTTCTTGTGGTTGATTTCGAGTTTCATAGCGTTGTGGTCTGAAAATATGCACAGTATGTTCTTGATTTGTGTCCCAGTATGTGATCTATTCTGAAGAACATTACATATGCACTGGAGAAGAATGTATAATCCACTGCTTTAGGATGAAATGTTCTGAATATATCTGTTAAGTCCATGGGGTCCAGTGTGTCATTCAAAACCATTATTTCATTGCTTATTTTATGTTTAGATGATCTGTCCATTGCTGTAAGTGGGGTGTTGAAGTCCCCTACTCTTATGGTAATATATCAATGAATTTCTTTATGTTTGTGATTAATTAACATATATATTTGGGTGCTTTCACATTTGGAGCATAAATATTTATAATTGTTAGGTCTTCTTGGTGGATAGACCCCTTAATTATGATATAATGCCCTTCTTCATCTCTTATCACAGTCTTTATTTTAAAGTGTAGATTGATATAAGTATGGCTACTTGGGCTTTCTTTTGTCAACCATTATAATGATAGATGGTTCTCTATCCCTTTACTTTCAATCTGAAGGTGTCTTTAGGTCTAAAGTGGGTCTCTTGTAAACAGCATATAGATGGATCTTATTTTCTTATCCATCCTGTTACTCTATGTCTTTTGATTGGATTGTTTAGTCCATTGACATTTAGAGTGAGTACTGAAAGATATGTATTTATTGCCATTATGTTCCCTGTAGAGTTGGAGTTTCTGGTGGTGTTCTCTGGTTCTTTGTAGTCTTTGCCAAATTTTTTTAAGTTTTTTTTCCCCTCAGAGAGCCCCCCCTTAAAATTTCTTGCAGGGCTGGTTTAGTGGTCATGAACTCCTTTAATTTTTGTTTGTCTGGGAAACTTTTAATCTCTCCTTCTGTTTTGAATGACAGCCTTGCTGGATAAAGAATTCTTGGCTACATATTTTTCCAACTCAGCACATTGAATATATCCTGCTACTCCTTTCTGGTCTGCCAAGTTTCTGTGGAAAGGTTTGCTGCAAACCTGATCTGTCTTCTCTTGTAGGTTAAGGACTTTTTTCCCTTGCTGCTTTCATGATTCTTTCCTTGCCTGAGTATTTTGTGAATTTGACTATGGTATGCCTTGTTGATGGTCAGTTTTTGTTGAATCTAATGGGAGTCCTGTGTGGTTCCTGGATTTTGACGTCTGTGTCTTCCCTAAGTTAAGAAAGTTTTCAGCTATGATTTGCTCACATAACCCTTCTACCCCTTTTTCTCTATCTTGATCTTCTGTGACCCCTATGATTCTGATGTTGTTCCTTTTTAATGAGTCACTGATTTCTCTAATTCTTAAATTGTGCTCTTTTGCCTTAGTCTCCCTCTTTTTTCTGTTTCATTATTGTTCATAAGTTTGTCCTCTATATAGCTGATTCGCTGTTGTGCCTCATCCGTGCTTGCCGACATCGCATCCATTTGAGACTACAGCTCAGTTATAGCATTTCATCCTGACTAGCTTTTACTTCTTTTATCTCTGCAGAAAGGGATTCAAATCTATTTTTGACCCTAGCTAGTATTTTTATTATCGTGATTCTAAATTTTGGTTCAGACATCTTGCTTATATCTGTCTTGATTAAGTCACTGGCTGTCGTCGCTTTCTGCTCTTTCTTTTGGGATGAATTCCTTCGTTTTGTCATTTTGAAGGAAGAAAAGGAATTAATAAGGTAAAAAAAATTAAAATTAAAAAATTAAAAGCAACACACACACACAAATCAAATAAATGATGCTAGATCGTAGGTATATTTTGGTCTGGTTGTTGAAAGGCACTTGATAGATAGAGGAAAAAGGGAAAAAGAAAAAAAAGGAAAACTTGAAAATTTGAAAAAATGAATACAATGAAACAGAATAAAATGAAATGATGGAAGTAAAATAGAATTTGAAAAATTTACAAAGAAGTAAACAATATAGTAGAAAAAAATTAAAAATATTTTTAATAAAACTTGAAAATAAAAATAAATTTTTTCTCTTTCTGTATTCAAGAAAAAGAAAAGAAACAAAAAAAGAAAAGAAAATTGAATAGATGGACCAGTCAACAGACTGAAATACAATTAAAATTACATCATTTTCTCCTGGAAGTTGAACTGTGAAGCACTTTATAGTCCATCAACTAATCAGGTGGAGAGACTTGTGGGTTCCTGAAGAGCGAGTTTGGCCCAGTTGAGCTGTGCTTACTGTAATGGCTCCATTCTCCACTAGATGCTGCTGCTTAGCTTACTGGGGTGGATTGTTGTGGCGCTCTTAGGTGTGTATGCACATGAGCAGGAGGGGTGAATATGGCGTCACCCTGCTACCCAGTCTCTAGTATCAGAATTCTGTTCTCCCCAGTCAGCAATTGTGCACCTGTCCTTTGTCTCCAGTTTTTGTCTACTCCCTGCTTTTACACTGTCTGTGACCAAGCTGTCAGGCTGCCAGACGGCACCTCCCTCCTGAGTTTTATCACAGGTGTGGCTGTGTTTCCTGACGTCTCACTTCTGAGGGACTGTGGCTTTGACCCGTTCTGACCCTCTGTGGGCAGGTCTCAGTGAGCAATGGCCAGGTGACAGCAGCACCCGGGAACATTTGCAGGACCGTGCTGCTGCTGATGCTTAGAGACTGTGGCTGGGTGCCAGCTCACCCCAGAAAAAGTTCACACAATCGTGTAGCAGCAGCCTTTCAGGGATTGTGGCAAATCACAACACACATCTGGTGCCAGGCTTCACCCATAACATCCTCACTCCAACACCGGTGGATGTGGCCACTGGCAAAGGTCCACTGTGGGGAGGCTATACAGCCTCTACCAAATGTCCTCCCAGCAAGGGAACCACCTCTCCCCGTGTAGCCCGAAGACCACCTGGACTTCACTCTGCTTCTGGGGATTTGCTCTTCCCACCAGAGCACCACCAGGTATTGATCTGCAGAGTTTCAGACTCTGTGCTCCTGCTGTTTAGAGAGTCTTAATGGAATTTAAACCCTCTCCTTTCTCCTTTCTCCCTTTTTAGTTCAGTCTCTGTGGCTGTTTCCACTTTTCCACTTTCTCTCCAGCTGCTTTTGCGGGGGTGGGGAGGTGCTCTTCCCGTACTCTCCTCCCCCTCCCCCCCTCAGTCTCTGTCCTCTCTCTGAAAGCAAAAAGTTTCCTGCCCTCCGCAGCTTCTCTCTCCCCCAGTTCACCTTTCTGTGCTGCATACCTGCTGAGTTTTGTGGTTCTGGTTGTGTAGATTGTTGTGTTACTCCTCAAATCAGTTTTCTAGGTGTGCAGGATGGGTTAGTGTTGATTTGTCTGTATTTCATGGCTGTGAGACACACAAAAGAATTTCATGCTCTTCTGCCATCTTGGCTCCTCCCCCCAGGTAGTATTGACATTTTAATAATATTTATTCTTCCAATCCATGAGCATGGAATATTTTTTCTTTTCTTTGTGTCTTCTTCAATTTCCTTCATAAACTTTCTATAGTTTTTAGCATACAGATCTTTTACATCTTTGGTTAGGTTTATTCCTAGGTATTTTATGGTTTGTGGTGCAGCTCTAAATGGGATCAGTTTCTTTATTGCTCTTTCTGTTGCTTCATTATTGGTGTATAAAAATGCAACCGATTTCTGTACATTGATTTTGTACCCTGTGACTTTGCTGAATTCATGTAGAGGAGAAAGCAGGCAACAACCTTTCACCTCAGCTGCAACAATTTCTTACTCAACATATCTCCAAAGACAAAGGAATTAAAAGGAAAAATGTTCTGGCTTTGAGAAGAATGCTGGTGCAATTTTAATTGGGATTGAATTTGTCAATAATTATATGAAAAAAATAAAAGCAAAAATGAACTATTTGGGACCTCATCAAAATAAAAAGCTTCTGAACTGCAAAGGAAACAATTACCAAAACTAAAAAGCAACTGATGGAATGGGAAAAGATATTTGCAAATGACATATTGGATAAAGGGCTAGTATCCAAAATATATAAAGAACTTACCAAACTCCACACCCAAAAAACAAATAATCCAGTGAAGAAATGGGCAGAAGACATGAATAGACACTTTTCCAAAGAACACATCCAGATGGCCAACAGACATGAAATGATGCTCAATGTCACTCATCATCAGGGAAATACAAATCAAAGCCACACTGAGATACCACCTCACACTGGTAAGAGTGGCTAAAATGAATAAATCAAGAAACTATAGATGCTGATGAGGATGTGGAGAAATGGGAACCCTCTTGCACTGTTGGTGGAAATGCAAACTGGTGAAGCCACTGTGGAAAACTGTGTGGATGTTCCTCAAAAAATTAAAAATAGAACTATGCTATGACCCAGCAATAGCACTGCTAGGAATTTACCTAAGGGATACAGGAGTGCTGATGTATAGGGGCACATATATCCCAATGTTTATAGCAGTACTTTCAACAATAGCTCAAATATGGAAAGAGCCTAAATGTCCACCAACTGATGAATGGATAAAGAAGAGGTGGTTTATATATACAATGGAACACTACTTGGCAATGAGAAAGAATAAAATCATGCCATTTGTAGCAACGTGGGTGGAACTGGAGGGTGCTATGCTAAGTGAAATAAGTCAGTCAGAGAAAGACAGGTATCATATGTTTCTACTCATAGGTGGATCTTGAGAAACTTAACCAAAGACCATGGGGGAAGGGGAAACAAATAGTTAACAAATAGAGAGGGATAGAGGCAAACTTTAAGAGACTCTTAAATACAGAGAACAAACTGAGGGTTGATGGGGGTGGGGGAGAGGGCAAAGTGGGTGATGGGCATTGAGGAGGACACTTGTTGGGATGAGCACTGGATGTCATATGTAAGTCAATTTGACAATAAATTATATTTAAAAAAATAAAACAGATGTTTCATAAATGAAATGTTCCCCTTACTGTGTGAGGGAACCCATAAATTCTCCACTGGAAACCTCATCTATTACCCTGGGCCTGAGAGCATGTGATCATCATGGGAGGGAAGGACCTGGGGGGCCTCCTTCAATGTTCCAGACTTCTCTCTGTTTTGTCTGAGCCCTGGATTATTTGAATCTTTTACATCAGTACAAAACCTTAATACTGTAAGCTTACTGGCTAAGAGCATAATTTGTGTGAATCTGATCCTTTGTATTAGTTCAGACAATAATCAAATAGAGTTAACAATAGAGAAATAAAGAAAGAAAATGCTTCCAAGCACATGTGTCTTTCTCTAAAAATAGACTTTCTATTCTTAGCTTTTAAATTTTTTTTGGACAATTGTCCACATTTAATTTATGGGGAAGAATAAAAGAGGAAAGTTTGAAATCAGATTCTTTAAATATTCAATGAATTTTTTTCTGTTTTTCTATTGTAGTAAAATATATACAACAAAATTTACCATTTTAACCATTTTTAAGTGTGGCATTAAATATATTCACTCTGGCAATTCAGTGGCATTAAGTACATTCACACCACTGTTGAACCATCATTGGTTCAGAACTTTTTCTGAATTTTCAGAACTTTTTCATCATCCCAGACAGAAAGACTACCCATTAAATAGTAACTCCCTGTTTCTCTTCCTCTAGCCCCTGGTAACATCTACTCTTCCTTTTGTTTCCATGAATTTGCCTATCCTAGGTATCTCACTTAAGTGGAATGATACAATATTTATCCCTTTGTGTCTGACTTATTTCTCTTAGCATAATGTTTGCAAGATTTATCCATGTTGTAGTATGTATTAGAATTTCATTCTTTTTAAGGGTTGATAATATTACACACACACACACACACACACACACATCACTTTGTTTATTCATTCATCTGTTGATGGACATTTGGGTTGTTTTCAATTGTGAAATCATGCTGCAATGAAAATTGGTGTACAGGTATCTGTTGAGTTCTTGTTTTCAATTCTTCTGTGTATATACTCAGAAGTGAAATTCCCTGATCAAATGGTACTTGTATATTTGACTTTTTAAGGAAACATCATACAGTTTTCCACAATGGCTATGCTATTTTTACATTTCCACTAGCAACGCAATGCACAAGGATTTCAGTATCTTCACATCCTTGCCAAACTTGTTCTTTCCTTCCTCCCTCCCTCCCTCCCTCCCTTCCTCTATTCCTTCCTTCCCTCCCTCCCTCCCTTCTTCCTTTCTCTTTCTTTTCTTCCTCTTTCTTTCTTTCTTTCCTTCTTTCGTTCTTTCATTCTTTCTTTCGTTCTTTTTATCTTCCTTTTTTGGTGATTGACATCCTAATGGATATCTTAGCTACTTTTTAGTTGTTTTATTATTAAACAATAAGGTTAATATTAATTTACTGCTTCCTAGCTTGTCCCTATGAGCCGCTGGTTACATCTTTCTAGCCAGTCTTGCCTCTGGAATAGCCTTATCCCTAAAGCAAGACTGCCAAGACTGAGCTGCTTATCTCGTTGGAGGTCTTTGTTGATATCGTTCCCCTCTTGTCACTTCCAGCCAACATTGGAAAATTGATAAGTGAATAATAGAGAAGTCTGCAGGGCAATTTTGAACCACCAGCATAATTTCATTCGATAGAAATAGTAAAGGAACAAGAAATTCACACCAACTTTACAGGCTCTTTCTCTAGTGTGTCATCTTCAGCTCTGACTATCCTTGAAGGTGAAGAAGGATTGACATATCTTGACTCCCTGTTCTGATCTGTTCATTGTTCTGATCTTTTTGGTATGGTTTGCCTTCTAGCTGGCTGAACAGTATATGTGTTTAATAAAAGTGATTTTAATTAATCAATGTGATTATTTATATTTTGAATATAATATTCAGTAAGTTATCACTGAGGAACTTACATTGCTGATTGCTTGAGGCATCATTGTCTTAAAAGTGCATACATATTCTGAATATCACAGATTTTTTTTCGTTGTTGTTAGTAAAAGTAACATATGCTCCCTCTAGATCTTTCAGGCCTGCTTGCTTCTATTACTGATGAAGCCTAAACATTCAGACTACAGTTGGCATTACAGAGATGGAGGACAGGCTGGGGCCTGTTCTCCCTCCTGGGTTGTTGATAAAGCTGTCAGCCAGGTTGTGGGGGCAGAATTCTGGCAAGACTAGTGTTCAGGATTTCTTAAGCTTAGCCAAGTGGCAACTGATATCATCCAGGGGATAAATCCAATCCAAACTCCCTACTACATCAAACACACACATATATAACATTCATTTAGATTCTTCTATGATTTACTGTGGGCTACAGTAATCTTTATGGTATCAATTAGAAGAAGCTGAATGTAATATGTTCTTTGCTTATTATCTTTTTTTTAAATAGAAAAAATGCTGAAGGTCTTAGGTCTTTCTGGCACTTTATAGAAGTAGCCAGTTTTAGAAAATAAATTTAATGGTATTAGAAATAAAAATTTAGGGCAGCCTGGGTGGCTCAGTTGGTTAAGCCTACGACTTCAGCTCAGGTCATGATCTCGTGGTTTGTGAGTTCAAGCCCACGTTGGGCTCTGTGCTGACAGCTCAGAGCCTGGAGCCTGCTTTGGATTCTGTGTCTCCGTCTCTCTCTGACTCTCAATAATAAATAAAAATTAAAAAAAAATTTAAAAAAAGAAATAAAAATTTAGATTCCTCACTTGAGCAACTAAGATTTTGAGTTAAAGTCAAAGTTTCTAGAGATACTGGTGATTTTAAGAGACTCTACAGTGATTTGTCAGATACTGTTAAGTCCCCAGGATCTTGCTATTTATTCAAAGTGTGGCTGGGACCAGCAGTATCACCATCCCCTGGAGACTTGTTAGAAAGGAAAAAATCTCAGATCCTTCTCCAGACCTGTAGGAAGAAGAAAATGCATTTTAACAAAGTCTGAGTGATTTGTAAGCACATTAAAATGAAAAACGTGCTTGTCCAGAAGAGTATTTCTATTTAAATTCAGAGGAAGATTCCCTTTAAATTGAGTCACAGATATCTAAAATACACAAGATGTCCCTTCTCTTCTTTTCTTGTAATTGAGTAAAGGAATGCCCTAAATGTGAATTTTAAATATGATGTAGCTGTTCATGGAATTTTGGCAGTATCTAATTGAAATACTATTTCCAAGGCCTTCTAAATTTCTCTATAATCTATATCAGTTGTAACCATAAAGTGGGTTTTCAGGGACTTGGTCCATTTCATAAAGGTTAGAGTGGCTTATAAACTGAAATACCTTTCTGGATTGTAACCTAATTTCTCTTCCTCCAGAGCCTTTGCAGAGAGACTGAGAGAAGTTATAAAATATATTGATAGGTTATTGTAACATCTGTTGTAACTAGCTTCATAAATACAAGGATTGCATTTATTTTGAAATTTTAGGTTTTATTATTTTTTAGATTTTATGTATAGATTGTGTTCATTCGCTCATTTATTTACAAGTAACGGCTGGAAGTTTTTATTTTTCTGAAAAATATTTTTTCATTTCAGAAGTGTTTTAGAATTCAGTACAAGTAAAATTTGAGTAAAATAAAAACCTAGCAATTGAGGAAAAAATATTTTACTTCTGTATAAAATATATGTTTACCTCTATTACTACTCAATACTGTTTTATATAGAATTTCTGTATGAACTGATCATACATGGAAACATTCCTAGGAAACAAGGTAGTTTGTAATATACTGCCTTTAAATTTTGAGAAATTACATTTCACAATGGTTGCCATTTTCTCCCTTAGGTACATGTACATGATTCATGATTCATTGCATATAATATGAAATTTGTTTCACTTTCATCCCACAGCTTCAGTAAATAACTCTGATATTAGAACAAAGGTTTAAGTCCATGTGTAAAGTCTGGCAATACTGGGGATTGCCTTTCTCGATTATTTTTCCCACTAGAAGTGCCTGAGGATGTTGAGTTACTGAAACATCTTTACCACTTTGCCTTGGAAAGCGTTTCACAGAATGCTTCGCAGAGGAATTGCCACATCTTAGGAGGAGTACATTAGCTCATGAGAGAACTAATAGTTCTCACAGAGTTGCTTCCATGTTTAACAAGAAGATGATGGTAAAATTGTTCTCTAACTCACTTCTTTTGTAGCCATCACCACACTTAGCAAAATTAAGACACTTCAGACTGTTTCATGTGCTAATAATACTGTATTGCAGTCCTGAACATGTACATACAAGTCTTTCCTGTTCTTAGAAATAGAGAAGAGGATATGAGGTCACTTGTGATAAACATTCTGGTCCCAGATTATTCATAGCAGTCATTCATTTGGCCACCATTATAGTTGTGTGTGGGTTTCTTGTTTTTAAGAAAATATTTATAGACACGAAATTGATACTGATTTAAAGAAACTTTCATTGTGTTGTGCAATATACAACTACAGCCTGATATGACTATAATTTTTTGTTTAGAAGAAGGTATGATTCTTAAACCTTCCCAAGAGAGCATCGTGATATTTTTTAGCTCTCAACCTTCCTAATTTCTCTCTCCTGGAAAAAGTTGGGCACCCAGACAAGCATAAACAAATTGCTCAGTTTCATACTGTTAGAGATGAACACAAATTAATGAGACTTCAGTTTGTATTGTTTTTAAACTGTTTAAAATTTTTACCATGTTCAAAGATCCTGGAAATACAGTTTTTTCTAACATGGTGGTGTTCAATGTGGAGAGTGTGAGGCAGTCCCAAATATGAGCAGCATGGAGAAAATTTGTATCCTAGCCCACACCTTGACACTGCTGGTATCATCTGATCTTATATTGATGAGGACAAAATATAATTAATACCTGTTGGGGCAAGAGTGAACTTATTGAACACAACTTCCTTGACTCTCCATGTTCCTATGACTTTCTGGGGTGGAAAGTTATAAAGGCATCAAATATGGGCTATGTGCTCTCAAGTGCTCATCTGGAGCTCAAGGTTCATCTTTGGCATGTGAATATTGCCACCATGTCAAATTGTATGGTCCCAGTGAGTTTTACTTTATTGTTCATTTCTCTGCAGAGGCCACAACATGAATGTGAAACACTTAGAGAACCAAGTGTTCTCTAAGCATTTTCTTGATTGTACTTTCAAAATGGTTTTCATAAGAAGATACACACATTTTGATAGGAACTCCAGAAGTGGAAAAATAGTAGGTCTGGGAGTCAAACATGTAAAGACAGTCAGTAAGATATATTAGTATATCTTGTCCCTTTAGGAACACTGCCACTTTCCCCCTAAGTATGGCTCTTAGAGTTAAATTAGTTTAAAAATTGAATTTTGGGAAGGACTAAGTTGGCATTTGATTGTTAAATATATATAATGAAGCAGGAAAGAAACACATTGCTTTATTTCATGGAATAATACCTGGGATGCTCATTTTCTGTCTTTCTGAGGCTAATAAAATTTTTCTAAAACAGCCTTCCAAATACCACTTTGAAAGCCAAGATTTTTTTTTTTTTTGTTAGAAATCAAATGACTTCTTGTAATACTATTTTATGGAATCTGCTGATTATTTTACCATTTGGGGATAGAGATATAGTCTCAAGAGCTGTAGAAATTCAACTCTACTGAATTCAGATCATCACTTCTTATGCTGTGCTGCTGAAAACATATACTTTCAAATATATCTTCATTTTGTTTACTAAAATCAATGCACAATTATTCAGAAATTGATGGTCAGATGACTGTCTATCTGGTGTTTTGCCTGGATTTGGGTGTTTATATTTACCACTGATTGTTTTTGAGCCTCCATATTGTCCTCTCACCTCTTTATTCTCCCCTAAGATACTGTTAGTGGAAGGAGGAGAATATGCCAACACAACACTTGATATTATATTAATTAGCCCATCTAGGGTTTGATGGAGAACAGGATGAAAATACTAGATAAATTACACATTAAAGAGCTCTTCTTGGAGTGTGAGATGAAAAGTCATATATTAACATTTATTAATAAAGAGATTTGGAACTTTTGCCAGATGAATATGATGAATGCCGATCTGGATTTTATTAATTTTGTTTGGGGTTTTATGATTGATTATGTGTGTAGATGTTCCCAATGAAAGTAAGAATTATATTATCTATTTTCTTCTTTATATTGTTGATTTCAGTTATGCTCTCTTTTAGACATCTTTTCATTAACTAAAATAATAATAATGGTAATAGTGAAAACTAATATTTATCACGTGTGTTAATTCTGGCCAGTAATGATCATATTTTCCATATGTAAATTAAGTAACAAACTTTAGATATTTCCAATAGTGGGGGGAAAATGGTAGTTACTATTATTGCCCTCTTTGAAGAGGTAAAGACGCTGAGGCAAAGATAGGTTTAGTAATTTTCCCAAGATTATGCAGCTAGTAAGGGGTATAGTCAGGATTTAAATCCAGAACCTGTTCCCTTCATCACTATGTTATATAGCCATTCTCATGGGCACAATACACGGTGTTTGTTACCCCTGGCTGCTGTGTGTATTGTCTGCTGGCATACTGTGGATTCATAGCAGATATTGGCAGGGAGATGCTAATAAATAGAATCAATTTCCTGCATTATATTCTTGGAATAGGGGTGATGAAAAATCATCCACATCGGCACATGGTCACCTCAGATCCTCCTGTCCCTCACTCAGATGATTGGCTTATGGCAGGTGAGTCACAGGTAGGCTCTTTGTGGCTAATGGCATGTGTATGGATAATTCTGGTCCACACTGCCTTGGACAGTCTGCTAACGATAAACATGTGGAATCCATGACTCAGTTCCAGCCAGTCCTCCAGCTCTTACTGGGAAAAGTCCCAGGAGATAAAACAAAGATTTTGAAATAAAAATTTTGAAAGGAATGGATTTGGTTTTGTCATTAAGCTTTTTGCTTAAAGATTCACATTTCTTTTGCCCAAGCAGTAGTTCTTGGGTGGGTTCTTTGTGGTGTAAATGAATTTAGAATTTGTCAAATTAAGAATGATAACCTTTCATTTTAATAGAATATCATTCCCCCAACCCCATCCCCTTTTTTTGTCTAGACTAGCCCTTTTGAGTTCACTTCAGCAAAAAGTTAATGACCAAGGTTCAATATTAGCAAAGCTTTGTGTTATGAAGTGTGAGGCACAATCCCTGTCCTCATAGGACAGCCTATGATGGAGGATATAGTAAACATAAAAATGAAGCACCATAGTACATATATACAGGAGAGATTATATCTGACTTGGGAGTGGAGGACCAAAGCTTTAGGGAGAGGACAGAAGTTGGAAACATTGAGGTGAAGAAGAAAGGTATTTTTTTTTTTAATTTTTTTTTCCAACGTTTTTTATTTATTTTTGGGACAGAGAGAGACAGAGCATGAACGGGGGAGGGGCAGAGAGAGAGGGAGACACAGAATCGGAAACAGGCTCCAGGCTCCGAGCCATCAGCCCAGAACCTGACGCGGGGCTCGAACTCACGGACCGCGAGATCGTGACCTGGCTGAAGTCGGACGCTTAACCGACTGCGCCACCCAGGCGCCCCAAGAAGAAAGGTATTTTAAGTAGAGGAAACAGTGTAAGCAAAGGTGGAAATTGCAGCGCATGTTTAGGTAGTAGTAGGGATGAGGCTAGAGATGAGAAGGAGAAGGAGGAAGAGGGGAATGACATAGGGGTTTGAGACAGAAGATCTTCAATCTAAATAATAGAGGTCTTTATTATTATATAGAGTTTGGATTTTATTCTGTTGGCAACAGACACCATTGCAGGGGGTGAGCAAGGAATGGATTTTAGAAATCTGACTAACCCAACCCTCAAGCCTGGATTTTAGGAGTCTAACTCTGTGTGAAAGATGGCTCTATTGTGGAAGGTAAAGTCCATGGGTAATGACTAGTTGAGAGGCTTTAAAGATAGTCCATGGGAGACAGATAATAAGGACCTGAAATCTGAAGTACAATGAGAATAGAAAAGAAGGCATCAACGGAGGTCAGCTGAATGTGTGCCATTGGCTGTGCTGGGGACTGAGAGGATAAAGGAAGGAGAGTGGTCCATGCTTCCTGCCTCTGAGACTTCCAGTTCTGATGAGTGAGATTGTCCACTGCAACTGATTGAAGTAGAAAGGAACAGGGACCAAGTTATTTTGTACTACACCCCCTGCCCAACTTTTCTTTGCAGTGGTTGGTCATAGGGGTCATGGAGGGAGAGATTATTTCTTGAAATATTTTCAGCTCTCTATATAATATTTTTTGAAGGAGTCATGTAGAAAAGCAATCTTTAAAACATTTATTATACGAATAATAAATTAGTAGGGTACAAAATAGATGGAAGGATGCTTGGGGTATATTTGTTTTTCTTATAAAGACAAAAAAATCAACATATTCAACTGTGTAATAAGTATAATAAATAGTACTGTGGGTGAATTTATAATATTCGACCTCCTTTATCTCCTTGGATCACCCAGAAGTTTCATTAATTTAATCTTGCCCATAAAAATAGTTTGGGCCTATTTTATTGAAGCAACTATGACTTTTTCTTGGTGCTTTCATATCTGTCCCTTGTCTAGATGGGAAGGACAGAGACATGCACATTTAAAGGCAAGGGTTTCCTTCATTCACCACCAAAGTTTTTCTGGTATTAGGGAAGATTCTAGCTCAGTTCTTTTTTATCTGTATGTTCAACTTTATGTTTATTCTAAAGAAGTTAAAAATGCAGCTTTCCATTAACACAAACTTGGCCAATCATCTCATTACAGATTTGCTGGGGAAGGAAGTGCTGGTGAGTAGAAAGAGGTAGTTGAAAACAGGACAACCTTGTACTCTAAATTTATATTTCAGTTTTTTTGCTTATAGGAATAATATTGAAGAAGGCAAAGCAAATGAACATTATTGAGAATTGAGCTTATTTTCACCTCATTGTCCTATAACCAAACTTGATGTATAGTCAGAAAACAATGTGTACAAGAAACCCCTAAATATTTAACCTCTCTCTGACAAGTCTCCAGTTTGTTGGCACAGATGAGTTGCCTTCCAATGAGGTAGGCAACTCATATGTTTAATTCTTAGTTTCTTAAACACTCCTCTCAAGATACTCAGCTTTACACATTTTTGTTCCTACTTAAGTTCAGGTACATTGAATATTCATTTCATATCTTCCAAATCATATGTATACATTTCTTTCTTACCCAAGGAACTTATGAGTTAAGGCAAAATGACTTTTCTAGGCTTAAATGATTTCATGGTTGAAGGAAATAGTCTGATGGTTTAAGTAAATCAGTAAAGCCTCTGTCCAACACAAGAAATATGAAATATTAAGTATCAGAGAATTTTCACTTTTCAATTAGTGTTGCCTTCATTAATTTATTTTTAAAATTATAAGTGGTGTACTCTGATTTTACAGAGCAGTCATTAGAAAATGGGCTACTGTTAGCAGTTTCTGGGTTTAATGTCTTTCGTCTAAGAGAGTGAATGATCTTTGAGTTCTGATTCTAAATTCCTAAGAGGGGACTCTTGTAGATCGGGTGTGGTACCAGGTGTCCAAAGATCTACTGAGCCATACCCCCTGGTATTTATGCCTGTAAAAGTTTCTTACTACCTATTGTAACAAATTGCCACAGATTTTGTGGCTTAAACAATACCAGTTTATCAGCTTGCAGTTCCGTTGGTCATAAGTCCAATGTAGGTTTCAGCAAGCTAAGATCAGTGTCATCAGGGCTGCATTCCTTTCTGGAAGCTCTAAAAGAGAATCCATTTTCTTGCCTTTTCTAGGCTCCTGAGCCCTTCCGTCACTTCATGATAGCAGTGACGGGACAAGTCCTTCTCACACTGCCATCTCTCTGGTTCTCTGGAGCTGGGCAAGTTTTTCCATTTTGAAGTGCTCATATGATGGGATCAAGCACACCTGGATAATAAGGATAATTTCCTTATGTCAAGGTCCATACTCTTAATCACATTTGCAAAGTCCCCTTTGCCATGTAAGGTAATACAGTCACAGGTTCCAGAGATGACAATATAAACATCCCTGGAGGGCCACTTTCCTGCTTACTGTAATGCCCTTTATAAGATGACTACAGACCCAGCTGATATATAATTGTGAGTGCATGAGAGATGCAAAGTGATACTTTCCAGCTGATTCCAGCAATCAACTGAACATTGAGAGATAAATTATTGTTGTAGGCCATTAGGTTTTGTTACACAAAACTGCATAATCATACAGTCAAGCTGGAATGAAGTTTCCATCCTTTGACAAATCAACTTTGGCCAGGGATCAAGGTCATTGTATCTGTTAGGTATCAACTGCAAAGAGTAGAAAGTAACTCTGGTTAATTTAAGCGGAGGAATAATTTCTCAGCCACTTGCTTGGAAATTTCTGCAGTTGGTTTGGTTCCTCACTTAGGAATGTTTTGACAATTGTATTCAGGTGCTTTTCAGTCTCTGCCCCCCCATTTAACATTCCAATTTACAAATGAAATTCAGCATCTTCCAGAATTGTAATGAGGATTGAAGAACCAGGCTTGGAGGCTAAACAGCCAAGAACAGTGCCCAAATATACTGTCCCAGAAAGAGGCCAGGGGAGAATATATGTTCCACCATCACGAAAGCCAAGTTCTAGACACGGAATCTGGATTCGTAGCACCAGAGGCGTGGACTGGGTGTGAAATCCAATACTACTGTTTCTCCGACCCCAGAGAGTCAACCCATTTCAGTTGCCACTTCTGAGCTTTTCCTGGTGGAGCTTATTTCCGTGTGTGTCCCCAGCTCTTGATTCAAAGTCCAGAGTGAGTGCATCTGATTTGTAGAATGCAGCCGACCCTGAGCTGCAGGAAGCGTCCACACCTCTGTCACCCCTCACTAGAGGTTTTGGCGGAAATCATTTGGAATTTCAGTTTGGATTTTTAAAAATATCCTGCCTTGTGTTTTTTTTGGAAATCCTTTCTTAATTTTATTAGAATTAGAAGCATATGCAACAATTATATAGAATTAAGTATTTCCCCTGCACTGGTCTCATTGCTATTTCCTATATACCATTTGGCTTTCTTAAATTTTTTGGTAATTTTAAGCCATTTTTCTGGGTGACACCCTTAAGCAATATTTTTCAGGAAGAATGAGTGAGAAGTAAATTTTTTGAGTCCTCGCACATTTGCAAGTGTTTCTCCTTTGCCATCACATTTAAACAGCAATTTGCTTCTGGGTACCTGGGTGGCTCAGTCAGTTAAGCATCCTACTTTGGCTCAGGTCATGATCTTGCAGTTCGTGGCTTCAAGCCCCATGTCAGGCTCTGTGTTGACAGCTTAGACCCTGGAGCCTGTTTTGGATTCTGTGTCTCCCTCTCTCTCTTTCTGCCCCTCCCCTGCTCACGCTCTGTCTCGAAAATAAACAATTAAAAAAATCAATAAACATTAAAATAAACAATTTGCTTCTATATTGAATTCCAGGGTCACAATCCTTGAATGAATATTGTAGAAATTATACCATTTTTGCCTAGCATTAAGTTTATACATAACTGTTCTCAGTTTATTTTTCCTGTCTGTAAGGATGTTTATTTTGTCTTTCCATTTATTAGGTTCATCTCTTCATTTTTGATTTCAGAACTCTCACCAGAAAATATTTTAGTTATATTTTCTTTCAACAATGTCTGCTAATTATCAGGGTGCTCTTTTACGGGGAAGTGTTTTTTCAGCTCAGGAAAAAAAACCCAAACCTGTTTTGTTTTGTTTTTTTTCCTGTGATTTTCTTTGCACAAGTTTCTCTTCCATCTACTCAATCCTCCCCAGAGTCTCTATGATGTGGTTCTCAAAGGGTGGTCCCTCCAAGCACCCTTGGAATTTGTTAGAAATGGGAATTCTTGACATCCCAGAGACCCACTGAATCAGAATTTTGGGGGATGGGCCCAGGAATTTGTGTTTTAACAAACTCTTCAAGTGATTCTGATGCATGCTGAATTTTGACTCTAGCAACCCACTAAACATTGAGAGATAATAGATGAGTGCTTTGAGGTAAAAATAATAGATTATTATTGTGAGCTGTTAGCAAACAGTCCCTGTCCACTGCATCTCCTCCCACAGAGGCATAATTGCAAAGGATATTTTCTGTCCTAGTTTCTGATGTTCCAAGCTAATTTCACTTTTTATTTTGATGAAAATGCTTTTACTGACTATGTTTTTCCTAAGAAATGTGATCCTCTTGCCTTTTCCTATACAACTGACACCTTTCATTTTGAGTCTACAGCCAATAGCCTTCACTGCTTCTGCATCTAGTGGAGATTGGATTGGGGGATACCAGCTGAGAAATTGCATTGGATCATGTTGGGAGTGTTGTTGCATAACGCCCCCTTGGCCAGCTCCTAGTGGTCCTGAACTATATTGATGTGGGGGATGGGGGATGTTCGGGCAGTTGGTCTAACATACGCAATTTTGAAAGTGGTGTGTAGGTAAATTTTAAGTGAAATAATATTTTCACTATCTTATTCCAAAATTGTATAAATTAATCACATACACATTGAAATGCAGGTGTACTACTCAACATCAGTTCTTGGTAGTGTTGAGAATATTACCGAAAGCCTTTCCTAATACTCCCTCACATTAGGTAGATGGGGAGGTGGTCTAAAAGACTTAAAAATTCTCAACTACATTGGTTACTAAAATAAAAAAAGTATACCAACATCAGCTGTGGGTTCTTAAATAGGATGAGTTATAAATAGGAGAAGCATTCATTTCCAGTGTGGAAGAATGGAGAGAATGAGCTATCAGTATAGGTAGTTTGTATCTTAGCTCTGCTACTTGTCAGCTGTGTGATCTTCAACAAATGACAGTATCTCTAAACCTCAGTTTCCTCCTCTGTAAAATGAGGCTAATAATATATGTCTTCCCAGATTCTTCATTAAAATCAAATATGACATTTTATGGAGAGCCGTATAACAGAGTGGAGACTTTGCACTCAAAGTTTGAATGTAGATCTTCCACTTAGTATCTGGGAAAACTTGGGCAGTATCCTTACCTTCTCTGTATTAGTCAGGATTGACTGGAGTCTGCTGCAATAACAAGTAATGTCTACAACTCAGAGACTTGCATAATAAATTTTATGTTCATTCATAATGCAAGCCAGGGAGGGAGGAGGGGAGGCCTCTGTTCCATACAGTGGGTCAGGTTGATGAAGTCTCCACTATCTGCATGTGGACATGGAGGCTCCACATATGCAGTAGCTGGGGGAGAGAAATGCTAGAGAACCATGTGTAGGCTTTTCCCTGCCTTACCCTGAAAGTGACATATGTCATTTTCACTTACATTTAGTCATCCAGACTAGTGGTATTGGCTAGCCAAGTGGTATTCACACTTTGTTCGATTTTTATTTTTTTAAGTTTATTTTCACTTATTTTTGAGCGAGAGAAAGAGGGTAAGTAGGGGAGGGGCAGAGAGGGAGAGAGAGAATCCCAAGCAGTCTCTGTGCTGTCAATGGCCTGAGTGGGGCTCCAGCTCACCAAACGTGAGGTCATGACCTGAGCTGAAGTTGAGAATCAGATGCTTAACCAACTGAGCCACCCAGGAGCCCCTACACTTAGTTTTAATACATGTTATGAAATTGTTCTCATTTCTACAAAACAATATGCTAGTATAACAAAATTTTTGGAAGGACACACACTTATTCATTATAGTAACTTTCTAGGGAATCATAGGATTAAGGGGACTTTCACTTTTTCTTAACCTATTTCTATATTGTTGGAGTGGTTTCAAAACCATAACTGATTATGCAATAAATGGCATATAATTCTGTAAATAACACAAATGACTCAAATTATGTATATCTCATTGTGACCAACTAACCTTGTCATGATGCTGCTAGGCTGAAGGGAGATCAGGAAATGTAGGGGAACAAATGGAATAGTGGAATAGCTGGTGAACTTCATTGCCTGTGCCGCAATCCTGGTCTTGATTTCTAATTTGTCAGATGGGTCTTCTAATGGTATTTACTGGTGTGACATCTGTTTGGAATAACTCCCCTTTCACCTCTTTCAGGTCTCGGCTAAAATGTCTGTTTTTCAGAGTGGTCTTTCCTACCGCCTTGTATGTACGAGCCTCTCTAGCCCCCTCCATTACTATCTCTTCATCATCTTTCTTACTCTCTTTCATTTTTCTTCACTTCATGATTTATTATAATGATAATAAATCATGTTACCATTTATTACCATACATAATACTTTGTATTTACTTCTTTATTTGTTCATGGCTGTGTCTCCAATTTCAGCACAGGAGCCAGAATATAGAAAACACCTGTATGTATCTGTGTCTTTTTTGTTATACAATTTATAGTTTCTTTTGAACAATGGAGAAAAAGTAAAATATTTGTTGAATGAGTGAATGAATACCCCATATGGTTATTGTAAGGATGAAATAAGTATATAAAATCCTTAGCACAATACCTGGAAGTAGCAAGTGATCAATAATGATTCTTTTAAAATTAATAATAATTTTTATTAGAAAAGTATTAGTTTTATATTATTTTTATCAAGCATTGTAATAAAAATTCATAGCATACTTACTGGGAGTCAATAAATGGTTAGCTTATTATCAATAATGGTTATTATCAATAACGGTTATTATTATTCATAATAAGAATCAGTGCATAGCATAAAGCCCAAAAGAACAGGTGCTCAGTTAATGATAGCTGATAATTATTGAGTCTTTTTATCTCTCTGCAGACCGTTCCCCTCCCTCCTGAGTACTGACTGGCTCTTCCTGGGCCAGACGTATTTTTAGACCCTTTCTAAAATATGGAGTGTATTGCTTCCATACACTCCCTTCCCAGTCATTTCCAAATGACAGGAAAATAAACTCCTAATTAGTCTTTTGAATAGGTTTTTAAAAAACTGTTTATTAGTTATGCTTGTATGCACAGTATAATCTTTTGAATTCAGCAATTCAGACCAAGAAAGCATTTTTGGTAGTACATCTTATCAGATGTAGTTAAAGCTGACATTTGATCAAACCACGTGTATCCTCAATTAGAAAACAAAACAAAACAAAACACATCAGAACTTGTCTCTGCCTTTGCCTTTGCCTCTGCCCTACAGTATAGATATGTGTTGCTAAAAGCTACTCTTCAGTTTCTGCAGTTAGTTCAGTTAATGCTGTTAGTTCCAAGCAACACAAGCATTTACCATTCCCAGTTGCATTCTGTTGTCTATCTGATTTTATTATTCCTTGTTCATAAATGTTAGCAGTGTCAGTTTTCCAACTTGTTTTCACTTATTCCCTGAATTAGAGGCTCTCAAATTTCAAATGCCTTGAATTCTTATTCAAAAGAATTATTTTATGAAATGTAAAACAAATAAAAGCTGAACTCTTCTGGTCAAAGACACACAGCTAGACATATGCAGCCCTGCAATTCCGTTAGTTGATTCTGCTATTCCCTTACATTATTATATTCTGTCTCATGATGACTGCTGCAGCTTCTATTTTAGGGGGAATGTCCTGTGTTAAATACTCCTTCTTCTGTGGCTTCATTAGCATTCTATGCATATCTCTGTCAATATTCTTGTCGCATTAGATTTTAATTTGTCCGTCTTTCCCGCTAGTTGATGAAGGTAGGGACTTCTGTATCTCCACTGCCTAGTAACAGGATGCACTCAAAGTCATTTCAGTGACTGGCTCATTGACCGTGTGTGAGATCAGAGGTGTTAAATCAGCCTGAGTGGATTGATTAAGCAGGGGCCTAAAGGATGGACAACTGGTGAAGGACCCAGTAGGGCAGCTGTCATCAGAAAAGTGATGCTTGGCAGAGACATCAGAAAAGTGATGCTTGGCAGAGAGTGCAAGAGGCCCTGTGGGGGACACGTATCAGTCAAGACCCTGACAAGGAAGAGATCGAACATTCAAATGAGGACATTGCCAGGTAGATTTATTTACATAGGGACTATCTGTAAAAGTGTCCTGAGGTGTAGGGCACCACAGGAGATGACCTGGGATTAGTGGCAATTGGACTATTATCTAGGCCCAAGTAGACAAGGGAGGGAACTGTTCCCAGGACCCAGATCGAGTAAAAGAGGCCTTTCTGAGTGAAGTGACCCTCAGTTAAGGGACACAATAAGGCGGGTAGTCAGGGGAATAGGTGCCCTGTCTTACTCTCCTCCCTTCCAGTGATCTCTTTTTGTGATTTCCCACTGGCAGATCCCAACTGGAAGTCTGAGAGAAGGGAGCCTATTGATGCATTCTCTCCAGGTCCGAGTCCAAGGGGAGAAAGCAGTGTAGAGAAAGATAGAGAATAGATCTGGAGGAGCAAAGAAAATGTGTCCATCACAAGGTATCAGGTATGGGACTGAGTCTAAAAATGATGATGAAGATGGTTGTTTGCCAGATTGGAGGATATGGTGGAGGGGGTTATTAGCTCACCATATTATTGCTGCACTGTAAACAACACAAAATGTGGCATGCAGAAATAGCATTTATTTAGCTTCCACGTTTGTGTTTTCTAGGTTGGGCCTGGTTGGGGTGGGCTGGCCAGAGCAGCTTGTTCCATGTGTCCCTTCCTCCTGGGACCATCAATGTCACCCATGGATACTTTTCTCGTGGAGATGACAGAAGTGCAAGGGTGTAAGGTAATTGAGCAAATGCTTTTCAAGCTTTCGGGCATGTCATATGCCATAGTGTTCTATTGATGTGCACAAGTCCATGGCCAAATTTGGGACAAAGAGGGAGAGCTTGAGACTATTTCTGAACAGTAACCCACCAAAGATGTTCCTGCATCTTTCCCAGTTACCTTTTGAATATTGCTTAAGGAAATGTTGACAAATGATTGAGGATTCTCTATGGATCTTGTGGAATTCTCTCTAGCACTATCTCTCCTCAAAGCTATATAGTTATATACCTAAAAAATTTAGAATATATTAGCTGTAGATTCTGGCTAATTTGTGCACATTCAGATTTCCATAGACCCTAAATTAAAATATAATTCAACACAAGAGAGGAGAACAACTTTTTTCTGCATATTCTTGGAAATGTCCATACCACATTGATGCATATAACATTCTATAGCGGGCAAATAAGCCTACTAGCAGTGGTGTTAAAAAATAAAAAGAACCATGGGGCACCTGGGTGGCTCAGTCCGAGTTCAGCTCAGGTCATGATTTTGTAGTTCATGAGTTCAAGCCCCATGTCGGGCTCTGTGCTGACAGCTCAGAGCTTGGAGCTGCTTCAGATTCTGTGTCTACCTCTCTCTCTGCCCCTCTTCCACTCATGCTCTGTCTCTGTCTCTCTCAAAAATAAATAAAACAATTAAAAAATAAATAAATAAAAAGAACCTTTTAGGAAGGTACATGATATTTTGGGATGCATATGTGGCTTGATTTCATCTTGGCAAATCCACTGGATTTAAAGAATGTGTGAATAACTTTGAGTTCCAGGTTAGGAATAAAACTCACAAATAAAAATATTTGAAATTTTGTTGCTTTGAAAGGCTAGAATGTATAATACATTGACATACAAAGATGAATTATTCCATTTATTCACTCATTTTTTTAAAGTTTATTTATTTATTTTGAGAGAGAGAGAAAGCACAAGAGTGTGTGAGTGGGGGAGGGGCAGAGAGAGAGGAGAGAGAGAATCCCAAGCAGGCGCTGTCAGCGTGGAGTGCGAGGTGGGGCTCGATTTCGCCAACCATGAGATCGTGACCTGAGCCAAAATCAAGAGTCAAACGCTTTAACTGACTGAGTCACCTAGGAGCCCCCATTTATTTATTTATTTTATCATTCAATCAGTTGAATTTTATTGAGCACCAACTAAATTCAAACCACTATTACTAGGTCGTTCATTGGTGGTTAAAGAGATTAATGAGATATAATATCTGCCATCAAGAAATTTATAATCCTGCTGGAGAGATAAAATGTAAACAAAAAATATAGGGAAGAATAATGTAAAGACTAGAATATATTTTCTTTATAGCTCACTGTAAGGTTTTAAAAAATAGAACACATGACTTTTCTGTGCTGGGGAGTTTTGATTCCTAATTCAATTTCCATTCTTGTTATTGGTCTACAAATATTTCCTCTTACTCAGATTCAAGATTCATGTTTGAATCTTGATAACTTGTGCATTTTTTGGAACTATATGTTTTTTTCCCATAAATTATCTGAGTTGTTAGTATTTATTTACAGTAATCTGTTATTACACTATTCATTTCTGCAGTATCTGTTGTATTGTTCTGTCTTCCATATTTTGGTTTTTGAATCTTCTCTCTTTTTTTTTTCTTAATGTAGTTAAAGCATTGCCAGTTTTGTTTTTTTTTTTTGAAAATCTTTCAATGTTATGTTATTATTTATTCTGGTGTCTATTTTATTTATTTCTGATTTTCTCTTGTTAATTCCTTCCTCTGCTAAATTTCAGATAAGTTTCTTTTTCTAGCTCCTTGTGGTGTAATTTTATTTATTTGAAATTTTTTTCTTAATACAAGCATTTATAGCATAAAAAATTAAAATAAAAATAGAATTACCATATGATCTAGTAATTCTACTACTGGATATTTACCCAAAGAAAACAAACAAAAAATTAATTCAAAAAGATGTATGCACCCCTGTGTTTATTGCAGCATTATTTACAATAGCCAAGATATGGAAGCAACCCAAATGTCTACACACACACTGAATATTACTCAGCCATAATGAAGGATGAAATCTTGCCATTTGTAACAACATGGAGGGATCTTAGAGGGTATTGTGTTAAGCAAAATAAACTAGTCAGAGAGAAAGACAAATACTACATGATTTAACTTATATGCTGGATTTAAGAAACAAACAAATCAACAAATAAAAAAAAAAGAGAGACACATAAAAAAAACAGACTCTTAACTACAGAGAGTAAACAGAGGGTTACCGGAGGGAGGTGGTACTATGGGTGAAATAGGTGAAGGACATTAAAAGTACACTTTTCTCTCTTTTTTTAAGTTTGTTTATTGAGAGAGAGAGAGAGCGAGAGAGAGAGCGAGCACAAGCCAGGGAGGGGCAGAGGGAGAGAGAGAGAGAAGAGTAACTTATCTTGATTAATACTGAGAAATACAGTAAAACCTTGGATTGTGAGTAACTTGTTCTGTGAGTGTTCCACAAGATAAGCAAACATTTCTAATAAATTTTAACATGATAAGCAAGCGATGTCTTGCAGTATGAATAGTATACAATGCCAAATGTCGCAGGATCACAACTGAGCCAATGGTTCTTGAAATTTGCTTTGATATACAAATGCTTTGGATTACAAGCATTTTACCAGAATGAATTATGCTTGCAAACCAATATATGGAATTGTTTAATTGCTATATTGTATACCAGAAACTAAGACAGCACTATATGTCAACTACTGTAATTAAAATTAAAAAAAAATTTTTTTTTCCAAGTTGGAGTTAAAGTCAAGAGTGTTGGAGCACCTGAGTGGCTCAGTTGGTTGAGCAACCAACATGGCTCAGGTCATGATATCCTGGCTTGTGGGTTTGAGCCCCACAATGGGCTCACTGCTGTGTGAGGCCGGTGTTGGATCCTCTGTCCCCTTCTTTCTCTGCCCCTCCTTCACTCATGCTCTCTCTCTCTCTCTCTCTCAACAATAAATAAACATTAAAAAAAAAAAAGGAGTGTAAACTTGGATCAGTTAGGAAGCCCTAGCAACACACCAAGCAAATGATTAATGTTAAGAGCTGGATTAGGGGGGGCACCTGGGTGGCTCAAGTCCATTAAGCCTTGACTTCTGTTCAGGTAATGATCTTGTGGTTTGTGAGTTTGAGCCCCAAGTCAGGCTCTGTGCTGACAGCTCAGAGCCTGGAGCCTGCTTTGAATTCTGTGTCTCACTCTGTCTCTGCCCCTCCCCCACTCATGCTCTGTCTCTCTCTCTCTCTCTCTGAAAAATAAATAAACATTAAAAATAAAAAAGAGCTGGATTAGGGCAGCGGCAGAGGCGGGGGTGGGGGGGAGATGTGTGAGACAAATTTCACTGAAACTTAGTTCAAGGGTTTGGCAACTGAAGTGGTGTGGGTTAAGGAGAATTTCTTTGACTCCAACAGTTCAAGCCTGGGTGACTGTGGGGACCCTGGTGCCATTACTGGAAAGGGAACTGAGAAGGAAAAGACTCTGTACTGTTTTCTAAGTTTCGCAAATGTTGAGCTTGAAGTCCAGGGGCACATCTATGTGGCAATAGCCTTTTGGCAGTTGAACATTTGACTGGCACTTTGAACAGAGTGTTATAATGGGCTGCAGGCTGAAAGTCTTGCCTGGTCTAAATTTGGAGTGACCAGATTATTTTTGAGTGGCAAAATTGCGAACATTACAAAGACTTCTCAACGAGTAGTAAACCTTTTATGATACAGTATAACACTCAATATATTTTTTTTGATTCTCTTTCCATTTTAATTCTTTCCGTCTCCTCTTTCTGCTTCCTGAAGACCATTAACCAGGGAAAGAATACTTTTCTTTCTTAGGCCCCTGCCCAACTAGGCAACATCCAAACAAACAATATGTTAAATACAATTTGAGATTTGTTCTGTTCTTAAGCTGAATGCATAGGACTATGTATCTCTGAGGTATATGCCTCTGCTCTTTAGTATAGTGTGGGAGGCATTATATGACCACTGTGATGGGGGCCTCTAAACTAGAACAGATAGATAGTATTGCATATTTAATTTCCAACAAAAAGATATTTTGAGTATAAAACCCTGATTTCGGAAACAGTCTGGGTGCTCTTCCTTCACTGTGGCCTCTGCTCTGAGCCATTGTCTGCCCAAACCCAACTGTTTAGAGCTTTGCTTTCCATTTTTGTCCCCACTAAAACATGTTTGATCTATCAGCAGTTAATTTTCCTGTTTTGTTTTGCTTTTTAATTGTGGTAAAAAATATATGACATAAAATGTACCATCTTAAACATTTTTAACTGCACTGCTCAACAGTGATAAGTACTTTGACATTGTTGTGCAACCAATACAATCTGCAGAACTCTTTTCATCTTGCAGAACTGAAATTTGGTACCCATTAAACAATAACTCCCCATTCCCCTCTTTCCTTCAGCCCTTGGCAATCACCTATCTACCTTCTGGCTTTATAACTTTGGCACCTTTAGGTACTTCATATAAATGAATCATGAAGGAATTTTCAGCATTATCTTTTTGTGATGCTTTTCTGGTTTTGATCTATCTCCTTGGGTGAGATTTGAACTACCCTGTGTTTTTCCACTTTGTGTACCCATTGGCAAGATAAAGGTTTGGCCCCCAGAACCCCACTGGTATTATGCTGGGCCTGTGCTACCCACCCTGAGGGAAAATTAAGTGTCATAAGAGAATGCTTTAGCTGCATGTAATTGCCCATTCCCAATCAGCCCCTCAGAATTCTGAAGCTTAGAGCACTCAGATCTGCCTTATGGCCAATGTGACCCCATCCACTGCTCTGCAGACAGATTAAGTACTAATGGCAAGAGTGCAGTGTCTTACAAATCAAGAGTCTAAGAATGGCAATTTAGAGTTACAATATAGATAATAAGAAAATAAGCACACCAGAGGTTTGACATTTATATTGTATTTTTCCTTTAAAGATAGTAATGTGCTAACCAGATGTTATCTTAACAGTGAGGCAAGTGGTTAAGAAAATTACAGTCTGATGAATAAAACTCCTGTAATAAATGTCCCACTGGATGACACTAAAGATGTCACCCTTGGAAACTTGGAAAGAGGCCTCAGTCACTGATGTTCTACAGTGTCACAGTCTCTTTAAACCAGTGCCATGGTGTGGTGGCTCAGTCAGTTAAGCGTCTCACTTGATTTTGGCTCAGGTCATGATCTCACAATTCATGAGATTGAGCCCCATGTCAGGTTGTGCCCTGGCAGCACAGAGCCTCCTTGGGATTCTATCTCTCCCTCTCCATCCGCCCCTCTCCCAACCCCTGTACACATGTGAGCTCTCTCTTTCAAAAACAAAAACAAACACAAAAACAGAAAACAAGAAAAAAGAAAAGAAAAAAACACCAGTGCCATGGTAGATCTGGGCATGGGATTATGTGGGTACTTCAGAATCGTGCATCCAGCAGGAAGATGAAGGGTTACCTGGCTAAAGCCCATACTGGTAGTGGGAGAATGTATCCTGTGTTTAGAGTTCTCTGGATAAAACCTTTACTACCTGAGCAACCCATCATGTCTGACTAGTTCTCTTTTACCCCAGGCTCCTATCACAATGCCTAACACACAGCAGGAATTCAGTAAGTACTTGCTGAATGATACATCTGAGATCACTTTTCTTTATTTTTAAATCTCCAAAGCTCTAATTTCTTAGCCTGCAATTTGAATCTATATCTATTATCACTTACACTTAGGAAAGTAGCTTAGTACATTTAAACAAATAGTATTTTCAGGATGCCAAGGAGATTGAAGAGGTGCAATAGGGTAGGGGACGTGCATCCCCTGTCTGAGTAATTTAGGCTATTAGATACCTAGGATTTCTTGTGCTTTCTTGCCAATTTAACAGTCTGTTTTTACTACTCAATAAAATGTACTATTGAAAAAGGTAGCGTAAGCATTTTAGTTGTAGGAGGAAAAAGAGGGAGGGAGAGAGACAGATATGATGAGGTTTTGAGGTAGTGGTGAGGGTTTGGAGCTGATGGCCAAGAAAGAATTCTTGAAGACGTCTTTGGTACAAAAAGGTGATTTTATTAAAGCATGGGGACAGGACCAATGGGCAGAAAGAACTGTACTGGGGTTGTAAAGAGTGGCTGCTTATTTACTGTGTGGAGCTGAGGGAGGTAAAATCAAGAGGAAGTTTCTTAAAGGGATTTCCATATGCTAAAGAGGATTTACAGATTACTGAAGGCCTAACTATTGTCAAGCTAAGGTTGCTTTTCCCTCTAGCAAAGCATTAACATTAAAACAGTAGGGAGTTCCTAGAGATTAGGCTATTGAGATATTTGTAAATTGATGGAAGCTCTATCAGTTTAACCACTTGTTTTCCCCTTTCCTTTGTTCTTGGGCAGCCAGGAGTGCCTGAGGAATATCACACGTATTCCACCTTGGGGGAAATGGTTTGCACGGTGTCAGCTTGCTTTATGCTCCCTCATCAGATAGGTAGAGAGACCTGGTTTTAACTGTCTATTTTTTCTATTTAATGGAAATACCAGCCAGTAGAAATATACTGGGGCCAGATACACACTTGATTCAAAGAACTGGTTCACATAGATAGCAATGTTTTTGCAGGGGGTCAGGACCCAGTTTCACTTTAAATTATCGTATTCTCAGTACAGTCCAATCCCCAATATGTGGGCAAAACATTTCCCGGTAGGGACTTGGAAGGAGATTGGAAAATGAGGAGAGAGGCAGAAGTGTGACCCGGCTCCCTGGACCACTGGCCTGGAGCCAGATTCTCTGCTTCTTTCCAAAGATGAAACTGAGGAAGATAGAAAAAGAGGATCTTCTTGTTTTGTTTGTTTGCTTGGTTTGTTGTTGGTTGTTGTTGTAGGTAGTGGTTGCTTTTGGGGATGTGTGGCTACATATCCTCCAAGCAATTATCAGATGTTGTAGACTATATCCTGGGTTGTACAGCAAGGCTAACTAACACTGCTTACCCCACATCTCACCCACTTTTCCCCATAGTCAAGTTCCCTTCTGTGCACAGTGTTTGAGCTGCTTTCTACATCTGTATTATCAGTTTCCCTTGTTAGTTTGATGGCATGTTATTCTAAGACATATCAGGGGAAATCCTTCACGGGAAGTAGGCGCAGGTAGCAATAAGGAATAACACCTTAAAAAAACCTTTCTCTTCTCATTTCAAGTTAATGTTTTTAAAAAGTTGATATCTGTATTTCCCCACTGTGACTGGTTTGGGATCGTGGGGTTTTAAGGAGCTGAAATCATGCCTATGAAATTCTCAAGATATAATGGTTAGAACAAAGGTAATTTATTGAGTCAATGAGAGGGGAATAAAAGGAGAAATCACATAGTCTTTGCCCAGAAGGAATTTTCAGCATAGAGAAAACAGACACACATATGGAACTTACTGAATAAACCTCTATAATATGAGCTAATTGTTTGGTATTAATAATAAGTGCACCAAACAAAGAAACAAACAAACCCCCAAAAGCCATTTTGGATTGGAACTCTGCTGAGGAAGGAAAGCATGGCCAGATCCCAAAACACCTGGTTCAGTATTGGTGCGCCTCCAAAGGAATTCCTGGACAGGGTGAGATAGTCTTTTCCTTCTTCAATAAGATGCTTTCTAGAGGCCAGTGTGGAGTTCAAATTGAATTCTGATAAGTGAAGTTAATGCCTATATCTACGTCAATACATTTCTAGTTATTACCATCCAGCAAAATGGCATGGGCTTACACTAGATCTTTCCAAAAGGGAGCTAATCAAGGAGAAGACAGGTGGGAAGGGTGAAGGTGGGCTACAGAGTGAGAGCTTGTCACCTTGGTTGACAGAAGAGGTGTGATGGTATGGCATCTTGCTGCATAGGACTTTCTGCTGAGGTCTGAGATCTGAAAGACACAGCTGGCATTATGGATAGTCATGCTTTTGCCCCACTCATTTGGGGCTCTATGTCTCTGTTTTTAAGTACTTCAGCTCACTGCTTCTGGGGAACACAGGTTATTTTATTCTTTTCATAATCTTGTTCTTAGTTCAGGCTCTTTCTGTACCAAAAGCTCCGTATTGTAGAATTGATCTTATTTCGATGACACCTCTTTCTCTCTGTCTTATATCTCTGTGATTTAACTGAGTAGAGTGGATGTTATCACTTTTGAAGAAACAATGGCATAACCTGGTCTAGCTTTAAATGAGATGTGATCTAGCTGCCAGCCTCAGCCAGACTTCAACTCTTTTTTCTTCCTTCCTTCCTCTTTCTTTCTTTCTTTCTTTCTTTCTTTCTTTCTTTCTTTCTTTCTTTCTTTCTTTCTTTCATCATTTATCTATATCATCTGTCAACTATCATCTATCTACCTCTGGTAGCTTTTTCTTGTAGGAGCCTATAAACACCAATCTGACCTCTTTCACTGTAAAGCAGTCATTTCTCATTTCTGCCTCCTGTCCATTAGGGAGTAGATTTCTCTCTCTCTCTCTCTCTCTCTCTCTTTTTTTTTTTTTTGGTTCTAAACCAGTGTTTCTAAAACAGCATCAATTCTTTCAGAAACACCTGGGCAGCATATAAACAAGCATATTCCCAGCCCCCAGCTTCACAAAGATCCTGAGAGGGAAGAGCAAGAATGAGGCACTCCATGTGATTCTTATTACACTACAGAGCACTTGAAAACCTGTGCCTGCAAATTTAGAACTTGGCTTGAGTAAGGTTTGTCTTCAAACAGATGAATCAAGCTCTCAAAACGTTTCAGGGATTTGGTGAAGCAGCTCAGAAGTGGAGCAGCTCATAGGGTGGGGTGAGTGATAATCACACGTCAGCCACACTCATCTTACCCCAGTCATTTCCTACAGCCTTAATGGCTTTATACAATGCTTCATATAGAAGCAGGAAGCCACTCTGAACCCACATGTTCCCAGCACTGTCTGAATCATTTCTAAATGTCCTAACCTTTACAATAACCTTGTTGGCAGAGCAAATCAATGTCAGGAAACAGGTAAGCAACCTGCTTTCCTGTGCTGGCGAACATATATATTTTGATAAAACTATTGGCATGTTTAATAGGATGTAATTATTCAAATTCCATTTCACTCATTGGGACTTCCTAGTTGCTTTTGGAATGGCAAAGAGATTTTCGGAGTTTTTTTTCTTGCCTTGAGCTTTGGGGTTGATTTTAATAATAATAAAAAAAACCTTCAAGAGACAGTTACTGCAGTAGAAAATTTGTGTTGTAGGAGCTAATTCATACTTGCTAAAATGAATTCCCTTCAGGGGATTAGATTTAAAATGTGACACTTAAAGAATATATCTACTGCTTAACATGACAAGGAGTTGCATTTCAAGTAGAACTATCAGATGTGAAAAGTATGTTAAAATTTTTTTTTTTAACATTTTATTTATTTTTGAGAGACGGAGCATGAATTGGAGAGGGGCAGAGAGAGAGGGAGACACAGAATCAGAAGCAGGCTCCAGGCTCTGAGCTCTGAGACAGAGCCCGACTTGGGGCTCAAACTCACAAACCGTGAGATCATGACCTGAGCTGAAGGCGGACGCTTAACCAACTGAGCCACCCAGGCGATCCTGAAAGGTACATTTTAGAATATGAAAAGCTAAAACTCACTAATTAATATGGATCCTTCAGGAAGCATTAGAGGCCGGCACATAGTAAGTACCTATAAATGATTATTGATGAAGAGGAAGTGGGATTTGAAGGATGAATTGAGTATCTATTGATTGAAAAACAGCTTTATGTTGACTACAATAACAATGTCTTCTTCATCAGCTGATATTTATGATGTAAAATATTTTCTGATGGTACTTAAGTGCTAAATAACGGTTGTTTATTAGTTGGCCCATTTTAAACACCTTATATTTGTTTTGCTTTAGTAATTAAATATAATAAATAGTGTTGTTGCCTGGACAGCAGCTGTGGTTTTATTCCCAAAAAAGATGCTTTGCTCAGATTGCTATCTTTTGTGGTATCAGCTGGTGTTTTTCATAGACGACAGACAGAAGCAATTCCTCTTTTAATGAGTTTGAAAGTGTTATGAGTTTGAGGATGAAGGTTTAAAGTCATATAAAGTCGTTTCAAGTCGTTTAAAGGCAAACTAGCCTGTCCAACTTCTTTCTAACTTCTCTGTATGGACCGCTGATTTTCCGGAGACTTTCAATAGAGACTCTTGAGGCTAAAGCTCTTTTATTAAAAAAGAAAACAACAAACAACAAAACCCCTGCTATTTAAAGACAATTATTTCTGGGGAGAGTCTATTATTTGTGGTTTTAGGAAGTTGGAATGACAGACTTAGGATAAATTAATTGTAGCTGCCTCTCTACAAAACTTTAAACTGAAGTTCTAACAGAGTGAAGACTTTGAATGAGATATTAATATTTTCTATCCCTCATTTGGAAAAATGGATTTGTGAAAGGAAATAGAGTTTAACACAACAGTATTTTAGCTAAGCAAAAAAAAAGTGCATATGGCCATCGGGGGTGTCTGGAAAGTTTCCAGGAGGTCCTAAGTTTCCGGGAATTGTAGGCAAAATGTGTCAGAGCTGGGTATGAAGTCAGTGTCAGACTTCACCGAGCTTCTTGCTCTTCTAAGTACCTCTGGAGGCAACTTCACCTGTAAATATCCATTCTCTTCCTTGACCGATTTTATTGAGGCTGCATGAACTGAGGTGCTGACACATTCTTGTTATGCTGCAGACCAGTGGACAAAGGGAAGAAAAATAGGAGGGAAACTGTATGATATAGAGAAGCTCCCAGGTCAGGGATGGGCAGAAGCTCTTTAGGCAAGTAATTTGTTCTCAAGAAATGAGGTCTAGATTATGTCGATAGACTTGTACCCATATCGTGTAGTGAGGAGGGTGGTCTTCACAGTAAAGAGTAAAATTGCCTTCAGATACTTTAGAGAAAGTAAGCTGTAGCACAGAGTAGAAACCATTCTCCCACTTCATCTCTGTCACCCCCTTCCTCCAGCCATCAGATTAGAAAAATAATCTCCTCTCTGCTTATTTTAGTGCTTAATAGAGTATTCTGTTGGCCAGGAACCACATAGAAGTAGAAAGCTGAAAACTTGAGATCATAGCAAACCCCAAATGCCTGCATCTTTTTACGTTTTTTACAGAGTGATTTTTCTAGCTGCAGGAGTTTTCTTGGCTTGCAGGGGAAGGTAGAACTTCATATGAGGTATTTCTTGAAGCAACCTTTAATCAATGAGTGATGGGAGTTGGTGGAGAAAGACCCCATCTTGTTCCTCCCTCAGTGATCCCTGAGTTTTGTTTCCTCCCTTTGGTGGCAATTTGGTAGAAGAAAAAAGGCTATCAATGAGGCTGTGAAATTTTCAGAACACAAGATAGGACCTAGGGGAACTAAGATTCTATAAACACTTTATTATGTAATTCACTATCTCTGGTAGGTTTTTAATTGAAATTGAATTACATTTATATATTAATTTTGGAGAAATTTGTATTTCTATAATATTATTTTTTTTTCAAATCCAAGAACATAGTGCGCATCTTTCCATTTCTTCATATCCTATTTTGTGTCTTTCAATAAAGTGTAAAATTTTCATCATGTAGATCTTCATAGAAAATTCTTGTTAAACTTAGTCCTAGATATTTTTTCTTGTTATCGTCCTTAAGAATAGAAATCCTTCCCCATTTCCATTTCTCAGTGACTATTGCTACACAGGGAAAATTTATTGCTTTAAAAAAATTATCTTGTATGTATATACCTGACAAATTCATATAAAATTTCTCTCTCTTTTTTTAAAATATGGTCTTATCAACAAAGGGATTAACCTTGTTTTCCAATGATTTTTATATGGTATTTAATTTTTCTAAAATGTGTGTGGCATTAGCATCTGCAAGACAGTGAAAAATAGTGATGGTAGCCATCATCTCTATCTGGTATTGGTATTAAGGAAAATGATTTCAGTTTTCATTGTCTACAATGATATCTGCTATTGCAATTTAATAAATAGCTTTCATTAGATTTAGATAATCTAATTAGATTAGATTAGATAAATTTAAGTTGTTTCCATTTTGCTTACCATCTGTATTAGAAATGGTCTGATTATGAGTATCTTTTTCTGAGTTTATTGATATCACGTGGTATTTCTCCTGTAATTTCTTGATATACTTTATTATGACAATAGACTTTCAGTTGTTGAATCTCCTTTCACTTCTTGGAATAAGTTCTCTTTAGTTATAATGTATTGTTCTCTTTATGCATTGATGGATCTTATTTGATACTATTTTATCTAGAAGATCACATACAATAGGTCTAAAATAAGTATTTTTTTAGTGATCCAAGTTAGAACCTCTTTGTTAGCTTTACATGTAAATGTATAAATATTTAAAGTTGTGTCTGCAATGGTTTTCCTTCCCACAGCCGCAGCTGAAATCTCGTCCGTTCCTTGAGGCTCACCTCATTGGCAAACTTTCCTTTGTCTTGGCCCCTACTACATGAAATCACATCTTATGTCAAACCTTGACAACATGTTGTAGTGTCAAGGCATAATTTGTAAGAATTTAACGTGACACTTATGTAAGTACATAGTGAGCCCTTGTCAAAAACTTATTTAACTCGTTAATAAAGGAGCTAGCAGGGTAATAAATTGACTCACAGGCCTTTTGAAGAACAGAGAATTCTATAGTTTGCTGGGGATGGCAAACTAACTAAATTGGCTAAGTTAGAGACGAAATGGTCAATATCCTAAAGGGCAGTAAAATCATAATGTTTGGGGTTATTTTTTCCACTGAATAGAAATCACTGGCATCTCTGCTGGAAAAAAAATCTACAAGGTTTTACATAACCTCATAGAATCAATATTAAATAACAAGTCAAAGAAAGGTACATTCTCCCAGTGAAATAAATAATCCTTGGGTGGACCTATGAGATCATGTTCAAGATGACATTGAAAGGATATGCAGCCTTCCTTTTGCCAAATTTCTGTTTTGGATATTTTTTCTTAACAATAGTAAATACTACTTTATGTTTCAATTATTTGTATGTCTGACCTATGTTAGTGTGGTGTGTGTGTGGGGGAAATGCATGGGTTTTGAATATGTTATACACCATAAGGTTTGAATCTTGACTCTGCAAACCCATCCCTTACCCATATATGGGCTGTGCTGTTGGAGAAGGGGTTTGGGACAGCTGGAAGGCATAATAAAAATAGATTTAGGGCTTGGGAGCATCAGGAGAAAGGACATTTGGCACATCTCTGGCATTCTCATATGGTAACAACTCAATATGACCAAATTTCAGCAGCTTCAGGATGCAAATGGGGTCACAAGGATGCCAGTAAGCCAAAGTTCCTGTTTTTGCTTCTAATTGCCTATGTAGGACTTTCCTTCCTCTTACAAAGAGACCATCCCCTATAATACTTCTGGGTTTCTCCCAAAGGGCTGGCCATTTGGTCACAAATCAGTATACAGCCACAATAACCCCAACCTATTCTCCTTCTCCTTTGGTGGTGTTTGCTGTTTCTGATGCCCTTTGGAACCCCTCGTGGCAATGACGAAGGTTGGAGAAGGGAGCATCCAAGGAGCTTTCCTCTGATGTTCCCAACTCCAATATGCTGCCTTTTCTACCACTGTCAGCTGCCTGCCCCCCTCTCCTCCTATAACTGAGTATCTTAACAGGGCAGGTTTTCTGACAAATAGAGTTTGGGGAGATTTCTTTTGCCTAAGGATTGTGTACCTGGGTTCACATGCATGTGAGCTCTTGCTTTAGGGTGAAGGAGATGATTTTTAAAAACTATTATTCGGTTGTTATTTGAGTGCTAATTGGTACCAATTACCATGGATAAAGATACAAAGGAACATTCCTGGCCCTTAAGAAACTAGTTCAAACTATATAGTTTAAGTAGAATAAATACACTAAATAGTTTAAGTAGAATAAATACACTAAAAGGTCAAATAATTTTGCAAAAAATAAGTAATTTTAGGATGTAAACCCAGCAGCCCAAGTAGTTGTGAAGCTTTCAGTGGTGAGTAAAGATCACATTTCCAAGTCATTAGAGACAGCACCAGAATTTAAGGATGCTTTTCTCTCCAGGGAGAGAATTCGACTAGGGTTTATGTACTCAGTGTGAAGAAATTTTTGTGCTTATGTACAGAATATTTAGGGGTTCATGCTGAAGTCTGCCTGCCCCCCCGGCAGGTTTTGGTGGTTTTGTATTGTTTTGTTTTGTTTGCCTGGTAAGCATAGTGTCTTGGAAAAACAATGCAAGAGCTTTCATTGTTCCAGCATGAATGTGTGCCATGTGCCTTGTCTGATCTTGTCTTTTACTCCTGTCTTCAAAATTACAAATATAAAGTTTCTTTAACTGATTAGTCATTTGCATTGTACTCTCATTAAAGAGAACACATTTACAATCATAAAAATTAGTTATAAAGTATGGGGAGACAAAGATGAAGTGTAAGAGGTTTTTAGAGTGCAGGGGGACTCAAAATGGTAGCTTTGGAAGCATTAACCAGAAACTAGATCTGTTCTGAGGAAATGTGTTTCTTTCAGAATTACTGAATAGGATTGTTTAGGTTAGAAGACTGTAATTTTTTTAAAATGTTTATTTATTTTTAAGAGAGGGAGGGGGGAGGGTAGAGAGAGACGGAGAGAGAATCAGAAGTGGGCTCTGTGCTGACAGTAGAGAGCTGATGGGGGGCTCAAACTCATGAACTGTAAGGTCATAACCTGAGCCAAAGTCAGATGCTTAACTGACTGAGCCACCCATGTGCCCAAGGCTATATTTTTGAAGAGAGAGTAAATCACTCTTATTTTTTAAAAGTCTTCCTATGCTACAGATTTGCTGCTTAGTAGTAAGTCGCATCCCCTTTGTTTTCTGATGAAATACTATGTAACTGAAAACTTAAAACAAACAAACACACAAAATAAGAAAGTAAAGGGTTTAGGCCTCACTTAAGATGAACTGAATTAGAATCTCTGGGGTAGGCCCTGTGCTTCCTATAGGTGATTTTATTTTATTTTATTTTATTTTATTTTATTTTATTTATTATTTATATTTTTTAAAATTTAATTTATTTTGAGAGAGAGAGAGAGAGAGAGAGAGAGGCAGAGAGAGGGGTGGGGAGAGAGAATCCGGAGCAGGCTCTACACTGTCATCACAGAACCCAATGTGGGGCTCAAACTCACAAACTATGAGATCATGACCTGAGCTGAAACCAAGAATCAGATGCTTAACTGACTAAGCCACCCAGGTGCCCCCCATAGGTGATGTTAATGTGCAGCTAGGGTAAAGAATCACCTCACTACCCCAACTGCACCATGAGATGATATTATGTTTACTTAATCATCTTGGAAATAATTGGGGTATTGTCAGCTCTTTATCACAGCATCTCATGGTTCTGTGACCCAGGCACTAGTCCCTTATCATAGGCGGGTGGTAGAGTGAAGTAATAAAACACCTGGCCAGGTCCACATACAGAATTCTGATGAATATTGAGTCTAAGTGATAGACTCTGAAATGGTTGCATTACCTGCTGACAGAGAATAAGTCTAGTTTAATTTGTCCTTGAGCCTCGGATGCCTCCAGATGGGTGTTTGCTTAATGGTAGCTTCTGTTGTATAGAAGATTTCCATAGTCAAATATGTCTTTCTGGGTATATAGTTTTTACCTATTTATTACAACTGAGGTTCCTCTGCCCCAGGATAAT
Source organism: Panthera pardus (assembly GCF_024362965.1). NCBI lineage: Eukaryota > Metazoa > Chordata > Mammalia > Carnivora > Felidae > Panthera > Panthera pardus. Next base: position 48,446,559 of record NW_026526721.1, on the reverse strand, counting down.
ATTGACCTATACTTCCTAGTGGCACTTCTCACCATTTTTTATAGCTATATCTTAAATCCATGTGGAAAGTGTTTGAAGTAGTCTGTTTTCTTCCCTGAAAAGTTGGCCAATGTCCCAATGCCATTCATTGACATCTCTATCAATTTCCCATTGATTTGAAATGATACTGGCCATATTTTTTGTCTATATATGAATCTTTCTTTCAAGATTTCTATTCTATATCCTTGATCTTTCATTGGTTCTCAAGCTGTTTTGTTTCTGACTTTGAAGACTGTCTTTCATGGTAACTCATTAAATAAGATGTTGACTTGGAAAGTCTGAGGTCTTTATCACAAGAAGGTATTCATTTTTTTTTCATTTCCTAAGATTTCTTAAAATCTTTACTGATTTTATGAATTTTGTAATGATCATATAGTTTTTCTCATTTGATCAACTGATATGATGAATTATATTAATAATGCCCTAATAGGAAACCAGTCTTCCATTTTTGGAAGAAATCAAACTATGTCATCATGTATCATTCTTTTAAGATTGGGCTGGGTTTCATTTTTCTGAAACATTTTGCCATATAAAATAATTTAAAAAATTATTTGACAGGACCTGCCAATAACTGGTATTGGCAATTTCTATAGAAAATGTGTTTTAAGGTTATAAGAATAAGTGGGTAGTGAGGAAACAGAGGCAGTTAGTTGGCTTTAAAATAAAAGGGAGAAACAAAAGTGAATTTCTTGTTTAATCTTAATACAAGTTATAAATTTAACTTGTATGCTGAAGGAGCAAAATGTTGAAGGTGTAATCAGATGGACTTTTATTCATGTATAGTCCCTCATTCTGTGAAGATAGTTTTCTCTTTCTGGCTGAAATCTTGTTGTGCCCAGGTATTGTCTTTCACTCCTATTTACTCCTCATCAGTCTCATTTCAATTAATAAAATATCAAGAATCAAAAAATAGTCAAAACTACATCAGCCTTTAGTCAGAAGGGTGGGATCTGGTGGGATTTTATTTTTTTCTCTTCTCTATGCTCTTCACCAGCTCCTTTTCCCCAGTCTTAACTTCCTAGTGTCAGCTTTGGATCCCTCTTGGTTTGGAAAACAGTGAAAGAAGAAAAGGAAAAAAAGATTTTTACTTGAGTGGCCCCAATTTATGAGGACCTTGGCTTCTTCTAGCTTTGGTGGATATTTAAAGCTAATGCTCACAGGGTGCTTTGTGGGTCTTCAGGAAACTTGTCCCCACCAAGTACCAGCAACACCTTACATGTAGTTCAGTGATTAATACATTTTCTCCAGCAAGTTACTTAAAATTCCTCCTTCAGACTTCAAACTTTGGGCAGTACAACTTTAGTTTTTTTGTGCTGAGGTCCTCCCTTCTCCAGGCAGCCCTCCTGGGCAGGTTCTAACACCTGATCATCTTTAGCCCCGGAGAAGCATGAATACTGGGATTACAGACTATTACAGACTGAACATTGTGTCCCTTCAAAATTTGTATGTTGAAACCCTACCTGCTCAGTATGATGGTATTAGGAGGTGGGGCCTTTGGGAGGTAATTAGTTTAAATGAAGTTATAGGAGTAGATTTCCCATGATGGGATTAGTGCCCTTATAAGTAGAAACACCAGAGAGCTTGCTTCCTCTTCCTCTCTTCACCTGGTGAGGATAAAGGTGCCATCTACAAGTGAGGAAGAGTGTTTTCACGAGAACTGGGGCATTCTGGCAACTCAATCTTGGACTTCCCAATTTCCAGAACTGTGAGAAGTTCATGTCCGTTGTTTGAGCCACCCAGTTTATGGCATTTTGTTATCACAGCACAAGCTGACTGAGACAGAGACTGTCCCAAATGCAGCTATCATGCCTCCTCTGTCTTTAGAGCAGGGGCTCTGGTGTCTGACATTTATCTGGGGACTCTACTGTGTGTTCCCAAATGCAAGGGATATATATATATATATATATATATATATATATATATATATATATCTCAAGTCTTCATGAAGACTCCCTCATGAAATTTGAGGAGAGTTGAGGACCTCTTCTCCAGGTTCGTATACCACCAACAGAAGTTTTCTCACCATTTAGCTTCCCATTCTTTTCTGAAGTCTGACGATGTTTGGTAAGCCAAGGGTTTACAAAACTGGTTCTTTTTTTTACCTCTTTTAGAAGCCTTGCACAACCTGAATATTGCTCAGGTGTGACAATAATGGTTACCTGTCTCCTAGAACTCTCAGCCAAAACAGACATAAGAATACTATTTTAACATCCTGTTGTACAAAAAAAAAAAATGTTCGTCCTTTTACTTTGTATTAGGTGTTCCAGTAAGGATAGCCTAGAGAGAAGAGAAGGGCCAGTTAGAACATAGGCTTTGAAGGTCTGAACTAGTTCAGTGTTACCTTACCTGACCTACTTCACCTACCATGATGACATCAAGATTCATCCATATTGTGGCCTGTATCAGAATTTCATTCATTTTTAAGACTGAAAAATATTCAGTTGAATGTATGTACCACATTTTGTTTATTCATTCATCTGTCCATAGACATTTGGGTTGTTTCACATTTTGGCTTTGTGAATAATGCACTATGAACATGGGTGTACTGATTTAGTTCTTGTGTTGTGGACTGAATTGTGTCCCTTCAGATTCATGTTGAAGCCCTAATTCAAAATGTGATTGTATTTGGAGATAGGGCCTTTAGGAGTAATTAAGGTAAATGAGGTCATAAAGGTGGGGCACTAATCCTACAGGGTCATGGTTTTGTAAAAAGAGGAAGAGAGCCCTCACCCTGTCATTTGAAGCAGCGAGAAGGTGGCCATTTGCAAACCAGAGAGTTCTCACCAGAAGCTGAACCCCACAGGACCTTGATCTGGGATTTCCAGCCCCAGAACTGTGAGAAAATAGATTTCTTTTGCTTTAAGCCACACCATCTATAACATTTTATGGCAACCTGAGCTAAGACATTCAGCTTTCAATTCTTTTAAGTATATACTCAGAAGTGGAATTGCTAGGTCATGTGGTAATTCTATATTTAATTTTTTGAGGAACCTCCATGCTGTTTTCCACAGTGACTGCACCATTTTATATTTCCACCAGCATTGCACAAGTGTTTCAGTTTCCTCACATCTTGCCAACTCTTTTTCTTTCTTTCTTCCCTTCTTCCTTCCTGCCTCCCTCCCTCCTTCTCTCCTGCTTCTTTCTTTTTCTTTCTTCTTTCTTTCTCTCTCTCTCTCTTTCTTTCTTTCTTTCTTTCCTCCTGTCCTCTCCTCTCCCCTCCCCTCCCCTCCCATCCTCTCTCTTCTCCTCCCTTCCCCTCCCCTCCCCTTCTCACTCCTCCCCTCCCTACCCCTTCCTTCCTCTCCCTCTCTCTCCTCTCATAAATATCTATCCCAATGCATATGAAGTAATAATTCATTATGGTTTTTACTTTGCATTTCCCTACTGGTTGTTACTGTCAATCTCTTTTCTGTGCTTGTTGGCCATTAATATACCTTGGGAGAGATGTCTAAGTTCTTTGTCGATTTTTAATTGCCTTGGGTTTTTGTTGTTGTTGTTGTTGTTGTTTTTGTTGTTGTTGTCGTTGAGTTGCTCTATGTCATTTTGAAAAGAGTAATATTAAAAAAAATCTTTTTATAAAAAGTTTCCAATTTCCATATAGTATTGATTTTTGGGAATTTGTTTGCTATGCTCAAATTTCATTTTTTTTCTGTTAAAATTTTTTCATTGGGTTTTCATGTTTACTGGGAAATTGGGATTTTCATTTTAGCATCTGTGTTATGAAATACTGATGACTGTACTTTCTGGCATGTGTTCTAATTTAGTTGCTAGCTGGATAAACCACTATGGCAAATTGATCAAACCATATTTTAAAAAGATTACATTTTAGCAGTTAAAATTCATATTTTCTCCCTAATTTTTCAAATTATTTAAATAAGGTTCTCCAAGGTCTTATAACACAGCACATCTGTTTCTTACCAAATTTGATGCGAGAAGAGCAACAAAATTTTGTGACCCTTAACTGAGAAATATCTCATAATCACTTAGAATTGTTTTTGTTTGTTTTCGTCTAAGAGTAGATGACATAATAACTAAATTTATTGCCAAGACCAGATTGTGAATTGACCATAGTTTCCTATGGCTGCTATGACAAGTTATGACAACCTTGGTAGCTTAAAGTAGCACAAATTTATGCTCTTGCAGTACTGGAGACCCAGAAGCCTGAAATCAGGTTCACTGAACTGAAATGAAGGCATTATCAGGACCATACTCCCTCTGGAGGCTATAGGGGAAAATCTGTTTTCTTGCCTTTTCCAGCACCCAGAGCAGCATTTCTTGGATTCCTTGTTGTGTGTCCTCTTCCTCCATCTTCAAAGCCAGAAACATAACATCTTGTTTCTAGTGTAGCGATGCTTTCTTATTCTGAGTGTGTGAAATTTCCTTCTGATTCCCTCATAAGAATTCCTGAGATTTAAAACAGTATAGATGTTCCTCAAAAAATTAAAAATAGAAATACCATATAAGTCAATAGTTCCACCACTGGCTATTTATCCAAAGAAAATAAAAACACTAATTTGAAAAGATATACTCACCCCCATGTTTATTGCAGCATAATTTACAATAGCCAACATGTAAGCAGCTTGTGTCCATTGAGAGATGAAGCAGTAAAGAGTTATGGTGTATATTTACAATGGACTGTGACACAGCCATAAAAAAGCGTGAGTACTTGCCATTTGCGACACCATGGGTGGACTCAGAGGGTATTATGCTAAGGGAGATAAGTCAGATTGAGAAGGACAGATACCATATGATTTCACTCATGTGGAAACTAAAGAAACAAACAAAAAGCGGAATTCGACCATAAATACAGAGTACAAACTGCTGGTTGCCAGAGAGAAGGAGGGTGAGAGGATGGGCAAGATGAGCTCAAGCAGGGGTTAGAGAGAGATACAGGCTTCCAGTTACAGAGTGAATAAGTCATGACAGTAAAGGCACAACATAGGGAATATAGTCAATGATGCTGTAACAGCATTGTATGGAGACAGAAGGTAGCTATACTTGTGGTGAGCAAAGCATAAGGTACAGAGGTGTTGAATCATTATGTCATAAACCTGAAACTATTGTTAGCAGCATGTGTCAACCATACTCAAGAAATTTTTTTGAAAAGAGAATACTTGTGATTGCATTTAGGAGACACCTGGATAGTCCAGGCTATTTTTTCCATCTCAAGATCCTTAAGTCAATCATATTTGCAAAGACCCTCCCTGCTTTTCCCCCATATACAGTAACATTCACATGTTTTAGGGATTAGGATGTGGACACCTTTTGAGGGACCATTATCTAGCCTTCCACAACCTTTATAAGGCTCTTGGGAAATTTAAAAAAGAAAGAAAAAGAAGCCATAAACATCATAGATGTCGTGGAATCCTAGTTCTGTAAACAAAGTTTAATTCAAGTTTAATGTAATTCTCCTATTTTAATCATGCTAACTGCCTCACTTTTTCTTTTTCCATTTTATTCTTAACCTCTTGCAGTTTGGCTTCTGCTCCATGCGACTGATAAATGCTTTCAAGTTTATCAGTGACCGTGGAGCCAAATCCTGGTGCATCTCTTTGAATTGTTTAGCATAGATCACTTATTAATAAATGAAACCCTTCTTTCTTCCTTTCATTTTTTTTAAGAGTTTTTTTTTTTTTTTTCAGCGTGAGAGAGAGCTCAAGCAGGAGAGAGAGAGAGAGAATCTTAGGCAGGCTGAGCATGGAGCCTGATGCGGGGCTTGAATTCACGAACCCTGAGATCATAACCTGAGCCAAAATCAAGTGTTGGATGCTTAACCAACTGAGCCACCCAGTCACCTCATGAACCTTCCCTTCTTTAAATGCCAATGACACTTACCTATTAGTTCCTCTTATTCCATCATAATCATTATAACCAGTCCTTCTTGTTTCTTCTTGGTTGTCTTTCATTCTCCTAACCTGTGAAATAGAAATTCTTTGAGGTTCAGTGCATGGCTGTGTTTTTTCCCCTGTAACTCAGAGACTTTATTGTCTTTTGGGTTTAGTTACTTTGTTAACTAGACTTACATATCTCTACCTTTAAATGTGAATTCTAACTATATGCCTGGGACAGCCATCTATTTTCTGCTTTTTTATGGATCATGTGCCCATAGATAACCTGATACCTTCTCCAACCCAGCATTTATAAAAACAAAATTCATCTCTCATTTGTCCCACCAGTTTTTTTTTTTTTTTTTTTTTTTGCAATTTCCATAAAGGTCATTGACCCCACCATTATGTTAGAAATTTGGTATCTTACTTTTTACAACTAGGCTTTCTTATAACATTTTGAATGTTAGTGAAAATAGGTTAAAAACATTTTTTTAATAAAAATTTTTAAAGTTCATTTATTTCTTTTGAGAGAGAGTGAGAGAGAGCGAGAATGAGCCAGGGAGAGGCAGAGACAGTGAGAGAATCCCAAGCAAGCTCCACACAGTGAGTGCAGGGCTCGATGTGTGGCTGGAACCCATGAACTGTGAGATCATGACCTGAGCCAAAACCAGGAGTGGGATGCTTAACCGACTAAGCTACCCAGGTGCCTCTTAGTGAAAACAGTTTTTGCTTTTGCTGTTTTTTAGCTCAGTGGTCTAGAGAAATGCTACTCAGAGTGAGTGGTCTGTGGATCAACAGCACGGAAGTCTGTTAGAAATGCAAATTCTAGGTCCTATCCCAGACTTTCTAAATTATAATCTGTATTTTAACTGTGGTTTGGCAAGCAGTTGACAAATGATTCTGATTTGGGGTGGCATTCAATAACCACTGGCCTAGAGTCTAGTCCAGATTGGCATTGCTCCACACGTAGATTATTCCAACAGTTTCTTACTAGGTAAGAATATGTGGAAATTTGCCTGGAGGACATGTTTAAGGTGAATAGTGATCTAGAACTGGTTAATGGACTTCTAGTTTTTCTTTCCTGTTTTGAGTGACAGGCTGTGTCAGTGTAATTTTCTTGGTTACCTTTCTTTGCTTTTTAAATGCTCCCAGTTCTCTAGACCCAGCTCCTTAAATAGTAAATTTTAAAATAGAAGTCTTGCTCCATCTAAGAAAGTTGGTGACAGGAAAGGAAATAGGGAGATGAGGGAGAGAACTGTGATCCAAAACCTAAATTTGGATTGCAAATATGAGCAGAAATTTTACCATCAAAGAACTGCTGAGGTTTCTCACTAATATTCTGGTTTTTTGTTAAGAAAAATAATTTACATAAAATTTCTAAGCCTTTTAAGTTCCTCTTATCTTTATGTAGTTATAATTCATAGTTTATTTGAGACAATCTCCTTTTTCTATTTTTCATCCATTAGCTAAAGCCAAGGCTACTAGGAGGTCCTTTTGTTGGATTATTGGCATTTGGAAAGAATTCGCAAAGAAGTTGGAAAGAAGAATATCCACTTGATATTTGCCCGATTCCTTCTGTATATATTAATTTAATTAAAATTTAGTATTCCATGAACATCTTTTTAAAAATTTTTATTTATTAAAAAAAAATTTTTAAGTGTATTTATTTATTTTTGAGAGAGAGAGAGAGAGTAAGAACACGAGCCAGGGAGGGGCACAGAAAGAGAGAGACTGAATCCCAAGCAGGCTCCATGCTGTCAGCTCAGAGCCAGATGTGGGGCTTGAACTCACTAACTATGAGATTATGACCTGAGCCAAAATCAAAAGTCAAATGCTTAACTAACTGAGCCACCCAGGCACATCTTTAAAAAAAACAAAAATTGAATTGAACACTTGTCAGTGTTGAGATATATATGGGAAACAACACAATCATACGTAACAGAAACTCTCTCATGTTGCTCACAGTTTAATACGGGAGACAGACCAGTAAGCAGATAATTAAAATAATAATAATGTAAATGCCCAAGCACCCTCTGCTTTTTGGATGTCACAGAAGTTCTTAGTTCTGCTACACACGTATGAGAAGTCCATCAGTGTAAAGACTGTCCTCATTTGTTCTGGAAGAGTAGAATAGTGGCTGCAGGAGCCTTGGTGCTGGGAAAATGGCAGAGTCCGAAGTCTCTGAGATTGTTTTCAGTTACAAATCTTATTGCCTTATTCTACCAGCAAAAACAATTGGAGCAAAGCTCTTAGCAAATCATACCTATTTCATTTCCCTGATTGGAAGTTTGTGTTAGCAATGGGCCCAAGATAGGAGAGTTGAAATGATGTATCCAATCATTCATTCATATGATAATTTAACAGTCTCTGAACCCAGGTAAGATTGTTGAAAGATTTGCTGAAGTGGCCTTACCTCTTTCACCTTTTTAAACTTTTAAAACTTTTTACTAGTGAACTTTCAGGCACCTGGGTGGCTCAGTCAGTTAAGCATCCAACTCCTAATTTTGGGTCAGGTCATGATCTCACAGTTTGTGGGATCAAGCCCTGCATCAGGTTCTGTGCTGAAGCCTGGAAACGGCTTGGGATTCCCTCCTTCCCTCTCTTTCTGCCCCGCCCCTGTTTGCTCTCTCTCTGTCTCTCTTTCTCAAAATAAATAAATAAACATTTAAAAAATAAGTTAAACTTGGGAACTTTTCTAGAGATTAAAAAAACATATTTATTTATTTTTGAGGGGGTGGGCAGTGGGGCAGAGAGAAAGGGGGAAAGAGATCCCAAGCAGGCTCTGCATCATCAGTGAGGGGTTCGAACTCATGAACCCTGAGATCACGACCTGAGCTGAAATCAAGAGTTGGAGGCTTAACTGACTGAGCCACCCAGGTGCCCCTGGAGATTTGATGAATTAGATCGTTGATTCATTCTTTTTCAGAGAAGAAGCAGATCAGGTAATAAAACAAAATTATTTACTCAGAGGTTCTATCCCTTAATGAATAAAACTATTGATTTCATATTATCCATTTAACAACCAATAAGACTTTTGTAGTTTGCCATCCATAAGGTATAAAACCATTGAGAATAATAAAGAAATTGAATACCCATGATCTAAAGAGAGTACAAAATGTTCTTTAAATACTTCAAAACAGATATCTTCTTCCTTCCTTCCTTCCTTCCTTCCTTCCTTCCTTCCTTCCTTCCTCCCTCCCTCCTTTTAGAGTGGAGGAGCAAGGATTATACTTTATAAATTTCTGAGCATTAGTTTAAACTTAAAACTTTCTTAGACATTTATAGGAAGATATGGTATGGAACGAAGTGATCTTACATTTTGGTGCTGATACACTTCAGTGATAGGAATGAGACCACACTTAAAAAAATTATTTCATGCTTCTGCATGTTGCTCTCCAGTTTTCCCAACACCATTTGCTGAAAAGACTGTCTTGTTTTCATTGGATATTCTCTCCTGCCTTGTCAAAGATTAGTTGCCCATATATATAGTCGTGGGTCAATTTCCAGGTTTTCTATTCTCTTCCATTGATATAGGTATTCTGTTCCATTGATTTAGGTATCTGTTTTTGTGCCAGTACCATACTGTCTTGATGACTGTATGTAATATAGCTTGAAGTCTAGAATCATGATACTGCCAGCTTTTCTTTTCTTTTCAGGATTGCTTTGGCTATTCTGGATCTTTTGTGGTTCCATACAAATTTTAGGATTGTTTGTTCTAGCTCTGTGAAAAATGCTGGTGGTATTTTGATAGGAATTGTATTACTGGGCCCTTTCTTACATCATACACAAAAATAAATTCCAAGTAGATGAAAGACCTAAATGTGAGACAGGAAACCATCAAAATCCTAGAGGAGAACACAGGCAGCAGCCTCTTTGACCTCAGCCAGAAGTGAGGAAAACAAAAGCAAAAATAAACTATTAGGACTTCATCAAGATAAAAAACTTTTGCATAGTGAAGGAAGCAATCAACAAAATGAAAAGGCAGTCAATGGAATGGGAGAAGATATTTGCAAATGACATATCTGATAAAGGGTTAGTATACAAAATCTATAAAGAACTTACCAAACTCAACACCCAAAAAACAAATAATCCAGTGAAGTACGGGACATAAGACATGAACAGGCACTTTTCCAAAGAAGACATCCAGATGGCTAACAGACACATGAAAAGATGCTCAACATCATTCATCATCAGAGAAATATAAATCAAAACCAGGATGAGATACCACCTCACACTTGTCAGAATGGCTAAAATTAACAACACAGGAAACAACAGATGTTGGCAAGGATGTAGAGAAAGGGGAACCCTCTTGCACTGTTGGTGGGAATGCAAACTGGTGCAGCCACTCTGGAAAATAGTATGGAGGTTCCTCAAAAAGTTAAAGATAGAACTACCTTTGACCCAGCAATTGTACTACTAGATATTTTACCTAAAACATACAAAAACACTGATTGAAAGGGATGCATGCACACGGATGTTTATAGCAACATTATCAGTAATAGCCAAACTATGCAAAAAGCCCAAGTGTCCATTGACTGATGAATGGATAAAGAAGAGGTGGAATATAAATACAATGGACTATTACTCCTCCATCAAAAAGAATGAAATCTTGCCATTTACAATGATGTGGTTGGAAGTAGAGTGTTATTATGGTTTGCAAAGTAAGTCAGGCAGAGAAAGACAAATACTATATGATGAAGGAAACCTTAAGAGACTCTTAATGATAGAGAACAAACTGATGGTTGATGGAGGGAGGTGGGCAGGGGATGCACTAAATGAGTGATGTATGTTAAGGAGGGCACTTGTTATGATGAGCACTAGGCATTATATGAAGGTGATGAATTACTAAATTCTATCTAAATCCTGAAACCCATATTACACTATATATTGACTAATTAGAACTTAAATAGAAATTTGAAAAGAAAAAAATAAAAATAAAAAATAAAAAATTATCTCAGGCACATATGCTAGTAGAATCATCTTTCAAGTGTATCTCCCATTAATTTAGTAACTGTATTTATAAATGAATCACCACATTCTGAAATGACTGTTGGTATACAGAGCACAATCCTAGGTATGTTATACATGATTGGAAAATAGTCTTTCCCTTAAGTTTATAATGTTCTTGAGGAATCACAACTGAAGTGCAAAACTGTGGAGAACATATATTGCTGCTTGAAAGTGGAAACAATAAAGAATCACTCTACTAAATAAGCAGAAAAATGGGCAATGTTATCCTCAGTTGTGAAGACTTGGGAATAAAGTCCTTTGCTGGTTTGCTCTGTTGAATGTCTACTAGCTCTGAACAGGTTGGGAGAGTTCCAGACTGATGTTTACATGAAGTTGTGTTTATATGACATTTAGGAACCGCTGGCATGTATCTCTTTGAAATTTATTGTAAGCAGCGCAAATCAAATCAAATCTTATCCTAAGTTATGGCAGCTTTCTACTTCTGCTGGGACATTTTAAAAGCCCCACTTGCCTGTCTTAATATAGAACCTCTAGAAATCAGAGGGTGGTAAGTAGAATTATAGAACATCTTAGGATATTGTTTCAACTCTATTTAATCTCATCCTCACCACTATTTTATATCAATGATTTGTCTGGTTGTATCCTCTTAGAATTTTTTAAAGTACATTAATCTTCAGAAAAACATTAGTTTCTGCGAATATAGTGTTTTACAACCTCTCTTAACCTTTGTCTTGTTGTGATAAATCTTATGTCCTTCTTTAATGTTACTTGAAATTTTAAAACAAAATATTGTGGCAGACACTGTTAATAATACCCAAATATTCTCGTACTTTGTGGCATTTCCCACTCTCCTCTGCATTTAGATTGGGGCGTGTGACTATTTTAGGCACCCCCCGTAAGTGTATATGTAGGTAAAAAAGATGGTTTCTGGGCCAGAGCAGTTAAGGACCAAGTGTCTCCACCATCTCTTTTTCTCTTTTATCAATGTAGCTGGAAGAGAAGAAATCCAAGATGGTGGAGTTGGAACATTGAAGAGCTTGGGTCCCTGGGTCACTGCTTGGCCAGCTGATTTGTACTGAATTGACACGAGTGAAAAACAAACCATTGTAGTTAAGCTTCTGAGATATCAGATTTATTTGTTATTGAGGCATAACTGGGAATTACTTAAATAATGCATGAAATATGAATCAGTGAAATGGGATAAAAGGCCACTCTCCACGTGCCTATTTTACAACCACTGAATAGGATTTGGATTTAAATTAGTGAGTCTGAGTGGCATTTGAGGAGTGCTTCCAAAGAATGAAGAATTTTCTGCCTGTGATGAAGATTTAAACTGCCTAAGGAATCCTTTCTTCACTAATTTTTTAAATAAAGTTTATTTATTTGTTTTGAGATTGAGAGATAGAGAGAGGGTGGGGGAGGGGCAGAGAAAGGGAGAGACCGAATCCCAAGCAGGCTCAGTGTTGTCAGTGCAAAGCCTGTTGCAGGCTCAAATCACAAACTGTGGGATTATGAACTGAGCTGAGATCAAGAGTCAGATGCTTAACTGACTGAACCATCCAAGCCCCCCTCTCCACTAACTTTTTTAAATATATTGGGGTTCCAGAATATTGATACCAAAAACTTTTGTAACTAAAAAATAATTTTAAGTATTGCTTAAATAATGAAAGTTATTTTTTCCAAAGATTTACTTTTTATACATTTTTTTCTAATTATGAAATCAGCATATGCTCATTGTGGGAGAGAGTTTAATATGCAAAATAAATAGAAAATGCCCCAAGTCCCTCATAATCTTATACACCAAGATTTAAACACTAATATTGCTGGATAATGTTTCCTTCCAATCTTTTTACTTTATGTAAGTACATGTTCTTATTTTGAAGACTTACAATATTATATTGTTTCCTCTTGATATTTCATTTAACTATACCACAAGCTCTTTTCCATGTTATTTAAATTTTCCTTGTAAATATTGTTTTAGGCTTTTTTTTTTTTTTTTTACATTTTAACTAGGGCTTCCTTAAAATAGATTAGCTTTTGTTTAAGACAATAACTTTGTGTGAATTTTCAATCTATTTATTTGTTGGATTAGTCTTGATAACCACATTGAACTTGTGAGAATACATGTATGGAATTAAGAATCTGTGTGTGTGTGTGTGTGTGTGTGTGTGTGTGTTTACATACACACACACACATACATACACTAAAGGGATTTGATAATTCTAGCTATATCCACTTAAAAAATTTTTTTAATGTTTATTTATTTTTGAGAGAGAGAGCGAGAGAGCAGGGAGGAGCAGAGAGAGAGGGAGACACAGAATCTGAACGAAGCAGGCTCCAGGCTCTGAGCTGTCAGCACAGATTCCAACACGGGGCTCAAACTCACAAACTGCGAGATCATGACCTCAGCCAAAGTCAGATGAGCCGACTTTGCCACCGACTGAGCCACCCATTTGCCCCTAGCTACAACCACTTTTAAAAAGTTGACTTTTATTTTAGAAACAGAGTAACATGAAGAGCAGCACAGGGTTCTGATTTCAACTGAAGACGTATTTACTGAGCACCAACGTACCAAAGTACTGTGAGTTGCTATAGATAAGAAGATGATCAGTCCTGCCCTAAGAAAGCATATGCTCTAGATTAATTCTTAAAACAATGGGTTCCTGCCTGCATGTCTGTTGGACTTGAGGAAGTACCAGGCACTAACAACACTTGGATAAATTACACAAGATGCACTTATCCGAGTGAAGTTAGTACATTTAGGCTGCTTAGCAGAGATTCACAACATTTGCCAAAGAAGACACAAATCTGACACTGTGACAGGAGGCACAGTGCACACGCAGTTGCAGATGGTAATGTTTGAGTGTGTGAAGATCCACTGTACTATCTGGGAGCATTACTCTCCCCTTCGTGTTACAGCCTAGTTTATAATGTTGAATTAGGCTACAGACCATCTCATCTGGGCAAGGTCAGCTTCATGTGTGTGTGGCCAGTGCAGCTGCATAGCACCCATACTCCAAAGGGAACTCTGCGCTTGGGGTTTAATGCTGTTATTGCCATCTTAAAATTCTTAATAATTTGTGTTTGAATTTGTGTTTTATGAGTAAAGTGTGATGGCAGAATGAAACTTACGTGGGGGGTTTGGAGCTTTCACTCATGAGAGATCCCACTTGCCACCACCTCCCTTCCTCTCTCTGCCTCTCCATGTGGGGTTCTCAGCCACTTGCTCCCCTACCCCATTCAGCAATTACTGTTGCCCTTCCCCCCTGGTAGGGGCCTGGGCATGGGGAAAGTCAGTTTTATGCACTTGTGTTCCATCCAGTCACAGACAGGACCTAGACACCAGTGACACCCAACAAGTATCTTTTTGTCCAAGGGAGGATAACATCAAATAGCAAAATAACAACAACAAAGAACCACCATGACAACTGAGAGGTCAAATGAGAGAATGCAGAAGGAAGGGAAAGTTTTTATCCCTCCTTCAGCCCCAGGCTAGAATGGCCTGGCCTAAAATACTTGCCTGAATTCTATGAAGGAGAGCCGGAACAAGAGCCAGTAAAATTACCTACATGTCTCTGAATGTCATACAAACAGACCCTTGGTCAACTCTTTGGTATTGTCTAAGGGCATTAACAGGCCCTTAGTCTAGGATCTATCTGAAAGTATCTAAAATTATTTCATATGACAAATCCAGTATTCATATTATTACTATTCTGTTTATCTGAACTTAATATATTCATGAGGATTGTAACATTTCAGGCTTGTGAACAATCTTTATGAACATAGATGCATAAGAAAACAGTAACATATTTAAGCTAAAAATTGTGGAAAATCAGGTGTGAATCAGCATGAGGGATGGACTTATGAGCCATATACTTTTTTTAAAACAAAATGTGCTGTTTATTCATTTATTCATTCATTCAGCAAATATTTACTGAGTACTGTATATGTAAGAATATAGAATACAGTTAGAATCTGGATATAGGATGGTAAGCAGAAACAATGTGGCCCACGACTTCATGAAGCTCACAGACTAATGGCCAGGAATGGCATTCATAAAAGAACTACATGATTGAATGTGCAATTACAAACTGAGATAAATGCTGTGAAAGAAAGGAACACATAAGAGAAGAACCTAACCTAGGCTTGGAAGTCAAGAAATGATGTTCTGTGAAGATAGTGGTTGAGAAAAGCTGAAGGATCAGTAGGTGACTGGGTAAACAGGGCTGGGGGTGGGAGTGAGGAGAGCATGACCTATTTGAAGAATTCGAATGTCAGTTGATAGAGTTAAGTCAGTGAGAGAGAGAGTTGTGTGAGGTGAGCCTGAGGAGTAGGCAGCGGCCAGACTGTCATGCAAGGGCTGGTAGATCATGCTAAGAAATTTGATCTTCAGCCTATGAACAATGAGAAGACATTGAGGGTGTTTAAGAGAGGTTGATAGAATTAGGGTTGTGTGCAAGGTCAGATTTATGGGTTATAAAAGATAACTCTGCAATAAGGGAAAACAGTTTGGAAGGAGTTCTAGGTGAATGTAGAAAGTCCTGTTAGGAAGCTGGTGCCATAGTTCAGGTAACAGGCAGCCTGGACTAGTGGGTGATAGCGGAGACAAAGAGTTATATGCATTCAAGAGACATTTAGAGAGAAAAATCAATGATGAGTTGAATATAGGCGGTGTCAAAGACAATTTCAAGTTTTTTTGGCTCATATACTTTGATTGTGAGTCTCTTCATTGAGGTAGGAACCAAAGAAAATCAGGTCCACAGGTAAATATCATGAGATCAGTTGAGATCCTCCAGGTGTTCAAGTGTAGGTGTTGAGGAGATATTTGTATATATCGGTGAGCTTTTACAGTATTGGGCTTAAAGATGGGTAATTGGAACCTGGTAGATAATTATGTTCCTGTGTGGGGGACAGAAAGAGACCTTTATCTTGAAAACAAGGGAAAAAATGTGTTTCAAAAATGAAAGACTAATTCAAGGTATCAAATGTAGCCTAACATGAAATAGAAAGAGCTCCGAAACATCACAGTCTTGATTAGCAAGAGCTGCTTGGACAGAGTGATGGAATGGAAGCAAATCAGAAGAGTTGGAAGTAAGAAAATGAAACCGCTTTAAGCATCTCTGAATTATGTGTGACCATTATAGAGAGAAAAGCTGGAGGGGGATGTGCATGGTAGAGTTTTAAACTGAAGAAGCTTAGATGGATGAAACATAGCGGTTTTGATACTATCACTGAGAAACAAAGCTATATGTGTTTATAATTTATTAGAAGGCCCTTGGGTTTCCTTTTCAAATGCACCTTTCCTTCAAACTTTAGATTGTAACTTGAGACCTTTCCAATAGTAAGCCTTCTTTTAATACTAACTCCATGACACTTGTAATAGCATGCCATCTCTCTGGAGATCCCAAGGTGAAAGCTGCACAGAGTTTCATTTACAAATAAGCAAACTGTGAATGTTGCCAAATTGTTTCATAGCAATGCTGCCTGATGTAATTCCCAAAGGTTACGTTGCTGGGTTTGATGAAAAATTGGCTTTAAGCTTTTTGTGATTGCATGTACTCTTTCTCCCAAATGATATGTTTTTGGATCAGGTCACAATGGGTGAGTGAGATTTAGAATAGAGTTGGCAGAACATTTTTTTTTTTTTTTTTTTGCATGCGTTAGGCAGTAAAAATCATAAATAGCATTATTTTTTCCAACTATGTTAGGAAAGAGGCAGTTAAAAATAGTGAGGAAAGCTATGGATCAGCTTTCAATTTCCATGTGCCTATTTTGAGTATCACCTTTGAATGTCACAGGTGCATTTGTACTTTGTTCTCTTTTAAATCTAATTGATGAAGCCTGTGTTTATAATTGTGGTGAATTTTCTCATTCCTTGGACCCCATTACACTTTGATATTTTTCTCCTTCCTGTTGCTACACTTTCTCTACAGGTGCTCTAAGTTTAACTGGGACGCTCCTAAATTTTTTTTCTTTTTTTTGTTTTCCTTTTCCAACTTCTGTAGCTATCAGTTCAACTCTCACATTTACGTAAATGCCTCTCAAGTTTGTATTTTACCACCGATTACTTTCACTTAACTGCATTATATTCTTTTTTTAACAGCATAATAGTTTTATTGGTCACATTAAAATACGTTAACTTAGAAGGACCACACAGATAAATGGTCCTAAGTACTATTCATTTACCCAATATATTGGTAATACATGCATATTTTTATACCTGATTTCTTTAAAGAATGCATAACAAATCAGTTTTATCAACTGATATCCCAGAAACAAATTCAACAGTAGGATTCCATGGCTGGTGTTCCATTTGCTCAAGTTTCTTTCCTTTATGCTACCTTGGAATGTGTTGTTTAACACAATCAGGCTGCAGTGCCCATTTATCTTTCCTTTAGCCAGATTCCTCTGTTAAACATATTGTACATGATCTGACAAGCAGTATAATCTTACACCTCAGCTTTCTCAATGCCTGTTTATGTCTTAGAAGAGTGCTCTAGATTTCTTTAGGTTGAGCCTCCTTTTTTTTTCTTTCTAGTTTAGTCCAGTTAGTTAACATATAGTATAATAGGGGTTTCAGGAGTAGAATTTAGTGATTTATCACTTACATATAACACCCAGTGCTCATCACAAGTGCCCTCCTTAATATGCATCATCCATTAAATACATATCCCCCTCCCCCCTTAGCAACCCTGAGTTTTTTCTCTATAGTTAAGAATTTGTTTTATTGTTTGCCTCTCTTTTTTCCTATATTCCTCTTAAATTCATCAGTTTTGTTTCTTAAGTTCCACACATGAGTGAAATAATATGCTATTTGTCTTTCTCTACTAGTGTCTATTAGTGTCTTTCTGACACTATTAGAGTGTCATAATACACTCTAGCTCCATCTGCATCATTGCAAATGGCAAGATTTCATTTTTTTTTTTGATGGCTGAGTGATATTCGTGTGTGTGTGTGTGTGTGTGTGTGTGTGTATCTTTATATCACATCCTCTTTATCCATTCATCAGTCAATGGACATTTGGGCTCTCTCCATAGTTTAGCTATTGTTGATAATGCTGTTATAAATGTTCGGGTGCGTGTGTTCCTTCAAATCAGTATTTTTGTATCTTTTGGGTAAATACCTAGTAGTGCAATTGCAATGGGTAGAAGACATGAATAGACACTTTTCCAAAAAAAGACATCCAGATGGCTAATCAACACATAAAAAGATGCTCAATATCTGTCATACCAGGAAATACAACTGAAAATCACGATGAGATACCACCTCACACTTGTCAGAATGGCTAAGATTAACAACACGGGCAACAACAGATGTTGGCGAGGATGTGGAGAAAAGGGAACCCTCTTTGCAAACTGGTGTAGCCATTCAGGAAAACAGTATGGAGGTTTATCAAGAAGTTAACAATAGAGCTACCCAATAATCCAGTAACTGTGTTATATTTTTACTGTATTTCCCAGTGTCCTTATCTTCTTCCCTCAGGCCAGTTACCAATTTCCTATCTTGGCTTTTTGTTTCTCTGAGATCACTTTCCCAATTATTTGGGTTCAACCAAGGTCAGCCTTCATTCCTTTTTCCTTTGCTACCAATCCAATGAGTTGTAAAGTTCCTAATTAACTCATTTTAAATAAACCAATTCAAGTACGTGGCATCAGAGCAGTAGAGAACAACTTCTGAAAAACAGTGTTTTCTGCTTTTCCCTTCCCTACCTGCACTTCCACTCTCAGAGGAAATACACTCTAACTTTTTTGTCTTCCTAGTGGTCACTTCAAAAGTTGTAGATAATGTACTTAAACTTGTATTTATTTATTTGTTGACCTGGCTACTTCATGTCTATTGACTCCCAATATAAAAGATGAATCTTTTGATTCTTTATTCCTCCTTTTCTTCTGATGTGCTGATATTTATATTTGTAACTTTAATTCTGTTATTTTTAACTTGTGTTTCTTTAACCTTTGTAAATATCTTTTTCTTGTCCTTCAATTCTTGATATTATTTCTTGATCTCCTCTTTATAAGATGAGAACTTTCCCTTCCTTCTGTCTTTATTATAGTCTTCAGTTGCCTTTGATCTGCAACCACTTCTAACTCTTCTGTGTTTGGTTATCTCCAAAAGTTTATATTCAATAAATATTGCCTACATTATTATAGCTTTATTTTATATATATATTCAAAGCTTGACCCTCACTGCACTTCTTTCTCTCTAGATTCAATGTCATTATCTCCAGGCCCTGGAAATCCATGTGCTTTGTTTCCAGGGCTACAAAATTCTCTCTCTGTTTTTTGTTTGTTACGGAAAATGATTATTGAGTAATTAAAATAGTACATAGATTTTTGTATTTTAAGGCTTGTTTTTTTAGAGCAGCTTTAGAGTCACAGCAAAATTGAAAGGAAAAGAACAAGATTTTCCATATATTCTCTACCCCAACACATATGTATCCTTCCCTATTATCAAAGTCCTCCACTAGAGTAGTGCATTTGCATTATTTTACATTCCTGCCAGCAAAGTATGAGGGTTCTGATTTCTTCACATCTCACCAATACTTGTTATTGTCTCTTTTTTTCAGTTAGAGCCGTCCTACTGGGTGTAAAGTAATATGTTACTGTGGTTTTGATTAAGATTTCTGTAATGACCAGTGACAGTGAACATTTTTTATGAGCTTATTGAACATTTTTATATCTTTGGAGAAGTATCTATTCAGATTCTTTGTCCATTTTTTTAATGAGTTGTCTAATTTTGAGTTTTGAGAGTTTTAAAAAATATATTCTGGATATTAAACTCTTATCAGATATGTGATATTTTCATCTGTGGGTTGTCTTTTCACTTTCTTGATAGTGTTTTTGAAGAACAAAATTGTCTAATTTTAATGAAGTCCAATTTATCCATTTTTTCCATTGTTTTTATGCTTTTGGTGTCATATCTCTGAAACCACTGTCTAATCCAAGGCCACAGAAATTATCTATTTTTGTATAAGAGTTTTATAGTTTTATCACTTAATTTTAGGCCTTTGATTCATTTTTATTAATTTGTGCATATTGTGTGAGAAACATATTCAACTTCATTCTTTTGTATAGGGCCTGTAATTGTCACATTGGGTGAGCTCTGAGATAGTCAAGTAAAGACATGAGTGGGGTCTTACAAAGAATGGCCAGAGAGGTCAAATAATGGCAATTCTTGGCTTCCAAGCTACTGGTTTTTACCATGATCATAGGGTGCTGCTACAGAGCCTCAGGCTGGGAGATGAGAGTAGGGCAGCTTAAAATACCACAAAACTCACTGTACTTACTGAGATCCAGTTATCTGTCTTGAACAAATGCTCCCTGGATTACTGTAAGCCTTCGGTTAATTTCCACAGTTCCAAAAGGTTGGTTCTGGCAAGATTTACCAGTGCTCTCATTGCTTTTATGGAGAAGAGTTTTTCAAATGATCTTACTTGCCATTTTCACTGATAATACTCTTGCACTATTATTATTTTTTTAAATCACATTCTATTTTCTAATGTCTCAGTCATATTTAACTGTTTTATTAAGTCACTCCACCCCCACCTAGATCAGAACCTGTGTGCTCCTTATCCAATTTTTTGACATTCTCCCTGGGTCTACAGCATGAATTTATCCTAGGTTTCTGGGTTAGATTCACTGTTTTCTATATAGAGTGGCTTGTTTTATCTTACTTTGTTCCTCATTTTTCTGAAAAACATTTTCAGGAAATTTCCTGAGAAAATGACATGGGACAAAAGAATAGGTATGTATTCTTGCATTTGTGAAATGTCTTGTTCTTGTCTTTACTTTTTTAAAATTGAAGAATAATTGACATACAATATTGTATTAGTTTCAGGTGTACAATATAGTGATCATAGTGACTCACTATTTATATATATTATGAAACGATCCCTACAATAAGGCTACTTACCCGTCTGTCACCATACAGATTGTTATGATATTATTGATTATATTTCCTATGCTGTACTTTACCTTGTGTCTTATTTATTTTATAACTGGAAGATCATGTTTCTTAATCCCCTTTACCTATTTCACTCATCCTTCCATTCCCTCCCCCTGTGGCAATCACCTGTTTATTTTTCCTCTTAATGAGTCTATTTTTATTTTTAGAACCCACATATAAATGAAATCATATGGTATTTTTCTTTGACTTATTTACTTTGCATAATACCCTCTAGGTCCATCCATGTTATCACAAATGGCAAGATTTCATTCTTTTCTATGGCTGAGTAACATTTCAGTGTGTGTGTGTGTGTGTGTGTGTGTGTGTATCTATCACACCCTTTTTATCCATTCATCTATTGATGGACAATAAAGTAGCTTCCATATCTTGGCTATTATAAGTAATTCTGTGATGAACATAGGAATGCATATGACTTTTTGAATTAGGGTTTTCATTTTCTATGGATACTTAGAAGTAGAATTACTAGATTGTATGGTAGTTCCATTTTTAACTTTTTGAGGACACTTCATGCTGTTTTCCTTAGTGGCTGTACCAGTTTACATTCCCACCAACAGTGCATGAGGATTCCTTCTTCTCCAAATCCTTGTCAACATTTATTTCTTGTTTTTTTTTTTTAATTTTTTTAAAATTTTTTTATTATAGCCACTCTAACATGGGTGAGGTGGATACCTTATTGTGGTTTTGATTTGCATTTCTCTGATACTTAATGATGTTGAGCATTTTTTTCATGTGCCTGTTGGCCATCTGTATGTCTTCTTTGGAAAAATGACTATTAAGATCGTCTGCCCATTTTTTGATTGGATTGTTTGGGGTTTTTGTCACTATTGAGTTGTGTACATTCTTTAAATATTTGGGGATTAGCCTCTTATCAGATACTTGATTTACAAATATTTTCTCCCATTCAGTAGGTCATCTTTTCATTGTGTTGTTTCCCTCACCATGCAAAAGCATTTTAGTTGGATGTAGTCCCATTTGTATATTTTGCTTTTATTGTCTTTGCCTGAGGAGAGAGATCCTAAAACATATTGCTAAAATCAATGTCAAAGAGCTACTGCCAAATTTTCTCCTAGGAATTTTATGGTTTCAGATCCCACATTTAAGTCTTTAATCCATTTTGAATTTATTTTTGTGTATGGTGTAAGAAAATTGTCCAGTTTCATTCTTTTACATGTAGCTGTCTAGTTCTCTTAACACTATTAAAGAGACTGTCTTTTCCTCATGTGTAGTCTTGCCTCCTTTGTTATAGATTAACCATACTATAATTGACCTATAATTATAGGTCACTATAATGTGACCCTATAATTGTGGGTTCATTTCTGGGCTCTCTATCCTGTTCTATTGATCTATGTGTCTGTTTTTGTGCCAGTACCATATTGTTTTGTAGTATATCTTAAAATGTGGATTTGATACCTTTAGCTTTGTTCTTTCTCAAGATTGCATTGGCTATTTGAGGTCTTTTGTGGTTCCATACAAATTTTAAGATTAGTTCTGTGAAACATACTATTGGTATTTTGATAGAGATTGCATTGAATTTTTAGACTGCTTTGGGTAGTATGGACATATTAACAATATTAATTTTTCCAATCCATAAGCACAGTATCTTTCCATTTATTTGTGTCTTCAATTTCTTTCATCACTGTCTTATGGTTTTCAGAATACAAATCTTTTAACTCCTTGGTTAACTTTATTCCTAGGTATTTTATTCTTTTTGATGTAATTGTAAGTAGAATTCTTTTCTTAACTACTCTCTGATGGTTAATCATTAGTGTACAGAAACACAACAAGTTTCTGTGTATTAATTTTGTATCTTGTAACTTTACTGAATTCCATTAGTTCTAATAGTTTCTTGTGTTTTTTTGTTTTGTTTTGTTTTGTTTTTTATTTTTTTTGGTGGAGTCTTTAGTTTTTGTTTGTTTGTTTGCCTTTCACTCTTGATTGATGGTTTGGCTAGGTACTGACTTTTATTTATTTATTTACTTATTTTTAAATTTTTTTTTAAAATTTATTTTGAAAGAGAGAGAGAGAGAGAGAGTATGTGTGCAGGAGAGGGGCAGAGAGAGAAGGAGGGAGAGAATCCCAAGAAAACCCAACGTGGGGTTTGATCCTATGACCATGTAATCATAACCTGAGCAGAGATCAAGAGTCAGACACTTAACTGACTGAACCACCCAGGTACCTACTGTTGACTTTTAGGTTTCAAACTTTCCCTCAGAGTTTTTTGAGGGCATTGATCCTCTGTGTTCTCTCTATTATCTATCACCACAATAATGTTACATAGCAAAGTACCTTAAATGTGGTAGCTTAAACCATTTATTATTGCTTCCAATTCTGTGAGTTGTCTGGGCACTCCTTTGGGTCTCAGACGAGTCTGTGTTCAGCTGAGAGCAGTTAAGGGGCTGCTGATTTTAACGGGAATCACATATATTTGGAAATTGGTTAGCTGTAGGCTAGCCTAGGATGACTTCATATGGGATGACTCAGCTGTTTTCCATGTTGCTTTCTTATTCTCCCAGCAGGCTAGCCTGAATATGTTCTCATGATAGTGGCAGAGATCCCAGAGAAAGACTGGAAGTACACAAGCTCCTTTTCAGATCTCTTTTACTAACACTCACTGGTCAAAGCAAGTCATGTGGCTGAACTCATAGTCAGATGAGAGAGGACAATAAACTTATAAGACAAAGGGTTCTTTACAGGAAAATCATTATTTGGGGCCTTTAATACACCTAATTTACCACAGTGTTTTAGCATGTAATGTTGCCGATGAGAAGTCTGGTGCTAATCTAATTCTTACTCTTTTGTTTTTGTTTTGGATTTATTCTTTATCCTTGACCTAAAATTTCAAAATTTCTTTCCTAAAAATTGAGTATATATTT
Organism: Panthera pardus; assembly: GCF_024362965.1. NCBI lineage: Eukaryota > Metazoa > Chordata > Mammalia > Carnivora > Felidae > Panthera > Panthera pardus. Next base: position 48,422,882 of record NW_026526721.1, on the reverse strand, counting down.
TTAGGAAATAATTTTAATGTATAGTTGTTCCATCTTTCAGTCTGAGGATTTGTCCTTAAACCCTGAAATTATCCCCTTTGATAATTTTTTTTCTTGCCATTTATTTTCTTTTTACTCTTTGAGGTTCTTGTTAATTGAATCTCCTGGATCAGTTCTCCATTTTTCTTATCTTTAATATAGTCTATGTCTTTGTCTTATTATTCTAGGAGACTACTAAATTGTTTTCCAGTCATTTTATTAAACATTTATTTTATTTGGCTATTAAAGAAATCCCTAGGGGTGCCTGGGTGGCTCAGTTGGTTAAGCATCCTACTAAGGCTCAGGTTATCATCTTCCAGTTCATGGGTTTGAGCCCCACATCTGGCTCTCTGCTCTCACTGCAGAGCCTGCTTTGGATCTTCTGTCTCTCTGCCTCTCCCTCTTTCTCTCTCTCAAAAATAAATGAACATTAAAAAAATTCCTAAAAGCTCTTTATTATTCTCTTTCTTTTTCATTGCTTTCTCTTTTAGCATTATGGATGTAATTTCTTTTTTTTTTTACCTACATTTCCCCCCCCTTTTTTTTTTATATTTATTTTTTTAATATATGAAATTTACTGTCAAATTGGTTTCCATACAACACCCAGTGCTCATCCCAAAAGGTGCCCTCCTCAATACCCATCACCCACCCTACTCTCCCTCCCACCCCCCATCAACCCTCAGTTTGTTCTCAGTTTTTAACAGTCTCTTATGCTTTGGCTCTCTCCCACTCTAACCTCTTTTTTTTTTTTTTTTCCTTCCCCTCCCCCATGGGTTTCTGTTACGTTTCTCAGGATCCACATAAGAGTGAAACCATATGGTATCTGTCTTTCTCTGTATGGCTTATTTCACTTAGCATCACACTCTCCAGTTCCATCCACGTTGCTACAAAAGACCATATTTCATTTTTTCTCATTGCCACGTAGTATTCCATTGTGTATATAAACCACAATTTCTTTATCCATTCATCAGTTGATGGACATTTAGGCTCTTTCCATAATTTGGCTATTGTTGAGAGTGCTGCTATAAACATTGGGGTACAAGTGCCCCTATGCATCAGTACTCCTGTATCCCTTGGATAAATTCCTAGCAGTGCTATTGCTGGGTCATAGCATAGGTCTATTTTTAATTTTCTGAGGAACCTCCACACTGCTTAATTTCTAACTCTAGTAAATTATAAATTTTCTTTTGTCTCTTAGTTTTTCTTCTATACCTTGCTATTTGTTTTTGTTTTGTTTTGTTTTGTTTTTTTACCAAAGTCTTTTGTTATTTTTTCTTTTTTTTGGAAGGAAGAGATCTTTGTCTTCTGTAATGTTGGTTCTCTTCAAACATATACACCTGGCAGTCCTTGGTTGTTCATTTATACTTATGATTAAAGTATAAGATAACTGGCATGTGCCTTCTTTATTATTTTATGAATAGTTTTATTTTCTAGTTGAATGCCTTTCGTGAATTGAAATCCTTACCAAGACTCTATGGAGTAATTTTCCTGAACAGCCTTGCTTTAACATCAGAGGATAGGGTAAGAATAGTGCTATAGGTTGGAATAGCTCCTACCCAAGCACATAGTAAACTTTTTATCATCTCTAATGCACATTTGGACACTTTACTGTTTGTATAATTAAGTTTTCTTTCTCTTAAAGCTCTAACTTGATTACAGGGTAGGAACTCTATTATATACATACCTCACAAAATCCTGCTTTGCACAAGATGGTTGCTTCATAACATTGATTAGCCTGTTTTCAGAAGACTTCATTGTTTGAGCAAGCATCCTTTTTCTGCTAGAAAATGTTACTGATCTTAGTTGGTTAATAATAAAAAAGCTCACTTCCTGTTTGCTCTATTTTCCTTCATAAGATCCACCATTTAGACACTTCTCATTCCAATAACTAAATTTATTTTGTAATTTCATCGTTTCCTGAGATTTCCCATCCAGCCATAGATATTTATAGGAATATCTAGGAAAATCTTTGAAGTCAAGTAGGAGATGAAGTGTATAAACATCTACTGAAATTCCCATTATTTTTAACTGTGCTTAGCTTACTGATGTATTGGATTTCCTTTTAACTAGACATGGGATTTGAGAAAGCAAAAATCAAAATTTATTGATTAAAAAATTAAGTTTGATTCTTAAACTATATGTAGCCATGAAAATCTTAAAATCAATGTATTCTAAGTTGTTTCTCTTTTTCATAAGTTTTATTTTGGAAAATTTCAATAATACACACATGTAGAGTATTATCATTAACTTCTATGTCCATCATCCAGAATTATCAACCATTCCCAATTATATTCCATCTATCCTCTGCCACCATTTTTCTTCTGGACTGTTATTTGTTCGTTTGTTTGTTTGTTTATAGAGAGCCTGAGTGGGAGAAGGGCAGAGGGAGAGGAAGAGAAAGAATCCTAAGCAGGCTCCTCACCCAGTGTGGAGCCCGAGGTGGGGCTCAGTCTAATGGCCCTGAGATTGTGACTTGAGCTGAAATCAAAAGTCTGATGCCAACCAACTGAGCCACACAGGCATCCTTCTTCTGGAGTATTTTAAAGCAAATTGTAGTCATCATTTCATTTCACATGTATTTTTTTTCATTATCATTCTGCCATTATCAAGCTTAAAAAAATTAAAACCCCTTAATTTCATCTAATAGTATGTACTTTAATTTTCCTGGCATCTCAAAAATGTCTTTTTTGACTTTTTAGAATTAGGATTCAAAAATGACACATTCATTGCATTTGGTTATGTAAGTTTCTTATCCATTAGGATTCTTCTTCCTCCCTCTTCTTTCCTTGTCAGTGATATGTTAGAGTACTGGTTCTCAATTTTTTTTTTTTTTTTTTTTTTTTTTTGCCTCAGGACTTCGTTACACTTTTACAAATTATGGAGGACTCCAAAGACCTTTAATATATGTGAGCTATTTATTAATTTAATTTGTTTAATTTATGTGAATAATAGCTATTGATATTTACCATATCATAAAATAAAACTAAGAAGTTAAAATCTTTATTAATGAAAATATTTTAAATAAAAATTTCATTTAAAATAATAGTAAACCCACTGCATATTAACATAAATAAAATGTTTTATGAGAAACAAATATTTTCCAAAGCAAAACTGAGAAGTGTAGCATTGTTTTACGTTTTTGCAAATCTCGAATGTCTGGGCTAATAGAAGAGAGCTGTATTCTGTATCTGCTTTGCATTCAAACTATTGTATTAAGTTGTTTTGGTTGAAATATATGAAGGAAACCCATCCCCATACAGTTATAAAATCCTATAGCTTTTGAACAACTCCACAGAACACTTAGATAATAAAAGTGCAAGAGGCAAGTAATATCTTAGTGTTATTTAAAAAATAGTTTTGACCCCATACAGCACTTGAACAGGTCTCAGGGATCCCTGGGTGGCTTTCTGCTCTTTATGCTGAAGTACCATGTTCTCCCCATCACACAGGGATGCTTGCCCTGCTCTGCCGCATCTAATGGCTTTAGGACTGAAGTGTTTGGGAAGAAGTCAGAGTAGAGCAGTATGGAATTCTTGAACTTTACTTACAGTCATTGAGGTTGGTTGTGCTACTGGTGAGTTAATTCTGAAACTGTTTTATGTGCATTGTGTGAGAAAGGATTTGAGTAAAAATTACTGATGTTGGGAATGAGGGTCCCAAGCAAATAGGGAATGGGGAATGTGAGGAAGAATCTTGTATTAATGGATTTGAATTGGAGACATCAGTACTAAAAAAAAAAAATGTTTCTTAATTATGCCCAATAGAAGGGTATAGAAGCAATAACACTACAGTAATAATGAGCTTACCTAGTACCTGGAACTTGCGTTCTCCTTCCTTCTTTGGAGAAATGCCTGATTATAGTCCTGGGAAAGGAGGGCACAGGTGAGCCTCTAACACCTTGTGCCAGCAAGCAAAAAATGTATGCTCAGTGTCAAGGTGAAACCCCCAAAGTGTGAGAGCTGCCTGGAGGGCCTCCCACTTGGACTTAAACTATTTTTTATGTTAACTATTACTTAGACATTTTATATTATTTTATATTTGCACATGTTTGTAAACTCCTTGTACTTGTGGCTCTTATACCAGGATATAAGTAAGCCAAATTTACGAATAAACAAACAATAAAATAAGTACGATTCAAATGAACTGTTTTCACCTGAATATTTGTTGAAACACACAATTAGATTTACCCTATAACCAAAAATCTACCAAGGAATAATCCTAAATGCCATTTTTTTTTTTAGTTTGTTTGTTTATTTTGAGCCAGAGATAGACAGAGAAAGTGTGTGTGAGCAGGAGAGGGACAGAGAGAGAGAATTCTAAGCAGACTATGCGCTGTCAGTGTAGAGCCTGAGGTGCGGCTCAAACTCACGACCTGTGAGACCATGCCCTGAACTGAAATCAAGAGTTGGACGCTTAACTGATTGAGCCACCCAGGTGCCCTTCTTAGATGTCATTCTTTTTTTTTTTTTTTAAATTTTTTTAATGTTTATTTTTGAGAGACAGAGAGCACAAGCAGGGGAGGAGCAGAGAGAGAGGGAGACACAGAATCCAAAGGAGGCCCCAGGCTCTGAGCTGTCAGCACAGAGCCTAATGCGGGGCTCAAACTCACAGACCATGAGATCATGACCTGAGCCAAAGTCAGATGCGATGCCTGACTGACTGAACCACCCAGGTGCCCCAGAAGTCAGTCTTGATGACATATTACTGTGACTGTAAAGCTTTCATGTTCATTCAAGATTATTGTGTTGTTATTGAATTCTACATTACAGTGGCATCTAAGTCCAGTTGCTGCAGAAGAAAAATATCTAAAGTTTTCAATATTTGCAGACATTGCAAGATAACAATTTATTTTATTTTTCTCCTTTTCATTTTTAAAAAAAATTTATATTCAAGTTAGTTAACATATAGTGTAGTCTTGGCTTCAGGAACAGAACCCAGTGATTCATCTCTTACATACAATGCCCAGTGATCATCCTGAAAAGTGCAGTCCTTTAAGGCCATCACACATTTAACTCACTCCTCACTTAACCTCCCCTCTAGCAGCCCTCAGTTTGTTCTCTATATTTAAGAGTCTCTTATGGTTTGCCTTCCTCTCTGTTTTTATCTTATTTTTCCTTCCCTTCCCCTGTGCTCACCTGTTGAGTTTCTCAAATTCCACATATGAGTGAAATCATATGACATCTGTCTTTGTCTGACTGACTTATTTCTCTTAGCATAATGCCCAATGTTTATAGCAGCACTACAAACAATAGCCAATTGTGGAAAGATCCCAAATGTCCATCACCTGATGAATGGATAAAGAAGATGTGGTATATATACACAATGGAATACTACTCAGCAATGAAAAAGAATGAAATCTTGCCATTTACAACAATGTGGATGCAACTGGAGGGTATTATCCTAAGCGAAATAGTAATTTAGTTTAAACACTGAGTCTGATTCAGGCTGAGATCATTCCATAGGTACTTGAAGTGATTTGTGCACCCATTTAAAATGACATGACTTTGACTCAGATTTCCTTATTCCTTCTCTTGATCTTTAACGAGAAATTTTGAACTGTTGAAAACTCCTTTTATAATAAATTGGGTGTGATTTTCCTTGGCTTGATGTGGGTACATTTATATATTGAAGTCCAGATTTATGCTATTTCTCATAATTTGTGACAATCAATTTAGTATATTTCTCTAGTGTACTATGTTTTTACATTAAATTTGCTTAAATGTTAATACTTTAAACTGAAGTCTGTTCCTATGAAAGACATGACTTTCAACTACAGATTCTTTGATAAAAGGGAAACTGTCTTATGACTGGTAAAAAGTTTTCAGTACAAATACTGTGTAGAACAATTAGCTTAATTTTAGGTGGCACTAACCAAAGAGGAGTTAGTCGTGCTTATCTACACATACAGTTAAATTCTGTGACTTTTGGTGATCAGTTGTGTTCCCATGACCCTAATACCTAGACGGCAGCATTCAGCTTTGAGGTCGCTTTCTAGATGATGTGAAATATATTCATATACATTTTTTAAACCGTTGAGTAAAGATACAAGGTTTAAAAACATTCTTAGAGCACTTATATACAGCCCTCAACATCCTCCACTAAGTGCACACACACACTGTAGTACGACACTTTGGAGATATCAAGTGATGTGGATTTGGAATTATATTTGGGAAGGGTGTTAATTAAGCCTCTTTTCTCAAGGACATAATCCAAATCCCTAATTAATTTCATAAAAGCACTTCCAACTGATCTTTATTCACCAGCTTTCTGGGTTTGCAGAAATTTTTCGTCCCCTCTTAAAGGCTGCTTCCAGAACACATAGCTGTAGACTACTTTCTAGCACATCCATGTTCTGCTACCACTATTTAAAATGTTCCAAAATCCGTCTATTCCAGTTGTATTTTATTATACAATTTAATATATGTTTATTATATGTTATAATTATACAATCAAGTTAGATACTATATAAATCAATGAAATAAATACTGGGATGGGAATTATTTCTGTGGACACTAAGACTGAATGCTTTGGGTGTTGGTAAAAACATGACACTGTGCTTGCTGCCTAATTAGGTGTGACTCAGTAATTGAGATTGGAGGGGGGAATTGTATTAATCTATAAAGGGTTTTCATTTAAACTGCTTTACAGGAGACCCTGTGTTTTCTTCCTGCCCTGAGACTAATTAGAAATTTGAAGATGATATTGTGATAACTTTCCTTATATCTGAAGATGAGCAAATACACGTATGTTTACATGTTTTAGCTAACATATGTGAAGTACTAATCAATTTTTGACTGTCCAAATTAACCAACTTTTACTTTAAACAGTTAAATACTGGTTCTGAGTATATCATATAAGAGAGAATCTAACGTACCTTCAACCAGTCTCATTACTTAAACCTTTAGTCCTAGCTGGAAAATAAACTGTGACGCTGAGTTACTCATTTTCCTTAGATGAGCTTTTATAACACAGGTCTCAGTGGTTTTTTTGATTGTTTGTTTGTTTATTTTAAAGAAAATAATATATAACTATTTAGTCCTTGAAAAGAGAAGGGAGGAAATTAGAAAAGATTCTACTGTAATTATCCAAAAATTCTGTAGACGTGCCATTGTTCTTTATGCACAGCAGATGCACAGTAAAGGCTTGGTTCCAAATGAGCAGAGCCAAGACATTTGTTTTAAAATTTAAACCTGTTTTAGAATTCTCTTTCTATATTTCTTTTTGAGGCTTGTCTTTGAATATTAATATTCTGTCTCCTCATATTTTCTGGTTTGTGCTGGAGTGACTGGCTGAACGAGGGATAATCTGGTTATATGCTTATGACCCAGAGAGATTGAAGATGCTCTTGGCTAAGGATTTGGACTTGAAAGAAATGATTATGTGATGGATAAGATTCCATAACGCCACCTGTCTCCTATTCTCTGTGCAGTTCTAACTAACACCTACATAGGTATTTGAAAATGTTCTGACTTGTGATCTGTTTACTTAAGTAACAGAAAGTTCTGCAGACTGGTGCCTAAAAACTTTTAATGATTCTGAAGCAACACTGGAAAGATTTTATCTTTGAAAAACAAATACATATATGACTCACTATGGGCAAATGCAAGGAACTTTTTCTTCTTTTTGGAAATCAGTGGAGTTTTTCCAATGCTTTAATTTACTTTTCATAGGCTATAATATCACAGTTGTGAGCATTTCCAATAACCCAGATTACAGCCCAGCTGCACTGTTTGGAAAGAAGCTGCCTGAGTGGGACGGATCTTGTCATGCTTCTTCGAAAAGATGTTTGTGGTTATCTGACCAAAGGAAGAGCTTAAAGATATAGCTTTTTATTCTGTCTCTCACTTCACTATATGCTACCTAAAATTTTTATTAGATGACTCATTTCATAATTATGACTTGGTTAATGTTAAAATAAATGTATTTTAATACTTAATTGTACAAATAGACTTTTTTCCTCTCTATCCTTCATCCCTTGTGAGTAAATTGAAGCAACCAGAGCATATCCCTTTTGCAATCACTAAAACCATTTTGTTGAATATATGTATAACATTAAATATATGCATATGTATAAGTCATTGTTTACCTCTGAAAATAGCCAAAGTTAGAATTTTCTGAAAGCCCCTTTTGTGCATTGTAGTTTTTGAAAAAATGAATTTTATCTTTTTTAGAGTAGTTTTAGATTCACAGAAAAACTGAGCAGAAAGTACAGAGAATTCCCATATATCTCCTGCCCTATATAGGCACAATCTTCCTCACTATTAACATCCTGCAACAGACGGGTATATTTGTTACAAATGATGAACCTAATTGACACAGAATTATCACCCACACTCAATAGTCTTGGTGCTACATGTTGCATGGATTTGGACAAAAGTGTAATAACATCTATCCATCATCATAGTAACATATCGGGTAGTTTCACTGATCTAAAAATAATCTCTGCTCTGTTTATCCATCCCTCCATCCCCCTATTTCAGTAACTATTGATTTTTTTTACTGTCTGCATAGTTTTGCCTCTCCAGAATGTCATATAGTTGGAATAATGCAGTATATAGCCTTTTTAGATTGGCTTCTTTCAATTAGTAATACACATTTAAGGTTTTTCCATGTCTTTTCATGGCCTGATAGCTTATATCTTCTTAGCAATGAATAATATTCCGTTGTCTGGATAGACTGCAGTTTATGTATTGACTCACCTGCTAAAGAACATATTGGTTGTTTCCAAGTTTTGGCAATGATAAATAAGGCTGCTACAAACATAGATGTGTGTGGTTCTTGCATGGACATGTTTTCAACTCCTGTGGGTAAATACCAGGGAGAGAAATTGCTGGATCATATGGTATGAATATGTTTACTTTATAAGAAACTGTTAAACTGTCTTCCATAGTAGTTGTACCATTTTGCTTTCCATTAACAATGGATAAGAGTTCCTGGTGAGATGTATTTTTAAATACTTTTATTGTAAGTTTTATAACAATCTTTTAAAATGGGTATTAATGAGGTTAATATATAAAAGTAATCAAGAAGACTGATTACCCTGACGCTAAGAAACTAGTCTGAAGTCTATTCTGGTTCAAAAGTATGTATTTTTTCTGTGCCATATTGCTTCTGCTCAATGTAAGCCATGATAAAACCCATAAAATATTTATAGATCCATTAAGTTGAACTATTTTTTCTAAATAAGCTTGAAATACAATCAGAATTTCCACACACTGGCTCTGGATTTGTTAAAACTGAGGTCTGGCTTGCTAACTGAGGTCTCGCTTGGTATGTAAATGGTGACTAGTTAATTAATGGTAGAGCCAGTTTTGTCCAAAGTTTTGTTAACTTTGGATCTTAGCAGTTGTAAGGCTGATTTTTCATATGTTGCTTACGGTGTTGTCTTGCTATACTATATTCTCTTTTATTTTCAAAAGTCGTGTTAAATTTGGATTTTTTTAAAACAAAGTTTTAGCGCTTTTGGTCATGTATACTATTAAATTCACAGATAAGTCCAGACCTGAATAACTTGAAAAACTTGAATGTGTTAAAGTGAGAAATTCACACAGGAAGGTTTTCAGTGTATGTGTCATAAAAACTAAGAGAATTGATTCTAGCTGTCATGAAAGATGTTTCCATTTATGTAGAGTTCCTCCCATGCAGCTAGTGCTCAAATAAGAACAAAGCTTCATCTTCCTACTTTTACTTTTCTACCGCTCTCTGCTCTTCATATTCAGGGGTTCAACAAATATTTATTGGTCATCTTACTTTGGGCAAGGTTGCATGTGCGTGAAAGTATGTGGCATAGTGTGTACCTTACTCTCAGCCCTATTGCACTCCTGTAGAGTGGACATTAATCTCACAGGATAATATGACTTCCCTTCTGTTCCCTAACTACTAATTATTCCTTCAATGTTTTCCATCTTGCCAATGGGCTTTGCTTAAGTAGTTTCTTTATATCCTCAACCATATATAGCATCATGTTCCTCCCGTAAAATGTATTCTACCATGATTGATCCCTTGGATTATTGAACCTCAGAAAAATCCTATATCAATTTCTTTCTTAATCCCTGTGTTTTACTTCTGTGTCCTTAAAGCCAGTAAATTTCTACCACATGGAACTTGATCAGCCCATTAGGATTGTGAATAAATTATGGAAAATAACTTTAATAATGATGATGGTGAGCATTACTTAAATGTAACTTTTACAGACAAAAATAAAAGATAAAGTTTGGTGATTGCTATGACATATTAAAGAATCATAAGTATAAAAGATGAATTTTATATTAGAAGAATGAGCTGGAAAGGGAAGTTTAGTGCTAGTGACCACTCTATTCTCAAAGGGCAAAGCATCCCAAAATAAGGTAGTTCCTGACTAGTTTGAGTACTAGTTGGGAAGACCTGGTGCTTAAAGCTTGTGTCTTTTTTTTTTTAATGTTTATTTATTTTCAGAGGTAGTGAGAGAGAGAGAGAGAGAGAGAGAGAGAGCATGCACACGTGAGCAGGGAAGGGGCAGAGAGGGAGAGAGAGAATCCCAAGTAGGCTCCACTCTGTCAGCACAGAGCCTGATGTGGGGCTTGATCCCATGAACCATGAGATCATGACTTGAGCCAAAATCAAGAGTCAGATGCTTAATGGTCCTTGTTGTATTAGCCTTCTGTGACCATAGGAAAAATATTAAATTTCTTCCTAATTGCTTGCAGTACGTGAAATATCACAGCTTATCCAAATCTATAAATCTTATATCTGCAAGTTTTCTTTGTTAGGTCTGTTTTTGTGAGAAAGGGAAAAAAGTGTAAGTGGAATGCATCTATCAGTTCTTAAATTAGGAAAATTGAACTAGATAGTTGAAGTGTCAAGCTAATTCAAAATTTGTAAACATTTTATAAATAGTATAGCACCCCAATAGTATAGTAGGAATGCTGTGCTAGATTTAAGGGTGATATAGGTGATCCCATGGTATGTAATTATTAAGTTGAAGACAATACATTAGGCTGACATTGAGTTTTTATAGTATAACCTCTCATGAAGCCTCTTGTTAACATGCAGGTGATTAATCCCCAAGTGGGCTCATGCCATTGGCTCTGGCAGTCTCTACCTCATATACAACACAGAGCTGGAGCCCATGAGGATGTTACACCTATTCTTGGCAATGTTTTACATGGATTTCTATGACTATACAATTATTTAGGGGAAAATGGTATGTGGGAAGGATTCTTAGTATTTATTATTTTAGACATAATAAATAAGTTTCTAAAAATTAATTGGTCAAAAGATTTCCCCAGTCTCTTGTTTATTTTCAGAGGCAAGGGAAGGAAGCTGGTGACCTTTCTGTATTCTCACATCAACAGCCACGAGGCATTTTAATTTAAGGGGAAACAAAATCTGTGACCCACTTTTAAACAATTGAGACTGATTAACCTTTGTTTAAATTCATCTAACTTAAAATAAACAGTCTGGAAATAAGTTCTTGGACATTTTTCAGTAGGAAGAGGAGAAAATGGTCATTTAAATACCCAAAGTAAGAAGAGATGTTAACTACACAGTTGCTGGTGTGAATTGTGGGAAAACTTTATTTAAAAATCTTTATTGGCTCTTTAACGTAGAGATCCTATCCTCATCTCTCCTGGTTTTAAAAATGGGTTAGTTTTACAGGTGAATGAAACCAAAAAGGATCTTAACAAGGGTCTATATTTACATGTGTATACCTTTAAACAAAGAAAAAATATATTTGTTCTTTGTGGAAATTGGGAATATATCTCCCCTCCTTCTCTAAAATGTATTGAATCATAGTGTTAAATGCGCAAGAGCTGAAGAGGATTGAATTGAGAGTCTCTTTAACCTGAACCATCCAAAATTTGAATTCTTATGGTAGTGGAATTTGGTAGTGTGTGTCATTTTTCCTGGTACTCTTTTTTGTAGTTTTGGGCTATGTAGGAGTCAGGAGGTTGAATTTGGAATTAACCAGTAGTATGAGTTGAGCAAGCTATTTAATCTCTCTATGCCTCCGTTTCTATTAAAGAATAGAAAAGGGGAAACTGTCTTTGCTGAGACAAAAACAGGATATGAGCATAATGTATTTTAAGCCATATATTTCTATAAAAACTCAAATGGAATTAAGACATCAACAATGAAAAGTTTGGCTTAGGTGGTGATGTTCTTAAGAATTTCCAAGCTTTATTTTTAAAAATTATTATATTCATAAATTGAATGCCCTTAGAGTGTAAAGAATGATGCATTTTGTTGATAGAAGAGAGTGCATTTATAATTCTTTGAGGAATCTTTTAATTGGTGTGTATGTATATATTTAGTATCTATCAAATATCTAATAAATTTACTTAATGACCTGCATTTATATCAATAATGTGATTGCCTTTCTGTTCTAATTAGCCAATAGTGGTTTCATTTAGGACCAAGAACTCAGACTGTTACATGTTGGCTTTTCTTTTCTTTTTGCCTTAAGTTACTTTTTCCAATTTTCCTTAGCTGAATAGTATTTAACCAAACCTGTTAATAGGTTTTCCTTCACAAATATTTCAAAATGTAGCTTTTGTTTTAGTTATTTTTTTAGAGTTTTTATTTTAATTCCAGTTAACATACAGTGTTATATTAGTTTCAGGTGTGCAATATAGTGATTCAACACTTCCATACGTTACCCCATGCTCATCATGACAAGTGCACTCCTTAATCCCCATCACCTATTATTTTAAATCTGTTTGCAACTTCACAAAGACTTTGAAATATAACTAAACAGCATATAACTAATTCTTAGTACTCTATTAATAAGACACCTAATAAGAGACTGATATAATCTATTAAAGGAAAAGACAGGACTTATATAAGAAAAAGAAGCAAAGAGGAGAAGAAACAACGAATTGTTTTCATTGGGCAAGATGTGGATGAGTTGGCACCAAGCAAAGAGAACTTTATCTTTGGTTGCTCATGGATTCTCCAGGAGACCTTGAATATTTCCCTGTAACAGTTTGCTCAGCATTGTGTCTATTAGTGCCCCTCATTAGTGTCTCCATCTTGGTTTTGCTAGGTGTGCTTCATTCCTCTTATCACCATTTTTCATGACCAATCACTTTTTTTTTTACATATGCCCAATACATAGCTATCTTAATTTTCTATTGCTGCTGTAACAAATTATCACAAAACTAATAGCTAAAAGAATACAAATGTATTATTTTATAGTTCAGAGTCTAAAATAAGTCTGCAGGGCTGTAGGGGATAATTTATTTCCATGATCTTTCCAGCTTCTACAGCTGGCCTGCATTCCTTGGCTCATTGCTACATCATGCTGGCCTTTGCTTCTGTTGTCATGTCTTCTTTGCGATTATGTTGAGCTCACCCAGGTAATCCAGGGTAACCTTCCCATCTAAAGATCCCTAATGTCCCTTTTGCCATGTAAGGTGACATATTCACAGGTTTGGGGGATTAGAATGTGGACATCTTAGGGGGGATGTCATTATTTCTGACTGTCGCAACAGCAGATGACAAGATCCATGGTCAATATAAGAAGCTGCAGTAATTACAGTAATGCCCATAATTAACCAGGAGCTTAAAACAAAAGGCTATTATGACATATCAATAATTGATAATTATGCCTTTTATGATTAAAGTTCTAAGTCTTCTTCACAAAGTAGTTAAAAAGTAAAAAGTAGACTTTATAACACATTTTCCATGAGATCCATCAGTAAGATCATAATTTGTTTTTACTTTCTTCATGGAAATTCATTTATTTCCATGTATATACGTTTATTGGTTAATAATCACCAGGAACAAACTATGTGTCAAGTTCTGCCCTCATAGAGAGATAACCTGTAGTGATTGATAGGATTACATGGCAGTGTTGGGAATGAGGGGCATAGATATCTCAGGGAGAGTATATGGAGCTCCTAATGTCCTGTGGAGGATGTGGATGGATTTTGGCAGTCACTTAGATAAATAGCCAAAAGGTCTAAGAAAAGAGCTGATTGACCTTTAGGCATCAGTGTTCTAGGCATTTATACCATGAGAAAACTAACTATAAAAACTGTCCATAGCTCTCCCTGTTACTCTTTTGTAAGACATTTTCCATTGACAACTTTGAGTGAAATTTTCTTGGCTTTCAGAGGTTTTCCTGTCATGCTGTTTTTAGACAGTAATTTGATGACCACGAGAAAGGAAGAACTGCTCTTGGTTTGATGACCATCAGAGAGTTTGGTGAGAGGACAGCTGTAAAGTTGAAACTGTGTCATCTTTTCATATTACTGCCTCAGTGATGCTAGTCATTGCCTGACCACCCAATTAAAAAAACAAAAAACAAAAAAAAACCCATCCAGTTCCTGTTGCATCTACTCCAGACACAATGCAAGAACCTCTGAACTTCTTGGGGCAAGGGTTTCCCATGTAGCTTTTTTCCATTGAAGGCAATCGTTGGCTGGCATGAGGATGCCTTCCCTAATGACCAGGAGCTGTTGAATCCCGATCATTGCTACATTCTAAGGAATGCAGACCACTCAGCACTGATGCTCTTTATGGTATTAGGAAGGTCCTTGGCTACAAAACAGCATTTAGCTCTGGGGCCACAATTACAACATAACTTGTCACCTTCAGATCTGCACATAAATGAGTAAGTTCTAGCTGTTACTTGGAATCTATTTTCATGGCCATCTCTTAATAAATTCTACTGAGTTTCATTAAGAGTTTTGTTTATTTTTCAGAGTGCACGTATGACTCTAATCTTTATTGCACTACAGCTTTTGAAGCTTTTGTCTGAGGTTCTGTTCTGAGACCCCTGTCACTGGATTATAGATTTGGTGCAACTGACTCATAAAGTTTACCATACCAAAATCTATCTTAACCACCTCTTCAGGGTGATACATTGTACAGTTGGTTGCCTGTGGACCACTGGCTTGAAGAGATAGATAATAGATGACTAACCAGAAAGTTTTCAGAAGAACCTAAACTTTTATAGGTTGCACTTCCTTTTAAAAATGATGTTTTATGGGGAAACAAACTTTATATTCCCACAGGTGGCTGCTGCATTGACCTTAATTGGGACTTATTTCTATAGGCTTTGTTGTTAAATGTTTGTTTTTAGTATGTCTTAACTCTCTATGGTTGTGTAAAAGACTGGATTAGATTATTCCATGTTCCAGAATAGATATTGTTTTGTTTGGGAACTACTGGTAAAGCAAATCTATGTTTTGTTTAAGCCTAACAACCCATTTTTATTAATGACTTTTTTATAATAAGGAAAATATTGCTTCTTTATTCTTTAATTATATAGTGGTATTCTTAGATATGTATCTCCATGAAACTAAAACAAGTAGTAATTTGGAAGAAGAATTTAGAACTTTTTAAAAATAAGGTTATTTAAACTTTTGTAAACTTTTATACAAGTTACTTGCTTTTAGATAAACATTCTAAGGGAGTATTTGTCTTAGATTATTTTGAATTCTAACATGCTGCTTTCTGACAATCCCTTAAGATTATAAATTTGACATATCAGACCAGGCTATTAAGGAAAACAAAATGGCTTTATTATCCCAGGTAGGTGGAAAAATTAAGGATATTTTTATGTAAGATGGCAAAAAACTTGGTCATATTCTCTATAGTTTTGGCTTTCTTACAATAAAGTAACAAATGCAATTCTAACCACAAGTTTATCTTTACCACATTTACCACAAGGGTAAATGCACAGAGTTAGTTCCTAGAGCCCCGTGCTCATTTTCAAGCTAATTCTTGCTCTGATTTATTAAGATATAATTGACAAATAAAGTTGTATATATTTAAATTGTACAACATGACAACATACATAGAGAAATGGTTACCATAATCAAGGTAACACATCTGTCACTTGACATAGTTGCCATTTTTCTTTCTGTGTGGTGAGAATGTTTAACATCTACTCTCAGCAAATCTCAACTTGACAATTGAGTATTATTAACTATAGTTACTAGGCTATAAATTAAATCCCCGGAAGTTATTCATTTCATAACTGAAAGTTTGTGCACTTGGACAAACATCTCTCCATTTCCCCCACTCCCCAGTTCCAGGCAACCACCATTCTACTTTGTTTCTATGAATTGAATTTTTTAAGGAAAAGATTCGATTATATGTGACAGCATATAGTATTTGTCTTTCTCTGTCTGGCTTATTTCACTTAGAATAACATCCTCTGGATTTATCCATGTTGTCATAAATGACAGGTTTTCCTTATTTTTTATGGCTTTACCCTGACACCAAAGCCAGGCAAGGACACTACAAGAAAATAAAAGTATAGCCCAATATCTATGGTGAACATAAATGCAAAAATCCTTAACAAAATACTAGCAAACACAATTCAACAGCACATCAAATGGATCATATAATATGATCAAGTGGGATTTATCCCTGGGATGCAAGGATTGTTCAACATATATAAATCCGTAAATGTAATATACCACATTCACAGAATGACCCATATGGTTATTTTAATAGATGCAGAAAAAGCATTTGGCAAAATTCAACATCCTTTCATGATAAAAGATTTCAACAAATTAAGAACAGAAGGAATGTACCATAATATGCCAGAATATATACATATCATAATGTACTCTAATCACTAAAACAAAGGCCATATATAATAGACCACAGCTAATATACTCAGTGGTGAAAAGCTGAAAGCTTTTCCTCTAAGATCAGGAACAAGATAGAGATGCCCACTCTGATCGCCTCTATTCACCATAGTGCTGGAAGTCTTAGCTAGAACAATTAGGCAAGAAAAAAAAGGAATCCAAGTGAAATGGTCTTTTCTTGCAGATGACATGATCTTATACATACAAAGCCCTCCATCGAAAGCTCCACAAAAAACTTCAAAAAGACCAACCCCTCAAAATAACAAAGAAACCACACCAATAAACTAAAGTTTCAGAATACAAAATTAATATACAAAAATCAGTTGCATTTACACTACCTTAATTTCTACAAGAGAAATTAAGGAAACAATTCATTTACAGTATCATCAAAAAGGGTAAAATACCTATGAATAAATTTAACCAAGGATTAAAGATCAATACACTGAAAACTACAAAAAATCAATTAAAGTAATTGATTAAGACACAAATAAATGGAAATATATTCTTGCTCAGGGATTGGAAGAATTAATATTGTTAAAATGTCCATACTACCCCAAGTACTCTGCAGATTCAATGCAATCTCTGTCAAAACCCCAAAGGCACTTTTTACAGAAATGAAAAACAGTACTAAAATTCACATGGAACTGCAGTATTTGAACAGCCAAAGCAATCTTGAGAAAGGACAAAGCTGGAGCCATCACACTTCCTGATTTCAAACTATATTACAAAGCTATAGTAATCAAAACAAAATGGTACTGGCATAAAAACAGACACAAAGGTTAGTGAAAAGGAATAGAAAGCTCAGCTATAAATCCACATAGATGTTCAAGTAATCTTTGACAAGAGTGTTAGGAATACACAATGGAGGAAGGATAGCTTCTTCAGTAAGTGGTGTTGGGAAAACTGGACAGCCACATGCAAAAGAATGAACCTGGACCCATATCTTCTTACACCACTCACAAAAATCAACTCAAAATGGGTCAAAGCCTTAAATGGAAGACCTGAGGCCATAAACCTCCTAGGAGAAAACATGGGAAAAAAAGACTTGACATTGGTCTTGGCAATGATTTTTTTATGTATATAACACCAAAAATATAAGCAACAAAAGCAAAAATCAATGAGTGGGACTACATTAAAGTAAAAGGCTTCTGTGCTAACAAAAGAAAAAAATCAGTAAAAAGGCAACCTGTGGAATGGGAGAAAATATTTGCAAGTCATATATCTGATAAGAAGTTAATATCTAAAATATGTCAGGAACTCATAAAACTCAATGACAAAAAAATAAAAATGTTTAAATAAATTAAATTAATTTCAATCAATTTTAAAAGGATTTGAATAGACATTTCCCCAAAGACATACAAATGGACAACAGGTAAATGAAAAGTTGCTTAACATCATTAATCACCAGGAAAATGCAAATCAAAACCACAGTGATATAGCACCTCACACCTGTTAAGATGACCAATATATTGGAAAAAAAAAAAAGATAACAAATTCGGTTGAGGATGTGGAGAAAAGGGAGTCTGTGTACTCTTTTGGAGGAAATTTAAATTGGTGTAGCTACTATGGAAAACACTATGATGGTTCCTTAAAAAATTAAAAACAGAACAGCAATCCTACTTCTGGGTATTATCTAAAGGAAATAAAATTAGTATCTCAAAGAGCTATCTATACCCCCATGTTCATTGTGGCATTATTAATGATAGCCAAGATATGGAAATAAGTATGGTGACTACACTTTTTGTGGTGAGCATTGAGTAAATACAGAATTGCCAAATCAATATATTGTACACCTGAAACTAATATAACACTGTATGCCAATTATATTTAAAAAAAAAAAAAAGATATGGAAAGAACCTAAGTGTCCATTGATGGATGCATGGATAAAGAAAATATATAGCTTTTGCTTTGATACAATATACATTAAGCACCTGCCACTGTAAAAATTATTTTTTCTGTCTATAGAGAAAATTCAAGGGTTGTATCTAATTTAACTATTAGTATGCTCTCCTCACCTGTCTGGGTCTGCCTCTGTAATCCTGCAATATTAAACAAAAGGGGATTCTTGCCTTGAGCTTTAGCAGTAAAGTATTTATGTCTCAGTTAGATTAAGCAGTGATACTCTGTTTTATCAGGTAGGTTTCAGGCCCTAATGAAATCAAGAACGATGATTCCTTTTGGTAGTGGTTTGCTAGATGTTTTGTTTGTTTTTTAATATCATGTTTAGAATACTCATCTGTACCAGGATGGAGCAGTGATGGCAGAGAGTCTGTTAATAATCTCAAAATTAAAAGCTGTGCAGGTAATTTAAGTAAATAACTTTTGCATCTTATTTTTTATTATTATTTTTAATATGAAATTTATTGTCAAATTGGTTTCCATACAACACCCAGTGCTCATACCAAAAGGTGCCCACCTCAATACCCATCACCCACCCTCCCCACCCTCCCAGCCCCCATCAACCCTCAGTTTGTTCTCAGTTTTTAAGAGTCTCTTATATTTTGGCTCCCTCCCTCTCTAACCAATTTTTTTCCTTCCCCTCCCCTCATGGTCTTCTGTTAAATTTCTCAGGATCCACATAAGAGTGAAAACAGATGGTATCTGTCTTTCTCTGTATGGCTTATTTCGCTTAGCATCACACTCTCCAGTTCCATCCATGTTGCTGCAAAAGGCCATATTTCATTCTTTCTCATTGCCACGTAGTATTCCATTGTGTATATAAACCACAATTTCTTTATCCATTCATCAGTGGATAGACATTTAGCCTCTTTCCATAATTTGGCTATTGTTTAAAGTGCTGCTATAACCATTGGGGTACAAGTGCCCCTATGCATCAGCACTCCTGAATCCCTTGGGTAAATTACTAGTAGTGCTATTGCTGGGTCCTAGGGTAGATCTATTTTTAATTTTTTGAGGAACCTCCACACTGTTTTCCAGAGCGGCAGAAGAATGAAACTAGACCACTTTCTTACACCATTCACAAAAATAAACTTAAAATGGATAAAGGACCTGAATGTGAGACAGGAAACCATCAAAACCCTAGAGGAGAAAGCAGAAAAAAACCTCTCTGACCTCAGCCGCAGCAATTTCTTACTTGACACATCCCCAAAGGTAAGGGAATTAAAAACAAAAATGAACTATTGGGGCCTCATGAAGATAAAAAGCTTCTGCACTGCAAAAGAAACAATCAACAAAACTAAAAGGCAACCAATGGAATGGGAAAAGATATTTGCAAATGACATATAGGACAAAGGGCTAGTATCCAAAATCTATAAAGAGCTCACCAAACTCCATACCCAAAAAACAAATAACCCAGTGAAGAAATGGGCAGAAAACATGAATAGACACTTCTCCAAAGAAGACATCCAGATGGCCAACAGGCACATGAAAAGATGCTCAACATCGCTCCTCCTCAGGGAAATACAAATCAAAACCACACTCAGATATCACCTCACGCCAGTCAGAGTGGCCAAAATGAACAAATCAGGAGACTATAGATGCTGGAGAGGATGTGGAGAAACTTTTGCATTTTAGAAGACACTTGCCCCATATAAATGTGAGAAATTGGGCCAGACATTCTAGATTTTTAAGAAGAAATGAAAGTCTG
The DNA here is from genome assembly GCF_024362965.1 of Panthera pardus. Taxonomy (NCBI): domain Eukaryota; kingdom Metazoa; phylum Chordata; class Mammalia; order Carnivora; family Felidae; genus Panthera; species Panthera pardus. Next base: position 48,402,671 of record NW_026526721.1, on the reverse strand, counting down.
AATACTTTATATGAAGTGTACTATTGTTTTATATTGGCAATGAACTAAATCAAAACATTGCAGACCAAAGAAAACACAACTGCTAGATTGAAACCTCTGGAGTAAAGGACATCTAGGTTCCTTCTATCTGTACAACATGTCTAGTTAATGAATTGTACTCACCACCCCATCACCCTGTTCTCATTGGCTCATCATACAGTTTCTTTATTAAATAAGATGCCAAGGAGTGTCTTATCAATAACCTGATTATGTCTTTTTACCATAGAAACCTAGCTTTGATATTTTGGTTTAGAAAAATGATACTGATAAATGGCTCTAGAGTTTTGTCCAAATGATGCTAATGGGATTCCTTTTGATCACATACTTTAATATCATTGTCAGAATAAGTACTAACCTGAATATGAACTTGTACTTTTTAGTTGTTAAATTTTTCTTAATTTTTGGGAGAGAGAGTGTGGAGGGCACATGGGGGAGGGGCAGAGAGAGAGGGAGACAGAAGATCCAAAGGTGGCTCTGTGCTGACAGCAGGGCACCCAGTGCAGGGCTCGAATTCACGAACCATGAGTTCATGACCTCAGCTGAAGTCAGATACTTAGACTGAGCCACCCAGGCACCCTGAACTTGTACTTTTTAAAAGCACTATTGAACTAAGTCATGGTTTAGGTTGTCAGCCATCACAGACCTGATAAAATTAGATAGGAAGCGCAGTGATTTTTGTTACAAAATTTTTGACTAAAGGAAACTTGGTATCTAAATCTTAATCATAGGACTGTAACTCTTTGGGAGGGAATCTCTAATAAAATTTTAAGTGGGGAAAAAAGTAAATCAGAATTTCAGCATCCAAAAATAGAATTATGGATTTTTCCTCAAAATATTTGGCATTAGTGTTTGACTCTTGTATTGGACCCTCTATTCCAAATATGTGTAGAAACCGAATAGAATAAGGAAAAGCAAGAATTTTTGGTTAGTTTTAAGTAAGCTTGCAATGTTGTATGGAAAATTCTTTTCAAAAAAGCCCTGAAATACCTTGGCAGAGCTCAAGGATATTGCTGTTTGATGCACAAGTTTGAGCCCTGACAGATTTCTCTTAGTATCATTCCTTCACATGTTAATATGATCGAGTTCTAGATTCTCGCTGGAAGGTATTAAGCAAGAGAAATGGTACTACTGGATGTAGAAGGAAAGTAGTTGACACGGGATACTTGGGAGCATTCAGACGTACTTCAACTTCAATTAAGATTTAGCCAAGGACATTGCTGCTTACTTTATAAAGTGGTGGACTTTGTTTTATGTGACCTTTTTCTATTTGATAAATTTATTCAAATATAAAATCATGGCAACTCAGGAAGCGTTCTTACAGAAGGGGAAATTGGCCAGAGGTTTGACTAGGAAAGGAGGACTCAAAGTACATTAGACATGGCTCTTGGGACAGCAAAGGAAGCAAGGTAGAAGATAATGATATCTCACAGAGCAGTAAAACCTAGTGTAACTTCTCCCTGAGCTAGGAGGCTGTGAGTTGTGAGCTAGATTTCAAAATAATGCAGGCAGTTGAGCATGAAGTAGAGACCAGTTTTTATGGGAAAGATCACCCACAAAAATACTCTGTCGTTTCAGTCTTGTAAAGGACTTCCAGAGAGTAACGTTTGGGTAACAGAAGTTTGGACTTCCCTTTGAAATTAGACATGTTATTTACATATAAACGACCATCAAAATCCAGTTTTCCTTAGAGTACTGGGAGAAGAGAATACGCCCACAACACATTCCCTGAAAGAATTGCCTGAGAAATTTGTGGAAGAGTGTCTCTTAGTCACTTTTTTTTTTTCCATCTCTCCAGCATTTTACCTCCTTTCCTATATGTTGAAAATTCCCTGCTACAAATGACTTGATAGAAACAGAGCCCAAACTTGATGACTTGGCCACTACTGAAGCAGAAAATTCCTTACTACCATAGACACAGAAAATTCTCAGAAACTGTTTCTCTAGCTCCTTTGAAACTAGGTCAGTAGGCAATAGTGGTGGGAACGTTCACCCTGGAGTCCCTGAGGCAGAGCTGAGGCACACATAGAAAGGGGCTCCCTGAGGGCACCAGCAGGAGTGTCTGGAGAACCGGAATCCGGAATCAGTGTGGGTGCATGTGGTGGGGGAGGGGCTGCACCAGGCGGTCTGTACCACAACTCTGGTGGCTCTGGCTGCAGAGCTTTTCTTTGTCCCCACCTATCCTGAGCCCGATTTTCCAGCCTCCTCAGTAAATGTGAGATACCAATATCCTTTAGTATTATTTTTTTCTGCTTAAATCAGGTAGAGTTGGTTTCTGTTCTTTGCAACTGATTATAATACGCAAAGGGAATCACAAAACATTTTCCCATTTAGTCCCTGAAGAAGAAAACTTGATGGTGTTTGCAGAGCTGGAAATTAAATTGAGCTTTTAAACTACAGAGCTTTCAAGGCCAGGTACCACCCTGGGAGGCAGAGGGGAGAACATTGTTCTGGATGAAAACTCATGAAGCAAAGGAATCTGGTGATAAGATTGCTTGACTACTTTCCTCATAAAGTCATTTATGTCTTCTTTTTTCTCCTAGACTTCGGGTTCTTTCTTCTCTTGTAACCTCTGGGTCTAACGTGGCACCTGGCAAAGAGTAGCTGCTGCAGGATGTGAGTCCGTTTTCCTGGTTCTGCAGTTCCCTGACTCTTAGAAGTAAGTAGCCAAACTAGTTTCAAAGAATGATGTATATTTGGTTTATTTCTTTCTAAATGCTGTGAAATAACTCCCTAATTAGAAAACAGACTAAAATTTTTTTGTGGAGTCTTAAGGAATCCTTCATGTATCTTTTGCTTTGTAGAAAACTCTTCGCTACTACAGACTTGTTCCTTGTGGTTTCGTTTTTGAGTGATTACATGGGGATAAGGGAGCCTTTGAAGAGACTTGTGAGTTCTGAATGTAAATACATCATTCCAAGAACTGCTGCTTTAGGAAGAGTCCTGAAACTAAATAAATCTTAGAAACTTGTGAGAAAAATGGCAGGACTTTGTTTTATCCCATAAAGAGAAATCCTTATGGCATCAAAATTGGAGCCCAATGTACTTGGAGCCAGACAGCTTGCTCTTGGCCTTGGAGGCCCAGCAGGCTGATCTCCAAACATCACAGCCTCAAACAGCCTTATAATTAATGAGGAAAATAATGGAGGAAAACTTTGGAGCGCCACTGGTCTCTGTTTATGTTTGTTTCTTTTCTTTGCCTCTCTGGTAATAAGACTTTTTATATTCTCTCCACAGTACTTGGAGTGTTTCTCTAAACCCTAACATTTGTCCCATGTCCATACACATATTAGATAAGTCTTGTAATATAAAGAGGACTATAGAGGATCAGTGTAATATTTTACAGAGCTCAATATTTAGCTTTTAGGTAGTGACATTAAGCTATCATCATAGGGGAGTGTGACACCTTCACTGTCGCCACACTTTTCCAAAGCAAAAAGAGCATCAGAAACATGTGACTCTTGGGGCGCCTGGGTGGCTCAGTTGGTTAAGCATCTGACTTCGGCTCAGGTCATGATCTCGCAGTTTGTGAGTATGAGCCCTGTATCAGGCTCTGTGCTGACAGCTCAGAGCCTGGAGTCTGCTTTGGATTCTGTGTCTCCCTCTGTCTCTGCCCCTGCCCCACTCGTGCTCTGTCTGTCTCTCTCTCAAAAATAAATAAACATTAAAAAATTAAAAAAAATGTGACTCTTGTTTAGCTTCACATATAATTATGGTGAAATTTGAAGCATGGAGTTAAATAATAGCTGAAATAAATAATAGATGAACAACTTGCTTCCTGTTTCCTTGAGGTTATCTGAAATGGCCAGTTTTACATTCCAGCTACTAGGCTCAGGATAGGTGCTTACTCTGAAACTTTGCACTTGGTAATTAAGCATAAATATTTTCTTGAGTAAGAACCTATATGATTTAGAAGGCCCTGAAGTATTAAATATGATGGAAAATAGGTTTGCAAGTTAATATAAAAGAAATTTAAAACATTTAAATTCATCCCTTGAGCAGAGATTCTCAACTTTGGCTGCACATTGGAATCACATGAGGAGCTTTAAGAATCATGATGTTTTTTTGGTCACACCTCAGGCTGACTTACCTGGTCATGGGTAAGCCCAAGCCATCAAGGTTTTTAGAAAGCTGTCTTAGGTAAAACTGTTTGACAGACTGAAATATATTAGAATTTATTGACTTTATCCAGGCGTTTCACAGAGTCAAATTAAATAATATCAGATCAAATCAGATCAGATCAGTCAGTAAGAAGCAGCGTAATGTTTAACCCTTGTTCTTTCCTTAAATTCAGTTACAGATTGTGTTCTTTGTTTAATGTCTCTCACACCATCTAGACTGTAAACTCTCTGAGATCAGGGAACATCTCTGTGTTGTTTTCTGTTGTGTATTCTCGAGGCTCTATTCAGTATTAAGCATATGGTTGGCTCTCAAATATTATGGAATGAATAGAGAAATTCTTATAAATTTTTAATGTTTATTTATTTTTGAGAGAGAGAGACAAAGTGTGAGCAGGGGAGAGGCAGAGAGAGATGGAGACATAGAATCTGAAGCAGGCTCCAGGCTCCAAGCTGTCAGCACAGAGCCTGACGTGGGTCTTGAACCCATGAGCTATGAGATCATGACCTGAGCTGAAGTCGGAGGCTTAATCAACTGGGCCACCCAGATGCCCTGAGAAATGCTTACAAAAAGATCTGAGTTATAAATACTCTTTAGAAAGCATTAGATCTGGCTAATGTCATGTCAAAATTTCTTTTATGGGAATAAGTTGCCTTGAATTCTTTAAGTTCAAAGCTCTAATTCTGTAAACTAAACTTCCTGTTAAGAAAATGTGCTAAGCTATTTATTTTTCACATTTCAGTGTCCTGTAGGAATATAAGGTCCATGAGGGCAAAGGCTTTGCTTTGTTCATTGTTCTGTCTTCTATTCCTCCAGTCTCAATAAGATCTCAAATATTTGTAAAAAGAGAAAATTATATATCAATGCTTCTTAAACTGCATTCCAAGGAGATTAGGGCTCTTTAGCTATGCCCCAAGTTTGGGGGTTGGGAGTGATATAGAAGGGAATGAGAGAGACTAAGCAGTTGTGCTAAACTCTGTCCATGATTACTTAAACTAGAGCAACTTTTATTCCTTGGGGCTCCTCATTTTATTTTTAAAAACTTGAGTCACTAATGTGATATTTCACAGGAACATTTCCAAGAAATATTATGTCCCTAGAGGTTTATTTTGAGGAATAAAACAAACATTTAACCTTGTAATTATATAGTATACCACACATATATAGAAGTGTTCAAAACATATGTAATGTATTCATAACACTAAACAAATACTCACATAAACACCAAGATCAACAAGTAGAGGGTTGCCAGCATCCCAGAAGCCTCTTTCGTGTCCCCATTCAAATACTTCCTCCTCCCCACCCCCCAAAGAAACCACTATCTTGACTTCTAACCCTCTGGTTTTACCTGCTTAAGGAAAAGTACTGTGTATTAGTCTATTTTTTAAAGTTTATTTATCTATTTTGAGAGAGAGAGAGAGAGAGCATGAGCAGGGGAGGGGCAGAGAGAGAGGGGGGAGAGAGAGAATCCCAAGCAGGCTGCATTGTCAGTGCAGTGATGTGGGGCTCAATCTCATGAGCTGTGAGATCATGATCTGAGCCAAGATCAAGAGTCAGGTGCTTAAATGGCTGAGCCACCCAGGCACGCCATGTATTATTCTATTATATTAATATATCATGATTTATTTATCCATTTTACTTCTGATTGATCATTTAGAATATTTGTAGTTTGGGCTACCATGAATAATGTTGCTGCTTTAAATATCCTTGTACCTATTTTGATGTACATGTGTATGCATTTCTGTTGGGTTCATAATGAGGAGTAGAAGTGCTGGTTATAGGATATGAGTGGGTTTAAATATACAGCTTTATTTGATACTGCCAAACAATTTTCCAAAGTAATTATTTGAATTTACAGTCTCATCAGCGATATATGAGTGTTCCTTTCCCATTATTCCTTCTTCACACCAATACTTGGTATTTCTGTCTATTTAATTTTAGCTATCCTTTTGGATGGTTTTAATTTTCATTTCCTCAGCTACTGAAAAGTAGGTCATGTTGATGTCTTCTTTTCAAAGCGCCTTTCAATTTCTTGCTCATTATAGTATTGGATTGTCTATTTGTTTTACTACTGGGATGTCTCTTTATTGGTTTTTGTGAGTTTGTTGTATATTCTGGATATAAGCCCTTTGTTTATGATATGTATTACAAACGACGGCTCTCATCTGAATGCTTTTTCATTCTCTTAGTGGTGTCTTTTGATGAATAGAACTTCTTATAGGCTGTTGATCAATTTTTCCCTTTATGGTTAGATTGTGTGTGTTGTGTGTGTGTGTACATGTGTATGTTCCATTCAAATAATCTTTCCATTACTGAGACTATAATGGTATTTTTTATTATATTCTAGAAATTTCTACATTGTAGAACTTTCTACAGTGATGAAAATGTTCTGTATCTGCACTGTCAAATAGTAATTTTAAGTGCTGTTGAGCACTTGAAATGTGGCTAGTGTGACTGAGGAGCTGAATTTTAAGTTTTATTTAATTTTAATTAATTTAAAAATCTACTTATACTACTAAAGCTACTATACCAGACAGTCAGACAAAGCAACTCTTCAAACTTTATTGTATTGTCTTTTACATTTAGATCTACAATCCAGCTTGGAATCATTTTGTGTGTTTGTATGGTGTGAAATAAGGGCTTGATTTAATATTTTTTCCCTTATCCAATTGCCTCTAACAATTTGTTGAAAAGATTCCTTTCTTCATTTCTCTGTAGTACCATTTTTATCCTAAATTATCATATCATAATTAGGGAATATACACATTAGGTTTGTCTTTGAGCTCTTTATTTTGTTTGTTTGCATATTTCTGTGATGATTCCATATGATTTTAATCATATAGATTTATTAATATTTATAATATGAATAAGTTTTTCTACTTTATTTTTTAAAATTGTTTTTAATGTTTATTTATTTTTGAGAGAGAGAGAGAGAGCGAGAGAGAGAGAGAGAGAGAGCGTGCGCATGAATGGGGGAGGGGCAGAGAGAGAGGGAGACAGAATCAAAAACAGGCTCCAGGCTCTGAGCAGTCAGCACAGGGCTTGAACTCACAAACCGCGAGATCATGACTTGAGCCGAAATTGGATGTTTAACCCACTGAACCACCCAGATGCCCCTCTTCTTTATTTCTAAGAGCGCTTTGTGTTTCCATATAAATTTTAGAATAAGCTTGTCAGGTTATACACACACACAAAATTCTGTTTTGTTTTTTTTTTTTTTTTTTTAAGTTCATTTACTTATTTTGAGGGAGAGAGAACACGAGTGGGGGGAAGGGCAGAGAGAGAGGAAGGGACAGGATCCCAATCAGGCTCTGCACTGTTTGGGCCTGGTCATGCAGGGCTTGATGTCATGAGCTGTGAGATTATGTCCTGAGCTGAAATGAAGAGTTGGATACCCAACTGATTAAGCCACCCTGTTGGGTTTTGATTAGGATTTTATTGACTACTCTATAGGCTCATTTGGGAAGAAGTGACTTCTTTACACTATTGAGTTTTCCAAAAATTGTCATACTCCTTACATGGTCTTTTTTTCCTATCAAACATCATGGAATTTTTTCACATTTTTTGTTGGATTTATTCATAGGGATTTAATATTTTTGATATTATTATAAATGACATCTCTAAATATTTAATTTTCTGTTTGCTGTTGGTATAGAAATACAATTGATTTTTGATATATTTATCTTATATTTGACAATCTTGCTAAACTCATTTATTCTAATAATTTATTATAGATTCTCTTGTATATTCCATAAGCAGCTCATAAACAAATAGTGACTGCTTTATTTCTTCCTTTGCTGGACTTCAAATCTCTTCTTTTTATTGCCTTATTGCACTAGTTAGAACTTCCAGTACAACATTTGATAGTAAAGAGACAGTAAATATCCTTGTATTGTTCCTGATCTCAGGAAAACCAAAAAACTTTTGGTGCTGTACCATTTTGGGGATGACATCTAGTGCAATTTTTCCCCACTAGATATCTTCTAAGAAATTATATGTCTTGTTTGCTAGGAGCTGTATATAGAATTTTATCAAAGCTCTTTTGCATCTATTGAGATGATCAATTATGTTTTCTCATTTTTTCCACTATTGTGACGATTTGATTTTTTAATATTTAATCAATCTTGTATTTGTGGAATCATCCAATTTAGCCATGATATGTTATTCTTTTTCCATATCAGTTAGCTAAAATTTTGTTTAGAGGTTTTGCATCTATGATTTTGAGCAAAATTGGCCTATATCAAGGCTATACTGACTTTATAGAAAGAGGGGAAGCATTTCTTTTTCTATTCTTTGGGAGAGTTTTTGTAAAATAGATGTTGTTTCTTTAAAATTGTTGGTATAATTCATTAGTAAAGCTGTCTGTGTATGGAAATATTTTTTGGAGGATTAGCGAGGTTTAAAATAATGAATTAGATACACAAATTAAAGGAGGTTATTGATTCAGAACTTCTATTCCTGATTCAATATCAGTAAATTATGCTTTGTTTTATGGGAATCTGTCATTTCATCCAAATTTTTAAATTAACGGCATGAATGCTTATGATATCCTCTTATCACAATGTGAATGTCTGTAGAATCTTTAGTGATGTCCCATTTTTATTCCTTAAAATGGATTTTTGTTGCTGTTGCTTTTTTTTTTTTTTTTTTAAGTTTGCTCATTTACTTTGAGAGAGAGCAAGAGCGAGAGCTGGGGAGGGTCAGAGGGAGAAAAAGAGACAGAATCCCAAGCAGGCTCTACAGTGCTAGTGCAGAGCCTGATGCAGGGCTTGAATTTACGAACTGTGAGATCGTGACCTGAGACAAAATCTAGAGTTGGAGGCTTAACCACCTGAGCCACCCAGGCACCCCCTCAAAAATAGATTTCTAAGATTACTCTTTTTCTTGATCACTTTCATCACCAATTTAAAAATTTTATTAGTCCCTTAAAGAATTAGATTTAAAATTTATTTTTCTGATCAAATGTCTCCTTGTTTCATTAATTCCTGTTTGTCTTTATCCCCTTAATCCTAATTTTGGGTATAATTTTCTGGTCTTTTTAAATTTTTTTTATTTTATTTTATTAAAAAAATTTTTTTTAACATTTATTTATTTTTGAGACAGAGAGAGGCAGAGCATGAATGGGGGAGGGGCAGAGAGAGAGGGAGACACAAAATCGGAAGCAGGCTCCAGGCTCTGAGCCATCAGCCCAGAGCCCAATGCGGGGCTCGAATTCACGGACTGCGAGATCATGACCTGAGCTGAAGTCGGACGCTTAACCGACTGAGCCACCCAGGCACCCCCAAAATTTTTTTAAATGTTTATTTATTTTTGAGATAGAGCATGAGGGGGTGGGGGTGCAGAGAGACTTGGAGACCAGGAATCTGAAGCAGGCTCCAGGCTCTGAGCTGTCAGCACAGAGCCCAACACAGCGCTCGAACTCAAGAACCGTAAAGTCAAGACCTGAGCTGACGCTGGACGCTTAACTGACTGAGCCACCCAGGTGCCTTCTGGTTTTTATTTTTTGCAACTTCTTGAGGTAGATTCTTAGCTCACTTTTTAATTATTCCTTTTTTCTAATAAACATTAAAGCTGTGCTTCCCTCTGACCATGACTGTAATTGCATTGCATTCTACACATTTTAATATATAGTATATTTATTGCAATTGATTTCTAATTTTCATTTTGATTTTTTTAATCTGTGGATTATTTAGAAATATGTTACTTAATTTCCAAATAATTGAGGATTTAAAAACAATCTTGTTTTTATATTTGGCTTACATCAGTTGTAGTCAAAGAACATATTTTGTATGTAGTTGTGCAGTGTTATAGCCCAAAACTCAGAGGGTTGTACCAGCTTTTTCTTGTCTTTGGCAGTCCCTGGAGCCCAGTTTTTGTCCATTGACCTTATGAGGCTGTCCAATGCTCTCTTAGCAACTGAATTTCTCGGTCATCACATACAGAATCAGTCTTCAAGGAAAAGAAGTCCCAAATATCTGGCTTACCCTTCTCTTATATCTTGGTTTGATAGTTTTTATCAACCTTGTTAGGTTTCAAATGATTCCATGGTTTGTATTTTTTCATATCTTCAGTGGGAGTGTATGGTCCCAGTTGGAGAAATGATCCCAATTACTGGAAGCAAAAATATATTTAACCTTTACAATTACCATGTATGGGAGACCATATCTCAGTTTTACCAATGAAATAACTGATTCAGAGAGAGAGTAAAATAGAAAGGAATTTAAAGAACTCAATTACTAATAAAGTAATAATCCTTTAAAAACCATTAGCACTTGAGGTGCCTGGGTGGCTCTGTCAGTTAAGTATCCGACTTTGGCTCAGGTCATGATCTCACAGTTTGTGAGTTCGAGCCCCACGTCGGGCTCTGTGCTGACAGCTCAGAGCCTGGAGCCTGCTTCGGATTCTTTGTCTCCCTCATCTCTCTGCCTCTCCCCCACTTGTGCTCTGTCTCTCTCTGTCTCAAAAATAAATAAAATATAAAAAAAATATTAAAAACCGTTAGCACTTAAATTAGGACAAATATTGAATGGAAATAGTTCCCATAGATCATAAATCCAGTGCATATCAGTGCAAGGTGGGAAAAAATGGCATCATCTCACTAGTAGAGTAACCATGATTTTGATAAACATCAGTTTTGAAATTTTTGTTGTTGTTAGCAGCAATTTCTTTCACATTAATGATACCTTTGTGCAAGTGATAGAGCTGTAGTCTGTGATGAAATGCCCTGATGGTAATGGTATACATTCTGAACAATGGTAGCTGGAATGTGGAGGACACAGAAAAGGACTTGCTGTGGTTTCTGTAAGTGAAAATCTTATTTCAGCTCTCGGAACTCCTCGAAATAGCTGATTGCTGAGTAGCTGACAAAATCTGCCTCATAGGTAGACAGGTACACACTTGTAGTATGTAGCTTATTCATTCTTTCCAACTCCTGGAAGTTGGGAATAGTCTTTTTTAAGCAATAGCAAAATGATGAAAACTACTAAAAAACAAATTAAAAGATGTTATTGAAAATTCTCACAGAATAAACAAATAAATACTACGTGACTTAAAGCACATTTTTCTTCCACTTACTTTCACATACTTTTGTTAATAAAAAATTTCTAAGTGTTTATACAGTTTAAGGAAGATCAATACTTGTTTATTTTAATCATTTTTCTCAATCATTATTATGGAAAATTTCAAAGCCTAAAGAAGAAAATAGTGTAACCTGTAATCCTGCTACCCAGATAAATACCCTGCTATTTATCATTTTAGGATATGTCTTGTTAGTCTTTTCCATGAACATATATTTTAAAAATGTTGTAGTACATTCTATAAACTAATTTCCAAAGCTATTTTTCCAGCTTTTTTGAGATATAATTGACATATAACATTGTGTATGTTTAAGGTATCCAACATGTTGATTTCATAAATTTGGTACATTTATATTTTGAAATACAATTACCATCGGAGTGTTAGCTGATGCCTCCATCACATCCGATAGTTACCATTTCCTTTTGTGGTGAGAACATTTAAGATCTACTCTCTCAGCAACTGTCAAGTGTATAATACGGTATCATTAACTATAATAACTATGTTATACAATAGATCCTCAGAACTTATTCATCTTATAACTGAAAGTTTGTACCCTTTGATCAATATCTCCAAACCCCCTATCTTCCTCCCCAACCCCCAACAACCACCATTCTGCTCTCTGGTTCTGAGTTCAACTTTTTAAGAATCCACATATAAATGAGGTCATGTAGTGTTTGTCTTTTTCTGTCTCACTTATTCTTAGCATGATGTCTTTCAGGTTTATCCATGTTGCCACAAATAGCAGATTTCCTCTTTTTACATAACTGAATATTCCTGTGTGCGTGTGTGTGTGTGTGTGTGTGTGTGTGTGTGTTCAAACACACTACATATCCATTACCTGTTCATCTGTTGATGGATCCTTAGGCTGTTCCTATATTTTGGCTATTGAGAATAATGCTACAATAAACATGGGAATACAAATATCTCTTTGATATACTGATTTTGTTTTCTTTGGATATATATCCAGTGGTAGTTCTATTTTCAATATTTTGAAGAACCTCTGTATTGTTTTTCATACTGGCTATACCAAATTTACATTCTCACTAGCAGTGGACAAGAGGTCCCTTTTCCCCACATCCCACCCACCCTTGTTGTCTCTTATCTTTTTTATAATAGCTATTTTAATGGATGTGATGTGATATCTGACTGGTTTTGATTTGCATTTCCCTGATGATTAATGATGTTGAGCATCTTTCCATATACTTGTTGGTTATTTGTATGTTTTCTTTGGGGAAATGTCTCTTCAAGTCCTTAGCTCTTTTTATAATCAGGTATCTGTTTTTATGCTAATGAGTTATAGAAGTTCCTCATATATTTTGAAGATAAGCATCTTATTAGATATATGGTTTGCAAATATTTTCTCCCCCTCTATAGGTTGCCTTTTCATTTTATTGATGGTTTCCTTTGGTCTCCAGAAGCTTTTAATTTTGATGTAGTCTTACTGATATATTTTGTGTGTGTGTGTGTATGTGTGTGTGTGTGTGTGTGTGTGTGTGTGTTTTCCTGTGCTTTTGTTGTCATATCCAAAAAATCATTGCCAAGACCCATGTCAAGGAGGTTTTTTCTCCCCCCCTATGTTTTCTTCCAGAAGTTTTATGGTTTCAGGTATTACAATTAAGGCTTTAATCTAGTTTGACTTAATTCTTGTGAGTGCTGTAAGAGTATTATAGAGAGTATTATAAGAGTATTATAGGGAAAAACAAAAAAAAAGGGGGGGCACAACATACCAAAACTTAGGGGACGCCACAAAAGCAATTCTAAGAGGGAAGCTTATAGCATAAATCCCTATATTAAGAAAAGAAAGAGATCTCAAATAAGCACCTAACTTACACCATGAGGAACTAGAAAAAGAAAAAAAGAAAGAAAAAAACCAAGCCCAAGGTTAGCAGATGGAAGGAAATAAATATTAGAGCAGAAATAGATGAAACAGACACCAGAAAGATCTACCAAACTTAGGGTTGGTTTTTTTAAAGATAACATTCGTAAACTGTTAGGTGGAGTCACCAAGATAAAAAGAGAGAGGACTCAAATAGATAAAATTATAAATGAAGTAGGAGACATTATAACTGATACCATGGAAATACAGAGGATCATGAGACTACTATGAAAAATTATATACCAACAAATAGGATAACCTAGAAGAAATTGATAAATTCCTAGAAACATACAACTTACCAAAACTGAATCTTAAAGAAATAGAAAATCTGAACAGGCCAACAATGGGTAAAGAGATTGAATCAGTAATTAACAACTTCCCAAAAAAAGAAGCACAGGACCAGATGGCTTCACAGATAAATTTTGCAAACATTTAAAGGATTAATGCTAATTTCCAAACTTTTCCAAAAAGTGAAGAAGAGGGACTACCTCCAAACTTATTTTATGAGGCCAGCAATACCCTCATATCAAAGCCAGGCAAGGACACTACAAGAAAACAAACTTTAAGGCCAATATATATATTCCTATGAACATAGATGCAAAAATTCTCAACAAAAATACTAGCAAACAAATTCAACAGCATATTAAGAAAACCATACACTACGATCAAGTGAGATACATTCCTGGTTCAACATACACAGATCAATAACTGAAATACCACGTTAACAGAATAAAGAATAAAAATTATATGATCATATCAATAGATGCAGAAAAGAGCATTTCGCAAAATTCAACATCCTTTTATGATAAAAAAAAAACTCTTATAAATTATGTATAGAAGAAATGTACCTCCACATATAAAGTCATATATAACAAACCTACAGCTAACATCATTCTCAATAGTGAAAAGAACTAATTTTTTAGTTGTGTGCCAGATGTATCTGTCACTTCTGCTTTTTAAAAAAATAATTTCATTGCTTTATTTGTATCTGTTATCCTTGTTTTTATAAGTTTGTTTTTAATCTAGTTCTAATTTTATAATGGAATGTTTATTCATTTATTCTTATTTTTCAAGGTCAGTATTTCTAACATCTAAAGCAATAACCCCGAAGTTTTGGCTTATAGGGATCTGAATTTTATTTTGCTTAACATCTTTTTTGTATTTGGTTTTTATTATTGATATTGTAATTATGTAGGGAATTTTAAAAACTATGACTTTCTTCCTTTTTATATCTTAACTGAAATCCTGGGATGTTTTCTATGGTCTCCCCATGGGTAGGTCATGAATTCCAACTGATAGACTGATAGACTCCTGGAGTCTAGGCTTTATACTCTGGCATGTCAGCTAGGGTTTTTTTGCTTGGGTTTTCAACTCTCACTCTCCATTGGAAAGGCTTGGGAGTTGGAAATTCCTCAAGGGCAAATTGCTGCTGCATTTTGGGTTTTTCTGTTGTTCTCTTCCTGTAATGTTTTGTCCCCTTTGGTCTGTGTCTCCCCAGCCTGATGAAACTGCTCTAAGCCACAGTCTACCACTTGTGTTTAAAAATGATGGTCCAAAATACCTCTGAGGGAAAAGCCAGTCATCAAAGTGGGTTCATCTTAATCTGCCCCTCTTTGTTGTGGGGTCTTTGCCCCCAACTCCTGATTGTCTTAGTTGTTCTCTAATGCCTTCACCGATGGTTTCAAACTTTAAACAATGTCTTTGATTCAGCTTTTATAATTGTTTTTGGCAAGGGAATTGGTAATGAGAATACAAGATTTTTCTTACATTCTTTTCTTATAGTGGTCAATTCCTTTTTAATTTAAAGCTTAGCTTTTATTCTAGTTTATTTTACCTTAAACTTATTTCTTGACTTACATTTCAAAAAGTCTGTTTTCTTTTAATTTTATTAAAAATACAAAGTAGATAATTTCTAAAAATATCTTTAGTTTCTTACAGTAAATCATTTTATGTGTGTGCCCTGTATCCCTAAGGGACTTCCTTTCTTTATGTTATTTAGTATTGCTTTACTCATTCTTGAAAGAGAAGAAATCTGCGCAGCTTTGGAAAGAGCAATTTAAAATTTCTAAGGCCCCTGTACAATTCATTTGGGTGTGGAGTAAATTTCTCATATATTAAACTGAAGGGGGTTGTTTTTATTAGATATCTAACCAGCCAGATTTCCAAGGTCAATGAATCATTGGTTTAGAATGGCTAGATCTTCTGTCTTGCTGCTAAATTCACTGACTCAGAGGGAGTTTATTCCCGAATTACTGGAGAACAACTGCAGTTCTTTTACCAGGGTAGTACTTGAGAAGTAACAATCCCAAATGTACTGGTTTCCTTGCTTCTTCCTTTATTTCGCCCCCTCCTTTTAGAGATTTCACATTAAAAGATTCAACATAGCTCCATTTATGTGTCTTTATAAGCCACAGCTACCTTGGATTACAAGAGGGTTATAAAAATGAGTTTTGGAAGGAAAATGCCTTAAAAGTTGTTGTTGTGTGGTAGAGAAGTGACTGCCAACTGTGGCATAAGGGAAAGAGCAGAGCTTTTCTGTTCAGCAGTCCTGGGCTTTAATACTGGTTACCCCGCTCTCAGGATACTCAACAGTGGAAAGATTTAAACCTTTCTCAGTAGGAAAACTGATACGATAATGTATCCTCCTAAAGGGATTATTGTAGAGACAAACCAACAAACAACACAATCAGCACACTCTTCATATAAAGAGAATGTTGCAAATACTAGCTATTGTTACTAATTTTATTATTATTTTAATAATCATTACAACTTCATTTTGGATATCAGACTGCTTTGAGAAGTCCATGTATTTTGTACATTAAGCAAGGTTTTTGTAATATTTCTAATTTGGTGAGGGTCAAGTGGAAACTAGGGTGTGGCAATAATAATAATAATAATAATAATAATAATAATAATAGTAATAAAAGCAGTCTTGTGGGAGGTGTAGTCTTAGACCAGTCTTTGCAACAAGAATGATGCAGCCCAGTCATGTAGGAAGCAAGGGCTTCCACATCAGAGCCTGAGCAAAGCTCTATTATTCTAATCTATATTCTCCAAAGTTCTGTTGTCTCTGTCAGGTCTAGAAACATTTTGAAGGCCTTCATAAACTGACTTCAATTTATCATTCCAGCCACAACTCAAACCATTTACTTTTAGATACTCTAAGTTACAATTATACTGGGCAACTGTAATATTCTCTGAATATTTTAACTCTTTTCCTTGTCCATGCATTTTTTTTTTATACTATTCTCCTAGAATGACCAGCCTTGAATGCGTTTTCTCATTTGTTATTGTCAACACTAATTCTTAAACTCTTCCTGCTTCATGCATGAGTCAGCAAAAGTATCTTTTTCCCTAAGAGTTCTTCCCTTACCCAGAGGATGTTTTATTCTGCATTTTGGAAACTTACATTTGCTATTATTCACACTCCAAGCTATTAATCACTTGTACTGTGCCTTATTTTTCTTTGCATTTCCTGGCAATGAGGTACAAGTTTTGTACCAGGTAGACATTCAGTAAAGGCTATTTAAAACTGAACTCATGCACCTTAATTAATGATAATGTTTTTATTTAGATGCCGCTGGTAAAAGATTGTACTTAGACAAACAGGAAACAGCTACTCTCAAAATTTGTTAGTTATAATTAAGTTTGCGTGTATAGTCAACTGTGAGTAGATGGTTATTTAAACTAATAATGTTTTTATTTCTAGGGTCTCAACTGTAATCACTGAGTCAGAGAAGTAATCTGTTATTAATTGTAGGACTGGATATTTCACACTGCCCAGAATATCTCTAAACTTCCTTCATAGAATTAAGTAAGCTTTTTTCTAGATTTTTATGCCCTACTTGAACAGTTCTTAAATGAAATTCTCATTCTCTTACTCTTAGAATTAACATCTTTTTTATTCTTGATCTTGGTTGATGAAATCACTGAGCTTCCCAAGTTAGAAACCTCAGTGTTTCATCCAGTCTTTTCTTTCCTCTATTCTATTTATAAACCCCTTCTGAATCTACCAGTTCATTTAGTTTCAAAATAAAATGCAGCTCTTCTCTTTTGTCATCATCTTTTGCTTCTTGGGATGAGTAGTAACCAATTCCCAATTCATGTCCCTGAGATTAATCTCTTTCCACTCTAGTCTGTCTTAAAAATAGTTGGGCATTTAATCAACGCCAGTTTTCAAAAGGATTATTCAGTAATACTGTCTATGTGATTTGAAAATCTATTAAATTCAAGTGGCTAAAATTACCAAACTGAAACTTCTTAGCTTTGACTTAATCAATCTTGTCCAACTCATTCTGTACTATTCCTTTCTGTATAGTTCAGTTCCAGGAACACACCAGATCCTTTAAGGCTCTGTTGTCCTCCTTTGCTTTTTCTCTGCCTGGTACAGCCTTTCTTTGCTGGCAAGTTCCTACTCACCCTTCAAGATCTAAGAAAATATTAATTCCCAGGTAAGAAGTTAATCTGTCCTTGGGGCTTCTCAGCCCTTTGCTAATGTACCTCAGTAGTTAGTGCAGTGGGTAGTTATTTATCTGTTACCTTTGTCCCCCTGGAGTGTAAACCCTGTGAGAGCAGGACTCCTAAGTTATTTATCTTTGTAATTCCAGGTATTGCACAGTGCCTAATAATGGTAGGGACACAATTTGCTTTTCTTAACTCTGGCTTTAAAATTTCAGTAACATGTTTAAGGTATAATGAGAAGGACCCTAGATGCAAGTTAGGAGACCTGAGTTCTAGTCCTGGGTCAATTATTAACAAGCTGGACAATCTTGAGTGTATCATATAATCTCTTTGTACTTTGGTTTCTTCATCTGTACAGTGAGGAGACTGGACTAGGTGTTGTCTGGGGCCTTTCCTGTTGTCAAAGATGACAATTCTAGGTGGGGAGATTTGATTTGAGAAGATTTGATTTGAGAAGATCTGCTGATGGTAATGTTCTAGGGCACATCCTTAATTTATAACAATTCATTTCTAACCATCCACTCATTCTGATTTAATGAATTTGATTTCAGAGTGAGACATTAAAGGTTCACAGTGTTATAGTTTAGACATGTGATCTTGGAAACACATGAGGTCCTCACTGCACATGGTACACACAAAAAAGCTTTTAATTAAAGACATGAAATGTATTAGTCACATGCTCTTGAGAAAACTATAAAAAGGTCCCATCCCAGGCCCAGATGTGCCCTTGGGAAGGACTAGGCCAGCAACAGAGGAGGAGGGGTGAGAGTTTCAGCTATGATTACTCCCATCTGTTGTTCTTTGAAACAAACAAAAAAGTTTCCTAAATGAAAACTAGGCATGGGAAAAATTATAAGAAGCTGATATCAAAGCTGGACTAAATATGTCAAATAGCTTCATAGCCCTAAATATTGAGATGGGATTGTAGATTTCAAATTTTGTTAAAGTTGCAACTGCTGGTCAATTCTTTTGTTCTTTGTCATTTGTTCTTTGAATTCATTTGATGCTTGTGTGATGAGCCTAGAACATACCTTATATTATGGTGGATAAATCTGCCCCATGGAGTTTAAGTTGATCAGAATTTTCCCAAACAAACTTTTGGACACATACTACACGGATACAAACACAGAGAACAATGATACCAATTTTCTTAATTCATTTAAGGATCAGAGAATAATTCCAATTGGGGAGAACTCAGCTAAAGGCATATTAATCAATTTAGCTTCAATAAGCCACCATTTAATTTAACAAAGAAAGACATACTACAACACAGGCTAGATTTTAAATTATTAGCTACTCTGTTACATTTTCTGAATGGCAGCAGAATTTATGGCAGTGTGTACCCTCCATGACTGTTGGTATTAATAAACAATTGGGTGAACCAACTAACTTCTCATAGAGATGCTAATAAAGTATACAGTGGGTGTGTGGAGATTGTTAAAGACTGAGATGCTAAGAATATTTTTACTCTGATTTAAATTTCTAAATTCTTGCTCTTCATTGTAATTTGAGATCCTACTGTGAGTTTACATAAGTCCTAAGAAGGTAGTTTTGTCTGTGCTTAATTTCTCTAATGTATGAAAATATATTTAATGTAATATATTTAAAATGTTTTAATTTTTTTGTTCTATACAGTTGAAAAAGATCATGAAGCTCAAAAACAAATAATAATTCTCCTGAGATACTTTGAACTCTGATTAAATATGTAATCTTGAATACTTTTTAAATGTATAACTTTTAGGGATGTCAATATTTTAAAAATAGCTACTAAATATTGTATATTTTTCATGCAATCAGATAAAAAAACACCTAAGTACAATAAGTTTCTTTTGTTATTTCTACCTGGTAGTCAAATTTAGAGACTTCATCATTATAGCTGTAGAGAATCACACTAAAGAGAAATGCCATTTCTTCAAGTTATGGGAAACGTGAACAATTTCAGATGAATTAGGGTGTTCTTTCCAAAGCCAGTTTACAGGAAGGAGAAAGAATATAATTTAACTACTGAAGCAATTTTGTTCTTATTTGTTTTTTTCTTCCTATTGTAAATCTGATGGAAATGTGAAACAATTTGTTTTTAAAATGTTCACGTGTTCTTATTGAATATCTTAAACCAAGAGAAAAATCTTTGTATTTCTGAAGGTAAAACATATTAACACACCTGACATTCACAAAATTTGCTGAGCGAGGGGATCAATAAATGCCCAATGATTTCAATATTTTCTACTCTGTTAGACCAATGATGCCTTTCCAAATGTCATCTTAGAGATGTCTTCTAAACTGGAGTTGATAAGGAAAGTGCCTCCCCCAGCACTCAGCTATAGAATATATGGAAAAGTTGAAGCAAAAGCAAGAATTCTTTTTCTCTCTCAAATTAATTTAAAAAGTTAATGCAATCTCACACACACAGTCACAGCAGGATTTTTCATGTAACAAGATGGTTAGATTCTAAAATTCAAATAGCATAAATGGTCAACCCAAGGGATACTGTGCAGATTTTATTCTTTGGAGAAGAAATCTGTTTTAGCAGTACAAAGGCCAAAAATAATCAAGAATTTTGAACAAAGGCACAATGAGTACATCTGTTCTGCTAGATAACATGACTCATTGTAGAACCATGGTGTAGAATTGGTGCAGGAATACACAATGCAGTAGAAGACACAGCTGAGAGACGATCCGTGCGTCTACCAAACCCTTGTAATAAAGGTGGCATTCAAATCATTGGGGGATATCATTATTGAGTAGATGAATATGACAGTTGTCTCTCCATACATAAAAATATGAAAGTAGATCTCCATCTTGCATTGCATATCAGAACATAAAAAAAGAAACTAAAACATTCAGAAGTAAACATAAAGAATATCTGTGAACTTGGGGTAGGGAAGAATTTCTTAAAGAACAGATAAAACCCAAAATTTAGAAAATAAAAGATTTATCTAAATTAAGACAAATCCCTTTCAACAAAACACAACACAAACAAATTTAAAAGTCCAGTGATAGGGGCATCTGGGTGGTTCAGTCGGTTAGGCGTCTGACTTCAGCTCAGGTCATGATTTCGTGGCTTGTGGGTTTGAGCCCCACATCGGGCTCTGTGCTGACAGCTCAGAACCTGGAGCCTACTTCGGATTCTATGTCTCCCTCTCTTTCTGCCCCTCCCCAGCTCACGCTCTGTCTCTCTCTCTCTCTCTCTCCTTCAAAAATAAATAAACATTAAAATTTAAGTGATAGATGAGAAGAAGGGTTTTGCAACACAAAGAAGATTAGGATCCAGAATACTATAAATGATGAAACATAAGGTAATGTTTGTTTCTTGAAAATGACTGCTCAGAAAAGAGAGCTTATCTGAAATGTATGGCAGCCTAAAACCACCCAGTGATATTTCTGCCTATGTGTACAAAACTCAGATCGAAGTTGGTTAAAATGACAAAATAAACAAACAAAATGTTATAAAGAAGGTTAATATAGATGATTGATTCCTGGGAAATGACCCGAAACTAAGGATTAGGTGTTATAGAAAACGAGCTTTCTAAAGATTATTTTTTGAATATCAAAATCAGTTTCTCAATGGGAAATTAGTGGCACATTCAAGTTTGGACAATTCAAGGATGATTTATTAATCAAAAGACTAATTATAAGGTGTGGTGGGAAATAAGGGAGGTACAAGGAAAATTGCAGGAACCAGAGCTACCAGGCTCAGAACTGTGTCCCCTGCTAGGTCTGCAGAGGTAAATAAAGGGAAAGGACAGTTTTCTAGACATAGAAGAAGAAAGTCATGAGGAGTAGGGTGCCTTCTATCCAGTGATGCAGCCAGACTGAGCTGATGTTTAAGAGAAAGAGCCAGAGAAAAAATACCCCAACCTCATTGTCTGCCCTCCCTCTCATCTCCTATTAGACTTCCCATAGGCTGAGCTGGGAGCCTGGTCAGGAATCCTGAG
The DNA here is from genome assembly GCF_024362965.1 of Panthera pardus. Classification (NCBI taxonomy): domain Eukaryota; kingdom Metazoa; phylum Chordata; class Mammalia; order Carnivora; family Felidae; genus Panthera; species Panthera pardus. Next base: position 48,381,167 of record NW_026526721.1, on the reverse strand, counting down.
ACCAAGGGATTGTGAGGATATGGTTCATACATATTAGGTTTCCAGGAGGTAGGGTGGAGAAGGAAGGGGAGTGGATCGGAAAGTAGAAGTAGAAGATAACTGGCACAAAAAGCAATATAATGCATGATCATATTGTGAAGATCCTGAATAGTATATGATATTTGGTAGCTTAGAACAAAGTCTTGTGAGTATATTAAAATCAGATTCAAAATTCATCTGAATAGAAGTGACGATCTGCTTTAGAAAACTGTAAATGATGCATAAAGTGCCTCAATAATGACAAATGACGTTGGACATGCTCATTACAAATTTGAATAAAGTTGTTTAAGAAATGTGAAGGAGAAAGTAATATTTTAAAAATATTTTATTATGTAATATATGATTTAAAATATGCATTTGAAATAACATTGATATCAAACATGACACATAGACATTTTATCCTTATACAGACATATTTTTTTGGTAAAGTTGTACAGAACTTTTTGTATCTTCTCATTTGGAACACTGGGAGGGATAGCTTTATATTTGGGTTACCTTAGGTATAGACATGTATGGTATGAAAAGAACTCTGGAGAAAGTGACAAGTGAGTGTAAAAATGAACAAAAGATATGAACAGCAGTTCAAAGAAGAGGCAAACCAAATAGACAATAGACATAAAAAGTATGTTTAACCTAACTAGTAATATAGTAATCAGGAAAAAAGATTAAAATGAGATACCATTTCACATCCATTTGACAAACATCAAGTCAGATGTGTGTAAAAAAGATCTTACCCACTGCTGCCAAGTGTTAATAGTTCCCATCACTTTTTGAGACATTTACCAATGTCTAGTGAAATGATAGTCTATGACTCCCTTGACCTAGATTTAGAATGATCTAGGCTGATCTGGAACCTCTTGCTCATGTATACAGGACGATTTGTAAAATATCTTCATTGTGATATTTTTGTAATAGTGAAAGACTAGAAGATATTTAATACCAATCAAGAGGGGAATGAATAAGATGTAGTTTATTTATATATTGGAAAATTAATAGCAATTAAAACAAACTAGAACTATACATATCATGGAGAAATCTTAGTATCAAAGGTAAATGAAAAAGCAGGTTTCAGAATGATTCATGTTAGAGAATAGTATTTACATAAATTAAGCCTAAAGCAATGCTATATATTGTTTTTGTATTCATAGATATGGTGAAAGTATAAAAGCTTGGACTGGAAAGAATATATGCTACACTCCTCTTCACATCTGCCTCTAGGTAGGAAGGGTGGTAGGGGATGGGACTGGCCAGGTGTTGGTAGCATGAACATGTACAATGCTTTGGCTTGAAATACCTGGATATTTGTTGATATTCTAATTAGATTTAGACTCAGTTCCTTTTCTGTCCTGAAACAATCTGAACACATTTCCAGGAATCATAACTATAGTCAACACAGGATTTATTTGGAGGCAAATGGAGATTTGTGTTCTTAGTGTTGTGATTTTCAGGGGAAGTTATAAAACTGTTGATTGGAGCAATTACATACATTTTCTACATTTATTTCTCCACTAGCCTATAGTCCAGTAGGAACACTTATAAATGGAAGAAATTGACCTCAGGTAATGGAAGACAAATGCAATTGCCCATATGGTTAGCTGAGAGCAGATCGTTTAAAATTGATGTCTTCTTTTTACCAATTTAAGAGGTGGCATGCTGCTAACATGGCAACTGTGTATGGGAAGAACATGAAAGACTTGAACAACTTTCTAGTCTGATTGTCAATTATATTGTGAAATTATTTTTGATTGAATATTCAACTCACCTGTATTCAAATATAATTATCACCCATAAGCAGAAACTGAACAAATTAATTTTAAAATGTCCACCACAGGGGCACCTGGGTGGTTCAGTCGGTTGAACATCTGACTTTGGCTCAGGTCATGATTTCATAGTTTGTGAGTTCAAGCCCTGCATTGGGCTTGCTGCTGTCAGTGCAGAGCCAGCTTCAGATCTTCTGTCCCCCTCTCTCTCTGCCCCTTTCCTGCTTGCCTCTGTCTCCCCAAAATAAATAAATCTTGGGGCCCCTGGGTGGCTCAGTCAGTTAAGCGCTGACTTCGGCTCAGGTCATGATCTCATAGTTTGTGAGTTCAAGCCCTGCATTGGGCTTGCTGCTGTCAGTGCAGAGCCAGCTTCAGATCTTCTGTCCCCCTCTCTCTCTGCCCCTTTCCTGCTTGCCTCTGTCTCCCCAAAATAAATAAATCTTGGGGCCCCTGGGTGGCTCAGTCAGTTAAGCGCTGACTTCAGCTCAGGTCATGATCTCATAGTTTGTGAGTTCGAGTCCCATTTCAGGCTCTGTGCTGACAGCTTGGAGCCTGGACCCTGCTTCAGATTCTGTGTCTCCCTCTCTCTCTGCCCCTCCCCTGTTCACTCTTTGTCTCTCAAAAATAAACAATGAAAAAAATTAAAAATAAAAAATAAATCTTTAAAAAAGTCTTTAAGAAATAAATAAAATGTCCACGACTGTTAATTATGTATCACTCACTCTTGTCCCCACTCCCCATATATCTGTTTCCATCTGTTATACCCAAGCTTTATATACCAGTGTTCTCCTTTAGTTCATTTGGGTTCTCTGAGAGCTCAGTTTGAACTGAATCCTTCTATTCCCCTATTCCTTTGTAATTGTATAAAGCATCCACTGTGTGAATTTCTCACTCCCTATTCCCCATCTCCTTAGATAGTTTTACTTTCTTATGAAGCTTTAATAAATGAACATTGCCAGCATTTTTTTCACCGTTTGGCTACTTCCTCCCATTTATACTACTGTTGTAATTATTGCATTGCATTGGATGTATTGTATTTGCGCATACTTCCTTTTCTGGATTAATTAACAAACACTGTTGCAACTTGCCAAAACTACCTGACATTATCATGGGGACAGAAGGGGGGCTATTCACTAATGGCCCACCAATTTCTATCTTCAACCCTTACCTCTCCCCTGAACTCCTTCCTGCCTATTCAACAGGCCATTTGGATGTCTCTAAGCACCTCAAACTTAACATGTTGAAGACCCAGCCAACAACATCCCCTCTCTAGAACTACTCCCACCACGTTTTTTGTTTGTTCAATGGCACCTCCATCTGCCAGGAGGAGGAACTGTCTGTCATCCTGTTCCTAGATCTTATTCCTTGTATCCAGTTTTCTTCCAAGATATGTCAGTTTTACTTTCTACATATCCCACAGATCTGTCTGGGTTCAGCCAGACAGGGTATGTGGGTTAAGCCACAAACCCTCATTAGCTATCTGGACCATTGCAGGAGACAGTTTACTGATTTCTCAGCTCTTTCTCTTGCATCTCTCAGTGTGTTCTGTATGCTATAACCAGAGGGAGCTTTTCAAAGTTGCCAAGGCAATCATTTCACACACACTTAAACCTTCAACCTCTGATTGCTTATAACCCTGTCCTTAGGCTAAACACCCAAATCTCTTATGTGGCCTGTAATGTCCTGGCTTCTAATGCCCCTAACACCCTCTGCTTCTGCCACACTATTTCATAATATCATTTCCCTTTTATTCTCATTGTCTGGATTGCCTTCTGTGATACCCCACTCTATCTGGTTGTCCCCTACTCCTCTTTCAAATTTCTTCTCTCCTGCCACTTAGAGAAGATTTTCCTGACCTTCCTGAATTGGTCAAATCCTCCTATTACTAGTTTTCAGAGCACTCAGTACCTCATGTTTCTTAGCACATAGCACAATGGTAATAGTATGTTCATTTGATTCAATATCTTTCCCACTAGACCTGCACTGTCCAGTACGGTAGTCACTAGCCTAATTAATTAAAATTAAAAATTGTTTCCTAGTCCCACCAGCTACATTTCAAGTAGTCAAGAGCCATTGGCAGCTAGTAAGTACCATATTGTGCAGGACAGGATAAAGAATATTTCTATCACTGCTGGAAGTTCTATAGGACGGCAGACACCATACTGTAAATTCTTCAAGGACAGACACTGTTTCTTTCTTCTCTCTTTTTTTTTCTTCCTGTTATCTTTCTGTCTTTGTCTTTGCATTTATTCCCAGTGCCTGGCACCGTGTCTTGACCATAGAAGACCCTCCAAAACATTTATTAAGCAAATGGAAAAGTAAGATAATAAATGAACACCTTAGAGCCTTGTCAGGACAAAGTAGAGCAGTCAAGAATGTCCCCCATCGTAACACTTTCTCTGAGACCAGTATTTGCAAATCTTTGCTTCCTGAGGCCTCAGTGCTTTATGCTCTTCACAGGCTTACTTACTCACAGGTCTACACAAAGCTTTGTTTTGCTGTCTCAAAATTGTACTTGGCAAAACATGGTCTGGAGATCCTTCATGAATATTTGTAAGAGAGGGTTCTTTGTGTATATAAAAAAGTATCTGACTGAGGCAGTATATGTGCTCGCAGATGTTTATCAGTTTTTAGCAGTGGATAATTGTCCCATCTGAGATGAGTTCTTATGCCTAAAGCAATATGCCAAATGATGTGAGGGATCACATTTGTTTTTTTTACTTTATTTTAGTTTAACTTTTTTTAAAATAAAATTTTAAAGATGTTTATTTATTTTTGAGAGAGAGAGAGAGAAAGAGAGCAAACAGGGGAGGGGCAGAGAGAGAGAGAGACACGGAATCTGAAGCAGGCTCCAGGCTTCAAGCTGTCAGCATACAGCCCTACACAGTGCTCAGACTCATGACCAGTGATATCATGACCTGAGCCAAAGTCAGATGCTTAATTTACTGAGCCATCCAGGCACTCCTAGTTTAACTTTACTTTTAGTGAAGGGGAGAGTTAATGAAATATAGTCTAAAAACAATAAGGAGGGGCTCTGGTTTCACAGAAACCTATGTTAAAGCTGCAAAACATCACAAAGGATTCTAGTGCTTTAACTGAGGGAGAAGCAAATCAAGGCCCATGGGCCAAATTGAGCCCCCTTCCTGTTTTTGTAAATAAAGTGCTCTTGGAATAAGCCCCACCCATTCATTTGTTCATCTATTGCTGCTTTCATGATGGCAGCATTGAGTAGTTGGGACAGAGACCATATGGCCCACAAGGTCTAAAATATTTGCTACCCAGCCCTTTACAGAAAAAGCTTGCCTACCTCTGCTTTAACTCCTACAAGATCAAAAGTTACTTGTATTGTTTGAGCTTTGTTGGCAATTAAGGGGCACAGCTGACGAAATGGTCACTTTGACAAAATTGCTCATATTACTACCCACCTGTCTACCCCCTGCCCCAAATACTTGTACTTTTCTTTCTTCAAAATCATAAAGAAAAATCATAGAGCCAGTCTACGTTTCCAAGGTCGCTAGGGCCGTCGGGATGAAATGATGGACAGCAGGTGTGAAGTAAGCTGCCCCTTGCTGTGCTGTGTGGATTGATATCCTTCAGACATTGGTGCCAGAGAAATGGAAGGTTGGCCTGAGAAAAGATAATGGGTCAGGAAACATGCCAATGAGAGATGAATGCCAGAAAATGAAAGGCTCTGGAAGTGAGGCTATGAAACAATGTGGCTCCTAAAAGGCAAATTGGAAATGGAGAAAGCCTTTAGATCAACTGTTGGGAAACTGAACCTGACAGCTGTGCCCAAGAGGGAGAAAGGAAGCCAGGAAAACTCTATGGACAGTTTCAGGGAAGCCCAGTCAGGAGTCAAATGGTAATAAAGAGATTAGGTTTGAATTAGGACTGAGAAATAGCCTCATGTAGGTAGAAGCCGAATCTAGTATAGGCAGAGAGGGCAAGAGAGCCCATTAACTTGAGGCTCACATTTACATTTTTGCTTTCACCTCCAAAGGAGGTTATATGTAACACCAGTGAGCAACACTGCAGGTTTGGAAGAAGGCAATGAAATTTAAACTTTAAAAAAATGTGACTCTGTGTGTGTGTGTGGGGGGGGGGGGAGGGGATGGGTGTGAATTTAATATCTAGGAAGCCGTGGAAAATACAAATGATAAGTCCCATAGCATCAGCTCGGTAGTCAGGCCATTTTTGTTTAAATTTTGGCTCTGCCATTTGCTCTGCCATTTACTAGCTGTGTGACCTTGGATAAGTGACTTGACCATTCTAAATCCTGATTTACTCAGCTACAAAATGATAGCAGTCCCTGGGGTTGTTGAGAGGACTAAATGGGCTTATTTTCATGAAGTGCTTACAACTGGGTGTGACACAGTGGGTGCCATAGTTCATGAAATACCAGTGGGCTCCCTCTCAACCTCTGACATGCCCTGGCTAGAAGATGAACTAGATGCAAACTTTGGATATAACCTGAAAATGTTGATTCATGTGGCACCTGTCTCTGACAGACTATGTAAATGGTATTAAAGAATTCGTGTCCTTTAAATAAATGGTGTTTTAGTGTATTGAAGGAAGGAGGACTTGTTTTTTGGACAGTCTTATTCTATGCCCAAACCTTAGGATACTGTTCAGTAGCCATGGCTGTTCTATAACCAAATACCACAAGCATATTTCCCAATAAATCAAAAAGATTATCAAACCTAAAAAAGACCCCCCAAAATTCAACACAATTCCACAACAGTAGCACCACCTACAATTAACCTAAGCCCATTATCAATAGGAGAAGGCATTGAAGAAAAACTTACAAAGCTAATCACAAAAACAGTACTTAAATACAATGTATATTATCAATATTCCTACATGGTATCTAACCATGACTGATGACATGAAAAATCGTCATTGTATTTCAAATATAAGAACTTAATGACCAACATTTGTAAGTCCAACCGACTTATCAAAATTGCTACCAGTTCATTTATTGACCTCCCTGCTCCATCAAAGATCTTTGGCTTTTCTTTTGAACAGATTATAAGATAGTGTCTGTGTGGGCGTTTCATCACATTGACCTGAATTCCTGTGCTGCAAAAGAGCATAATACTGAGCAGAAAAGAAAATGAAAGGCTTGGTAAAGGTGAAGGAAATTCAACTCAGGCAGATGTTTTTGTTTGTCTTAAAACTGTGGTAAAAAATACATAACATAAAACTTACCATCATAACCATTTTAAGTGTACTACTGAGTAGTGTTCAGTACATTCACATTGTCGTACAGCCAATCTCCAGAACTCTTTCATCTTGCGAAACTGAAACTCAATACTCATTAAAACACTCTCCATTCTCCCCTCCCCAGTCCAGCCCCTGGCAACCACCATTGTGCTTTCTGTTTCTATGAGTTTCAGTACTCTAGACACCTCACGTAAGTGTACTCATACAGCATTTGTCTTTTTGTGACTGATTTATCTCACTTAATGTAATGTCCTCAAGTTTCATCCATGTTGTAGCATGTGTCAGAATTTCCTTTCTTTTTTAGGCTGAATAATATTCAATTGTACATGTATAGCACATTTTGTTTACCCATTCGTCTGTCTATGGACACTTGGGTTGTTTCCATATTTTGGCTGTTGTAAATATGCTGCTATTGACAAGGGTGTACAATAGGCAGGTGTCTTTATGAAGCTCTTCTGTGATGTGGCTTCCTTGGCTCCCTGGTTCCCTTACTCTGCAGAATATTAGAATAAGTTGGGTTCTAAACCAAGCACAGTGGGGTTACAAGAAGGTGTCACCCCTTACCAACTCTGCAGTCTTGGGCAAGTTACTTAATTTCTTTGAGCTTGTTTTATTCTCAGTAATAAAGGAACAGTGATATTAAAACACAGACTTGTTTTAGGAGTTAAATTAGACCACGCACAAAGTTTAATACATTATAAAAATTCAGTAAGTTCATTTTCCTCTTTCCCTTCAACTGTGCCATCTCTGATAGGATCTCTGATCACCTATAAATATCTCTTTCCTTTATTCTTGCTTTATTATATTGCTTCTCGGCCTTTTGGCTAAGATCAAGTGTATTCTTGCTTTATTACAAGAGCCACAAACATTATCCATGAGGTCTAAGGTTGGTTTATGCGTTAAGACTTAAAAAAAATTTCCTCCAGGGATCCCAGTAGAGTTGGGCCAACCTTACTTAACTAAACAAACACTCCTCAGAGTTTCAGTGTTCTTTTGAAAAAGCATTGACCTATCCAAGAAGCCTTATGATCCTAAGTTACCTTTCTTACTTAAAAGCAGGAAACAGTATTTTTCTTTTTTCAAAAGCAGTTTTAGATATTTGAACTCAATTCAACACAAACTTTCAAGGAATGCAAAATTTGAACACCCTCGGATGTTCCCCAATGCCTAACTCTTTGGGGCCCACTTACTTGTTTGACCTTGACCTAATAAAGAAAATAAGACCTTTACGTGTTTATGTTGGCAGTGAGTGTTTGATTTCATTTCTTTTGGGGAGTGTCACTGATATAAATGCTTCTGTGTGGTACACCTTAAAGAACATTAGAGTATAGTGACTATGCCAGTAATGGTTTGCTTACTTAAACTCAATTCAGTAGCATAAATATTACTTGAAAATGTCAGTGAAAATGTATTTTTAAATATTTGGAAAAGTATACAAGGAGAATTTTTGATTTCAGATCTTGGCAAAAAACTAAAGAAATAAGGTGTCAGCTATGCTTTGCTAGAAAAAATTATGCCTAATGATTATTTTGTTTTGAGAGAGAGAGAAAAATTAAGAGAATGACTTGAACTTTGAGGAAGAAAAATTATGTAGAATAAAAGAAATTTAGTAGAAGTGACATGGAAATTAGACACATGGATACAAGTGATACTTGTTCTTAAAATTCCACACATAAAAGAATGTGAAATTGCATTTCACCATCATGATTCAGTCTGACATTAGCTAGTACTAACATGAAAAGACATAACATGAGCTTATTTATTTTGAAGTTCTTTTAAATTTGAATCAGAAAATTAAGTTAGGTTTCTAAAATATTTTGCTTTTGTAAAAGCAAGCTCACACAAATACAGATCACAGTCATTGTTAGATCTCTTGTGTATGAAGGTTTAGCATAACATGTTTGCAGAACAAGTTGAGGAACCTAAGAAGTGTTTGGAAGAGTCCGGGGAGTTTGATTGTCATCTTCTGAAAGGGGGAGGAAAATTTCAGTCTTGCAGGATCAGAATGAAAACAGGGGGAAGGTGAGCAACAGATGGTTCAAATTCAGTGAATCCTATGTAGTGTTGGAGTAAGAGAAAGTTCTAGAGTCCATCATTACTTGAGTAGAGTCCATCACCTACCTTGACACGGTGGACTTTGAAACCAGGCAGTAGCTGAGGGTGTTAAATCAAGCCTTTTGGTGCTTATTATCTTTAGGTGAAACTGTGGTGCCAGGTATTGGGGGTGAGACTATTGGCAGGGTGCTGGCAGCATTGTAATCCTTTGCTGTGTTTCAGGTGTTAGATCTATCATTGCTGAGGTCCCTTGTAGTATCATGAAGTCACAGTTCCTCCATTTACCCAAAATAAGTGTTTTGAGTGATTATTGTTTGCTGGGTTTCATCTAAGACCTGGCTTACTAAGATTAGTCCATATATAATTCCTGCCCTCAAGAATCCTGGCTTCCCAAAGTTAGTAAGTGCATAGTTCCTGCCCTCAGTGGACAGTTCTGTCTGTTCACTGATGTGTACAATGTTCAGTGGTGTTCATTTGTGTTCTCATTATTGAAAGGGAGGGACTAACGTCAAAAGATGTGTGCACATTTCGGAAAGATAGTCCCTATATAAGGTGGCCTCTGACCCACAGTTTCACAAAGTGGAAGTCAAAGGGATGGAGAGGAAGGATTAGAGTTAGTGTGGGCTGCTTCCAGGAAGAGTGAGTAAGGGTGAAGCACAAGATAGTTTAGAGTCAGTGGATATCCAAGAAGGAGACTTGGGAAGGAAAGAGAAGTATGTCACTGAAGTCAAAGGAGGTCCCCAATATGTATTTCACAGTTAGTCTCAATGATGCAGAGTGTGACTTTAACTACATGATTTTTGAGGCAATTATTTAATAGCCTGTGAGAGCTGGAGGGGACCTGACCTGTCATCTAATTAACCCATGCCTCTTTCTACTTGACAAAGTGGAGCCTGTGGGCTAAACCGATAAGCTTTACTTAAAGAGCATAATTAGACTTTTTTTCTGGTGGCAAAGATACTCTTAAAGTATCCATATTTTATAGGAATATCCATATTTTATTTTGGGGATAATCCATACACTGGGAATTTCGAGATCTTTCTAAGATCACCAATGATAACATTGTGTCTAAATCCACCTAACATTTTTCACTGATCTTGTCTAAATGATCTCAAGTCCATTTGACACTGGTCACTCTTTCCTATTTAAAACTTTTGACTCCTTTGGTGGCATTACATCCTCCTGAATTTTCTTCTTTTTTTCTGATCACTCTTTCTTAGGTCTTTTTTCAGTTCCTCTTACTTAGTTAATCTCTACATCCTGCTTCCTGGGGTTCTGTCCATCCTTTCTGTTCTTACAATCCTCATAATCTTTCTGAGCAATCTTATCTACTGCCATGACTTTCCTTTATGTTTGTGACTTGTGTTACAAACATAAATGTGTTATGTGTTATGTAAATGTGTTAATTCCTAAACACACATCTCAAGCTAAGATCTGTCTCCTAGATTCCAGGCTCTTATTCCATAAGCCTCCTGAATGTTTTCATTTGGCTGTTCCATGTAAGCCTTAAACTCAATAAACACAAAATCGAAGTTATCATCATTTTTTCCCACCATGACACTGTCTCTCCAAATCTCTTTCTCTTCTATTCCCCATTTTGCTTGGTACCATGATGTATAGACTCCTCAAACCACAAAGCCAAGGTTTATCTTTGATTTACTCTCAAATTCTGTTGAATATTTTTTTTTAACTTCTTGAATACCTTTCCTTACTATCCCTACTGCTATTAGGTAGAAGGATAGAAGGACCATCCTTTTCTACCTGGATCATGAACCAACCCACAAAAAACTCATTGACCTCCTTGCCATCATTCTTGCCCACCCCTAATCACTAAAACCCAAGGGGATTTTACTGAGGGGAAAAAACTAATCCTATAATTTTCCTGCAAAATAGTTTCTGAAGGCTTCCCATCACCTACAAGGTCAAATTCAAAATCCTTAGCATAGCATAAGGCCCTTTGTGTATCCGGACTTTCTTTTAGGTTTTGTTCTTTTGAGATTTGTTTGTATTTTATTTTTTATTTTATTTTTTTGCCACTCCATCCTTACTTTGTCTCTTGGCATTTCAAATACCTTCCATTCCTTGAACTTGCCATGCTCTCTATTTGCCTTTTTACAAAATTGGGGATGCTTGTCTCACCACTCTGGTGCATTTCTGTTCATCCTTCAAATCCTAGCTCGGATATAATCTCACTTCAAAGTCCTCCTCCATCCCTAGTTTGTGTGGTGCTCTTCTGCAGTGCACCTTTAGCATCCTATGCGCATCCCACTTCAGTATTTGATTCTACTAAAATCCTGTGGCCTATTTGTTGGATCCTTTTACTTCACCTTTAGACAGGGCTCTCACTGACAGCAGGGTTTGTGGCTTCTCTCTGTATACCAATCCTAGTGGACTCAATGGTAGGCACCAAGTGCTCACAATTAAACAAAAAAGAGAAAATGTTTCTGTTATTTTATTTCTTAAAATTTATTTATTTAGATTCAAGTTAGTTAACATGTAGGTAGTATTGATTTCAGTAGTAGAACCCAGTGATTCATCACTTACATCACCACCCAGTGCTCATCGCAACAAGTGCCCTCCTTAATGCCCATCACCCACTTAGCCCATTCCCCCACCCACCTCCCCTCCAGCAACCCTCAGTTTGTTCTCTGTCTTGAAGAGTTCTCATGGTTTGCTTCCCTATCTGTTTTTATCTTATTTTTCCTTCCCTTCCCCTATGTTCACCTGTTTTGTTTCTTAAATTCCACATGAGTGAAATCATATGATACTTGTTTTTCTCTGACTGACATTTTGCTCATCATAATACACTATTTCCATCTATGTTGTTGCAAAGCCCGTCGACTGATGAGTGGAAAAAGAAAATATGGTATATATATACAATGAAATATTATTCAGTGATCAAAAAGAACAAAGTCTGGCCATATGTTATTCTAAATCAAAGGGGAGGGAGAGGGGAACATATTGGAGTCAGCTGAAGAACTTGATTAAAAGTTCAAATACCCATGTTCTCATAGAATGTGCCCCACTTCTACTTAGGGCATGTAAGAATCTTTGGGGGATGTATGCAAATGATTAAAAATTATATAAACTAATTGGAAAGGTACAGAGTTTAAAAAAACCTGGCCACATAGGAAAAACTAAGTAAAAATGAAATGATGTTCAGGTTTGCAATGAAACTGTTTTATGGCCATCAGAGGGGAAAAATGAAAAATGTGACATATCAAGTGTTGATGATAAAATGAAGACATGTGAATTCAAACATTGCTAGTGGCCTTTTGGAGGGTGACTTAGCAATAACTAGTAAACTCAAAGATGTATGTATCCTTTGACCAGTAACTGACACTTATGGGTTCATACTCAAGAGAAACCATGGCGCATGTACACAAGAAGAAATGTCTGGAAATAATTATTGCAGCTATGTGCAATAGCAAAAACATGGAAACAACGTGAATGTCAATTAGGAGAAGAGAAAAAATTCTGAATAGGTGTTCCCTCTGGGAAGAAAAGGAAGGCAATGAGATTATGGAAAGTATCAGTACTGTTTTGTTTAAAACAAACTACAGTTAAGAAGGTTAATGACTTTGCTAATTTACACCAATTAGCCAGATCTCTATTAGTGTAAAGAAGAATAGAAAAAGATAATAAAATTGAGGTTGAAATATTAAAAAGTAAAAATGTTGTTTTGGAAGGGATAAGGATCAAAACAAACTCAATGCCTTAGGTAACTGTAGATGGGTACATAAACAACTTTTATTTTGGCCAATTCACAAAGACTTGTCTTGAATCTATCAGAGAAGTGTTGAAAACATTGCCTACTCTGATTTCTTGAATATGCCCTACTTTAGTGGTGCCATGTAAACAACTTCACTGGCATTTTCAAGGGGAGTTGTAATATGAAGGCATCATGTGATAGGAATCCTGTTATGTTTCCTTGCTAGTCCATTCCTTGTCTACCTGACCTTTAAATGTTTTAGTTTGTCATGACTCCATCCCCTTAACACCCTGTGTTCTTTCTCTAAGTGATTGCATCTATTTCTACATTTAAATGTCAAGTTCAGATAGCTCATTTAAACTCTAGACCTCAAATAGCCAACTACTCACTCAACATCCCATTGGGAGTCTTATGGACACCTCAGATCTAAGTCCAATATTGAATTCATTCTCTTCATGTACCTCCCCCAGACATATTCCTGCTATGTTTCCTTCCCCAAATGCAGTATTACCATCTACCCAACTGCACCTACCAGAAAACTGGGAGTCATTTTTTTTTTACATCTGCCTGTCTCTTATCCTTTATATACAACCCATCACAAAGTTCTGTTGATCCTACCTTACAAACATACCTCAAATACATTAACTTTTCTGCAAATTCTTTACTACTTACAGTTTCTCCTGGTCTTTACATCCTCACTTGCCCTCTTATGTGTATCAGCAGCCTCCCTCCCATATCTGATGAACCTCCATCCCACTAAGCCATTGTCTACACTATGTCCAGAGTGATCTCTTCAAAATGTAAATCTGAATGTATCACCCCTACCTGAAGCAGTTTCCCACTGTTTTGGGGGGTCCATTACAGAATCCTTTACAGGCTGTACTGGACCTGGTCTCTCCCCGTGTTTGAAACTCATCCCTTTGGAGTCTTCTGTTCTCACTCTTCGCAGATCCAGCTTCCAGTCATACTACCTCTCTTTTAATTCCTCAAGTGGTCAAGCTCCTCCTCAGTTCACAGCTTTGTCCCATTCTGCCCCTTTTGCTGTAAAACTGACCCAAGAGACTACTTCCCAATTCCTCCATCTCAGAGATGCCACTTCATTCTTTAGCTCTTAGCTCAAACGTGACTTTCCCAGGGGAGTCTTCTGTGACCACCAAAGAAACGATTATTTGTTCTATAATCACCCAACTCTGGCTTGTTAATAGCATTTAGACAAAAAGTAATCAAACATTCAATTGCATATTTGTCTACCTGCCACACTAGATAGTAAGTTTCACAGGAGCAGTACGGTGCTTGCTGTTCACGGTTGTGTCCCCAGTTTATAGCCCAGTGTACCCCAAGTAGTGCCTGAGTGAAAGGCTGGACTTCTCAAATGTCTGTGGAGAAAAGGAACTGAAAGGGACTACACAATATTTGGAAATCAGTTCTTTTTATTATTTCAGGTAACTAGTCTGGAACAATAGTTTTAAATGTTTTAAATGTATATGGAATTAAATATGTAGCTATGTCTTCATCTGTACGTGAATGTTTTCTTAAGCTGAAGGGCATTTCCTTGAAAAAAGTGATAAATCATTTTTTTGCATGTTAGATAGGCTTGGTTTCAGAGGCTATAGTGTTTGTGCGTGGGAATGACTCATTAGAATACTCTCTAGGGTGAACCCTCAAATAATCCTTAGCCAAAGAGTATTAGTTGTGATCTGGTGAGTGAGGAGAAGAAGAAAGATTAATGGTGTGAATGCCTTGTCTTTGGTATTGAAAAAGGATGGATTTTGGATTCAGATCTGAGTTAGAATCTCAATTCTTTAATTTGAACTTTGGCTAAAAAAATTTTTTTTGAAAACATTTATTTATTAGTAAGAGCAGAGAGAGACAGAGTATGAGCATGGAAGGGGCAGAGAGAGGAGGAGACACAGAATCAGAAGCAGGCTCCAGGCTCTGAGCTGTCAGCACAGAGCCCAACACAGGGCTTGAACTCACAAACCGCAAGATCATGACCTGAGTCAAAGTTAGACGCTTAACCGACTGAGCCACCCAGGCGCCCCTAACTTTGGCTAAAAATTTTAACTACTCCCAGTTTCAGTTTCTTCATTTATGTAATTGACTCTCTGTCACCTTCATGTGAACACTTATGTAAATACCATAGCTTTGTTGAGATAACATTTATCAAGCTCATAGCACAGTGCTTCCTCCTGGTAGACACTCAATGGATTCTAGTTCCCTTCACTCTTCTCTCAGTCTACACAAACTCATTCATTTGTCTTTGAATTGGCATCCAGTGTCTCAGATAATGGAAATCAGAGTGTGGACACTTGAAAATCTCCCCTTCCTAAAGCTTATTCTAGGAAACTATTTTGATAAACAGAGTGAGTGAAAGATTGTATGATCAGAGTGATGTATCAGTCAAGATAATTTTGTGCATTTGGATGAACAGATAATGAAACAAGGAAAAAAGAGGAAATCTCACGTGTAGAAGATTTTTAGCAATATAGTACTTTATTGTAAGAAGACAATGAATCAAAGTCTGTCCCAGCAGGGTTGGATATCATTTAGATGTGACCTTCCTAGAATATAGGAGTAGGTGTGCTGTGAAGAGTAGCCGGAAGGACTAACATATATCTTTCTGCGCCGGAGAGTGATTCATCCATGTCTCAGCCCATTTATCTCACAAATATCTGAGTGCTCAGGATATGGCAGGCAGTATGCCAGCAGCAGAAGTCCAACAGTAAACAAGCCACAGCTCTGCTCTGGTATAGGGCAGGGACGAGGGAGAATAAAATATAACAAGCAAATATATATGATGTCAGGTGGTGGTAAATGGAATAACATAAAAAAGGACAAGGGGATACAGAGGGGGTGTGTGTGTGCACGTTTTTATACAAGGTGGTCTGTGAAAGCCTCTACAAGTCAGATTTGAACAGATTTGAAGACAGAGAGGGAGAAGGGCTTGTGGGGCACTGAGGGGATGGATTTCCAAGCAAGGTGACAATGAGAATGAAGGTCCTAAGCAGACTGCCTGGTGTATCTAAAAATGGCACAGGAGCTGGGGCCAGGGCAAGTGAGGAAGAGTGGGAGAAAGGTCAGAGAGGTGGTAGGGTCCAGTAATATCATACTGAGATTTTATCTTTGAATCCTAGAGAGCTGGGAAGCCATGGGGGAGTTTTGAGCATGATCTTTTTTACCTTTTAATAGGATTACTGTTAATCCTGTTGGGAATGGGCTGTTGGGGGGCATGTGCAGAAGCAGGGAGACTGGTTAAGATGCTGTAACCAAAGCTAGATGAGAAGTATGTTCCCCTCAGTACTAGCTGCAAAGTTATATTAATAAAATATACCTCCATATGGCATTCCTTCACAAAAAAATGTTCTTTCTACTCTCCACTGACTACTGCATTAAACCCAGCCTGTTTCTCTTTGTTTATTCTTTTCTTTCCCTCTGTATACTATCCCTCAAATATTTAAATGAGAGTAATAATAAAAAGAGTGGTGAAGAATAGTTGGATTTTGGATATACGTCAAGGTAGAGATGATAGGATTTGCTGATGGGTTAGATGAGAGGTATAAAAAAGAAAGAGGAACCAAGGACGGCACTTAAAACTTGGGCCTGAGTAACTGGAAGGGTGGAAGAGGTGGGGATGACTAAGAGAGGGACAGATGCGGGGATGTTTTAAAATCTTTTTTATTGTCTAAGCATCTTCTGTTCCAACACAGTTTCTGGAATCCTATCTTAGTGCCTATCAGCCATCATCTGCCTGTGGCTTAATTGACTGCTGAGCGCTGGGTTCCATGGGATACAAGAGACTTGTCTGGCATGAAGGGTATTCTGTAAGGGAAGTTGGAAGGCATGTAAAACAAAGATTGCACCTATTTGCTACTTAGCCAAGGGCTAGCCCTGTTTATTAAAAAACATTCCAACTGTCTCCCTAGAGGGCCAAGACTGGGGTAACAGCTGGAGGTGATTCCCAGCTTGGCAGGGGTTGCAATAGCCATTAAGTCTCCAAACAATGAATCTTGAACTTTTCCAAGTTTTAGTCAGTGAAAGCATAGAGCTAGAGGAGGGAAGGACTCAAAGAAGCTTGTAGCTGGAAGGGATGTTAGCTAGAGTCCAAATCAAAACTCAGAGAGACATGAGACTCAGTGAGGTTGTACAACTTCTGTGGAGATGTGAGAGTAGCGGAGACAGGACCAGAATCTGGGTCTCTGACTCCTAGGGCAGTACTTTTCTTGCTGTACTACGCTGGAGGGAACATGGTAGTCCCAGCTATGCGCTGACTTGGAGCAAATCATCCTTTACTCTAGATAGGCTGCAGATCATCAAGCCTTCGCTTGATGGAGATCAAGCCTTCACTAGGCTGCTCTAAATCCCATGGCTTTACCCCAACAAGGAAACTGGAGCTGGCTAGGTTTCCTGGTCTAGGCAATGAAGAATGGCGCTAATAGTCCTTGCTTTCCTCTGGGGATAGAATAGTATAGACATTGTGGATTGTAAGTATAATGGTTGGAAAAAATAAACAGTGGTGTCATGAGTGATGTAGTGATGAGTATGTGGATAATTGAAATTCATTTACATATAACTACTGTAAAAATTAGTTTGTACTGTTTCAATTTCCTTGCCTTGCCAAACTGGCTGGTGAAGGCAAAGTGGCTTGATTGGAATTTCAGCCACCTATTTTAGAATATCAAAGGAGGTGCTAAAGGGTAGGAAAAGGCTCAAAGTAGACTATTGTGGAAAGAAAGAAAGTTGATATGAGTAGTTAGCCCCTGAGAAACTGAGATTGATTTGTTTCATTCAAATACTTTGTAAATCTAGGTGGAAGTTTATGAACAGCTCCTCAATGGGGCCAAGATCTCTGGTTACCTCAAAGTAATTACACCTCCAGGTCAGCAATGGCCAGTGCTCACACAAACTACAGTCACATTCTCATGGTGTGTGTGTGTGTGTGTGTGTGTGTGTGTGTGTGTGTATAATCAAGTAGAATGGGACAGTCCAACCTTTTGGTGCAAGTTTGTCATTTTTAAAAAATGTTTATTTTTGAGAGAGACAGAGAGAGAGAGAGAGAGAGAGAGGGAGAGAGAGAGGGAAGCAGAGAAAGGGAGACAGAATCTGAAGCAGGCTCCAGGTTCTGAGCTGTCAGCACAGAGCTCTACACGGGGCTCGAACTTACGAACTGTGAGATCATGACCTGAGCCGAAGTTGTATGCTTAACCAGCTGAGCCACCCAGGCGCCCAGGGACCCACTCAGTTCTATACCTGATGACTAATGCCTGATGTTTCTTATTTTGTTAAAGGGAAAAGTTTTTCATAACTGTGAATTTCTCACCCTGGTGTCTTCTAAAATGGAATATTTCTTTTATTTCATTCTGTGTCATTGCTCTGAGGACTTCTGTCTTTGGTTTCTGAGACATTGATCCCCAAGGATTTGGGAAGAATATATTCTTCTTTAGAAGCTGAATGCTGGGTCTCTGATAGTTAAAGAGGCTGAGCTATTTTTCTACGAAGTAATGTGATGATGCTCTTATTTCTCTCCTTAATCTGGCAGCATCTGTAGGAAGACTTCAATTAGTTGCATAAAGCAATCTACAAGTTAAGATTTGAGTGATTTTCTTCCCTGTTAAATCTAGTTACATTTTATTTCTCTTTTCGTATTTGTCTATTGTGCTAATTGAGTAAGCTCCTACCCTCTGCCTGGGAGTACACAAAACCCTCAATGAGCATGCCACATATTCCTAATACTTCAATTGTATTCTAAGATATGGGGGAGGTGGTGTGATGTTGAATTTTTTCATTCATGAAAGTTTTGTAAGCTACACATAGAGGCAAAACCAGTGAATCCTGCCTTCCTGCTTTCCTGTGGCTATATTAAAGACCAAATAGGAAAAAAAAAAAAAACACCTCAGATTTTTAAGGTAAAATAAAAGACTAGAAAATTCTGAGTGTGTAGTAGGGTGCTTCTGGTTAAGTCCTGGCTTCCAGTTCATTATTCTTCACCTTAGGTTTCTTCAGTGAAGCGTGAGGAAAGCTTTACCAGGTTCTCTCAGTTTCAATGACCTGTCATCCAAATGAGGGATACTACAATCCCAAATTCTAGCTGAAGGATTTATTGTTTTTATTTGCATCTGTTTGCTCATTTGAACTTGCTTCTTCTTTCCTTTTCTCTCCTCCTTTATAAACGGTTACATGCATTTCATTGGGAATGAAAAATATGAATATCAATTTTCAGGGCAGTATAAAAGTCATTCCCTCAAGTATCCAAGTGGGCAAGCTGCCCTATTTAGCTGCTTCTAAGATAATTTCTTCGAGCGTACTTTCAAAACTCTCTGTGTTCTAAAATCAACTGTTGGTAACCATGATGTTGAACAATTAATAAAAGCAAATATCAGTGTTTTAAATTGCACTGTTTCATTTCCCTTTTATAATGCTTTTTTCAGCAGTGTTGTCTGTTACCGATGACTGACTTTCTAGAATGAAGACTAACTTTCTGAAATGAATAGGTTGGCCATACCAGGACATCATCTTTGAGATCCACAGATTTGGTGATTCTGTCCATAAAGGACGTTGATGCTGTGCCAGCAGAGTGAGTGTCCTAAGAAAGGCCACAACACATGAGTACAGCATATAGAACTTGGTAACATGTAGGGATAATCTTATAGCTGAAGCCACTCCCTGTCTCCAGATTCTACCATGACAAATCTGTTTCCATGAGAAAGCAGAGGGCAGTTACTTAGTCCAAGTGTTCATTTGAAAGCAGCCTCCATATCAGCTAGAGAGCATGCTTGTGTAGGTTGTAAGTGCTTAGAACCTTTTCCCCTTGGTCAAATAGGTATTTGATGCCCCAAACTGACTTCCTATTTGCACACAATTTCAGGGAACATTTAGACAGACATTGTCCTGGATTGTCTGCCGTCCTTTAGTTGCTACGTAGAAGGTGTTGTTGCAATGTTTTTGGTATGGTTTCCTCAGCTTGGAGCAGGGGTGTTGATGTCCAAAGATTGGTGACTCATGATGCCCTGACTCACACGGGACTGGCTTTTGCTACCAGCAAGTGTGTGTGTGTGTGTGTGTGTGTGTGTGTGTGTGTATGTGTGATTTAAGCACACATACAGGTACACATATATAAAGAAAAAGACTGAGGGGCACCTGAGTGCCTGGTGTCTGAGTTGACTGAGCCTCTAACTTTGACTCAGGTCAAGATTTCACAGTTCCTGAGTTGGAGCCCCATACTGGGCTCACTGCTGTCAGCAGAGCCTGCTTTGGATCCTCTCTCTTTCTCTCTCTGCCCCTCCCTCACTTGCGACATGGTCACTCTCTCTCAAAAATAATAAATAAGGGGCGCCTGGGTGGCTCAGTCGATGGAGCGTCCGACTTCGGCTCAGGTCATGATCTCACAGCTTGTGGGTTCGAGCCCCGCGTCGGGCTCTGTGCTGACTGCTCAGAGCCTGGAGCCTGTTTCAGATTCTGTGTCTCCCTCTCTCTCTCTGACCCTCCCCCATTCATGATCTGTCTCTCTCTGTCTCAAAAATAAATAAACGTTAAAAAAAAATTAAAAAAAATAATAAATAAATATTTTTTTTAAAGAAGGAAAAAAAAGAAAAAACTGAACTAGCTTCATAATTCTATCACTTGTCAGTCAGAATGGTTCTTGATAAACAGGGGATCTGGGTGAAGTTTTACATCTTTGCACTAATGTGACTTGGTGACACTCTTTCCCTAATCTGGAGATCCCCTCCCTACAAAGGACTGAATCTCCATTTCCCTGTCAGGGCAGGCATGTGGGCCCAAGGTAGTTGTCCACATCTCATTCATTCCTATTTTGACTTTGAGAGACTAAAAAAATATTTGCTTTCTATGAGTTGCTTTTTTTCATTTCTACACAGTTTTGTAATAAGATCTCAACTTGTTTCAGACACATTATCTTAGTGATTTGTGTAAATACGAAGGAAGCAACCTAATCTTCCTGGCTCACAGTCTCCAGACCAGGTGTTCCCTGATGAGTACACTGGGCAAAGAGACTTGCTATTATTATTGGTGGAAACAATCTCATCTTTAATTGGTTTACCTTGAATTAACCCTAGTTTCCTGCTAGATCTGTTTTCAGACTTCTCTTTTTGAACTTTGTCTACATCAGTGTGTTTGCATTAAAATACTTATATCACTTTTATACATACAAAACAATAGGTGACGTATATAAATTCTAAAGAAAAATAATGAACATTCATGAACTTACAGTGAAATTGAGAACTGAAACATTATAATATTGTTTTCTCTTGCCTCCATTACACGGTAACTACTATCATGAAGTTTATTTTTATCAATTGCATCCTTCATTTTTTTGGAGGGAATTTTTATATGTATGTAATCCCTAAGAATATTTTGTTAAATTTTGTTCCTTAAGCTTTATTCAAATGCTACCATTCTCAATATAATATTTTTCAACTTGCTTTTGTCATCCAACTTTGCAATTCCTTGGTGTTGTTACACATAATTATAATTTACTTATATTATATAATAGGCCTTCATGAGGGTATATGGAAATGTATCCCTTTCCTGTTGATGAATTTTTAGATTGTTTCTTTTTAAAAAAATTATGGTTTTGCTACTATGAACATTCTTATACTTGCCTTTGGGGGTGGATATGGAATTGCTAGGTCACACTGTATGCTAATATTCAGCACAAGAGGTAGATAATGCCAATTATTTTCCCAGGTGACTGTGAAATTTCCACATAATAGCGCATATGTAAATTCCTTTTGATCTACATCCTTGCCAGTACTTGTTTCCAGGATTTGGGACTTTTGCTAATCTAATGGGTATAAATTGGCATTTTATTAGTAACCAAGACAATGCAAATTGAGATGCCAAAGAGGTTAGGCATACGTGATATGTATAGTGGCCATTTCTCCTTTCTCTCTGTGAAGTAACTGTTCAAGACTGGTGTCCCTTTATCTAATGGGTTGTTTGTCTTTTACTGATATGTAAGAGCTTTTATATATTTTAGTTACTTGGCCTTTGTTGTTTGAATGTATTGCAGTTAAAAACCTTCTAGTATGTGACTTGTCTTTTCACTTTGCTCATGCTATCTTTTGATGAATAGAAGTTCTAATTTTAACATGGGTGAATTTGTTAACATTTTTTCATGGCTAGTGCTTTTTATGTCTTAAGATGAACTTCTCTACCCTGAGGTTATATTCTCTCAAATTTTCTTCTAAACATCTTAAAATGTTGCCACTTATTTGATGTTCTTAATTCATCTAGGATTGGTTTTGTGCATGGTATGATGTAAGAGGTTTAGTTAATTTTCTTTTCCTGAAGGAGAATCATTTCACTCAACACTGTTTATTACGTACTTTTCTACTTTCCCCATTGATCTTAAAAATAACATTTCAAATTTCTATGTTCATGTCTGTCTGCTTTGGGACTCTTCATTCCATTTGGAAAAAACATGCTTAACAGCAAATACACAAAATCTTTTGTTAGGAATTTGTATTGAATTTTATCAAGTGTTTTTTTGTTTTGTTTTGTTTTGTTTTTTTTCCTGCAAAGCTGAGATCACCTTGTTTTTCTCCAATAATGATAATGTGGTAAAGGACATCTATAGATTGTCTTTTAAACCACCCTTGAATTCCTATGAAAATCTCAACTCAGCCATGATGCTTTATTTATTTTTTTCAACTACTGTGCTTGGATTGTTAAGATTTTGTTTATAATCTATGCATCTGTGTTTTGAAATTTGCCTGTAACTTTCTTTTTACAAGCTATCCTTTACTAGTTTTGGCATTAAAGTTATGTTTGCCTCAGAATACATTGGGAATTTTCCTCTTTTTCTCTTCTCTAGAAGAGCCTGAGATGATTTGTTCTTTGGAAGTTTCGTAGAATTCACCTTAAATAATCCTATTTGTCTTTTTTTTTTTTTTTTAAACTGGGGAAGATTTTCAACTAATAATTGAATTTCTTCCATGGTCCCAGTGTATTTAGGCTTTTATAATTACTTGATGCAGTTTTAAGTTTTTTTCTAATTTTTTTATTTAAAAAAATTTTTTTTAATGTTTATTTTTGGGAGAGACAGAGACAGAGTGTGAGCAGGGGAGGGGCAGAGAGAGGGAGACACAGAATCCAAAGCAAGCTCCAGGCTCTGAGCTGTCAGCAGAGCTCGAAATCACAAATAGTGAGATGACGACCTGAGCTGAAGTTGGACACTTAATCAACTGAGCCACCCAGGTGCCCCTTAAGTTTTCTTTTTTCCCTAGGAAAAGCTCCCTTTTAGGATCTCGGGCTTGATGTAAGAATCTCAGGTTCAGTTTCCCAATGTTGTTGCTGCTCCAAGACTTCAACTCATGTTTTCAGAACTACATCTGCCACCAGAAAGCACTTTTTAGAATAATTTTCACAAAGGTACTATTTGGTTTTACATTGTCCTTGTATATCATATTGCTGAAGTAGGCATTTGCCCTGAGGACAACCTCTATTTTATTTTGTAAACCTTAACTCTCTAGCTGTTTGCACATGTTATTTTTTTTCAGAGATACCTGGGGAAATTCTGATTTTGGTTTGCCTGATATACGTGTCCCCATTACAGGAATATCTTCCTCCCCTCCCCCCATCCCATCTGCCCCCAGAGAAAATATGCCCCACTTGAGGAACCATGAAAGCTCATCTCCCTCTCCTCTGGCTCCTGGGAAGCTGCCTTAATTCTAAATACCTCATGAAATAAAAAGTAGTGTGTGGCATGTATGTGCATGTGGGTACATAGTAGTTATAAGGAATCAGTTTCCTTCTCTATAAACACAATAAATTAATGTTATATTATATATATATAAAAAAAGAGCTTATGCATTAAGTTGGCATTTTGTGTGTCTGAAAGTTACCTGTGTTTTCAACTGTTACAAGTGCCAACACTAACCATGTGGGGAAATCCTAGCAAACATTTCAAGGGTCACATGTCTTTTGTGTCTTTGGCTTGCTCCTCATTTCATTAGCAATCTGCTAAAGTTAAAGGAAGATCCAACCACTAAACAAATTCTTGCTTTGATGGAGCCAGAGTGAGGCTGCCAAAGGCTTGTTTGATTAGCTGTTTTCCTCATAATAGCCGTATGCTTCTCTGCCCCTACCCATTTTTCCTTGCAAATTTTAGCAAGTGCCTGAAGCTGAGAAGTGATGGGATCTGTCTGCCTTAAAAGACACATTAGGCTGTGTTCAGATGATACCGAGTGGAAAGATTCCTAGGGAGGAAATAGCAATATCTGATGACTAAGCTTTTCTTACCCCACTTCACCTCTCCCACCCCAACCTACCCCTTCCAAGCCCTAAACTTCTCTTTTTGATGATATCTTGCCAGCAAAGCTCATTCTTAGTTCACAGGAAATGCTTTTCCCAGAGTACTCTTCCCAGAAGAGTAGTTGGACATCCAGTTGTTACCCTATGCCTGTAGTTTCTGTTCTAAAACAGAAATAGTGTGCTCGTTGGGGGGAAAAAAGTATTTTCTTTCCTACATAGAAATCTTAATTGTATACTACATTTTCTGCCATTTTAGGAGTGGAACTGTAGAGTTGTTTTAGAGCTGGAGTTGACATATTTTTCTGTAAAGAGCCAGATAGAAAATATTTTAGTTTGTAGGCCATATGGTCTCTGTCACAACTACTCATCTCTGCGGCAAAAGTGTTAGAGACAAGATGGCAATACATAAACAAATACGCATGGCTGTGTGCCGATACAATTTACTTACAAAAACAGGCAACGGGCCAGATTTGAACCACGGGCTATAGTCTGCCAACCTTCTTTTAGAGATACTATTTTAAAGGGACTTCTCTCAAGGTTTGTTGCCTATAATTTACTATCACTCATTTATCTAAAGCAGAGTTTCTCAGTAAAGCACTATTGACATTTTGGGCTGGTTAATTCTTTGATATGAGGAATTGTTCTTTGCATTGTAGGATGTTTAGCAGCATCTCCGGCCTCTACCCACTAGATGCCAGCAGCATCTCATGAGTTGTGATAACCAAAAATGTCTCTAGGCAGTGTTAAATGTCCCCCAAGGATAAAATTATTCCCTGTGGAGAATCGCTGATCAGAAGTGATGAGAGTGATGTGTCACAATTGGAGGCTGTAAATTGTTAAACTGCCTTAACATAGAGGCCAAGAGGTAGTCAAAAGGAAGATTATTCAGGGCCATTTAGATTTCCTTTTGAAGGTGATTAGATGCCATTAAAGGACCTTATGGAGAGGGGTGTTGTTTTATGTTTAGTTTTATATTTGAGAATGGTCATTTTTCCATAAGAGAAGAAAATGGGTCACACAAAACAAGACTGGAGGCAGGGAGGTCAATAAGTAGACTCAGTTCCCAACATTTTGACTGATACATCTTGAACAGTGTTAGTCTGGTTGTTGGGCATTATTAAATTCTCATAAAACTCTTGTAATCCTAATCAAACCTACAAAAGACCAATTAGTGCTATAAAGTTAACCTATAATTTATCAAAGATGTACCTGATCTTACAATCAAGCTAAGTTGTCTTAGAACCCTTGTTTTCTTCTACTGGAAAAATTGTCTCAGAAAACAAAACCACCTAAAGCCTTCTCAGCTGTGACTATAGAACCAGAGCAAGGATACTGACCATCATCATGGGATGTACTTAATAAGTTATTGTGGCCAAATGAATAGGCTAACTCTAGTTTAAGGATCAATCTACTTTAGGGATCAAGAATTAACTCTTGATTTGGAACAAAATCAAAAGTCCAATGTTCACTGAATACATTTACAACATCATCTGTAATTGGCTATGACACCTCTGTTAAACAACTCTGATGGTGATATGGCTCCCAGGAAGCTCATGATATTTTGTAGTCTGTAATGATTAGAAAGCTCTTTGTTTCTTTTTAAACTTCTACAAGATATTGGATATTTAGTGTTTCTTTCCAAAGACCTGGAATGGTTGCATTGATGAGTGTCCTTTTCCCCGGACAGTCTGGGAACACAAACAAATGCTCACCTTCAAGCTCTCCCTTGTTACAGTCTGTCCTTAATTCCAGTTATTCTCACAATTGTGATATCTATTTGTGGTTATGAAAGGTCTCCAGTCTCCAAGCACCATGCTAGGAGTGGGGATACAAAGATGAGATACAAAGACCTTACAGGTCCATGGGAGATAGAGGATGGGGTTCAGTCATTAAAATAATAAGTACAGTTGATCTAATTCATATAATGTGATATATTCTTCATCATTATTGAGGGAAGAATATGAAAACCACTCAGTCACTCTGTAAAATGAAACCTTCCCTTTCCTCTTGCCCAAACTTGAAGTTTCAACTTTATTTTCAGGAAGATGTGATTCCAACTCCACTTCCTTAATAGCTATTCTGTTTGGGCAAGTTTATCTCTTATTGGCCAGACTCCAAATCTGACAAAATGTATAAGTCACAGAGGTGCTCAAGGTGTTCATACAGAAGAGGTGACCACTCCAACCATCAGCCACCCCAGAGAGACACCAATTTCCTGATCACTTAAAACTTTAAAGGGGCACCTGCATGGCTCAGTCAATTGAGCATCCAACTCTTGATTTCAGTTTAGGTCATGATCAAGGGTCATGGGATTGAGCCCCACATTGGGCTCCACTCTAAGTGTGGAGCCTGCTTAAGATTCTCCCTCTCTTTCTCTCTCTCTCCCCCTCTGCCCCCTCCCCTGTCATATGTGTGCTCTCTCTCTCTCTAAAATAAAAGATAATAATAAATAAGTAAAACTAAGAAGACCCCTAAGTGGAGGAAACCTCAGGACTGAATGATTTCAGAATACAATACTCTCTAGCTAATTAGGAGATGAGCTTGAAGGTTAGACAATAGCCTCAGTTTCATATATAATAGCTTAATCCCTTTTGTGTGGGCTTGAAGTCATGTCCATTAACCTCATCACCCATATTTTGAAAATCCAATGAAGTAATACAGACAAGTTCCTTGAGGTACACATTAATGAACATTTGTTTAAGCACCACTGCGTATCTTCCAGTAAAAACAGTAAGTGAAGTACTTTAAGCTGGAAGACAGATAAGAATTGGTGGGAGATTTTTTCCCTGCTTTTCGCTCACCATCTGCCACATAATTTGCTGATAGTGTAACACTTTGGATAAAATTCAGTAAATTTGGTAAACTTAAGGGAAAACAAGGTGAGGATTTTTCTTCTAAACTGCTCTATTTTTTAGGAGTGCAGAACCATTATAACTCATGTTTAACATAAGGCACAAAAATGTTGTAGAGTTTAGTTGTGTAAGCTTAAGTGCTCTAGGTTTGTTAAGTCTGAAGATGTACCAATTCATCTCCTAGGAAGCATGTTGTTTGACCTAAACGAAACAGAAAGAAAAGTGTAAATTGGAAAAAAAAATCACTTAGCTTTGTACATATAAACATGTTCTTCATCTCTAAATTGAAAAAGTAATATTTGTTGCACTAAGAAAAGAAAAGCTGCTCTTTTTTTCCTAGTAAGAATTCCAGGAAAAGCAAAAAAGTCGTTAAAACACTTAATCCTTCTTTTCTATGTGACTCACGGTTTCCTTTTTGCTCCTGACAACATAAGTATCTTTGTATCTGTGTATCAGCCTGCCTAAGGCTTCATCTCCTTCTGTCGCTCAAAGACAGAGCCATGGGGACATTTCCAAAAGTCAGCTAAGGAGAATGCACACACTTAAAACCCACACCTGTTAATCCCCCATCTTTTCCAAAAGAGTTTCTTATTCAGTGTTAGACTGAGAACCTTTGTGAGGGAGTCCAGAATATTTTAACATTTCCTGCTTCATCTACAACTTAGAGCCAAAAGTATAGCCCCAGTTTCTTCCAAGATGTTTTATGAGCAAAGAGTCATGTGCTCTGTAATCATTCTTAGTTTAAGATGCCTCAGGTTTCATGCTTTGGGGATAGAGAAGGAAAGTACATTTTCTCCTGACACTTCCAGTCCACGGGATATATATTTTGAAATTCTCAATCTCTCTCTCTCTCTCTCTCTCTCTCTCTCTTTTTTCCAGCTAGATTGTGATCACCAAGTTGGGATGCTGGATTAAAATGCATAAGTCTTGATTTGGTAAATGACATGTTACTGTGTTTATAAGCATGTTTAAGACCAGCTACAAGCAAAAGAGTGTGGTTTTTTTTAAGTGCAATTTCATTGCCTCTGTCTGCTTCCTTTTCCTGTGCCATTTCTTACCTTGATGCTGACCTCCCTGGGCCTTCCAAGATGTCATCCTTATATTTTGTTGTTTTTTCTTCCTATTCAAATGGGTTGTGAAGAAAATATTACTACTCCACTCACACCAAGTAAAAATAGTCTAACAATTTCTCCTCCCAAGTAAATTCACATTTAAACAAAGCCTAAACTAAATGAGTATGTTTTCCAGTAAGTTGAGATGAAGGCCGGGACTTTCTACCAGGCAGTGGTCTAACTCTGATCCTAATTATATGTTTTATGGTCATCACTGGGCTGATTCCACATTAAAGATATTTTTCTTTTTTGACCCATTGTTTATTTCATGCATGAAGCAGAATGGGGCAAAAATAAGCTGAAGAAAGTTATTCTTTTTAAAAAAAATTTTTAAATGTTTATTTATTTCTGAGAGAGAGAGAGAGAGAAAGGGAGAGAGAGAGAGAGAGAGAGAGAGAGAGAGAGAGAGGCAGAGAGAGACAGAGAGAAAATGAGCAGAGGAGGGCAGAGAAATACAGACTCCAAAGCAGGCTCTAGGCTCTGAGCTATCAGCACAGAACCCAGGGTGGGGCTTGAACCTACAAACTCGTGAGATGGTGACCTGAGCTGAAGCTGACTGAGCCACCCAGGCTCCCCAAAAGTTATTCTTTATTACTTTGAAAGTCATAATTTGTTTCTTAAGTATATCACATATCCATTTATGCAAATGAATATGGAAATACAAATAAATACTTAAACTGGAAAGATAAACTGAAAATAAATATCAGGCACTAAGTGCTAGTGAGTGGAACAGACAGCAAGACCAGATCAGGGGAAGGAAACAGCAGACTAGGGCTATGGGATTTAGGGAATTCTTATTGGATTTGAGGTGACAGAGGCAGAAAACTGGCAACAATTTAGAAAGCAGCAACAGTGGTGCAAGAATGAGGGGAGGCTACACACGTACATCATACACTCCCACTGACGCCCACACACACACAGAGGTGACTATAATGGAGGACCCTGCCTCTGCTTTCTCTTTGCTCCTTTTCCACATGACACTTGGAAGTTAGGGAGCACTCAATCCTGTATCTCAGTAATTATACTGTGGGCGATGCAACATAAAAAAGAGGAACGGATGGTAGCCTCTTGTGCGACAGATGATTATTGAATGTCTGCAGAGGACTTGGTGCTGGGCTTTCCTAGAATGGCCACCTTCAGCCCCTCTGCTCTGAATGAGGTCTACTTCAGCACCACCCCTCTGTGTAGTGTCTTAAGCCAATCATTCTCACCCAAACCCAGGACATTTTAGCAGTTGTGCCTTAGTCTCTGTGATTGATGTGGACCTGATGATTGGTTGGTGATTTCTTTTATCCTGTTGTATTGGGTGTGTGAGCTACCACTATATGTATTTTTTTAAATTTTTTTTAATGTTTATTTATTTTTGAGACAGAGAGAGACAGAGCATGAACGGGGGAGGGTCAGAGAGAGAGGGAGACACAGAATCTGAAGCAGCTCCAGGCTCTGGGCTGTCAGCACAGAGCCTGACGCGGGGCTCGAACTCACCGACTGTGAGATCATGAGCTGAGCCGAAGTCGGACGCTTAACCGACTGAGCCACCCAGGCGCCCGTACCACTATATGTATTAATGTGGCCTATGTGTTGTGCATAACACACTTGGGCAAGAATAGTTGGGGACCTCATTGTCTACTGGGTTCACGTGTAACCCCTCCTGCTAACTAACCCCTGCTACCTACTGCTACTGACTATTGGGATGATTAGAAATAAAAATTACTTGTAGAACATTTTGTCATTATGTTAGTACATTCAGCCTGCTGTAAAAAATACCTAAGATTGTGTAGCTTGTAAATAACAGGAATTTATTTCTCACAGTCCTGGAAGCTGGGAGTTTAAGCTCAAGGTGCCAGCATGGTTGGGTGAGGTTTCTCTTCTGGGTCACAGACTTCTTGCTGTGTCCTCACATGGTGGAAGGAGTTAGGGATGTCTCTGGAACTTCTTTTTTTTAAGGCACTAATCCCATTCACGAGGGCTCTATCCTTGGACCTAGGCACTTCCCAAAGGTCCCAACTCCTAATACCATCATCTTTGGGAGTTAGGATTTCAACATTTGAATTTGGGAGGATATACTCTGAGCACAGCAGTCATTGCACAAGAGATACTTGCTTATCATAAATAAACATTTGTAATTACAAAAAATATAAGAAAAAGTATCTCTATAGTTCCATCACATAGGGACAACTGCTTTGGATTTATATCCTTCTAGCCTTTTAACTTTATACATATTTTAAAAATAGTATGTCTATACCCTGTTTAACATTTTATAAACTACATTTTTTTTT
Organism: Panthera pardus; assembly: GCF_024362965.1. Lineage (NCBI taxonomy): Eukaryota > Metazoa > Chordata > Mammalia > Carnivora > Felidae > Panthera > Panthera pardus. The sequence continues at coordinate 48,350,867 of NW_026526721.1, read as the reverse complement.
ACCCTTTGCATTTTAGGATTTCTCATGTAGCCATTATTATGTGCGTTTTAGTGACCAAATTACATTGGCTCATTAGATTGTGCCTCAATTTATATAACCAACCCCTTCTTTTACGTTTCATGTTATTCATGCTGTTGTCTATTTTTTAATTTTCATAAAGATGCTTAAATGATCTTGATATTTTGGATCTTTATCTTGGCATATATTTTTCAATGTAGATTATTAAGTCAAAGGGTGTGAACATGTTTTAGGCTCTGATAGCTATTGCTAGAGAAACATAAAGGCCTATTTCTTAGTACGAAGAAGCTGTTTCACTGGTTTAGGTGAAACCCAGTGACAGGGCCATGGTAGGAGCCATGCATTCAAGATGGTAAGATTAATCCAGCAGACCTGTCTTAATATGCTCCTTGTATACAACAATGTATACATGCTAGGCTTCCTCAGGTATATAGGAAGGTATATAATCAGCAAATAATAGGTTTGAAAATATTTCAACTAAATCTCCATGTTTATCTTTGTGGCTTTGTCTTTTTAACTCTTTTAACCTCCCTAGGTTAAAGTATGTATGTATGTATGTATGTATGTATGTATGTATGTATGTATTTGAGGGAGAGAGAGATAGAGAGAGCATCTGTGTGAGTGGGGGAGAGGGGCAGAGGGCGAGGAAGAGAGAGAAAGAAAACCTTAAGCAGATTCCATGCCTAGTACCAAGCCTGATGCAGGACTTCATCTCGTGCGCATGAGATCATGATCAGAGCTCAAATCAATAGTTGGATGCTTAACTGACTGAGCCACCCAGGCGCACTGAAGTATTTATATTTAATATCCACATATTCCTTATGTCCTTTGAATCATCTTGTTATCGTGATTTTGGAGAAATTTCACATCTTTGGGGAAATTTCAAAGATGTTCACATCCTAATTTTCACAATCTGTGGATATGTTAGGTTACATGGCAAAGAGGTATTAAGTTTGCACATAGAATTGTTTGCTAATCAATTTTTCTTAAAATAGGGAGATTACCCTTAATTATCCAGGTGGGCCAATGTAATCACAAAGATCCTTAAAAATGGAAGAGGAAGGTCAAAGAAAATTCAGAGAGAGAGGGCATGATGGAAGCAAGGTTAGAGAAATAATATGTTGCTAACTTTTAAGATGGAGGAAGGAGGCCTTGAGCCAAACAATGCAGGCTCTGGAAGCTGGAAAAGGTGAGGATACAGATTCTCTCCAAGGACTTCTGGAAAGGGACACCACCCTGTGAACACCTTGATTTCAGTTCAGTGAAACCCGTGTCAGACCTCTGAAATGCAGAAATGTAAGATATTAAATTTGTATTGTTTTAAGCCACTATGTTTGTGATAATTTTTTATAGTAGCCATAAAAACAAACACTTAGTTTTTGTTTCTAAATAAACTGTGTTCCTTGGTCACTGACTTTTCCATTTTACATCATTTTCATTTTGTTGACTTATCAAATGTTTATTTATTGATGAATCAAACTGCCATTATGAAGAAGTAAAAGTTCTTTCTTAGATGGTAAGACATTGTGCTTGCCTCGCTTGCCAAGATGTTTTCAGTAGGTGAATGGATAGGTGAATGGATAAATAAACTATGGTACATGTTGGCAGGGAAATAATATTAGTGCTAAAAATAGAAAGATAGCTCTATCAAACCATGAAAAGACATGGATGAACCCTAAATGCATATTGCTGAGTGAAAGAAAACAAGATGAAGAGGCTAGATACTATATGATTTGAATTACATGACATTTGGTGAAAGGCAAAACTATGAAGGTAGTAAAAAAATCTGTGGTTTTGTAACTTCCATTTGCCATTTAAGACTGATAAGAAACCATCACCTTTGGGAAACCTTTCTTGCATACACCAGGCTAGGTAGGGATAAAGGACATTCTAGGGTTTCCATATGGTCTTGTGTTTTCCACTACTGTAAGACCAAGAACACTATTTAGTAACCATTGGAGAGCTTTCTTGGAGGGCAAGGAATGGTATCTTCTCTGTGGCCCCAGTACTTTACAGTGTTTGGCATACCTTGGGCTCCTCATAAATGCTGGTCAAATAAATGAAGTATATCAGTCTACACAATCTATTGCAAAGGAGAATTCTGATTTTTTTCTTTTTTTCCCCCAAAGGATCTATATTCTTTTTGTAATTTTAGCTGAAATACTTTTAAAATTAAGATTCTTTTTTTTTTCAGAGCAATTTTAGGTTTACAGCAAGCAAAACTGAGGAGCAAGTACAGATGTTTTCCATACACCTCCTGCCCCTACACATGCATAGTGTCCACCATTATCAACATCCCTCACCAGAGTAGTACATTTGTTATAATAGATCAACCTACATTGACACATCATCAATTTACTCTTGGCATTGTACATTCTGTGGGTTTGGTGATATGTATCCATCATTAAAGTATCATACAAAGTGGTTCACTGCCCCCCAAATCCTCTGTCTCTGCATATTTATCCCTCTGTTCCCACCCACCAAACCTGTCAACCATTGATTTTTTTTTTACTGTCCCCATAGTTTTGCTTTTTCTAGAATGTCATACAATTACAAATATACAGTGTGTAGCCTTTTCAGATTGGTTTCTTTCACATAGTAATATGAATTTAAGTTTTGTTCATGTCTTTTCATGGCTTATAGCTCATTTCTTTTTTAGCACTGAATAATAAATATTCTCTTGTCTAGATGTACCACAGTTTATCCATTCATCCACTGAAGTACATCTTAGTTAATTCCACATTTTGGCAATTATGAATAAATATGCTATAAACAACCATGTACAGATTTTTTGTGTGGACATAAGTTTTCAGCTCCTTTGGGTAAATACCAAGGATCCTGATTGCTCAGTCACATGGAAAGGATATGTTCAGATCTCTAAGAAACCATTAAACTATCTTCCAAAGTGGTTGTATCATTTTGCATTCTCGCCATCAGTGAATGAGGTTTCTTATTCTTCCATATGCTTGCCAGCATTTAGTCTTGTCAGCAATCTGGATTTTTGCCATTCTGGAAAACATGTAGTGGTATATCAAGGTTGTTTTAATTTGCATTTCCTTGATGACTTATGATATTGAACATCTTTTCATATGCTTATTTTCCATTTGTAGGTCTTCTTTGGTCAAGTGTTTGTTAAAGTCTTGGCCCATTTTAAAAATCAGGTTGTTTGGGCGCCTGGGTGGCTCAGTCGGTTGAGTGTCCGACTTTGGCTCGGGTCATGATTTCACGGTTCGCGGGTTCAAGCCCTGCATTGGGCTGTGTGCTGATAGCTCAGAGCCTGGAGCCCTCTTTGGATTCTGTGTCTCCCCTCTCTCTGTGACCCTCCCCTGCTCATGCTCTGTCTCTCTCTGTCTCTCGAAAAGTGAATAAAGATTAAAATAAATAAATAAATAAAATAAAATCAGGTTGTTTGTTGAGTTTTAATATATATATATTTTAAGATCTTTTATATTTTGGATAACCATCCTTTTTCAGATGTATCTTTTGTAAATATTTTCCCCCACTCTGTGGGAGACTTATTCTTATATTCTTATTCGTATTCTCTTGAAATAGTCTTTCACAGAGGAAAAGGTTTTCATTTTAATGAAGTCCAGCTTATCAATTCTTCCTTTCATGGATGTGCCTTTGGTGTTCTATCTATGAAGTCATAACCTTACCCAAGGTCATCTAGGTTTTCGCCTATGTTATCTGCTATGGGTTTTAAAGTTTTTCATTTTACATTTAGATCTGCAGTTTATTTTGAGTTAATTTTTGTAAAGGGTATAAATGTCTAGATTTCTTTCTTTTTTTCTTTTATTTCCTTTTTTTCCCCTCATATGTTGATGTCCAGTTTTGACATCGCATGTTGAAAAGAAAATTTTTGCTCCATTGTATTGTCTTTGTTCTTTTTGTCCAAGATCAATTGACCTTATTTATATGGGTATATTTTTGGGTCCTTGATATGTTTGTCTATTCTTTCACCATTACTGTACCATTTTGATTACTGTAGCTTTGTAGTAAGTCTTAAAGTCTAGTAGTGTCAGTCTTCCAACTTTGTTCTTCTCTTTTAATATTGTGTTGACAATTCTGGGTTTTTTACTTCTTCACATAAATTTAGAATCAGTTTGTTGATATACACAAAATAACTTGGTGGAATTTTGATTAGAATTGCACTGACTCTATAGATCAAGTTGAGAAAAATGGACATCTTGACAGTATTGAATACTCTATCATGAACATGGAATATTTCTCCATTTTTTAATACTTTGATTTTGTTCATTGGACTTTTGCAACTTTCCTTATATATATATATTACATTTTTTCATTTTTTGGGGCTGCTAATGTAGATGGTATAGTGTTTTTAAATTCAAATTTCACTTGTTCCTTGTTGGTATACAGGAAAGTGATTGACTTTATATTTTAACCTTGTATGCTACAACCTTATTACATGACTAGAAATGATCATCTGGATAACAGAGCAAGACTCTAGATGTGTGGAATCTGGTAATGGTGCCCTAAGTCTTAGACTGGTGACCGGATTGATTTGAGGGGTTTGGTCAATACAGCACATCCTGTCCTGGCGAATGGGTTGGGTCATTTGGAATAGGAAATTCTGGTCTTCTGGGAATAATTCAGAGTCCTGTCAGCATCATCTCATGTGATTGGCATTCTTTGACACAATTTAGTGTTCTGCCTGAGCACTGGTGCTAGGAATGAGGCATTTTACAAGTCAAAGGGCACCAATTTTATGTTCAGGCAGTGACAGTTGATGATACATCTTGCCACAACTCATCCCATTGACTATCAGACCCTCCCTGTTGCTTTCTCTGTGTCTTTGTATTTCAAGCCCTTGTTCCTGGAATTAATGTCAGATGTTTGCAGTGAATCATATAATTTCAAGGAAGGTTTTTTCTTTTTTTTTTTTTTGTCACTTCAGCAAAAAGTCAGGGTAGAAGATGTTCTCAGCATTGGCCTGGGATAGTAATTCAGAAGAAATTCTTTGAATGCTTTTATTCTCTTCTTTCACTAGATGTGAGATTCTGCTTGGTGATGAACAATAATAGTCTGTGGCCTAAGGACAACTGATTTCACTATGTCAGGTGGGACCATGAAAAGCTGAATTTCAGAAAGTTTGTCTTCATCCATAGGTGTTCTTGAATTGCAGATAACTTAGGGATGGTTAGGTGGTTCCTTGTTCCTATTCCCTCATTCCTTAAGTTCCTCTGGTTGAGGCTAGAAGAAGAATATGGAACTGAAGATAAGCTAGAAGATATGGATAGTTGGATGAATTGATGGATTAAAAAGAGAAGAGGGTGGGAAAGCAAGGTCCTCATCATATTTTGATGTCCTTTGGATTCATGTAGGCCTGGATTCCACTCAAATCCTTAAGATGTTTCTGGTTTTAGCTTCCTGCATACCTTTCCAACTTCTTCCAGATCCTCTCAAGAGCCTAGTCTTCTCTTTCTCTATCCTCCAATCTGTCCTAATGTCTTCATAAGTTCTGGGTAATGACTGGTAATATACTATTTCCCTCTAAGGGATTGTCACATTTTTTCCATCAGTCAAAATAAGTCTCTATAACATAATTTCAGATATAGGATAGTGAATTAGGAAAGAAATTTTATGTTTTTAACCTTCTGATTATGATACACACTAAAGTCTGTGAATCCCATTGACTCACTCTGTTTCTTGGGCAAGTCTCTTAAATTGTTTGAGTTATACTTTCTCCACCTCAAACTTTCACAGAGTTGTTAGTGAGGATGAGACAGTATAAAAAAAATGTATGGATTGGGAAATAATTTAAAAATTGAGCACTCCCAGGGGACTGCTAGAGGAATAAGTAGATCATTTCGGTTAACTTTTTTTGGTTGGTTAATTTGTGAATGAGTTTTGCCAGTTGGCAAATTTTTTTTTGGTTGGTTAATTTGTTGGTTAATTTTTGTTGGTTAATTTGTGAATGAGTTTTGCCAGTAGTGATAAGGGAAGACTAGCTCTTCTAGAAATAAAGTGGGATGATAAGTTTCAGGAAAAAAAAGTGTTGAACATTCAATAAACAATGGCTATTCATCACAATCCCCATCACTATCGTTACAATCATCATTGTCATCATTCTAATTGAACAGATGCTAAATTCTGCTTTGATAGTCTGATTCTGGTCAACCCTTTCCTGTTAGTTTCCTACTTGAATTACAACAGAAATCCTAGTTACAGAGTATTCCACTGAACAATATAAGAATGTGTGTTCTTTTCAAGAGCACAAAGATAGACCATATTCTGGGACCTAAAACCATTCTCAATAAATACAAGAGGATTCAAATCATTTAAAGTATATTTCTCAACTACAATGGAATTAAGTTAAAATTAAAAGCAGAAAGATTCCTGGAAAAATCCCCCAACTATTGGAAACAAAATAACATACTTCTAAATAACCCACGAGCAAAGAAGAAACAAAAGTAAAATAGAAATATTTTTAACTGAATGAAAATAAAAATGCAACGTATTTAAACTTTGTTTGAGTAGAAAAGAGAAGACACAAATCACTTTCTGGAATGGAAGAAGCAACATCATGGCAGATTTTATAGATATTAAAAGGATAATATGGGAATATTATAAATAACCTTATGATAATACACTTAACCACCTATGTAAAAGTTCAAGTTCCCTGAAAGATTCAAACTAAAAAACCTCACTCAAGAAGAAATAGATAATATGAATATTTCTGTATCTATTAAAGGAATTGAATTTTTAGTAAAGCAAGGAAACAAAAAATACCCTCCAAACCCAAAACCTTACTATAGAGAAAACTCCAGATTCAGATGGCTTCACAGGCAAATTAATGCTATTGATTTTAAGACTTATTATAAGCTGAAGTATTCAATACACTGTTTGATTGGCATTAAAATGGGACAGATAGAGCAATGGAACAGAAGAGAGAAATCAGAATCAATCTGTGTATATATGGACAAATGCTTTTTGATGAAAGTATAAGATCAATTCAGTAAAAAAATTGTCTTTTCAACAAATGACACTAGAACAATTGGATGTCTGTGTTCAAAAAAATGAACCAAATCCATACCTTTCATCATATGCAAAAAATCAACTCAAAATGGATCACAGATTTAAATGTAAAACCTAAAGCTATGAAATCTTTGTGACCTTCAGTTTGGCAAAGGATTTTTAGCTATGATACCCACAATACAATCTTTAATAGAAAATTGTACAAAGAAAAACTTCTGCACTTCAAAAAACACCATTAAGAGAATGAAACAACAAGCTATGGATAGGGAGAAAATATTTGCAAAGTATATATCTGATAAGGGATTTTTCTTTATAAGAACTCTCAAAACTCTATAATAAGAAAATAAACAATTCCCACCACTGCAAAAACTCAGCAAAAGATTTCAGACAGACAGACAGACACACACACACACACACACATACACACACACAAAGACAGACAAGTAAATAACAAAGACAAAAAAGTAAATAAGCACTTGAAAATATATACAGCATCATTTATCATTAGGGAAATATAAACGAAAAGCAAAGTAAGATACTACTATATTCCTATTAGAACGGCTAAAATTAAAAAGTCTGACATGCATGTGTCAGCAAAAATATGGAAAACTGGAACTGTTTGTGTAAAGTTGTACATCCACTTTGGAAGAGTTTGGCAGTTTCTTAAAAAATTTAAATGAAAACCGACCATGTTATCCAGCTGTTCCACTCCTGAATATTTATCCAAGAGAAATGAAATCATCCATCTTTACAAAGACATGTATGCAATTGTTCATAGCAACCTTATTTGAAATAGCTAAAATTGGAAACAGCCCAATGTCCATCAACTGGTAAATGGATTAAAATTGTGGTCTATCTATGCAATAGAATACTACTCAGCAATAAAAAGGAATGAGCTCATGATCCATGTGACAACATGACTTGCATTATAATTATGCTGAATAAAAGAATCCACTGAAAAATAGAGTGCATGCTGTGCGATTCAATTTATGTAAAACTCTCAAAACTGCATCCAGAGTATTATAATAGAAAGCCAATCTGTGGGTGCAAGGGATGGGGTAGGAGGTGTGGAGGAAAGAGGGTGAGATTAAAAAGAGCCGTAAGAATTCTTCTGGAGGTGATTGGTATGTTTGTCATCTTGATTGCAGTGAGGGTTTCCTGGGTGAAAATATGTCAAAATTCATCAAATTGTATAATTTTGTGCAGTTTATTTTATGTCAGTTATACCTTACTAAAGCTGTTGGAAAGATTATAAAAATATAATAAAATATAGTAGGGAAGAAACTGGTTTGAGGAATAGTATACACACATTCTTTTTAAGGGTATTTTAGACACTGACATGCTACTTTGAACTATTTAAATATTTTTAAGGTACTAGGTTTAGGGGAGTGAAATAAGCTTTTGGGGGGACTAACACATAAGACTCTGTTGAAAATGCAACTTTTGAAAATGTGAGTATTTATTTAGAGAACTATTTCATATTTTTTATTGTGACTGCATAGTATTCCATCATGTACCTATACCAGTATAATTTATTAGTGATTGGGTGGATGGTTTCTGCTATCTTACTATTACAAAAAATATTGTAAATATTATACGTGCATTCTTTCATATTTGTGGAAGTTTCCTTTCTTTTTTTGAAAATGTGAGTATTTAAATAATAGTTTAATTTAATGCTCCAGTCTTTAGTAGCAAATTAAGTGCTTGGCAAAGGAACTCTGAGAAAAGTTGGTTGAATCTTTTCTATACACTTCACATCTTCTGAATTGATGTCTTTGCTGAAGATCGGGCCTACATTGTGGAGTACTCTTCATTAACTCTTGTGTCCATATACTTTCAGCTGTAGTAATTACAATAACAACAACAACAACAACCAAGACACCAATAGCCAATAGTAACTGAGTGCCTGTCCTGGGCCAGGCGCTATTCTAAGCATTTTACATATAGAAAGCTATTTATTCCTCATAACAACCCTATCAGGTAGAGAATGCTCTGCCTATTTATAGAATAAATTTAGGCACAAAGAGGTGCAAATATAAATTATCTGACCAGAAGTGACTTAAACAAGTACATTGTTGTTTATTTACTGTATAAATTCTCTACACCAAGTGCATAGATAGAGCTTTCCAGGATTGGTCCTAAGGTCAATAGCATAAGGGCCTAGGTGAGGTTTTTTAGACTTCTCTAGGTCCTTCTCTTATGGCCACAAGTTGGCTGCCATACGTCTAAGAATTATTTTCTCATTTAATAATGATTAATAATTAATATTAATAAAGCAGGAAAAAAGGGGTGGGAAGGAGCCATCTTCTTGTATGTTTCTTTCATCAGAAAAATAAATCTTTGCTACAAGCACTTTGGAAAATCCCCTTACGTTTATGGGCTAGAACTTATTCACATGGGCCTCCCAAGGTATCTTCTATGATGGGAGGCATGTGCTATCAGAGAAAGAAAGACAGAGAATAGTAATTGGCTTGGCAACCAACAATGACTGGACTACTTTGATATATCCTGCCAGAAATGCAAGATTACATTCTCAGTGATGGGTCCCTCACACTTTAGGAGCTGGAAATTTGTAGATGAAATTCCTTTGTCCTTTGTTACTTCCTCTGTTTGAGAAGAACTTCCTATATTAATTCAAGTTTAATAACAAAGAATAATAAAAGCATGTTATATTTATTTTGAAAAGAGAGACAAAGACCCAAAAGAGAGTGATTCATTCATTCATTCAATCTTTCATTCATTAATTAAATGACAATTCAAAATATCAATGTTGCTTATTGTCCATGGGTAGAGTTTAATGCTTGCTGAAACCGTCAAGATCAAAGCTGCATTACAGAACAGCAATGATGGAAATCTTTCACATCTGGGCTGTCCGATACAGTGAGCACTAGCTACATGTGATTGAACACTTGAAATGTGGCTAGAATGATTGAGGAACTGAATTTTTAGCTTTAATTAATTTAAATTTAAATAGCCACCTGTAGCTAATGGCCACCGTACTGAACAGTGCAAGCATAGATCAAGGAAATACTTTGTTTTCACTTTCTTGTTTCTGTTTATTTTCCCATTAGAGGCATTATTACATGATGTAATTCTCAACCTCAAATTTTCAATATTCTTAAAGTAGTTAATTATCATGTCAAATTATTATTATTTTTCCTTAACTTCGGACACAATTATTTTTAAGCTGGGATAGAGATAGAGATGAGAAAATTAGACTGTCACAAAGCCCAAACACAGAACATCACAAATGGAAATTTTGTGCACTTTTGACCCTGTCAGTGATTGGTACTTTAAATACCCAAATTATTCAACTATTATATGTTGTAACTTCCTTTTTTTTATATATAATTTTTTAATGTTTATTTATGTTTTGAGAGAGAGAGAGAGAGGAGAGAGTGTGAGCAGGGGGAGGAGCAGAGAGAGAGAAGGAGACACAGAATCTGAAGCATGCTCCAGGCTCCGAGCTGTCAGCACAGAGCCCAATGCAGGGCTTGAACTCACAAGCTGTGAGATCATGACCTGAGCCGAAGTCAGATGCTTAACTGACAGCCACCCCGCGCTCCTATGCTGTAACTTTCTAAGAACAATTTATTATTCTCAGTCTAACCTCATTACTACCTCTTTCCTTTTTTATTGGGATTTATTTTTCTAATTAGATTTGAAATGTGACCTTTCCTTCAGATTCTTGTTCTGTACTTTATTTCAATGGATAGCTATAGCCAAGAGTCCACAGCGCCTATCCTATGAGGGAGAAGTGCCTTCAAATTTGCTTCAAAGAAGTCCTTTGTATTTCCTTAATTCTGTTTATTCTATCATTAGAGACATTATTATACAACATAACTCTCAACTTCAATCGTACAATATAACGAAGCATTGGATGTCTCAAAACAATGCAAACAAATCTGGGAGGTGTCTAGGCAAGGGTTACTTCCATTAAATAATAAACTAAAAGGATCTGGGATCTCTTGTTTCAGAGACTATGATCATGACTATTCCATCCAAGCCTTTAAAATACATCCAGTTTTGGGGCGACTGGTTGGCTCAGCCCATTAAGTGTCCAACTCTTGATTTCAGCTCAGGTCATGATCTCATGGTTTGTGAGTTTGAGCCCTGTGTCAGGCTCTGCGCTGACAGCATGGTACCTGCTTGGGATTTTCTCTCTCCTTCTCTCTCTGCTCTCTCTCTCAAAATAAATAAATAAACATTTTCAAAAAATAAATAAAATACGTCAGGTCTTCCATATACCACAGTCAACAGCGTGTAAAAGTCAGCCTTCTGTCAAAAGTTCCTGTCTAGGGTATGTTCATAGGATCACCATCCTCTGCCTTGCCCCATTTGCTGCTGTCTCCTACTTTCCCCATGCTTCCTCAGACTCCCTGATGCTGTACTCTAACTTTCAGGACCCACTTCTGACACATTCTCCAGATTAAAATTCCTTCTCTGGTTTTGGCCATTATCAAATTTGGCCATTATCAAAAAGACAAGAAATCAACAAATATTGGTAGGATGTGGAGAAAAGAGAACCCTTGTGTCCTATTGGTGGGAATGTAAATCGATGCTACTAATGTGGAAAACAGTCTAGAGGTTTCTCAAAAAATTAAAAATATAAATTCCATATGATACAGTAATTCTACTACTGGGTATTTATCCCCCCCACACACCAATAAAAAAAAATCACACTAATTAGAAAGAATTATGTGGAATCTAAAAAACAAAATAGAGAAACAAAAGCCAGACTTTTAAATAGAGAGAAGAAAGTAATGGTTGCCAGAGGAGAGGTAGGTAGAGGGATGAGTGAAGGGGATTAAGAGGAACAAACTTCCAGTTATAAAATAAGTCATGGAGATGACAAGCATAGCAGGGGGAATATAGTCAATAATACTGTGATTACATTGTATGGTGACATATGGTGACTACACTTATCGTGGTGAGCCTTGAATAATGTATAGAACTGTCAAATCATTATGCTGTGTACATGAAACTAACATACGTCGACTACACTTCAATAATGAAGAAAAGGTAGAATTTAGACAAAACAAGGAAGGCAAACCGTACAGCTCAGAAATGTGTAACTTAGGTCTTAAACTCATTTCCATCTTAATAGAAAGAAAGGATTCTTTATATTCTTTTATAAATACAAGTTGCTTATTACCTCAAGGTTGTGAAGCCAAAACTCTAGAGGTCCAAATGCCTATAGACAGACTGAAAAATGACCTATAAACTTAGGCATTTAAGGGGCACTACTTCCCTGTGTAAAGAGCATGTGGAAGAGAACTTTATGCTTTGGTCACGTGTACCCCCACTGGAGCAGGATATTGTACAATTGAATCATGAGTCTCCTTCAGTACAGTAATCACAGCAACAACATTTGGGCTAAAAATATGGAAACTGGCATACCTCTTTCAAATATGAGTCATAATAAAAAATTATTTTTATTAGCATCCCGTAGAAAACCACAACATCTCTTTACATATCATTCATTGTAGATATATAAGCCTTTTAAAATATCCCGGTGTAGGACCTTATGTATGAGACATTAAAATTGTGAAATGATAGGTAAAATGACTGCACTGAGTTTACATCCAAGATTAGAAAGATTTATGAGTTTTAGTGGAAGTCCCATTTGAAATAATGGAATTAATACCGAATGCTTCAAAGGCCAAATGTGAAATGAATGAAACATATGATGTATGTTTAGAGTAGCGTTCTGGATGTCCTCCTGTCTTTTGTCTACTTCTGCAAATGTTATGTGATCATTGTACCAGGATTCCATCAGGACTTACTGCTGTGTAGAGAAGGAAAGCAGAAAACAGTTTCCCAGATTCTCACTTTACATATTTTGACACAACTCCTGTGTGTCAAGTTTATGTATCCCTGACTTTGTTCCAAAAAAGAAAGAAAGAAAGAAAGAAAGAAAGAAAACATGAAAGCAACTTATGAAACCACATAAATTAAGACTCCAAGTAAAATAAGCAATAAATAAGGGTGGGGATTAAAAACAAAGCCAGGAATGATGCCAGAACCTGCACACCACAAAGACCTACACACTTAGTATGGGTGGGTGACGCATTGGCTCCGGTTTTCTATCAGTCACCACAGAATGAGAAACCTGGTTACGGTGTCACAAAACAAATACAGTTGCTCAGAAAAAATTGCAGTCTTTTTTTTTTTTTGGTACGTAAAGAAAAGAGGTTTTTCTCCAGGGTTTTTATCAAGAGCATACCATATGATTTAATAAACAATATCTAACAATACTCTTACTATGCACAACAGAGAATCTCATAGCTGATTCTTCTAGAGGTCTTGAATGTTGGTGATGCCATTATACTGAAGATGATCTAAAAAAATATTATGGAGTGGGCTGATCTTATTATCAAGAATTGTGAAGGATTGAGATTTTACCCTATGTGTAAGCTAACATGCATAGTTCACAAACCCTTGCAGGAGACTCAAGACTCCAGGGTCAAAGACAAAGGACAGCTTATTTACTCACAGAAGTAGCATTAGCCAAACATTCTAGGAGCTCAGATTATCCACAGAGCAGTGCAGAGATAGAGGTGATACATATACATGCCGCAGAAATCGTCAGCTTAGGGCACCTGAATCTTTGATAATAGGATATGAGCACGTGTTTCCTTTGCCCCAGAGGGAGACATTACCTTTTATTACATGGGGCAGTAAACAAACTTCTATCTTCCAAAGCTGTTTGGTATACAAACACCTTTGAAGAGATAGTCTAGAGCCCAGGAAATCAGTATTTTGCTTATATGATACACAGAACCATGAGGGTCCCTTGGAGAATTGTCCCCCAACAACTGTGCATTCCAGATCATAGTCAAGCTTTCTCTAGCTTGATCCATTTACATTGTCTGGAGGAATTGATGGATTTTGTTTCATTTGACACTTACTCATCACACTGCATTCTTCTTGTATTCTAGGCGCTAGCTACAGTGATAGACAGGCATGGTTCATCCTTTCACAGAACAGAGTGAAAATATAAATATATTTTATGTGCCTTTCAAGAAGTTATTCCTAAATGTCCTCTCAACAAGGTTTTTTTTTTTTTGTAATAGATTTTATTTTTTAGAGCAGTTTTAGGATCACAGCAAAATTGAGTAGAATGCACACAGATTTCTCATATACCAACCCACTATGCCCTCACAAATAGAGATATACTATATATGCTTTGCCTTCTCCTCTACCAACATCCCTTATCAGAGTTTGTTACACATTTGTCACATTTGTCACAACTGATGAATTTACATTGACACATCATTATCATCTGGAGACCATATCTTACATAAGGGTTTATTCTTGGTGTTGTATATTTTATGGTTTTTTAATGTTTGCGTGTTTGTTTGTTTATTTTGAGAGAAAGAGAGAGAGAGTGTGAACAAGGGAGGAGCAGAGAGAGAGGGAGAGAGAGAATCTCAAGCAGGCTTTGTACTATCAGTGCAGAGCCTGATGTGGGGCTCGAACTCATGGACTGTGACATCACAACCTGAGCCAAAACCAAGAATCGGGCGCTTAACCAAGTGAGCCACCGATGTGCCCCTATTTTATGGGTTTGAAAAAATGTGTACAAAAAGGTGTTCCATAAATATTGATGACAATTCAGTCTTCTACAATGTCACAAGTAATGGAGCTTCACATTTTTAAACCTACAGATAAATACAAACACAAATGCTAGCAGAGCCATTTGAACCAGCACTTTTGAACCAGCATTCTTTTGTGACAAGTGAGAAGCCTAATGGAGATGCGCAAATTACTCCGTAGGCATCACCTTCAATATACTTATTTTCAGAGGGTAATTCTTCCTTAAAAAGGGCTTTAACACTCCTCTGATTACATGACCACATCCCTGAAGTTTTATCTCATATAGCAAGGTATTTAGAGTTCTTCTGGAGTATTTGTGTACCTCTTCTTTGGGTTAGAACTCTGACATGACTGAAAACTTTTTGTTCTTTGCGAAGGTGAATTACCTCCTTTGACATGGTCTGTTTCTTTAGGATGTTCCTCCTCTCTGGTCTGAGGAGACCTCTAATATTTTAACGACTTCACTGAATGCTCATTGTCTTACTAGCTAAGGTAATGCAGCCATCTTTTTTCTGACAAAATAATTGGAGATTGTCCTTTCTTTAATTAGCCCCCAGTCAGTTCCAGACTGCAAATACCGTTTGCTAATGTCGATCAGACTTAGCCTGCGGGCCAAGCAGAGGCTGATTCTTGAATTCCATTACCTAACCCTGGGACCAGCCCCTCACACTGTTGGAAGAACCAGCCTTCTTTTCAATATTTCTGCTGTGTTTTTTCCCCCCTCTCAGAAAACCTGTCGTTTCCTGCTAGCACAGTGGCCTCACTGGCTTAACTTGATGGCACTGGCATATAGAAGCCAAGACAGCAGTGCCAGCTGGATGAATGTCCAAATTTGAGTTCGAGAGAGCTGCCTATTCAAGTAAAAAATTAGAGATGAAAAAGACCTGTTAAATAACCCAATCCCTTCCGTAGCCAGTGCCAGAGCATTCCTATGGTGAGAGCTTAGACCTGGCTGGCTCCAAATGACTTTAACAATGTGCCTTCTCACGCTTTTTTTGGAAGATGGGGCTGTCTCTTCAATTTTTCTTTTGGTAGCTTTTTTTGACTAGAATTCTATTTGACTAGCATTATTCCACTTCCCACTTAGTGTTTTGGTTCAGCTACAGCAAACCCATGAAATGAGCTATTTTCAAGGAGTCAATATAAATGTATGGCTGACATTTCAAGTACTTTATTAACTCTGTCATTCCAACAATGTGTGTATATTTGGGGCAGAAGATGTAGAGGGGATAGAGGACATACATGGGATTTAGTGGTAGACAAGTGCAATTAGAACCATAGTCCTTCTTAATTGGAGGATTTATTATGGTCGCTATTGTTGTTTTCCATGGCTTTCCTTTATTAAATGTTTTCTGTGTGCCAGGTGCTATGGTTAGTCCTGTCCAAACATCCTGCTAGCAAATTTATGAAATTGGTACTATCATCTCTAGTTTAGAATTTAAAGTTTAGCAATTAAGAGTGGGTGAGTGGCTCAGTAGATTGAGCATCTGACTCTTGATTTCAGCTTGGGTCACGATCCCAGGGTCATGGGATCAAGTCTGTGTCAGGCTGTGCGCTGAGTGTGGAACCACTTGAGATTCTCTCTCTCTCTCTCTCTCTCTCTCTCTCCCTCCCTCTGCCCCTCTCCCCTGCTCTCTCTCTCTCTCTCAAAAAAAAAAAAATAAATTAAATTAAAATAAAATAAAAACAAACAAAAGACTGGAAATTCTAGAATTAAATTGCCACATTAAAATGCCAGCTCTAATGTAGACAAGCACTATGACCTCAGGCCTTTCTCTTAGCCTCTCGACGCCCTGTTTCTCCATCTGGAAAATGGGGGATGATAATGTCTGCTTGCTAGGTTATTTTGAGGTATAAATGTCTTAATATATGTGAATTGATCGGGTCAATGACTCGCAAGGAGCAAGCCCTTGAATTTATACAATGTTGATGAGATATAGATGGAGAAATTTGCTCAAAGGCATATAGATCCAAATTTAGACTGCAGTCAGTTCTGTTCCAGAGCCCACCCAAATGATTAACCATTAGAATGCACAGGCTCGGTCAGGAGACTAAGCCTTAGTTTTTCTGACTGGTAAATGGGAATAACAGTGTTTCTCCTGTATAACCACTGTGATGGTTAAAATGCAATGATATAGGTAAGGACACTAATCTAGAGCGTGGCCCAGAGCTGGGGATCGATTAGTAATGTGATTTCTCCATTTCTACATCCATATCTCTAGAATATATGCATGTGTATGTTTCTGTGTGTATATACACTTATATGTACATATGTGTTATGTATAGTGAATTGCTATGTAATCACTGACTTACTCTTAATATCTTCTCATAATATTGAAACTTCAGGATGGTTCAAAGTGTACTTTTACGAGTTTACTCCCATTTAAAAGAAGAATTGGATTGTTTTACCAGATAATTAAAAACAGTTTCCTTCCTAATAAGGTTTTTCTTTTGTTCCAGTGGTTTTGGGCATGCCTTCTCTGGATTTTTAAAAGTAGTTCAAATGGTTAAGAATTGCCTAAATACTATTTCTCTCACAAATATAGACTGACCAAAATTTCAAGTTTTTCTCTCACAGAGAGGAGAGGCAGTTACAACCTAACAGAGAGAAATGTGATGCTATGTTTTTGCTGTTGTGCCTTCTTTTTTTTTTTTTTTTGGTGTGTGTGGGAAAGGGTGTGATGTCATTTTGTCTCCACCCCCTGTGAGTAAGCCCACAGCACAGCTAAGTGAGGCCGCCCGCCTCTGTCACTGGGAGACAGTCCGCTTAAATGCAGCTTCAGGGCTGCAGGACACCCACCAGCATTACTCCCCGTGCGAGGTGGCAAATGCAACATGCTCTCCAGCTTGGGGTGTCTACTTCTCTGTGGAAGTATTGCACTAGCCCTGGGAAATGCACAGAAATTGCCAAAAGGCAAGTAGCTCTGATGTTTTGTGTTTTAAAAATAATTTTTAAGAGATACTAGTTTTTAAATGTCGATATTAAATGTGATCTACTTTGCCAGGTCGGGGGGAATACAGTTATTCTGTGGAGTCAGAGTTCATATGCGTGAAGGAGTTGCTTAAACTTTTACTTCTTTTCCCCTCTGTTATTTATTTTTCGACTGGATCTCTTGAATGCAAAAAATGAAGACCAACTTCTTATTAGGTTTAACAGACGTTCACAGTAGCTTGAATGCTATGGATTCAAACTACGGTGTTTGTATATTGAATCATATATGGATGGGTTTTCTAGTCTGTTAAAAAAGAGTTGTTTGGTGTTTTCATTCCCCTTCCCAGAGACTAAATGAGTTCTGGCTTTAGGTTTAAAAGAAGCTAATTCTGAAACTTTGAATGGTGTAAACCTCACACGTACTTGCTTGCTAATTTGGGGTTTGAGGGACTCCAGGCAGGGCACACCAAAGTAGGGTCCTGTGCTAATTTGTAGACACTTCTCTCCAGGGGAGTTTGGAAGAGGGTTTGATCTGCTGGATGGGACACTCCCCCTTTTCCTGGCTAAATTGCTCACATTTTAGTGTTGGTATTTTGTTTATAAATGCCATCAAAAGAAAATGGAAATTTCTAGATTTAGACCCTAAAAACAATCTTTTGAGCCCATCAGCACCAAAAGAAGAGCTTGCCTCTCTCCTATCTTTGAACGTAGACGTTGCATGTACTTTTTTTGTTCCTTTGCAGAGGCGCTTTCTCAGCCAACTCTAGGTCAGGGAAGGCTTTTTATGGCTGCAGACTGTTGTAGTCAGCAGGACTATGAAAAACAGGCTGGAACTTACTATATGGTTATGACGGAAAATATTGGGGGTAATGTCTTGTCCAAAACCTAGGGTCAGAGAGAGAGGGTGTTAGTGTCAGAATGTCCAAAAGATCCTTCCCAGGTCCTCCCTCTGGGTAGTGTGTTCCCAAATCATCCTGTCCCAAGTGAAAACTGTTCTCTCCTCAGTGTGGTAAGTGAAACTTGAATCCAGAATGTGAAGGCTGAAGGGTTGGGCCCGTTGATATTTCACAGGGTGATGTAAAAAGCAATAAAAAAGGCTAAGTAAACCTTCTTAACTCTGAACAGATAGATAATTATGCAAAACTAAAAAAAATAAAAATAAAAACACATACTGTTAGATCTTTTGCTTCTATCAAGAATGTTGTTTCCTTGATCATTGTAAAAACATTTAAGTACATCAATCTTGAGGCAGAAGCATTTAGAATGAATTGTTCTTCCTGCTGAAATATTTAACAAGGACACATCATTTGAGAGAAGTCTGGGGTTTTCTCAGGCTCAATACCTACAGATGGTTTTATTTTATCTCCTATTCACTGTGTAGGGATGATAGCCATAATTTTGTTACTGCAGACTTCGGCAAATTCCAAATGCTTTAATTATCATGTTGCAATCACTGGATACAAATCTCTTGACACAGTTTTCCTTTATTTGTTATAGTTAAAAAAAAAAAAAAAAGAAAAGAAATGTTGCCCTAAAAGGCCACAAGACTTTTGTCTCTTCCTTGCACTTTAATCTGAAGAATTTTTATCCAGGTTTCCTTTGTAATTTTAAGAAATATCTGTAGTGTTGGTAATTGTTGAGAAATTGTTAAAAATAATTTTCTTACAAAATAACTGGCAAGTCTCCTTGTTTCTTTGCTTATCATAAAAGCCACTGAGGAACTTTCGGTTAGGTGAAGTCACTTTTCTCAAACTGTGTTCAGAAATAGGTGTATTGTCCTCAAAAGGGGGGTTGGGCAGGCATCTGCTCTCCACCAATAACTTAAGGAGCCTTCCCGCTTTGTCTTCTTTTGGGGAGTCACAACAGATGTGAGCATTTCACCCATTCTGAAAATTACTCGGTAAAGGAAACTGCCCAACATTTTTAACCCATCGTTTCTCAAACTCATTTGACTAAAAAAGAGACCATTTTTCTAGTGAAATAGCTATGATATCTTGATAGGGGCTTGTCTCACACAGGACACATTTGGGGAAATGCTGAGCTAAACAAGAACAAGGTGGGGATAAAAAGGTTTTCTTTTCTTCCTTCCTACTTTAGAGCTAGTTATATGTCATTTGTGATTTAAGAAGAGGATAGAGTTTTGAAGCTAGAGAGGACATTAATGGTTAATTGAGTGGTTCCCAGACCTTTAAATTTATGGGCCAGTAAAAATACATATATATTTTTAACATCAAGGTTCCATTATAGAAGACATACTTGAGGATTTCCAAGAGGAACCAAAATCCCCAGTGTTCATAAAAGCAACCATTTTAACAGATTTATAAAATAAATGAAATTTATACAAATAAGTGTGTTGTTTTTATTTTTCTCTTTTCACCATAAACTAAGGAAAACTTCATCAAAGGTCAATATTTGGGAGCCACTGCCCTAGCTTAACTATTTACTTTACAAATGAAAACACTCAAAGGTGGGAGGGTTTGTGACTTTCCCCCATCCATAACAGGATCAGGACTGGATCCTGGACTTGAAAGGCATGTTCTACCCTGTTTCCTGCCTGGTAAGCAGGCTTCTCTGCTCCAAACCTTAGGAGTTACATTGTGCAGTGTGTGTGAATGCTACCCTTCACTTGAATAAATTTTTTTCCTGTAAATATCATAACCATTATCTTAATATTCATATTTTCCCAAGAACGTATCCTCTGTACACACACACACACACACTATATATATATATATATATATATATATATATATATATACATATATATATATATATGTATATATATATCTCTTTCTATATATAAGTGATATATATATGTGTGTGTGTATATATGTATATTTACGTATATATATCTATATATATACATATATATATAGATATAGATATAGTTGGAAATTTATAGGAAAAAGAAATTATTTTTAAAATAAGATACATTTGTTCCTTGTCTTATACCTATTTGCGTACTTAGTATGCATACAAGTATGTAACCACATACTTGGTTACAGAAAATAAGATATTGGAAGAGTCCTTCTTATTTTTCAAAAGCTTAAAGTTAAAGACTATTATTAATGGATCTCTTCTCTCTACAACTTAATGAGTATGTGTTTTGGCAAATCGTTTGCCTTTGCTAAGCCCGGTTTTGTCATCTGTAAAAGGGGAATAATGGTAACTATCTCATAGTGTTTTAGGATTAAATGAGACGAGATATCATGTTAAATGGTCATAGAAAAGTGGATCAATATTTTAAAAAATAGGTATACCATAATTTGTGGTCTTGTGCCCAAACTGTCAGACAAATTCTTGGAGGGCAGTAAATTTAGGTGGCATGTTTTTGGCAGAAAGGTGGGGCAAGAGAGTTAAGTGTTGCTCTACAGACAATGAGAGAAAACCTCTCCTGCGCTCTAGGCTGACCATGGCCAACCCCAAATGGATGTTTGATTGTCAAGGTCAAACATTGCTGTTCTTTATGGAAAGCTGCACCTTTGCCTTAGGATCAGCTTTCCCTGGGGATTGGTAAGGCCTTACAGAGCTTCGTGGAGAGATCCCTTGAGCTTGTTTTTCAGGAAGAGAATTAAACTGTAACATACAGACCCTGAGAAGAATCACCACATTATTTGACACCTCTGAAAGCCCCTGTGCTCCAGCTACCTCTTGGAATCTTTATTCTTGGCACCACAGACCTTTTCTTCCCCTGCTGCATACCAGGCTAGGATAAAAACCACAGAGAACAATATGTTGTGAAGGGAGCCAACGAAAGCTTATAATGGGAGCTCTCTGCAGAAATTCCTGTGTATGGAGGATTGTAATCTGCCAGGAGGCAAAGCCTACTATTTCTAGAGAACTCTATCAGTCCTGAGGCACGTGTGAGGAAAATCACAGAGGAACATCCAAGATACTAGTGTAATCAGATAGCCTGAAGCCATAAGGCTCTTGGGTGCGACTCTTGGCATGTAGCAGAGGGAAGAGGCAGCTGGCTCTTTGCCTCAGGTTCTTACCTGACATAGTAGATAGAAATCACTGATTCCAAGGGCATAAAACAGGGGCAGATGGTAAAAATAACAATAACTGTCACAGTTATTAATAACTTATAGATAACATTTTTTGAGCTCATATTGCCTGTGGTAATTTAAGGCTAAATATTTTTAGTGTGGAAAATCTCAATCCTCAAAGCTCCCCTATATAGCAGGTATTTTACTATTCCTATTTTACAGAGCATAAAATTGTGCCCAGAGCATTTAAGCGATTTGCCCAAAGTCACACAGACAGCAAGTGGCAAAAGACTATATATATCCTTAATTTCCGTGTAATATCAGTTCCCTGCTTTATGTGAAGATATACTAATTTATTTAAGTAACAAATTATATTTCATGTGTATGCAGAGCACTGAGGCTAGGAACACACAGCATGGCACCTGTCTTTAAGGAGCTGACCCGGTAACGGAGGAGACCGGGATATAAAGGGATAATTACAATAGAGTGAGATTATCCTTCACTTTAGGTAAAGCACATGGAGCTTTGAGAACAGCCAGAGGACCCACCCCAGCCAGAAGGGATCAAGAATTAGGAGAGGATAAAGTACTTAAGTAGAGGCCTGGAAGACAAATACAAGTTGGTGCAAGGAAGAGGATGGCTGGGAGTTGAGGGGCCTTCGCAACAGAGGAAGCTGCATGGCCAGACCCTAGGAAACCCCCAGGTGCCAGTGCTCAGCTGGTGTTAAAGTACTCAGAGAAGAAGCCGGAACTGGGAAGTCCACATAGGATGCAACTGTGTCTTCCTTGTCTCTATTTGCCCAAGACTCAATGACTCCCCAAGATTGATTACAAAGAGGAAATAGAAGCTTGTCTTTGGAGTGGAGGACTCCTATGTTTTGCTCTGTAAACTTTTCCAGACATTCACCTGGGGTCTGGCTCTCACTTTCCATGGATACCTCCCAATCTTACTTTGACAAAATTTCATGTGTCACTCCAATGACCCAGTCCATTTCTCTAAAAGGTGATTAATATTTGCAAGGGGCTGGAGAAGATCTCTTCCATCTTAGGGCAGGGAAGTTGGGGGGATATTAATGGGGAGTGCAAAAGAAACCTACTGGGTAGGATTCTGCTTTTAATAAGTTGATGTATATTTATGTACTGGTGTCACTGTATAAGAGTATATTGGAAAAATATGGCTCCTCTGCTAAAAGGAAACAAAAAAGTTTGAAAACTATGGGAGAATTATTTTAGTATCTTTGTCAGCTCCAAAGTTTCTTGGCAGTTTTATTGATTTGTTTGTGTTTATTGAGCATCTGTTAGGTAAAAATGAGATCCAATCCTTGTTATAAAATAACCCTATATTAGGAATTGATTAAATATAATTTTTTGGTGCTAAGACTATCATGTATAAAACCTAAGGTTTAAAAATTAAGTTCTCCTGTGTTAACTATATATTTGCTACTTTTTTTCAGTTTTATAGACTACTATATCAGACTATGAGATATGGAATGGTAAGGAATTTCAGCCTCTCTCTTTCACAGGGAAACAATTGAGAATAAGAGACTTTATCTACACTGTCTCATAGAAAAGACAGCTAAAATGTTTTTGTCGGTTAAATGTGAGTTGGCAGAAGGTTTCTTTAAGACAAAAGCGAGGTATCTAATAAAGAGAGGATCATTCAGGGGATGAGACCCACTGTTCTATCTGGGTCACTGTCTTCAGAAAGATTTTCCTTTCGCTTGTTTCTTGCTTGCCATTGTAAAGTAGGTATAAGAGAGAATGTTGTACGTAATATATGAACTTATAAAAGTGATCTAAGAATAAATGTAAAATTAAAAAATAAATAGAATAATCTAAAGTGAAAGATATTATAATAGTAAAATAAAAATGTAAAAATAAATAGTATCAGCTAAAGAAGGAACATGTTATAAATAGAATATGAATGGTTTCACTACATACATTCTGTTAAAATGACATTTAAAAATATGAAAACAATTAACCATATTACTCCATAGCAGGCATGATGTTTAATGCTGTGTTTAGCATAAATTATCTCATTTTATCCTCACACCTATGAAGATATGTTATTATTTTTCATATTTCACAGATGAGGAACTAAGCCTGAAGAGTTTGCTAGTTAACTATTTAAAATATTTTTTATGTTTATTTATTTTGAGAGAGAGACACAGTGCTGGAACTCATGAACCGTGAGATCATGACCTGAGTGAACTTTGGACGCTCAACTGACTGAGCCACCCAGGCACTCCTAGTTTTTTAGTTAACTATTGATGTACAACAAATGGCCACAAAATCATCAGCTTAAAACAACACATATTTATTATTTCAAAATTGCTGTGGGTTACAAGACTGAGTCTGTCTTATTTGGGGCCTCTCTTCACTGTCTTTCACAGGTTGCAACAGAGAGTTGGGCAGGGATAGGGTCTCATCTGAAGGCTTGACTGGGGAAAGGTCCACTTCCAAGTTTTTGTGGTTGTTGGTAGAATTCAGTTCCTTGAGGAATTCTGGCAATTGACCAGAGGTCACCTCAATTCTTTGCCACATGAACGTTTCTATTATGTCTCCTTGCTTCATCAAAATGTCCAAACACAGATTAATTTGCAGGCAAGATAAAAATTTTAATTTTATGCAGCCTAATCATGGAAGTGAAAGCCTATGACCTTTTTCACATTCTATTGGTTAGAAACAACTCACAGGCCCTGTCACATAAGGTGATTATACAAGGGAGTTAATATCAGGAGATAGGGGTATTGGGAGTTATCTTAGAACCTACCCACTACAAAATGGTCAATGGCTACTAGAATCATACAGCTAGTAAATGATATATTGGAACTATGAATATAGCAGATATAACTCCAGAGAATATACTGGTTTGAGTATTAACACCAATCTACTTTCCATAGAATTCAGCCTTTAGTGGAAGGTCCCCATTAGGCAAACTGCCAATTTGTCTCCCTCCACGGTTAGGGTCAATTCTAGGAAATTCCTGAGAATTGAGATAAACATGTTAAGAGTGCAAAGACTTAAGGTACATGTTTAGGGCACAATTTTATGTGTGCAAGAATCCAGTCAATGCCTAGATTCCTTTGCTGATTTCCTCTGTGGCACATCAAATGTGGTCAATCCCATGTAGAGGGATATGGAAAGTAAACTCTCCCCAAATAGAAACCCTGATTTTCATTTTAAGACTTAGATGTCACCATCTCTCACCCAAAAAGAGAAAACATAAGACAGAGCAAAAATTTTCTTTAACAAAATGTACAAATATTAAGAAAGCAACCCCTATTGAGTTGATGACACAGTTCCCATAAAATGTGCTTGTGAAACATCAGTGAATGGAGGAGTTGTTATAAAGTTAAGTTTGTGTTTGGAGGAAGAAAGTGTATTTGTTCTGGTGCATGTGATGGAGACAACTGGATGAACAAAAGGAGCTTTTTCCGATCCTTTTTGCTGTTAATAAAACAATTCTTCCATATGTCCTAGGAATCAAAACACAAAATTTAGGTTGTACATAGGATATATTCTTAACATGGTATCCAGAAACTCATAGAATGTTTAATACTAGAATACCCTGTGTGGCTTTTTTCTCTATCCCACAGTCTCTTCTTGTGTTGGGATTGTCCTAAAGGCCTAAGAGGTCCATGGTAAGAAGGGCAAACCTCCTGGTCTCAGTATACTTTGCTGAAGTCCTGTGGACAGGAAGGCTGAATCAGGGCTTACTCTGCTTGTTGCTCATGTTAGTTTGGGTCTCTACCAAGAACCTTTCACAGTGAGAATTTTAGAGTGTGTCATAAGTTTCCCTGATCTAACAAAATCCTGACTTGTATTCCTAGTGATTTTGATAGAAATTTAGGAGCCTTAAAGCTAGCCTGAGGTTTTTAGGCTCTTTTGGTATAGCAAGCTATGAAGTCAGCTAATGTTCCTCCCTGAGGAATCCTGAAAAGGAAGTAGAAGATGTGATACCTTCATAGAAGGCTCATTATTGTTCTCTAGTCACAGACTGTACTACTAAAGTCTATGCATTAGAAAACCAGATCAAGTCAACCTACTCCAAGCACCTGCTAGTCAGGTTAGAAGTTAATTTTGCATAAAGTTGAGGTCCAGTTCAAGCTTCACGGATGATATAACAACTTAATGTTTTCTTTTAAAGTAAGTTTAGCTCTGAGTACAAATACTATTACATCTATTCTGATAGCTGTAACCCTCACTGCCCATTAGAGTAACTAGAGAATTTTCAAAAGTATCAGTACTATTCTGCTTCCCTACTCAGTTATAATTTGATTGGTGTGGGGTGGGAGAGTTTTAAAAATTTCTCAGGTGGTTCCAGTATGATCAGAGTTGAGAACTACTGATTTACAGTTTTGAAAATTTGTATGTGCAAGTGCTTGATAAATCTTTCTAGATGTATGCAGAGTAAAATTTAAAAGTTGGAAACAAACTATTTTGCTATTTAAGTTTTAAAATCAATTCAAAGATGATTTTTTTTCTGCTTTGTTCTAGAATTTTAAAGCCTTATTTGGAAAATTTTTGAGGCTCCCTTATCAGCCTACATAGAATAAGGAAATGTTTAAAATTGAGATTAACATTTGCTTTTGGTGTTAGAACATAAGTGCTAATCCTACTTTCACAAAATATCAGAAGGTAGATCTGAGAAACTACGGCTGATTGTGTTTTTCAGGACTGAACTTAAATTTATTTATTCTGTCATTTAATCATCATTAAAAAAAGCAATAGTAGGATTACAAAGATGAGTAGGACATTTCCTGCCTTCAAGGAATTTGAGAAAGTTGTATTTAAAACTATTTGGCCACAGAAATGTAATTTTCTTTTAGATGAAACTGTTGGTGTCTTAATTCTTTATCCTTAGTTAACATACAAAATTTTTAGGAGTTAAGCTATTCCATTGTGTTGCCATGCACTAGCTTTAAGTGATACACATAAAGAAGAAAAAAATAAATTAATGTAATATATTAAGAAAAACAAAGTACCCTATAATCCCAGCTAATGCAGAATATAGGAGTTAAGCAAATGTTCAATGAATTTCCCTATTCAGAAGGTCCAAGTTATATAAATCACCTTTGGACATGGTTCCTTTAATTGTGCACATTTACCACATACATTCCAGCTCACCGTCCTTCTGTTTTATGTTAAGGATAATTTGTGAGCCCATAGGATGGCTTATAATCTGAAACATCTTTAAAATGTATTTCACTGAATTTCCAATAAAAGGAAAGGTCTCTCCTCTTTGAGTGGAGAATAAACCCTTGGTAACAAAGCTTGGGGTACTTTGCTTCTGACAAGATGCCCAAATGGAGTTTCAGATTTCCTTTTTCCTTAAATGCCATTCGTTGATTTTTTCCATTCTGTTAACTGATAAGAAAACATTCTGGTTCTCCAAGGGCCCTGCTGAGAGTCCACTGTGCGCACGTGTGTGTGGGCGTGCAAGACCTAACAGGCCTTCCTTTTCTGAGTGCAGCAGAAGGAGGAGTTTGGGGCAGCTGCCAAAGTCATGCTGGCAGAGAACTCTGGAATTCAGCCCTGTTACAGATATGCCAGCAGGGGATACATGACAGAGGCTGCTTCTCCTTTCACTTTCCCAGATGGAGTTAAAGCCTCTCCAGCTAGTACGTGTAGGACAAGGGATCAGATGATTGGAAGAAGAACCCCTCCTTCCCTCTGCTGGCTCAGCCTCTTCAAACACCCCAATGATGCTATTGTCACAGAATAATTACCTAATTACTCATATTTTTCCCAGAATTGGAGGGAAAATTGCACTGGCCATGTTCTTCCTTTGAGGTTTAGTCTGTAGTTTCATCGTGCATTGAAACGGTCAATATTGGAAAATAGCAATGGGGGCCAGTGGGCAAAGTGCAGGAGTGAATGTGAGTCTGAGCAAGTGACCTGACCTCACTGAAATCAGATCTGCTTCCCTGAAAAAAGGGAATCATAAAAATAACAGTTCTCTTTTTAGCTTCCACTAATAAATAATAGTAGGGTGACTTTAACGGATTTTTTTGTTAGTAACTTTCTTAAACTAAATAAGAGGGTATGTAAAGACCAGATGCATTTTTGAAAATTCTCTACCTGCCATGGCAGCTAGAGGTCTAGAAGATCTCCTAGATGCTCTAGTCTCCTGGACCCTTCCTGAAAATATGCTGAGCTACAAGAGTGCTCCATTGCTGGAAATCAGTTTCCTGAGCCTGGGCTTGTAGTGGGTTGGCCTCACAGTGACACAGAGACTGAGTAGAAGAACCACAGCACTGTGGATTTTTTAAGAATAAATCTTGCCATCAGCATCCTGCTCCTGTTCCTTTGTCCAGTTCTCTGCAGGAGGTTGGAAGGTCGTACTCAGAGCAGATTTAAGTTATTGTGAAAGATTTGGGAGCACAAGTTGTGGTCCTTGGTCAATTGTATCTCTACATACGCTTGGGATTCAGTTCTATGTGACTTGAACTCCCCCTGGATGTCTGCTACTGACTGTCTAGCCAACTCTCAGGTACTGTGTTGCTCTGATCAGCCACCTGCTGAGACTTTTTTTCTTGCCCTCTCTTTTTGTTCCTGATATTCCTTTTGTTCCTGATATTCCTCCTTCTCTCCCCTCTTTTCCTCCTACTTCCCTCCTTTTCTCTTTCTCCCTTCTGTCAACACCAGAGGAGTCCTCAGAACATTCTACTGGCTTCCACCCTCAGTCTCTTCTGCAGGCCACTTTGGCCCCTCCTTTTCACCTCACAACTGACTCCTTATCTGTTCAGTTACATCAGGAATCACCCCTTTGGAAAAAAATGCACACTTCATAATTTTTTCAAGTCTGCAGTGGGTATTTCTATGTCATGCTAAATGTTCCACTTGACTGAAAATATCATGGTTTCCCACTTAGTTATCTTGGCATCAGCAAGTTTGCAAGAAGCACAAATTTACATTCATCTGATAAGCTCTGTGCATATCAGATTGAACAAAATATAACTGTATATTAACACCACAGTTCATTGTTAAATGGTTTTGAACATGGCATAAGTTATTACATCCCTTGAATTATGGCAACAACATAAGCCTGATAAAAGCCAGATAGCACAGTGATATTTTGTAAGGTCACTTTTCTATTTATCCTGAATTTTTGTTCCATTGTAGTTGCTGGAGTTTGATATTTTGAAGAACTTGCACAGAACTTTGCTGTTTTTCAGGGGTTCATTGAGTTGGATCTTAAGTTCAAATGCCATGTTTCTCTCCATTTCATTGGTAACCAATGTTTCCATGAAACTGAGTTCCTGGGTTAAGTGTCCCCTATGAAATGTGATCCTTGAATTGGCCACTGGATCACAGTAGCAGGCATTTAATACCATTAATACAATTTCAATGTGCCAGTCTCCCTCTTTGATCTCTGTTTCTCTGGCTCCCCCTTTGCTTTGCTATACTCAACAGATGACTTTCAAATTTTTCTCTCACTCTTTACAGCCTCCTCTTTTTCGCTTTCATGTCTTTTTCAAGTTTTTACCCTTGTGCTTGGAAGACATCCACCATCTCTGCCATGGAAACTTTATATGTTCTACTGGATTTTAGACTTTTTCAACAATGACCTACAGTGATAATGACTAGTGAAAAAAATATGTATGTAAAATTAGGTTTCCAGATTCAAGGGTGTGTGCTTACACACGTGTGCCATGCTGCATTATTGTGCTGGTTCTCCTTGAGCTACAAATTGAAAACCAATAAATATGAAATAGATGAAAGACCTAGAAATGGGTTAAACTTGGCATGATGCACCACTGATTTTTGATTGATCAACATACTGGTATTACTCTGGTGTAGCATTTTGCTCTTATGTGGAACAATCTAGTTAAAAAGTCTTTACAGTCTTTCACTGGAACAAGTGATTATTTTTATTACCTTGTTTTGGAAATAGTAACTCAAAGTTTAAATGTTGATATTACAACTCAATCACCAGAAAGACTAATTAAAAATATTCTTGAATCACTTAAAGAGGTAACAATCCTTCATAGTCCTGGTTAGTCAAAATTCCTTCTCCATATACTCTTGGCAAGAAATCTCACTTTCACAATATTTCATCAACATGTCAATGCTTTTTCAAATACTTTCAGGTGCCTTTCTCAGCTCTTTACAAAGAACACAATTTAGTTTTATAATCCCCTAAATTTGTCAGCTGAATTGCATTATATAACACTTGTTCTTAATCGGCCATTCATTCCAAGCATCTGTTTTCACTTATGTCAGAAAATTAAGACAACAAGTATTGACTGTACTGTTTTCCAAAGTCGTCATAACCCATGCTCACATGTCATCTGAAAGGTTCTTGTGGTGTCCCAGAAACGTCCATTTCAAACACTCCTTTTCATAGCCAGAGGTTCTTAGGCCACAAAGGGACCACAGACATTAACACTAAACAAACTTCCTGAAAATTATATTATTAAATAATTTAAAAGACATTAAAGGATAAGCATTAGCACAGTCAAGATCTTTTTAGGGATATTTCTTTCTAGGCTCTTTCTTATTTTGTGGGAGTGTTTGTTTCTTCCTTTTTCTTTTTTTTAAGGGGAGGAACATGTACCTCCATTAATCTGTATTAAAACTAGTCTCTCTCCCACCTATCCTTCCTCCTTTGAGGACTTGCATCCTACATCCATCCACAGGCCCTGGTTGTAGAAGATGGAAATAGAAAAAGAAACCTGTGAACTTTGTTTTATTGAGACATAGCTGTTTAGCAAACCTGGAGATAATAAATCTCAGATTATATTGAGGAGCAAGGAATCCCTTAGTGCAGTGGTGTTCAAGGTCGAGTGAGCATCAGAATCATCTAGAGGGCCTATTAAAACTCAAAGTACTGGTTGTCATCCCCTGAGCTCCTGACTCCGTGGATCAGAAACTCAGAGACCAAGTGGCCCAGAGAATCTTCATTTCTCACAAGTTTCCAGGTGCTGCTGGTGCTGCTGGCCCTGGGACCACATTTTTGCAAACCACTGACTTAGTGAATCTGTTAGTGTGCATGGACTACCTTCCCCAATGCCACCCTTCATGCCCCCTACCCCTTACTAAACTCATACCAGATTCTGATTTAGTAGGTCTGCTTTTAGCAACTATCACTGCTGATTCTGCTGAGATTAACTGTGTAGAGAGAAAGAATACTCATCTTTTTATATAAACAGCACCAAGCTCTGAGACACTAATTTGAAGAAATTGGTTAAGAGGAACTTAGCTAGCTTACTACAGTTCTATAAACTTGAAGAACCTGTGGTTTTCATTGTTCAGTATATGATACATGTCTGCAAAAAATTATAGTTTGGGATAGTAAGGGCTCTAGTTCTTGTGATGAACTTCTGTCTGCTTTTATACCTAGAAACCACTTTTTCCCATACCTGGCTGGAGTTCTGAGCAGCATTCACCATTAATGTAACCTTGTTTGGTAGTGAGTAATGTTTAAAACCAGGGCTGGACAGTTTTTGGTGACATTATGACATATTAGTGAGAGTCATTCTCTTGTGTATATGTACATTAAAGTTAATGCTTAATATTAGCCTGAAGCATCTGTTAAGTGTAACCCAAACTTAAGAAATCCCACCATAAAGTATGAACAGTTTACCAGGTCAATCAAGAATAATACAGTTGTGAAACTAAAGATGAATTTGATACTTCACATAAAAGTGCTTTGTTGTTTTGACTCACATAGATGGTTAGCCAGCCCTTATTATTGAACATTAGCTGTGGCATTTATATTTGGCAGCTAGCTGAAAACACTGTGTGTGTAGCTTTCAGGTTTGAGTTTCTTTTCTTAGCTCTGGGAGTCCATAAAACTCTTGAAGTTGTATGTAAAGTAGTGTACTTATGGGTATATACATTTTGGAGGGTATTGATCCTTGGACATTGAGATCCTCAAAGAAGTCTAAAAGCCAGTGAAAGTTAAGAACTATATGTCTAGACAGATGCCTTTTACTGAGTTAGAATTAGGATGTATCAAATGAGTGGCTGGAAGGATTACTACTATGTGCATAGAATATAAAGAAAGGGCTCTGAGATGGTCCGTGAAAAATCTCAAACTTCACAACTAAGATAGGAACACAGTTTATTTTATGCAATTGGTTTTTTTGTGGTGCCAAAAAATTAAATATGGACGTATAGTATTCAAATAACCCTCAATGATCCTCACCACTTCACCTCACCATGAATCCCCACCTCCTGGTATGCATGTCTTTGTAGAGTCCCCTCACATACTGAATCATGGCTGGCCTGTGTTCCATCAGCACAGAGAAAAAGTGAAGTAAAGATGTGTGACTTCTGAGGCTAGGTAATAAAAGACATTGCAGTTCACACCTTGTTCTTTCTTGGGGATCACTCAGTCTGGAGAAGTCTTGTGGAGAGGTCCACGCGGTAAGGAACTGAGACTTCCTCCTCATAGCCAGCACTAATTTGCTAGCCATATGAATGTACCATCTTGGAATGCATCCTCCAGCCCCAGTCAAACCTTCAGATGATTAAAACTCTGGTCAATATCTTGACTGCATCTCATGAGAGATTCTGAATTATAACTACCTAGCCAACCTGTTTCCAAGTTCCTTCTTGATCCATAGCAACTGTGTGGATAATAAATGCTTATTGCCTAAGCCTCTAGGCTTTGGATTAATTTATTATACAACAATAGATAATTAATTTAGGGAGTGACTTTTTATTGTAATTTAAAGGATGATTTAAGTGGAATAAAAATAGAATGAAAAATACAGATAATTTTATTTATTGGCACATAACTTTAGGAAATGTAGTTTTGCCTACAGGCAAAAGATAACTGGAAATAAATTCTGGAGGATAATTTTGGATCCATTACAAAACAACTGGGCATAAATGCTGACCAAAGAATGATTGGAAACAATATGTGAATGAATATCCTTCTAAAGTAATCATAGAAAATGTTTGTTAGTTTAGAGCAGTTTAAAGACCTGGTCTTTTGAGGCCTTAATAGATGGCCTTGGCTTTCATTCCAGAGGCCATTTCAGGACTGGCCCAAGGCCAAGGGTGAGTCTGTATTGGTCCTGCTGTCATTTAGGAGAGTCAACCTGTGCCCAAGACAGCTTAAAGAGAAGCAAATTAAGATCCACCCTGTAGCTGACCTACATCCCCGAATTCCCCTGAGGAACAAATGGGCTTCCTGGGACAAACTTGGATAGGGCCAAGGTCTTATCTCCTTGGCCTTTGGCCTTAGCTTTGACCTCATGCTAAAGTTTATGTCATAGCATTCTTCGTGTAATTATAACTTCAGGGTAAGCATTTGTGAAATTTCTTATCTCTTATAGAAAAAACATTTATCAGCACCCAGTGCTATAATAGGAGGAATAAAGATATAAAGAAGAATAATGGTTACTGTTCCTGTGGAGTTTATACCCTAGCAAAAGAAATAGATGAACTAAACACGATACTACAATGTAACAAATGCTCAAGCTATATCTGACTTATAGTATGCTTCATTAATGACTGTGTCTAGTGCTTAAGCTGAACTCATTTACTTCCTTCAAAAATACCATTGTTTATAAAATGATTACAAAGAAGAATCACAGACACTTATCATCAGTTGCTAAGACCTTATTAACAAAGCATGTAACAAAACATAAAACTGGGTAAGCAGTTTCTATCCAGTTGGCCTGTTCCTTGGCTAGTCAATATCTGTGTCTCTTGGATGATACAGGTCACAAGGGATAAGGAGTCTTCCTGCTTAGCCCCTCTTCCCAAACCAAATTCCAGTCTAGATCCCAAGGTTTTTTTCACCAATATGTATCATCATTCAAAGAATTACAAGGCTCCCTGTGGCCTCTTGTTTTCATGCAGGTTCAAGGCTCCGTGGACTTGACCTTCCCAGAGTGTCTTATCCTAGTTGCCAAGGAAGAGCTGTTTTAGCAGCTCATTTCCTACCACTCCTTCATCCATTGTCAATGAAGGAAACTATTAAGCAAAACATTCAGGCTTTTAAAGTGGACTCTACTCATGAGGGATGCTATGGCAAAGAAAAAAGTCAGGGAAGGCCAAAACATTGAGACAAATCTGAAACCATCATCCAAACAGGCAACATGCCACTAGAAGAGTCACAACTGTGACTAGAGATCAGCTGTTTTAGAATCCTTTTCCCACTCTGTCCTGGGAAGTGAAGGACTCCTTCATCCTCACTGGCTCTTCTCCTCCAAGGCAGCAGTGGTACTCACTCCTAAGTGACTTTTCTCCTTGGACTCATTCATTAAAAGTGGGAGTATATTGCTTTTAGGTTCCATTTTGTTATCTTGTTTCAGTGTTTTATTGCAATATAACAAAACAGGGAAGCAACTTTCAGTGATTAAATATTTTTATCTACACTCAAATGTAAAAGTTTTGACTTTCTTAGCATCTTTCTCTTTTTTCTAAAATAACATGATTATAACTATATTCTTTAAGAAATTTCCTGCACTGTTATTAATATACCTAATTATTAAATAATCTTCAGATCAACATATTAAAAGTAACTAAGTTCTTATCAAACAGGAGAAATAGTTTACATAGACTGCAAACAACTCACCTGTTGTATCTTAGAGAGAGAATCTCAAACACCATCATGGGCAGGTCTGATTTTTCAGGGTACCTTTCTCTTGGAATACCTTTTGTTCCATCCTGCACCCTAAATCTAAATGTGACTCATTTTAATGTTACTTTAGCTAATTAGAAAATATTCATCTGTAGTTATAGCTTAATGTAGAGGATAGATGGGGCATCTGGGTGGTTCAGTCAGTTGGGCATCCAACTCTTGATTTTGGCTCAGATCATGATCTCACGGTGGTGGGATTGAGCCCTATGTTGGACTCTGCACTGAACATGGAGCTTGCTTAGGATTCTTTCTCCCTTTCCCTCTTCCCCTCTCCGCTGTTTGCATGCTCTCTCTCTGTAATAAGAAAAAAATCTAGGGGAGCCTGAGTGACTCAGTCGGTTGAGTGTCCAACTTCAGTTCAGGTCATGATCTCACGGTTTTCAAGTTTGAGCCCCATGACCAGCTCTGTGCTGGCAGCTTTGAGCCTGGACCTTGCTTCAGATTCTGTGTCTCCCTCTCTTTCTGCCCCTCCCCCACTCATACTCTGTCTCTCTCTCTCTCTCTCAAAAAAAAAATAAAACGTTAAAAAAAATTTTTTTAAAAATCTGGAGTGTAGGCAACTTTCATCTTTCCTTCAAAATTTAAACACTATGAAAGATGTCTCTATTTTCTCTTTGTCTACCCTTTTTTCATCCAACCTGATAAACGTTTTTATTTTGTCAATTTCAGTCAAGATATATAGCATTTTCATCACCCCAGAAAATTCCATCATGCTCCTTTGTAGTCAATTTCTTCCCCCTACTCCTAGCCTCTTATAAAACACTGATCTGATTTCTGTCTATAGTTTTGCCCTTTTCAGAATGTCCTATAAGAGAAGCATATATTATGTAGGCTTTTTGTCTGGATTTTTTCACCTAGCATAGTGCTTTTGTGATACATCCATGTTGTTGCAGGTATTAGTAGTTCCTTTTATTGGTTGAGTAGGATTCCACTATATGGCTGCATCACTATTTTTTTTAAGTTTATTTATGTATTTTGAGAGAGAGAGAGAGAGCGTTCAAGGGGGAGAGGAGCAGAGACAGGGAGTGACAGAATCCTAAGCAGGCTCCATGCTGTCAGCACAGAGCCCAATGTGGGGCTCGAACTTATGCACTGTGAGATCATGACCTGAGCCAAGATCAAGAGTCAGAGGCTTAGTCAACTGAGCCACCCAGGTGCTCCTGTACCACTGTTTGTTTACTCACCAACTGATGGACTTCTGGGTTGTTTCTAGTTTGGGGCAATTATGAATAAAACTGCTATAAAAACTTGCTTACAGGTCTTTGTGTGAACATATACTTTTATTTCTCTTGGTTAAATATGTAAGGGTAGAATTTCTTTGTCATATATTCCATATATGTTTAGCTTTATTAGAAATGCCAAACCGTTTTCAAAGTAGCTATAGCACTTTTTATAGCAAACCATGATGATTTCAGTTGTTTCATATCCTTCCCATAACTTGGTGTTGCCATTTTTTTTTTTGTTTTTTTCTTCTTAAATTTTAGCTGCTCTAATAGGAATGAGTCAGATAAGTTTTGAATTATACCTCTACCCCTTAGAGATTTGTTCACACTTGTTAGGCATCTTTCTTTAAACAGATAGGAGATCAATTTTCTTAGAAACCACCATCTTTTCTAAAAGATAATAGGTAAATAAATTTGCTGAACCCACAGATTTCTTATTAGATAAGGTAAGATATGGGAATTGGCTACATTTGCCTGGCCAAGAGGGAACATTCAGTGAAGTTTGATCTTATCTCCTTCCCTCCCCATATCTTCTATTCATAAATCATCATAACTCAAACATTAAAATTACACCACCTAGGTTGAACTGTCATGTAGTTTTTCCCACTTTCTGCTTTAAGACTCAATTTCAGCTCTTTTTCAAATTTAAAAGACACACTTCGAAAGAGAGTGCTCTGGAAAGGAGAATGCTGAGTAAACCTGGGCATCCTATGCAATGTGGAAAAGAAAGCCTTCTGTTTATCCACAACCAAGGTGTGATTGGAGAAAGAGGGTATTAGGCAGAAAAATAATCCACTGGACATGGAAACAAAACACCTCAATTATAGTCTTTACCCTGCTCTAACTGGATGGGTGACATTAAAGGAAATAACTTAGTCTCCCTGGATCTTATTTTTCTCACCATAAGCCATGGACCACAATACAGTGATTCTCATTGCTCAGAGTAGTCATGTTCTATAAAGTTGCTGCAAACACTTTGTTAGCAAATATTGAACTATTACTTATAGGGGAAATACAGGGTTAGGTTTCTGTTGAGTCTCTGATCACATTTTTGTTAACCAATCAATATATAACCTTCTTTTTCATATGTTTCTACTTAAAAACAACTTATTTAATATATGTTGTTGATTCATTAACATTGAACTCAAGTCAGCAGCACCACCGATCATGCCTGAACAGAACTTCTCTATTTTACTCTGTGAGGCACAACACAGCCTTCTTACACATACGACCCCGCCACATTGCTTCACTACACTTAGAGGCCATTTTAAACAGTGAAACCACCAGCAAAAAGCACAAAAAAGGCACTAAACAGACCGCGCAAAGGATGTTTCTTTACAGTCTGAGAGCTGAAATAAGGAGGCAGAGTGTTGCCCTGTTCAAACTCAGCTGGAAATATGCACATCAGGTAGCTCAAATTTTTTTGACTCTCTATGCATGTCCACGAAAGACCACAAAAATGCTGCAAGTATTGATTTTGGGGTTACAAATAAATTTTGGTGAGTAGGGAAAAATCACAGAGTCTGCTAATAAAGATTGATTGACTCTATTCTCTGATTCTTTTCCATAGGGCGGATCACGTATATTGTTTAAGTGAAAGGACGTGGCAGTGCTGTTCATTATGGTTGAGCATGAGTGTTTTCTCCAGCCAGGGCCTAAGAAATCTAGCGTTTATTAGGAAAGAAAGAAAATCTTAATACTTAAGTATCTCACTGGGCCTCAAGCACCATAAACATGTTATGAAACCATAGAGCCTAATGGAACTTAAAAATATGCATTAACATATGAAGATAACATCATGTTGAAGAGCCTTGACTGGCAAAAATAATTACTCCATTGTTTGATTTCTTTAAGGTGGGTGAAGACTTGTTGGAACCTGATTGCTTTTGTGCACATTTACAGCTGCCTTGTAGGATCCTTTTTAAACTAAGTGGTCATCAATCATTTGTCTTCTTGGTCCAGAGGGTAGTTTTCACAACTCAAAGGTGCTTTATAAATACTTGCAGTGACCAGTTTTTTTGTTTGTTTGTGGATTCCTTTCGGGACAGATAGATTTTTTTTCACATAAAAATTTGATTTTACTTACTTTAATTTTTATGGTGTAAGTTTCATTTTCTAAAATATAATACAGATGTTTTCATGGCAATGCTAGCTTTGTTATATCAAGGAAACTCTAAAAACACGGATGCATTAAGCTATTGAGGTGAAATTACCAGATTGCAGAAATGTTTTTGTGGAAATCTGGTGCTTGAGGGGATGAATTCCATTCCCAGTTGCCCTCCTTTCTACCCCTTTTTTGGAAGGCACGCCCTTCTCAGCCCACATTTCTACGATTCCTTTGCTGACAAAGTGCTGGTTGATTTGACTGGCAAGAACCCTCACACCTCTTTTCTGTTTTAATTTCCACTTAAAAAAATTTATTTTTAAAGACCTTGTTCTTGATCCATTCTTTAAAAAAAACTTGTGGTTTTGTTGGGACAAAGAAAAACACCTTGATAAGCAGATGAATGAAATTCAATTTCCATCAACATCTGTTAAACTTCTACCATTTATCAAGCTCTGTACTTGTCAGTTATTTCCATTTTTGTTGTGTGATACAATCCAGTGTAAGGCAGTTTTGATACTGGGGGGAAAATTCAGAACGTGTGGTAAGCATCAACATGCCTTTGGGGCCCACCCACATTCTTGGTGTTCTCTCTGGAGGTCAATACCTAAAGACTTCTACTACCCCACTCCAGACTTTCCTTCTCTTTGCAATGCTTTCAGCTCCAGACTTTCCCATCTGTCAAAATTTCTCTAGTCACTGCCCCATTCCTGCTAGCCTACTTTTTGAAAATAATCTTATATTCTCATAAATAATCAGGTATTGATGGTCGGCAGCAGCTAAATGTCTTATTTCTGTGAAATATTTGCCTTTTATCTAAAGATGCTTCTGTGAATAAAGCTTCAATGCTTCTCTAATAAAGCTTCTTTAATGAGAAGATTTCCACCAACTTGGATTTCAAGGGAAGAATTTTTTAAAGCTTAGGAGCCCTCCTTATGTCTCTCAAATCATGTCAGATAAGTGGCAACCTATTCTGTTTACATGTTCAACGAGTCCTGGAAAAGGCATCAAGTAATAATGTTCACTGTAGAAAGTCCTGACTGCAATACAGTGTTTGTAGGGAACTTTGCAGGCATATTGGGAGAAAGCTATATATTTAACGCACAAAATTGTATCAGCAACCACCAAAATTTCTTGAAGCACTTATAGTTATTAAGAAAGAAGCTTTAAGCTCTCCTTGCTTGATGATCTCCTTGGAGTAATTCACTTTTAATTAGATTCAAAAGAAAACTCTTGGCATGGAGCAGTGACATGAACACCCATGATGGGCCATCTCTCAGTTATTTTGTTTGGGTACCAAGATGGAGAATTACTTACTTACTAACAGGAGGGGCTTCACAGCTCTCCAAGTCTCCCTTGCCTACTTGTATTGTCACCTCCCCCACTCGCTATGGAGGGGGAGAACAGTGCTGCAAGTACAGAAGAAAGCTTTCAGCACAAATAGCTGAAAGACACTGCTCCAGGAGGGTGAGATAACAAACCAGGAGCCCAGGAGCCCTCAGCCCTGAGGAGAAGGAAATAAGAAGGGCCATGTAACAGTACCTGGATGGCACAGATGAGAGAGGTCTAGTCATGTGAAAGTCTGGGGACTCTCTCTAGAGTAGGGGAGAAAAAGTAAATTTAATAAAAGTTGCTGGACTCCAACTTCTTAGGTTCTTTTAAACATTTGAGATAGGCATCGTAAGACCTGAAATCACAATCTGGGTCCACGTATCTCTAAATGTAATACTACTCTGCAAGTGGATACCTGAGTTGGGCTTCATGAACTTGGTCATATTTTTTAGTGGATTCACTTTGGAAGGAAGTATGACTACTTCCCTAGATATCCAACTAGACATTCCACTTTGGACACCAGCAAAAACCAACACACGTCAAAGCCAAATTGATGTTTCTGATTTTGCCACTGAGCATTGTTATGGAATAAGAAGCCTAATTTCTGCTTCAAATCAGTAAGAATTCATTCAAGAAATATTTATTAATTGCCTTTGATAGCCTAAGCACTATTGGAAAATAGGTATGGCTAACAGTGCCCTTTGCCTTTTTTATAACAGAGATCTAAACAGCTACAGAGGCTGTTGGCCATCCAGGCGTGTGGTTGTAAGGGAATTCAGGCTGCAGCAAGACTTTGGAGAAATGGACATGATTTGGCTAGATCTGTACTTGTCAGAATACCCCCATGGGAGGGCTCTATTGAAAGAAATGCAGTAACTCCTTATGTAATATGAAGTTTGTAAACAAAGACCATTTAATAATAATTTGAAGATTATTTGTGTTAGTTTTCTGTTTGAGACTAACTTTACATAA
This sequence comes from Panthera pardus, assembly GCF_024362965.1. Lineage (NCBI taxonomy): Eukaryota > Metazoa > Chordata > Mammalia > Carnivora > Felidae > Panthera > Panthera pardus. The sequence continues at coordinate 48,311,096 of NW_026526721.1, read as the reverse complement.
GCAGGGAGAAAAGTACTTAAAAAAAGATGCATTTTTAAAAAAATATTTCCTTTGCTGACATTATTGGGGATTTCCTTTGACTTTTGGCAAGTGGTTTACAAAAAATGAGTTAACACCCTAATATGTGGACACTTCCTACTCCACCCTGACTCTATTCCAGCAAAATCCATTCTTCTTTTTCAAAAAAGCATGTTTTTTTTTTCATTCTTGATGACATAGATTTGCTTTTTTGTCTGTTTTGAGCTATGCCTTGAGATTTGAAGATCCTAGAGTTTCTCTGCCTTTCTTTTCAAATGTACATTCTTGGGACAAGCTGATATTTTGAGTACAGTCTTTATTCCATATTGTGATTGCTGGAGAATTTTTTAAAGTTTATAATAAAATCCAGAGTCAAGGACCTGCTGCTGGCCATATTTATTTGGTGTACCTGTCTCTTTGGTACTTGGATCTTGCTCTCTCTGCATGGGGCAGCATGCGGAGTATGATATGGGGCTGATGGGTAGTCAGGAGGGTTTCAATTCTGGTAGTGCCACTGGTTAGCTCTAGAGCCCTACATTAGTTACCTAACCTTGGCCTCAGTTATCTCAGCTTTAAAATGAAGAGTATGTTCTTCAACGTTAAAAGTCATTTCTATCTCTAAGATTCAGGGTGGTGCATTCTACAAGTAAGAGAACTTTGGGAATTGCCTTTGTGGCTCATTGTGGCTGCATGTGTGGGCAGCTTGGCTTTCACTCTGGTCTATGACTTTCTTGCTTCATGATTTGCATCACTGAGGCTATGTCTGTCTCTCCCCACCCTTTGTATCAAGCACTGGATCTGCATAACATGAGGCACGAGTGACTCTGCTGGTGAACTGAGAATAAATAGATTACTCCTCCTCTGTGTTTTAAAAAGCTCAGCAAATCTCAAAGGGAATTATGCATGAAGCCCATGGCTGCAGGAGAAACTCACAAAGGATAATCTATATTTCTTTTAAAGCAGCAAATTTAAGATCCTGAAATAGCCCATTCAGGATTTGTTTTTTAAATAGGAATCTGTGATTCAAAGCTGCACATTATACAAATAGAATAATAGACTGGAAGTATCTTCTATCATATCAAGAATCTAGGTCAAGTATGGCCAGATTGCCCTGTTAGAACTTGCTGAGCTCACCCATGGCAGTCTTTGCTCATATCCTCCACTACAACTGAACCCTCATTCAAGACTAGCCCTGACCATCTGATACCTAGCTTCTTTCAAATCTCATTCATTTTAGTAGATTTCAAAAGGTTATATGACTACTAGCCTCGATAACTACAGGTGTTTTTCATGTGTGTAAATGTATATTTTTTATGAATACTAGGCTAAACTGAAAACTATTGGCTAACTGCAGATTAAAATTTTACCTTATTAAATGTTCACTGAGACATTTTTATTCCTAGGATGATATAAATAAAATTTAAATGTCAAGCTAGTTGTAACCATTCCACCTTATTGAACTGCTTTTGCAATGATTGAAATCGGAAAATTGCATAGAGACATAGGTGCATCACCATATAATTGGAATGGATTATTTTTATTGCATATCCACAGGATAAATTGTCCTTTGTCATATTGGTGCTCCTAGAGGTTAAGAAACCCAACATATCCGAGACAGAATTAACTTTAAGTAATATTTAACAAAATTCCAACACAATAACTTAATCTCTCCCTTGAAATTGATGGGAATCAAATGGGATTTGCCTCTATTAGTCATAGAATTCAGAACCCAAAACCCCAGAGGATATACAGTTCAAGCCCTTCCTTTCACAGATGAGAAAATCGGGGTTTTCTCATGGAACATGGAACATGGTTCCTAGATTTAACCATGATAATACTATTAGTCAAGAACAAAACTAGGTCTTCTAAAGTAACTTTTCCATACCTGAGTAATCTTTAGTATTATGAAAAAAAAATCCTTACAAATTCTAGAACTTTAAAATTCATGGCACATGCAACAACATTTGAGTTCCTTAGTGCAAAACCTTGTGCTCATGATGGTGGGGAGAGGGGGATACAAAGACTTAGCATATGGTTTTACAGGGAGGCAATCATGAATACAAAGCCATCAAGCCTGACATCTAAAATAATATTTTATGTCTTGAAAGAAGAACAGCATTCTCAGACCAATCTTTTCTATATGTGATGGGTTAAGGGAGGTATATTTGAGTCTTTCCATTCATAAAGTCCTATAGCTTAATCTGTATTGTAGTTTCATGCATTTAACTAAGTAAGAAACTGTATTAACAATTACCAACTTTTTATTTCTAATCCAACCTTGTGATAAAGAAGAATCTGCCTAAAATTCTGTTGTTATTTAATTATTTCACTTTAGAACAGGGATCAGCAAACTTTTCAGGGAAAGACCAGACAATAAACACTTTAGACTTTGTGAGCCATATATTATCTCTCATACTAAACTCTGCTGTTTTTATAAAAACAGGTGGCAGACTGGATTTGGTCCATGGGCTACAGTTTGCCCTTTAGAGCATGAAATTAAGAGACAATGTTGCCTTATTTGCTTCACTTCACCAGAAAGAAGTTGGCAAAACTACGCCGTTGGATAAACATCTTGCCCAGTTTTCTAGATGATGAAGTTAGAGAGACTGGGCTTATTGATAACAGATCTCTTGCTTGTACTCATAGCCTACACATGAAGTCATGGTTCTCCATGTGTGATAACAGCTGTGCATGATGGAAAAAATTAGTGTTGTGAGTCCAATGTGATCACTTAAGGTTGGAGAACAGAAGCATTCTCAGGCTTATAAAGTTGATCCTGCTTTTTTGATGTAGCTCTTTTAGGATTAAATTAGAAGGAAAACTAAGCTAGTCACAAAACTGGACTTGGTACATGGACTTTTTTTGGCTGATCACTGGCCTTGGGTGAAGTCCTCCCTTCATGACATAACAGATGCACACATTTATGCATTTCAGACTTCTACAATAATGGTAGCATTTACCATTTGTAAAGATAATTTAGAATGAAAAATTGAGCACACTGAGGAGAGGAGGACAGGGACTTTGTTTTATTCCCACCTCTGGTGTTTTGGCAGAGTCATGTCACTGATCTTATCCTCCATTGGCTTCACCTGTTAGATCTCTAAGGCTCTTCCATCACTAACACATCACAATTCCATTCTGGACAGCACCCAGAATAAGGCCTGGCACACAGAAATCACTCAATATATATATAAATTAATAACATAGAAACTCAGTTTTAAACTCAGAGAATGACTTTATCATTGTTCTGATGGTAAATTGAGTACTTTCTCTGCTTTTTTTGCTTTATTTCATTCAAAGATTAAAGGCTTTCTGTACGTTCATGCCATTACTATAGCAACTTGCCTAGAATGTTCTCTGGTCCAGTAATAATGGGCCATTTTGAAGGATATTTGCTAAAACTGTAGAGTTGTATTTCTTTCATGAACCCTGCTATTTAAAGAAATTAGAGCACTTAATGGTTTGAACTACCCAGAATTTTATCACAATATCCATTAAGGTTTCTGAATACTCTTAGGCCTCGAAGCAGGAGAGATTGATGGGACTTAAAATGAGTTAGGGTTATGGCTTCTTATGTGGATTTACCTTAGACTCATGATTCTGCTGCTTCAGATATCCGAGGTTTGGTTTTCTAGTTGTATTGAAACAGGTTGGTTATGTATGGAAGAGGAAGTAGATGTGGGAAAGAAGCTGTAAATGACCAGTTAGAAGCCTCCACCCCCAGATTATCTCTAATCATTTCACTTACACTATTAGAACTTAGATAATGCAATTTGAAAGTTCCCCTTACTGACATGAATATTAACCATGAGATAAGAAACACTTCAATTCTTTTTCACCTAAATAGAAATTAGCTCTTCAGATCTCCTTCAGTGTGATGGTTAAACAGCTGGAGCTTTGACAAAGCAGGCTGGCACAAACTGTGAGTGTGGAAAGGCTGGCAGAAACCAGAAGTTAGGATAAATGTGTTGAAAATGGAGATAGAAGGATGCTAAATTTTTGCCTGTAGGAATTTCTTCTCCCCATCCCCTGCCCCACGACCAGTAGTGTGGAGGCTTGCTGCCAACTGTTATTCTTTTAAAATGATTTAAATGTCTCAAGTTCTTTCTCATTAAAAATAAAACAAATCAACAGGAAAGAGAGAAGAGAAGAGAAAAGAGGAGAAGAGAGAAAATAAAAGAAAAAAGAGAAGAGATAGAGAAACCTCTGCTCAGAAAGCTTGAGGGGGTGGTATCTGGTTAATTGACATTTCTAAGTTATTGAGTGCTCTTGTGAGCCAGTACCTGGGCACTGAGGCTACATAAGTGAACAAAAATAGACAGTTATGCTCTCATGTAGCTTGTATTCTGGTGGGTAACAATATGTTAATTATATAATAGTATACTAAATGAATACTTCAAACAGATGAATGTTCTTCATGAAGAAGAGCCCAAAAGAGAGAAATCAAGTCTAGGCTGTGTTGTCAGGAAAGATTCCACAAGAAGAACTCAAACCAAGTCCACCCAGGTAAGGAGGGGAGTGAAGCTCAGAGCCTCCTCAGGAGAGGACTAGCTCTGGGAAGGTAGTTGGAGGAAATAAAAATGCTATGGATGGAGCATGTAAGTTGGAAGGAATGAAAGCTGGCCAGTGTGATGGAGTGCAGCATGCAAGTGGAGAGTGCTGAAAGATGAGGCTAGAAAGAGAGAAAGGCAAGACTAAATCACACACTGGGGAGTCAACTACATTACAATTGTTGGTCATCATCTCAAGAGCAATGGAAAGTTTGAAGTGTTCTCTGCACAAGTGATGTAAACAGAATTATGTTTCAGGAAGATGTCTTTGGTCACCAATGTGGAGTCTGTTTTAGTAGCTGAAGTAGGAAATGGTAGCAGTTTGGACATAGGTATTAATTGAGTTGTGATAAAAGAAAAAGGAATGACTTTGTGAGAAGATGAAAATATACAGATTCGATAAAAAGATCTTTGGAGGAAAAGAAGAAAGCATCAAAAATGACTCCTAAGTTTCTAGCCTGTGTTCAAATCCCAACTCTGCCACTTACTAATGGTGAGATTTTTTTTTTTTAACTTTATTTATTTATTTATTTATTTATTTATTTATTTATTTATTTATTTTTGAGAAAGAGACAGTCTGAGTGGGGGAGAGGCAGAGAAAGAGGAAGAGAGAGAATCCCAAGCAGGATCCGTGCAATCAGCACAGATCCTGATGTGGGGCTCCAACTCACAATACCATGAGATCATGACCTGAGCCAAAACCAAGAATCAGATGCTTACACTTACCAAGTGAGGTGTCCTATTAATGATGAGATCTTAAGACGACTCTAACCTACTCTTTCTCATCTTGGAAATGGAGATAATACAGTAGCTACTTCATAGAGTTGTAATGAGGTTTAAATAAATTAGTATATTTGAACAGGGTCTGATCAATATCACTTAAAGGGTAATGGTCATTCCTTGAGAGAAAGAGGTCAGATTCTTCAGGGCTAAAGAATCTGAGTTCAGTCTTAGACATGTTGAGTCTGAGGTGCCTTTGAGACTTCTTGGCAAACAGTGTTGAGTAGGCTGTTTCATATAAAACTAGAATTCACTGACAAGGTCTGGCTAGAGTTATAATTCAGGAGTCAACAGTGTGTAAATGACAGCTGAAGTCATAGAAATAAACAAAATCACCTTGAAAAGTCTTCAGAAAGGGCCTCGAGAGCCTCTAATTTTTAATGACCAGGTGAAAGAGTCTGAGATTACAGACTCACAAAGGAGTAGACAGAGAGGTAGGAGAATGTTTGAATAAGAGTGTGGTCAATAGTGTCTGATGCTGCCAGAAGCTCAAGTAAGGTGCAGAGTGTCTGTGGAATCTGGTGATCTAGAAAATGCAGGCAATGCTGACCTTGAGGGGAGCATTTTCATCTGTGTAACTGACACAGTAGCTACATCATACTGGGCTGAAGGGTGAGGTAAATAGAGTGAGTAAAGACAAAGTTGAGAGTTTGGCTATAAAGGAGAGGGGAGGGAGCAAGAACTGAAAAAGAATGAGGTCAGCTGAAGACAATGTTTTGTTGCCATTTTTTTAAAATACGAGATTTTTTTTTAGAGCAGTTCACAGTGAAACTGAGAGGAAAAATACAGAGAATCCCATACATCTCCTGCACCGACTCATGAATAGCCTCCCCTGTTATCAACATCCCCCACCACAGTGGTACATTTGTTACAATTGATGAACCTGCATTGGCACATCATAATCACCCTAATTCCATAGTTTGCATTACAGTTCACTCTTTGTATTGTACACAATATGGGTTCAGACAAGTGTATCTTGTCTGTCATGTATCTATCATTATAGTGTCACACAGAGCATTTTCACTGCCCCACCAATCCTCTGTGCTCTATCTAGTTATCACTTCGAGCTATCCAAACTCTAGCAAACATTGAACTTTTTGTTGTCTCCATAGCCTTTTTGGACTGTCTTCTTTCACTTAGTAATACACATTTCAAGTTTTTCACTAACTTTCAATGCTTGATAATTCATTTCTTACTAGCACTGAGTATTTTTCCATTGTCTAGATAAATCATAATGTATCCATTCACCTACTTAAACACATCTTAGTCATTTCCAAGTGGGCAATTATGAATAAAGCTGTTGTAAACATCCATGTATAGGCTTTTGTATGACATAGGTTTTCAATTCCTTTGGGTAAATGCCAAGGAGCTAGATTGCTGGATCAAATGATAAGAGTATCATTAATTAAGAAACCACCAAACTTTCTTCAAAGGTGGCTCTACCAATTTGCATTCTCATCAGCAATGTATGAGAGAGTTCCTGTTCTTTTACATTCTTGTCAGCATTTGGCATCAGTGTTCTGGATTTTTGCCATTCTGATAGGTGTGTAGTGGTATCTCATTGTTGTTTTTGTTTGTGTTTTCCTGAGAATTTATGATGTGGAGCATCTTTCATATGCTTATTTACCACCTGTGTATCTCCTTATTGAATTGCAAATATTTTCTCTTAGTCTGTGATTTGTCATTTCTTTCCTTTGATATTGTCTTTCACAGGGCAGGGGTTCTTATTTTAGCAAAGTGTAGCTTATCAATTCTTCCTTTGACGGATTGTGTCTTTGGTGTTGTATCTAAAAAGTCATCACCTTACCCAGGTCGTCTGGATTTTCTCCTATGTTATCTTCCAGGAGTTTTATAGTTTTGTGTTTTACATTTAGATCTGTGACTCATTTTGAGTTAATTTTTGTGAAGAGTATAATGTCTACATTTGCTGAAAAGACTGTTTTGTTCCACCATATTGCTTTTGCCTCTTTGACAAAGATAAGTTGACATTATGTATCTGGGTCTATTTTGGGGTTCTCTATTCTGTTAGATTGATCCATTTGTCTATTCTTTTGCTAATACCACACTATCTTGATTACTGTAGCTTCATTGTAAGTCTTAAAGTCAGATAGCATCAGCCTTCCAAGATTGTTCTTCTTGTTCAATCTTTTGTTGACTATTTTGAGTCTGTAGCTTTTCCATGTAACTTTACAACCAATTTGTTCATATCCACAAAATAACTTTCTGGGACTTTGATTGGGATTGTATTGAATCTATCAATCAACTTGAGAAGAACTGACATCATGACAGTATTAACTGTTCTTGTGCATGGGTGTGGATTATCTCTCCATTTATTTAGTTCTTTGATTTTGTTCATCAGAATTTTATAGTTTTCCTCAAATCGATCTTGTACATATTTTGTTGAAATTATACCTAAGTATTTCATTTTTGTGGGGTGCTAATATTAATGGTTTTGTGTTTTTAACTTCATATTTCACTTATTTATTGTTGGTATATAAGAAAGTAATTGATTTTTTTAATTTAATTTTTTATTTTTTAAAATTTACATCCAAATTAGTTAGCATATAGTGCAACAATGATTTCAGTAGATTCCTTAATGCTCCTTACCCATTTAGCCCATCTCCGCTCCCACAACCCCTCTAGCAACCCTCAGTTTTTTCTCCATATTTATGAGTCTCTTCTGTTTTGTCCCCTTCCCTGTTTTTATATTATTTTTGTTTCCCTTCCCTTATGTTCATCTGTTTTGTCTCTTAAAGTTCTCATATGAGTGAAGTCATCTGATTTTTGTCTTTCTCTGACTAATTTCACTTAGCATAATACCCTCCAGTTCCATCCACACAGTTGCAAATGGCAAGATTTCATTCTTTTTGATTGCCGAGTAATACTCCATTATATATATATACCACATGTTCTTTATCCATTCATCCATCAGTGGACATTTGGGCTCTTTCCATACTTTGGCTATTGTTGATAGTGCTGCTATAAATATGGGGGTGCATGTGTCCCTTCGAAAGAGCACACCTGTATCCCTTGGATAGATGCCTAGTAGTTCAGTTGCTGGGTTAGGGTAGTTCTATTTTTAGTTTTTTTGAGGAACTTCCATACTGTTTTCCAGAGTGGCTGCACCAGCTTGCATTCCCATCAACAATACAAAAGAGACCCTCTTTCTCCGCATCCTCGCCAACATCTGTTGTTGCCTGAGTTGTTAATGTTAGCCATTCTGACAGGTGTAAGGTGGTGTTTCATTGTGGTTTTGATTTGTATTTCTCTGATAATGAGTGTTGTTGAGCATTTTTGCATGTGTCAGTTGGCCATCTGGATGTTTTCTTTGGAGAAGTGTCTATTCATGTCTTTTGTCCATTTCTTCACTGGATTGTTTGTTTTTTGGGTGTTGAGTTTGATAAGTTCTTTATAGGTTTTGGATACTAACCGTTTATCTGATATGTCATTTGCAAATATCTTCTCCCATTCTGTCGGTTGCCTTTTAGTTTTGCTGATTGTTTCCTTTGCTGTGCAGAAGCTTTTTATTTTGATGAGGTCCTGGTTGTTCACTTTTGCTTTTGTTTCCCTTGCCTCTGGAGACGTGTTGAGTAAGAAGTTGCTGCGGGCAAGATCAAAGAGGTTTTTGCCTGCTTTATCCTCGAGGATTTTTATGGCTTCCTGTCTTACATTTAGGTCTTTCATCCATTTTGAGTTTATTTTTGCATATGGTGTAAGAAAGTAGTCCAGGTTCTTTCTTCTGCATGTCACTGTCTGGTTTTCCCAGCACCACTTTCTGAAGAGACTGTCTTTATTCCATTTGATATTCTTTCCTGCTTTGTCAAAGATTAGTTGGCCATATGTTTGTGGGTCCATTTCTGGGTTCTCTATTCTGTTCCATTGATCTGAGTGTCTGTCTGTTCTTGTGCCAGAATGTAACTGATTTTTGTGTATTAAAGTTGTATCCAACAACCTTGCTTGTTCATTCTTTTGGATTTTCTGCATAGACAATCATACAACTGTGTTTACACCTTTTATTTCCTTTTTTCATCTTATTGTATTAGCTAGGAATTCCAGCATGATGTTGAAATGGGGGGCATTCTTGCCTTATACCTGGTCTTAATGGAAAAGATTCAAGTTTCTCACCATGAAATATGATGTGAGCTATAGGTTTTGATAGATATTCTTTATGGAGGGGAGGAAGTTCCCTGTGTTTTAGTTTAATTGAGAGATTTTGTTTTTGTTTGTTTGTTTTAAATCATGAATGGGTGTTGGATTTTTTCAAATACTTTTTCAGTATATGACTATGTAATTTTTATTTTTCAATTTGTTGATGTGATGAATTATATTAACTGATTTGGGATAAATCACACTTTGTCATGGTATATAATTTTTTATATGTTGTTAAACTTGATTTTCTAATACTTTGTTGAGGATTTTTGCATCTTTGTTCATGAAAGATAGTGGTCTGAAACTTACTTTTCTTCTATGCCATTTCTGATTTTGGTATTAGGGTCATACTTGTCTCATAGAGTGAGTCAGGAAATATTTTCTCTGCTTCTATTTACCAAAAGAGATAGCAGAGAATTGGTATAATTTCTTCCTTAAATGCTTGGTAAAATTCACCAGTGAACCCATTTGGGCCTGGTGCTTTCTGTTTTGAAAGATTATTAATTATTGATTTAATGTCTTTAATAGATATAGGCCTATTCAGATTACTTCCTTTTGTGTGGTTTCTGGCAAATTGAGCCTTTCAGAGAATTAATCTGATTTGTCTAGATTATGAAATTTGTTGGTATAAAATTATTCGTGGTATTTCTTGATTATCATTTTAATGGCCCTAAGATCTGTAGTGATGTTCCCTCTTTCATTTCTGATATTATTTATGTGTCTTCTCTTTTTTTCTTAATTAACCTATTAGCTTATCAATTTTATTGATCTTTTCAAAAACTAGCTTTGGTTTTATTAATTTTCACTATTAACTTCTTTTTACTTTGTATTTAACTTTCTCTAGTTTATGAAAGTGAAAATTTAGACTATTGATTTTAGGTCTTTCTTCTCTTCTAACATAAGTAGTCAATGCTATAATATTTTTATAAGCACCACATTTGCTGCATACCACACATTTTGATAAGTTGTGTTTTCATTTTCATTTAGTTAAAAATATTTTTCAAATTCTCGTGAGATTTCTTTGACTCATATGTTATTTAGGAGTGTATGGTTTCATCTCCATGTATTTTGGGATTTTCCATTAATCCTTCTGTTATTGATTTCTAATTTAATTCCACTGTGGTCTGAGAGAAGACATCGCATATTTCTATTCCTTTAAATTTTTGAAGGTATTTTTATAATTCAGAATATGGTCTATCTTGTTGAATGTTCAATGTAAGCTTGTGTATTCTGCTTTTATTAGATGGAGTACTATATATCTCAATTATATTCAGTTGATTGATGGTGTTGTTAAGTTCATCTATTGTCCTTACTGATTTTCTCCTGCTGGATCTATTCATTTTTGATAGAAGGATGTTAATGTCTCTAACTATGATATTAGATTCACCTGTTCCTCCTTGCCATTCTATCAGTTTTGCCTCACATAGTTTGGACCTCTGTCATAGGGTCATATATGGTAGGGATTGTTATGTCTTCTTGGAGAACACGCTTATCATTATAATGCCCTTGTTTATTACTAATAAATTTCCTTTCTTTGCTATCTGCTCTAGTCTGAAATTAATATAGCTACTCTGCTTACTTTTGATTAGTGTTAGCATGAGAAAGCTATAGCTTTCTCTATTTACTTTTAATCTATGTGTGTCTTTATCATTCTTGTAGATAACCGATAGTTGGGTCTGGTTTTTTGATCCACTGTGACAATCTGTCTTTTAATTTGCTCATTTAGACCATTCACATTCAAAGTGACTCTTTTTTTTTCCTCTTGATATAGTTGGATATTGTTCTACCATATATATTATTTTTTTCTACTTGTTGCTCTTGTTCTTTGTTACTACTTTTGTCTTCTACTCTTTCTCTGCCTTTTGTCATTTAATTGAGCATTTTATATAATTCTAATTTCTCTTCTTTCTTAGAGTATTATTTATATCTTTAACTTAGTAAACTTTACTAATATTTAGTAAAAATTTACTGCAAACCATAGAGTTTGCAATATAAATTGACAACTAACCCAAGTCCACTTTCAAATAACACTATATCACTTCATGGATATTATGAGTATCAAATAATCTTAATTCCTCTTTCCCATCCCTGTATTATTTCTGCCATTCACTTCACTTATATAAACATATATATATGTGATATATACATGAGCATATGTGATATATACATAAATACATTGTTGCTATTATTATTTTGAACAAACTTATGTTAGATCAGTTAAGAATAAGAAACATACAAATTTTTGTTTCACCTTCACTTATTTCTTTTTTAATGTTCTTCCTTTCTTTATGTAGATCTAAGTTTCTGATCTATGTCACTTTCCTTTTCTCTGAAGGACTTCTTTTAACATTTCTTCCAAGTCAGGTCTATGGGCAACAAATTCCCTCAATATTTGTTTCTCTTAGAAAGTCTTTATTTCCCCTTCACTTTTGAAGAATAATTTTAGGCTACAGAATTCTAGGTTGGTGGGTTTTTTTTCTCAACACTTTAAATATTTTACCCACTCTCTTCTTGATGGCATGGTTTTGAGACATCAGATGCAGTTATTCTCTTTGTTCTTGTATAGGTAAGCTGTTTTTCCCTTTTTTTTTTTTTTTTTTTTGCTTTAAGATTTTTTTTTTTTATCTTTGATTTTCTTCAATTTGAAATTATATGCCTAACTATAGCTTTGTTTTTGTATTGACATTTATCCTGCTTGGGGTTCTCTGAGCTTTCTCCATCCATGTTTTGCTGTCTGACATTAATTTGAGGGAAATTCTAAATCATTATTGTTTCAAATATTTCCTGTTTCTTTTTCTCTTTCTTCCCATTATGTGTATGTTACACCTTTTGTAATTGTCCTACAATTATATTTGTTTACTTTTTTCAGTCTTTATTCTCCTTGCTTTTCAGTTTGGGAGGTTTCTATTAGTACATTCTCTAGCTCACAGATTCTTTTTGCAGCTATGGCCACTAATGAGGCCACTAATAAATCAGAATCATTGATCATTTCTGTTATCTTTTTAAAAAATCTCTTAGTATTTTTTATCACTAGTATTCCTCTTTGGTTCTTAGGGCTTCCAAGTCTCTATATTGTCCATCTGTTATTGCATACTGTCTATGCATTAGATCACTTGGCACATAATTATAGTTGTTGTAAATTCCCATTCTGATAATTTCAACATCCCTGCCATGTCTGCTTCTGATGCTTGTGTGTCTCTTCAAGTTGTGTTGTTTTTTTTTCTCTTCAGTATTCCATATTTCTTTTTCTTGATAGAACATGAAACATCAGGTGAAAGAAACCACTGTAAATAGGTCTGTAGTAATGTTGTGCTGAGGTACGGGGGAAGGAGAAGCATTTTATGGTCCCATGATTAAGACTATAGCGTTTTGGTGAGCCTATGGCTCTATACTCTGAACTTCAAAAGTGGTTCTCAATATTTTTCTCTCTCTGTATGAGGGACAGGATGGCTAGTGTGGGCTGGAGTTTTGTATTTCCCTTCTCCAGGATGGTTAGGCTCTGTTAATACCCCCAGCATGTTAGGCTCTGGCTAACTAGTTTCCCCTATGGGTAGGCCTTATTAAGGAGAACAGAATGCTCTGGTGTATTTCAAAATGGTTTCTTGTCCCATCCTTTTGCCTGAAGGACAGAGGGAATTTTTCTCTGACATTTCCTATTATAAAGAACCTGATTGAGCTTCTGGAAGTAAATCTCGCAAAATTTTTTAGAGGGACTATGACAGGGTCCCTCTGCAATTTTTAACCCTCAGAATTGTCTACACTGAGCCTTCAGCAATTTGCCAATTACAGTATTTGTTACTGCAGCAATTCATGATCATGAGACTCTGCGCAGGTAAACCTGTTCCTGTCTTCTCTTGTCTATCTGTCCAGTCAGAGGGACATCTCTTTGCCTTGTGTCTTCCCCTCTCTTTATCCAAGAAGAGCTGTTGATTTTTCAGTTTGATCAGATTGTTACTTGTTAGAATAAGTGCTGAACTACTTACATAGGGAACAGGAAACTATAATTTGCTATTGTTTTTAAGATGAGAAGGTTTGTATATTTTACTTGTCAAAGACAAAGATTAAGTTGAAAGAATTAGATTGAATTGTGCAATTTCCTTGAAAAAAGGGAGAATAGAAAACATGCGGAGTGTAAGTGGAAAAACTACCTTTATTTTATTTTATTTTATTTTATTTTATTTTATTTTATTTTATTTTATTTTTGAGAGAGAGAGATCATGCAAGTGTGTGTGAGCAGGGGAGGAGCAGAGAGAGAAAATCTTAAGCAGGTTCCACACAGGGTGTGGAGCCCTAGTCAGGCTCGACTTAGGGCTAGATGTCATGACCATGAGATCATGACCTGAGCCAAAATCAAGAGTCTTGTCACTTAACCAACTGAGTCATCCAGGTAGGGAAAGATAATTCCTATTATTTAGAGAAAGAAAGATGATGGGTATTGATGTAGGCAAGTCTGTAGGTTTAGCAGTGAGACTTTGAGATGGTTCCTGTCTGATGGTTTCAGTTTTCCTATGAAGAGATGATGTGCTCAGTGAGAGACAGATTGGAGGAGAGGGCTGAAAGTTTGACATAGTCATCAGGGAGAAGGGAAAAACAAACTGGCCAGAGGAATAAGAACCCACTAGACATTAGTGACCATGAATTGATAGTGATACCATCTAATCTGTTGTGCAATGTTGTCTAGAAGAGTTTGCTATTTGGAGACAAGTGCCATAAAAGCAGATTGTTGGGTTCATCCAGGATCAAGATATCACCAGAAGGGTATGTTGGTGGGAAAAGTGGCCTAAAGCTTTTTGGAATGGGACAAGAATATTATTGCAAGGATAGGAATCTAATGAACTAGAGGAGAGGCTACTAGTTTGGAGAAAAGTAAAGGAGCCCATGAAGGCAGTTTTCCAATGATGTCTAAGAAAGGCTCTAGTGGAAGTAGCTAATAAGCAAGGAGAAGTGGTTGTGGTTAGAGTCTGGGATTCTTGAACTACTGATTCTGGCAGTAGAACGAATTTAGTGATGGTAATTTTAAGTATGATTTATTTGAGAATATTGTAAATAGAAAGCTCTGAGTTTGTAACACTTAAAAATTTTGCAAAAGGAGAGTTTGACCTTTCGCATTATATTAGGGGCAATAATATCTGGATCTGGGTTCACAACTTGCTATAACACTAATTGTGAGTTAGGCTAAGTTTCTCCCACATGTCACATTTTATGCTCACCCTGGTTTTTCCCTCAAATAGGCCTACTGTGGTAGCCAACCATTCCTTTCATGCTACCATTTATTTTCTTCTCTCTATCCCTTTGAATAGTGCTTGTTTCTGCCAAACTCATCCCATCCTACAGTAAAACATTTCTTCTTACTACATGTGATTTATAGCTGAGCCCTGGGGAGGACCATGCCTTCCTTATCTTCTATTTGTTAGTAACACAGGTATCTTCTATTTCTAAGATCAAATCTCTGTTTCAGAATTGGAATTTCAAGTGTGATGATGGGGAGCTGACACGAGGTATGTTTCACTGGGTAGGGCCTTTCAGTGTTTGAAGTTGGGCCCCCATGATTACTTCTCTGCTTCCTTCTTGAAGTGAATAGGCACTAGGGCTGCCTTTGTTGATCTTGCTGTTTATTAAAACTGCTTTCGAGTGGACTGATATAAAGGCACTTGTGTTTGTTTCTATTGCTGCCATAAAAAATTACCACAAACTCAGCAATTTAAAATAACACAAATTTATTATCTTATAGCTCTGTAGGTCAGAAGTTTGGCTGGGCATGACTGGTTTTTCTACTCCAGGTCTAAGAGGCATAAAGATGTTGTCTAGTGTGGGCTGTTACCTGGAGTTTCTGGGGAAGAATCCACTTCCAGGCTCATTCAGGTTTTGGGGGAATTAAGTTCCATGTGGATGTACGTCTGAGACTCCTGTTTCCTTGCTGGATATTGGCTAAGGGTCATCCTCAGCACCTAGAGGCCACTCATATTTTTTGTCCTGTGGCCCTCTTCCCTCATCTTCAAAGCCAGCAACCGTTGGTTGAGTCCTTTGCATGCTCTGAATCCATCTGACTTCTATTTCTGCCTCATAAATCTTGCTTCCAGACAGAGAAATTTTGATGCTTTTAAGGAGTCATTTGATTGGATTGGACCCACCCAGATAATACATGAGAATGTCCCTATGTTAAGGTCCATAACATTAATTATATCTGCAAATTTCCTTTACCATTTACCATATCTTTCCTTTTCTGTATGTGATGTGTCTTTTTGCCCTGGTTGCTTTCTGGTTTTTGTCTTTTGTTTTCAGCAGTTTGAAAAAGATATGTCTAGTTGTTGTTTGTATTTATTCTGTTTGGTGAATTTTGAGCTTCTCACAATTGTGAGTTGGTACCCATCATTGATTTTCAAAAATTTCACTATTTCCCTCTTTAAATATTTCTCCTATTCACTTCTCTCTTCTTCTGAGTTTCTAATCACATGCATGTTGAACTGGTTCATATGATCCCTCTTGGATGCTACACTTTTTTTTTTTAAGTTTTTTATTTTGAGAGAGAGAGAGAGAGAACAAACAGGTAGGGGAGGGGCAGAGAGAGAGAGAGAGAGAGAGAGAATCCCAAGCAGGCTCGACACTGTCAGCGTGGAGCCCAAGGCAGGCCCTGAATTCATGAACAATGAGATCATGACCTGAACCAAAATCAAGAGTTGGACACTTAAACAACTGAGCCACCCAGGCACCCTGGAGGCTACATCTTTTAAAAATGTCAATGATTTTTAATTCTCTATTACCATGTTTTTCACTTCTGACATTTCAATATGATTTATTCTTAAACTTTTCTTCTCTCTTCTGAAATTTTCATCTTATCACACATACTGTTTACCTTTTCCACTAGAGCCTTAAACATATTTATCATAGTTATTATACATTTTCTGTCTGATAATTCCAACATCTGTAGATATCAAACTTTGGTTCTATAGATAACTTTGTATCTTCACACTGTTGGTTTTCTCTTGTTTCTTTGCATATCTCATAACTTTTTTTGTTTTAAATTAGCATCTTTGTAGAATAATAGAGGCTGAGGAAAATGTTTTTTTTTAAATCTAAGTATAGTTTACCCACAATATAACACTGCTTTCAGGTGTACAACATAGTGATTCAACGAGTTTGTATGTTATGCACAACATAAGTATAGCTACCATCTGTTACCATACAATGCAATGAGGAAAATACTTTTTATGCTTGAAAATTAGCATGCATTTTCTTTTATTAGGCTTTTAGGTTAAACAATCATGTAATGAGTTGAGCTGGGTTTGTATATTTTTGGTTACCATGGTTATGCCAGTGTACAACAGGCTTCAAATTCCTCTAGTTACCCTTGTAAAGTCAGAACAGATTTATGAGACGGTATTTCTTAATGTCTTTCCTTTGAGCATATACCTCATGGAAGGTTTCTCTCCATGTTCTTGATGTTTCCTTAGCATTAAATGGCTGTTACTTGTTGCTCATTTCTTGTTAGCCTGTTGCTAGGAGGCTTGAAAGAGTTCCCTCTGTTCTGATCCAGACTCAGTCTTAGAAAAGCACCCTTCCTTTGGTCTTAAGGGGTCTCAGTGGTTCTGCCTCACCCCCCAGGGGAAATCTCGGATGGTCTGAACCAAGGACGTATTTTTGTCTCACCTCCAGGATAAAGCATGTTTTCCCGTTCCCTTCTACCAGCTGCAATGGCTCTTCGCCTATGCTCTAGGGCATCAAGGTGGTCGTGCCCCCTGTGGGGTTAGGCTTGTGTTCCATACGGAAGATAGGAGAGAAGGATCTGGGTGGTGATTTATGACTTTCTTACGGTGGCTGCTGTTTCCCTGGGGCTTGCTCCACAAAGGAGGCTTTCTTAGGATTCTCTTGCTGCTTCCAATTTTTCTTGTAAGCAACAACGAGTCTCTTGGGGAAGAGCCAGCAAATAGGTGCAAATTTTCCTTATGTCTGTGGCTCCCAGAGGTTTTATATCCTCATGATAGTCCACACTAGCCCCTTAGGAATTCATTAAAATTTTCAATAAATTCTTCTCACTAGTTTCAGCAGCATCAAGTGGCATCTCTCTTTGGATGTGCTTGTTTGTTTGTTTGTTTTTCTCTTATATTTCAGGCTTTCCTGCAACCTCAAGGTTTTGATTAGTTTAAGAAAACTTGAGAATTTGAAGATTGTTTGGGGTTCTTTTTGGTTATTATAGGGCAGGAGTGATATTGTTTATACTTTTCTGCCCTAAGTGGAAATCAGAAGTTCAGTATGTTAGAGACATTTCATAACACTTTTTAAATATATTTTTGTTTTAAAACTACAGGTATGCATACTCCTTTCATTAGTTTTCCAATATAGTACATTAGGGGATATGTGTCACATGGCAGAATTATCCTGAATAAAAACACTGTGTTTCTGTCCCTCTGGTGAAGTATATCCTCAATGTACATTCTCTCTAATGGAGTGAGGCCACAAAGAAAATGCTTATTCCAACTGTTGCTTTGTCTCTTTCTCACTCATGTAATCTCTTCTTTGTTCTGTTTCATTTCTTAGGCAGTTTATCGTTTGTAGCACCAATCACATGTTTCTCAGTTTGGACTACTTTTGTAAGATACTCCACAACAAACAAACGGACAAAAACAGTATGCATCTATGCAGGTCTAGCACAGTCTCCCTGCACCAGGAGCTCAGCTGTGAACAGTGGGCCCAGGATCACAGTTCAGGTTTGACTCTCCTTTGGCAAGTAACTTAACACCTTTTGGGTTTAGTTTCTCTTGTGTCTGGTTTTCCTCTTTTCTCACTGGCTGCTCCTCTGTCTCCTTGGCTGATTCCTCTTCATCTCACCAATGTTTTAAATTGGAGTGTCCCAGGAGTGAGCCCTTGGATAACTTCTCTCTTCTGTCTCCTCTCACTCCCTTGGTGATCTCATAGGCTAATGTCTTTAAATACCATCTATACACTAACAGGCTGAAAATGTATCTCCCCAGCCCTGACCACACCTCTCAACTGCAGATCCATTTATTTAAGTCCAACTCAGTATATCTGCCTGACTTTCTGATACACACATAGGTTTTAGCCTGTCCACAACTAAGCTCTGGAGTGCCTTCTGTCTCAAACTTGTGTCTCCTAAAGTCTTTCTCAACTAGTTAAGGACAACTCCATCTTTTCACTCAGGTCAAAAAACTGGAGACATTTTAACTCTGTTTTTTTCCTCATAAATCTCACATTTGATTCATCAGCAAATATTTTCAGCTCTACTTTCAAAATTTTTGCAGAATTCCTATGTCTCTGTTTTTCTCTCTGACCTTCTCTCTCATCCTGATTTAAACTAGCATCATCTCCCATTTGGATTGTTGCTATAGTGCCCTGACTGATCTCCCTGCTTTCGCTTCTTAGAACATTGTCAATAAAACATTCAGAATCATCCTTTTAAAATAGAAATCAAACCTTGTCATTCCCCTGCTCAAAAACAGCCACCAGCTTACCATCTCAGAGTAAACACCCAAATTCTCCCTGGAAGGGTCTATCCATCTGCTCCACTTATGGCTTCAGCATTTCCTGTTTGCTCATCTTCTTCCAGCCATGAGAGCCACACATGTCCCTTTCTCTGGGCCTTTGCCTTTGGAGTTCCTTATACTGGTACGTTCTTCTCCCAGATATCTGGGTGACTTGCCACCTTTTTTTCTTTAGGTCTTTATTCTAAAGCAAAACCTTCTCTGTCCTCTATCCAAGATTGTACCCTTTCCCCACCCGGAAATTTCCTGCGTGCTTCCCTGCTTTACCATCTTCCACCGCATTTATCACCATCTGTGTTAGTCAGGTTAGGCTAGATTATGCCTCAACAACAAACATCCCCCAAACTCGAGAGCTTTAAAATGACAAAAATATACCTCTTGCTCAAGTACGTATCTACTAATTATGGTGTGGACTCTGTCCTTTGTAGCCACTGAGGACCCAGACTCCATCTGGTTATTTGCTTCTCTGCTGTGGGGGAAGAAGAGACTCGGAGGATCTTGCACCAACAGTTTAATATGTTGGCCTAGAAGTGGCATTTTCCTTGTTGCCCCCAAACTCCTGGAGAGAATTAATGACATGATCATGACTAATTTCAATGAGATGGAAACATACAGTCCTTTCATGTGCCCAGAATAGGAAAGAATCAGATCACCAAGAACAACGGTAGTATTGTTCATCTGACATGCTATATATATCTTATTTTTGATTTGTTTATCTCTTGTCACTGTAATGTAAGCTCAATGAAAACAGGGCTTTTTGTTTTTTTTATGGCCATATTCTCAGCTCATAGAAAAGATTCTATTTTATTTTATTTTTAAAGAAAGAGAGAGAGGGCATGAGCAGGGAGAGGAGTAGAGGGAGAGGGAGAGAGAGAGAGGGAAAGACAGAATCTCAAGCAGGCTCCACACTCAGCATGGAGCCCAACCTGGGGCTTGATTCCTCAATACTGGAATCATGACCTGAGCCAAAATCAAGAGTTGGACGCTTAACCATCAGAGCCACCCATGCACCCTGAGCTTGGCATGTTCTAGATGCTTAATAAATTAGCTAAATAAATAAATGAATGAATAATTTTATATAATTATTTTAAGAAAAATAATCTACCACCCCACAGATATGTCAATAGATGCAAAAGATTCCATGTGTATAGTATTGTCAATATTATTATTTATTATTATTGTATAATTCTAATTAGAAGACATCTATGAAAAGGAAAATGTTGGAAAATCATGAAAATAATGGAAGATTCAAGCAATTTAATTTAAAATTTTATGAAGAAGATAAATATATAGGTCAAACATCTGATCAAATATGGCTCCCAATAAGTTGGTAAACATAATAGAAATCTATTTGCAGGAAGGGTGGAGGTGAGGTCACACAGTGAACATGTTGCAAAGAGAAACTGGATCAGCACAGTCATTGATGATAGTAAAGTCTATCTTGATTTTTTTAGAAAGTCTACTCACCATCTTCAAGGAAGGAGAGTCTCTAGGGCCAGTTCTGTGCCCCACCCTGCTCAGATGATGCCATTGTGACACTCGTCTGACAGGCACTGAGTGTACTGCTTGGACTTTTGTCAGGGCTAGAACCTTGTTTCTTTCTTGGGCTGAACCTGTTGTTTTCCTGGGCACACAGCAAGCTCTTTGAGCTCGAAACATGCAGCAAGCATTGTCCATATCAAAACTGCTGCCTCTCTCTGCCTGACGACACATGTGTTTATTGCTCTGTGTGCTTATGGAGAACCTTTACTGAGTTTATAAGGGTGACATGTCCTGGTTTCCCTGCCCAGTCCCTTGCCAGACAAGCTGTACAATTCTGTAAAAAATAAAACCAAAGTTAAAAAAAATGGAAGGAATGACAAACACATTTTACCTTTGCCCTGGGCTTGGTGGAAATGTGCCATTTCTGATAACACAGAGAGCTGCTGATAGACATTTCCATGTGTGCTTTTGTCTCTTGTGGATTTTTATGACAATCTATCTGGCACTTAAATTGGGACCCAAAATTGTGGGGGAAGAGAGTTTGCCATGCCTTGAGCACTAATGCAGATGAACTAATATTTTTTTGCTCCTCAGCAGATTAAAATTTTCATGCTAAGGTTACCTAGTGCAGATTATTTACTAAGACTACATGTAATGTAAAGGCCTGTGGAACTATGGATCTTGTTTTGACTCATCTCACATGTTTTTGAAGGGAGCAGCTAAAACTTATATTGTAAAGTACCTATAATTCCTTACCATATAGCCAGTTTATTACTACTTCATTCATTTCATTGTATAATTAATACTTAAATTATAACAGTGAAGGACAGAGGAAAGGAAAAAGAAATGAAGAGAGGCTCCCAAGGAATGGCCATTCTAAAAATAAATGTAATGGAGGGAATTTAGGAAGAGCATGTAAGCGAAAATGATCCTTAAATTGATTAGAAGTGATTCCGTGACTAACAGCGAACCAGTGAAATTCTATCCAAAGGGTAATTCCAACATTTTATGGTTCCCAGACCTCTTCAGCTTTTTTATAATTTTGCCAAAAAATCAGAGTTGTTGCCTTTTTGGCCTAAAGTTAATACTTCCTGTTTATATTGCTGATTCCAAAGTTTGGTTAAGTATGTCACAATAGAAAATAACAGTAAGTCTTTCAAATGACCACTGAATTATTTCTAAAAGGCAAATATCTCCTTCATATCTTAATACTGTGTTTGAGAGAAAAAATATTCTGATGAAAACTAGAAATGCAGTGCCTAAGATCACTGTATCTGGGCCTTTGTCAGACAAACTAGTGTTTAGAAGGGAGAACGACTCTTAATTCATCCTAAACTAATCCACAGTCTGGCTCTGCTATATCTGTCTAGCGTCATTATTAGAGAGACAGAGAGAGACAGAATGAACTTTTAAGCCCCTTCCAACTCTGAGATTCCAAGTTACTATGAACATCATCCTTCTCTTTCAACCAAACTGGCCTATTTGCTTTTTGCAACTCTGCAGGGCTTGGAGTTTAACATGGGTTTCTGTTTCCATCATTTTCTGCCTGAAATTCTCTTCCAAATTCTGCTTTTCATTTGACTTGTATTTTTGAGGCTCAGTTGAAATCCCACCTTCCCCATGTACCTTTCCCTGGAGAGTAATCTCTACTTCCTATAAATTCAATATGTGGCAAACATTGCTTTGTACCGCAATAGTTTCTCCAAATGTCTGGTAATCTCCTCAAGGGCAAAAGTACTTTCTCTAAGATGTGTTCCTAAAAGTGTCTTCCTCCGTGCCTCAGAAAATTGTTTTCTCCCTTTGCAAGTGTAACATTCTGGGCATAGCTTTTATCATGTTTTAAAGTTAACAGAGATCAGTATCCCTCATTACTGAGAATCTCTCGTTTCTGAAGTGCAAGGTGAGAAATGTCTTATTCATCTTTGCATGCACACTATTTGGCTTGTACCTGGGATGTTATTTTGTGGAAGCCTATCTCCTTTACCATTTATGATGATAGCCTTATTTTGACCTTTATGCTGTGAGCATTCAGGAGTCATCTACTGTTTTGGTGCTAGTGGTAGAAGGTAGAAGATGTAGCATAACAAAGAAAGATTGTATGATTATCAACCTGGAAATATTAGGAAGGATAGATTAGAGAGGTGATGAGTTTGGTGATCACAAAAATGGGTAAGATCAGATGGTGTTTTCAGGCTAACCTTATGGATATTATCATGAGGCCATCCTACATGGGGGTTTGGGACAACTATATTTGAAAAGTTAAAATAAAAAAAAGTGATGCAGGTGCCTGAGACTATGGCAGTAGGGAAGGCAGAGAAGTAAATTAGTTTTTGAGGAAGACTGTGATAGTTAGGTTTTGGTGTTGTTGATGACAGTATCAGTAGTTCAGGAAACCTGGAGTGCTAGAGTTGAATGAGTATTCAGAAATAGAGGTGCAGATTTCAGAGTAAGCTAAGTTACGTAGTAGTTAGGGACTAAGTTATTACTGAAGACTTGAGTGTAAAGGAGTTTTCTGAATGGGTAAAAGATTAAATCTTCACAAATTGCCTACTTATGAGGGCCAGAAGAGGAAGAAAAGTAAGGGAGAGAGATGGAGAAGTGTCTTAGAAACATCAGATCAAGGATACCTTTGTGTCCCAGAGTAAAACCGAGGTGGGTGTGGGTGGCTGGGTATTATGTATGCACAGATGCAAATGTGAAGGCACATGCAGTGAGGTGGTCAAAGGTGTTAAATGTTATAGAGGAATTATGGAGAAAGGAAACTTAAATGTTTGAAACATGGAATTCTCCAATATGCGCTAGACTTATCTCAGACATTTCTAGAATCATTGAAACCATTGAAATTGTTCTAATGCTACTGTGGGAAATAATCGATTTTTAGCTGCTTTTCCATGAACAGCTGTTATCATAGGTAAATGTTAAGAGATAGTGGACCATTGCTCATTAGAGAGGAGTGAGGTTCATCTCTTCATCCTCAGTGGATGGAATTTAGTATGCTCGGATGAGCATCCTGGCCCCTGGCCATGCTATCCCAGCTCCATGAAACAGGGTATCTATCATGTTACCCTGAATGAGTAGTACAAGATGCCTGGGGTGTGATGGACACCACAGAAATTAAGTGAATGTATTTTTTGATGTTTGGATTGCTTAGAAATAACTCCCCACTCAGAAGAATGAGTTCTATGTGGAAATGATACGAAAGGGCATCAGATGTTTATGACCTTATACTACTTTTAAATTGGAGGGTGGATGGAAAGATTGTCTTGAACAAGAGATTTTGGTAGCACTTGCCCTATACTGTCTTGTTGAATAGGTTAGCACAGACATCGACATACAAATACTCATCTTTACTTTCTTCTCAGTCTGAAATTCTCTTCCTCCTGTTTTTTGGACAAATCCTTCTTGACATTCAAGACTTGGCTCAGACATCACTTTTTCTATGATGCCATTCCTGACCCATCCCTTTTTAATTAGTGTTCCTCCAAATTAGCTCAACTTGAGGCTTATTCCCCTATGTAGAATTTATTGAGAGTATTGAGTAATAATTCTTACAAGTTTATATCCTCCAATATAATACTTTTTCTTTTAGGAGACTCATTTGTGTTTTGGCAATGATTCCTATCAAGTTCAACATTACTCGTTTAAGGAAAGTATTGTTATGTACTTGTTCATTCAAAAAATATTTATTAAATATCCTCTCAGTGCCAGTGACAGTGTCCTTGTGTAGTTTACAATCACGTATAAGTTATGTCTGTATTTACAGAATAAATATTTCATTGAAATGCAAAGAACTTTAAAAATTCAAAGTACTGCCAAATTGAAAGGAACGCATGAGTAAGGTCACATCAGTAACAACTATCACTGAGTTGTACCGTTTAGAAACTACTTTTCATAAACTGTTTCACTTAATCTTACCAGCAACTCAGAGAGGGCAACTATGTAGGATTAATCCTGTTTTATAGAGAAGAATGTGACATTCAGCCATTAAGTTAAATATTCAAATATCTAGGGCAATTGTTGGTTTAACCTAGGACTTGAACACAGGCTTTCTGGCTCCAAACCCTGTGTCTTCCTACGATGTAGTTCTCCCTCCCTAAAACATCACTCCTGATAGGACCAGGCAAAGCGTCCTAAGGACATAGAAATATTGTCACCCCCATAGCCAGAAAATGTTAGCAATAATCTGACAAACAATACAATGAGTTTATCCCATTGTTAACAGATTCAATATGATAGATCTCAAATGTGATTAAAAAAAAAACTAGTCTCAAACTAATTATACAAACTTTATAAGATCAAGTCCTCCTCTCTAAAACAAATACCAAATTTTGCCAAAATAAAGTTGTGAAATTATTGAGATAATAAACTCTTCTAACTAACTGAGGTGTAAATGTATCAGTTTACCTAGTATTAAAGATTCCTATAAGTAATTAAAAGATAGTGCAGTCATTAAAAATGAGTACATGGAGGTTTATTTGTGTTAAGGGAAGTGCAGGTTATAAAATAGCACTTAGAATATAATTCTATCTTCATAAACCGTCACATATATCATACCCAGAGCGGGGAGGGGGGAATGTCTGGAAGGATATATTAAAAATCTTTACAGAAGGCCTTACCCTGTATTAGATAATGGGTAATTTTTAAAACAATTTTTCTCTGTTTTGCAACTCCTTAATTTTTTTATTAAAATAAATGTGTATTATCTATTTTTAAGTTAAAAAGTCCATGCAGGGATTATCATTGCAGTAGGTGGAAAGGAGATGAAAATACGCTAGGCAGAGGAATAGGAGACATGCTACCAGCCTGGGGTGGACGATGCAATAAAGGAATAATTTGGGAAACACAGAATTACAGTAAGTTGTAAGCAGCATAAACCTCAGGTTGCTGCCACCAATAGAGTCAATTAGAGCCATTTGTTTTTTTCCATTTAGCTTCTGGCTAAAGAATAGAATTAATAGCAATTGACTTTTTTGTTTGCTTTTTTAAGAGAAGTAAGCTTTTATTTCCTTGTTTCACAAATAAATCTGGCTGCATTGATCACAGTAACAATTGATTTTAATAACACATCTGATGTTTGCTGGAGGGTCTGTATTAATTGCATTCCATTTAAATTGTAATGTTTGTAAGATACCTTTGATTTTTTTCATTAAAAAATAGCATATTTTTTCCTACTCAAACCAAATTTTGCTCCCAGCATTTTACTTGAGTTGCTTGTTGCTAAAGGCATGTGTGACAAGATTTCTACCATATGGGTATATTTTATAACTGTTTAAGATTTAAATTTTGTATTATGCATTTCTCAAAAGGTGTGTGTGTGTGTGTGTGTGTGTGTGTGTGTGTGTGTGTAGCTTAGTGGAGGAAAATATTTTAGGTTTGCTTTTAAAACAATAGATCTTTTCATGTGGCTTATAGGGACCCCTCTCTCCTTTAAATAATCACTGTGCACCCCTTGCCCCATTACACCCCGGCTGCACTGACCTTCTTTAGGGTCTCTAAATGCACCAATTACTGTTTCTACCCTCTCTCCTCACCCTGTATGTACAGACACTTTGGCTGAGTAATTTCTACCCACCCTTTATATTTGTCACTTCGTTGGGTCATAGGATGTGTAGATTTTTGGAAGGGCTGGTCCCCTGCACACTAGACCATTTAGTTTTTAGTCTAGTATCCTTTTGTCTATTTCCTGATACCAATAATCTGCCTTGTTGGGTACTTTTTCTTTTTTGTCAGCTTTAGAGCTGCTATTACCTAACAGTTTACTATCTCATCTTCAGCTTGCTTTGGTCCTTGATTATGTCTTCTGATCTCTTTTCCTCTGCTTCTCTTAGAACCAAATGGATTCATTCCACACTAGGAAATGGTGTGACCAGTGGGAATTGACTTATTCCCATTTTCAGTGTCTAAGGTACAATCTCTATTGCACAGGATTTGGAATACTCAATGGATATCTCACTTCTTCATTTCCCAGTTTAGAATTTGGAATGGAGTGGGAGCAATCCATCACAGCTCTTAAGTTCCAAATTCAAGAAAAAGAAAAAAAGTCACATAAAAAAGAGTTATGAGGAAGCTTTTCTTTTTATTTCTACAATTTTAAATCAAGAAGACTCCCCCCCCCCAAATAGTTCATTCAGTTAGATTTTGTTAACATTTTATAAATATTATAAGATTCTATTTTAAGTACCTAGACTTAAACTTGAGTCACATACACCATGCAGGCTGGGATATTTTAATAATGTCAGGCTGGAAGGCAATGATCCCAAGCCATTTTGGCTTTATTTTTCACACCTAAAATTGCTACATTAATCACAAGCCACCAGAAAAGTTAACAAGGCGTATTTTTATTAATACTGAAAAACATTTTAGAAATTTATAATGTTTTAATTGTTTGAATTTTAATTCATTGAAAAAGAAACAGTGACAAATATTATCAAAATAGTAATAAATCCCAAGTCACTATAGGTAGTCAGTTTCTTCTGACTATGTAGATAAATAGCTAAGTCATTTGGTTCACAAGACCAGAGTTTATATCAAATTTCACTTTAATTTTTGGTAAAAATAATAATAAAGTTAATCTCTCTAGAACTGGTTAATTCTCTGGTGAACAAATATTTGAATAATTGATATAGGCTAAAATACTCTGTTTTTAACATTTTTTAAATTTTTTTTTAATTTGAGAGAGAGAGAGAGTGCACAAGCTGGGGAGAGAGGCACAGAGAGAGAGAGATTTAGAATCCCAAGCAGGCTCATGCTCTGTGCAGAGCCTGATGTAGGGCTCAATCCCTGGGACCCTGGGACCCTGGGATCATGACCTGAGTCGAAATTAAAGTTGTACAGTCAACCAACTGAGCCAGCCAGGTGCCCCTAGGCTAAAATATTCTTTTATTTTAAAGTTTATTTATTTATTTTGAGAGAGAGAGTGTGGGGGAGGGGCCGAGAGAGAGAGAGAGAGAGAGAGAGAGAGAGAGAGAGAATTTCAAGCAGGCTATGCCCTGTCAGCCTGGAGTTCGTTGTAGGGCTGGAACTCACAAACTGTGAGATCAAGATCTGAGCTGAAATCAAGAGTCAGATGCTTAATCAACTGAGCCACCCAGGTACCCCTAGGCTTAAGTATTCTTAAAATGGAAATGACTAGAGACTGAGAAGACAACTTGGTAATTTTTCCTGTATCATAATCATTGCTGAGAATGACAATGACCATCTTACTATTTTGCAAAAAGGTTATTTCTTGCATTGGGATAAATTGGAGTTGCTGTATGTTAAAATAATTATTGTAACAAGGTACAATGTTTCATTAATGACTAAAGGTAGAAATCTCAGAGTTTAAAATTATTAATTTTACTATATAACATATGTTTAGGGATAGTGATAAAACAATATAGCTCATTTTCTGGATGTTCACAACTTGGTGTTTGTCCTCAAGCAAGAGTAATATTCATAATCTTGAAAACTAATATAAAAATGGAAAATCTGGCAGTTTATTAAAATTTAAATATAAAGTTACTTATTACCCAGCTATTTTACACCTAGGTTTTTATCCAAGAAAAATAAAAACATATGTGCACATAAATACTTGTAGCATTATTCATAATAGCAGCTTATTCATAATAAGGAAAAACTGGAAATAATCCAAATATTCATCAGCTGAGGCAATGGATAATCAAAATGTAATCCACAAAATGAAATGTTATCAAGCAGTCAAAAGGAATGAACTAATGATACACCATGGATGGATGAATCTCATAAACATTATACCAAATGAAAAAAGCTGGGCACAAAGACCTCATGTTGTATGAGTCCATTTATATTAAATTATCAGAAAAGCAGAAAGCATACCAATGGTTGCTTGGAGCTAAGGGCATACCCACTGACTACAAATGGATACAAGGGAATGTTCTAGATTGATGGAAATGTTCTCAAACTGGATTGTGGTGGATTTAGTAAATTATAAAAGTTTGCCAAAAAGTATTGAATTTTTAAAGATTACTTATAATAGGTGAATTATGGTGTGTGATTATATATACCTCACAAAAGCCATTAAAAAATATTTGTGACAGTCACACACATTCTTTCCATAGGTCTATGAAAGTATTAGTTCTCCTTTTCATATTTGAGGTAAATTTTGGGAGTTCTGTAAAAAATAAATATTGTCTGAAAACAAATTCTATAAACAAATTCATTTTCTGATTTATTTTCCCAAATTTTAATAGGAAGATAGTATTTTGTCTGGACGAAGTGTTAGAGATATTGAATATGAGGTTGAAAATGGATTCGGGAGTCTCTAATTAATCATAAAGAGGAGAAAAGTGAGCCCTTAGAGTGGACAGGTGACCCAGGTCAAACACAGTGAAAGGCAAAGTTGACGCCAGCACCCCTCTGTTGCCTCTACAGCGTATTAAAATAGGATGACTTACTATGAGGTCCTTACCAAGTGGCACTTCCTAGAGCTTCCTGTCTCATGGCCCATTCTACCTTGTTCATGTGGCCTGATGATCTACCGGATCAAACTCTCATGATAGTTTAGCCATTTTCCTTTAGCTCATGGAAGGCTTTTGATGCTGTGAAATCTCAGACTAAACAGCTGTATATCATCAGCACTGGATATTTATTAACCAAACAAATTACGGTTCAATTAAGATTTCCAATGTTTCAACAGTGATGGCAAATGAAACCATTTGTTCTAGCTACATCTCTTGTTTTTATTTGTGAGATTGGAAAAATAAATAAGTCAAAGCCAGATTTATTTAAGAAAGTTTTGTTACTGCTTGACAGTTTTTTACAAGATGGCAAAATTTTCATTTTTATTGAGTATTTCTAATTTCTCCCTGGGACAGTGTATTCACAATGGAAATATACAAGCTTGTATGTGGAGGATTTCTTACAATGCTGACAGAAGTTATGCATTTTCTGCTTTGTCCTAAAAAGTAATACTTTGATTTAACTTGATTAATGGAATTTAATGTATGTTGAAATTGGAGTTACCCACAGCAGAAAAAAAAAAAGAGTATTGGTCCTTTTGGAAAATTGACCAGTAGAGTAATAATAATCTGAATGACATGACAGCTTTCCTGGTTTTTGGTATTGTTAGGATTGAGATTTTGAGATTGTTAGGATAAGCAATTTCTTTTAATGACACATGTTTAAACGTATCCACTTTTGTCTCAGTGAAAATCATTCTTAGATATAGACTTTGTCGTCAAAAGAGGCTTACTTCTGCCTGTTGTTCCATTAGCTGGGAGTGAAAGGGAAAGATCTCCAAGATCTTGAGTATCAGCAACCAGTATTTAGCATTCTGGTGAAGATGAAATTATTAATGGTTTTGTCTGCATTTACTATTAATCATTTATTTAAGTCTTAAAAATAAGTGTGTATTTTAAGTAAGAAAATGTTTAGTTTTATTTTCCTGGTAAATAGGATAATGTAAATAAATACCTGGAAAGAAAAATTATATATGTGTGTATGTATGTGTGTGTATATATATATACATATATATATATATATATACATATATACATACATATACATATATATATACACACACATACATACACACACACATATATATATACATATATATGTGTGTATATATATATATATATATATATATATATATATGATTTCCCTTTATTCTCAGAGAAAACTGTACTACAATATAATCAACATTTTAAAATACAGTAATTTTCTGTACTGGTTAGTAAGGACATTGGGTTTGAGCTTGGTGCTGAGGAGAATAACCCATGACTTCCAGTGCTTTGATGCAACCTCAGATGCAAGACCTTCTGGCCAAGCATCGGTAATTTCATGTTGTTGGAGCATTTGCTGCATCCCTGGGGCTTGCAACTTTCTATGAGTTTGCTGTGGCTGAACCAAGAAAGATGGCATATGCAGATTTCTAAAGAAATTATGATTCCATGAAAGATTTTGAGGGGATGAAGAAGACTGGTATCTTTCTGACTGCAAAGTGATCTGGGGATGTAAAGAATTCCTTTAGGTTGAGTTCCATTGAAGTTTGTCACTTCACTTGTCCAGGGCCTGTGTTCCTGAACTATGAAACATGAATATTGGGTTATGGAATAGTTTCTCTTGATAAATAAACAACTAATAAAAAACAATAGTAAAGGGGCATCTGGGTGGCTCAGTCAATTAGGTGTTGGACTCTTTGATTTTGGCTCAGGTCATAATCTCATGGTCAAGATTGAGCCTTGTGTTGTCCAGCTCTATGCTAAGCCTGGGGTCTGCTTGAGATTCTCTCTCCCTCTCTCCCTGACCCTCCCCTGCTTGCCCACATGCTTGCTTGCCTGCTCTCTTTCTCTCTAAAAAAAAAAATTGTAAATCAAGAGAGATTGATACTCTTGAGACACAGAAAGATGTAAAAATGTTGATTTTAATAATTATCTGAATACTACTCAGTGAAAATAACAACAAAAACAACTACTGATACATGCAATAAAACTGGTAAATTTCCAAAACATTATGTTGAGTGCAAGAAGTCTTACATAAAAGCGCATATCATATGACTCAATTTCACTGAAGTCTCCAACAGGTAAAAGTAAACTATGGTTTAATAAAAATAAGAACAAAAGTTGTTTCTGGGAGGATGGAGTGGAAACAGACTGAGAAAGGGCACAGGAGATTTTGTAGGTTGACAGTAATATTCTAAATCTTATCTAGGTTTGAGTTACATAAGTGTATGGTATTTGGGAAAAAATCAGCCATGTAGAGATAAGATTTACATATTTCCTTATATGTAAATTTTGTCTCCATAGAAAAATATAAATAAATATTGAATTCTGGTTAATGATATGCATACTGAAGTGTTGAGGAGTGAAGAGTACTGAAGTATAATTTATTTTGAAATCCATTAAGAAAAAAGATGGATTGATGGATGGATAGAGAGACAGATAAATAGGATGAAAGAGATATAGCAAGATTTAAATCATTGTCTCTGGATAGTGACTTATATGGATGTGTACTGCACAATTCTTGCACGTTTCTCTGAAATTTTTATAATAAAATGTTAGCTCATCGTATTTCCCAGTCTTTAAATAGATTGGTTAAAGACATATAACCGATGCTAGAAGTCAGAGAAATTTTCCAAACATTATTAAACATTTACCTTAGGAGTCTCCAGAAATTATAATTCTAGAAAACTCTAATTCACAGAGTTTATTCACAGATCAAAATATATGTAAAATTCTCATGATAGGAAACTTAACAGCATGGTGGGTGAAGTTCTTTTTTCTCCAATAGAGTGTATCTGAAAATCTCTTTCAAAAGAAATTGGGGCCATGAATTTTATTTTTGAGGCACTGAATTTCCAAAGAGTAATAATAGTTCTCAAACTTGAGTGTGCATCAGGATCACCCAAACAGTTTGGTAAACTACAGGTTGCTGCTTCCATCCCAGAGTCTCAGATTCTAGAGGTCTGGAGTAGGGTCTGAGAATTTCTTCTCCTCCTTCTTCTCCTCCTCCTCCTCATCCTTCTTCTTCCTCTTTTTCTTTTTCTTCTCCTCCTCCTCATCCTTCTTCTTCTTCCTCTTTTTCTTCTTCTCCTCCTCCTTCTCCTCCTCCTCCTCCTCCTCCTTCTTCCTCTTTTTCTTCTTCTCCTCCTTCTCTTCTTCTTCTTCTTCTTCTTCTTCTTCTTCTTCTTCTTCTTCTTCTTCTCCTAATGTTTATTTGTTTTTGAGAGAGAGAGAGAGACCATAAGCAGGGAAAGGGCAGAGACAGAGGGAGACAGAATCTGAAGCAGGCTCCAGGCTCTGAGCTGTCAGCACAGAACCCAATGTGGGGCTCAAACTCATAAACTGTGAGATCATAACCTGAGCAGAAGTTGGACACCCAACTGACTGAGCCACTCAGGCACCCGAGAATTTGTACATCTAACAAGTTCCCAGGTGCAGCTGATGCTCTAACTGGGAGACCATTCTTTAAGAATCTTGGCATGGGGTCTATCCGCCCTTCCATCAGGAGCACCTATTGCGATTACTACTTACTTAAAATAGCAAGAAAATGTGAACAAATCAACTCCAGGATTTTCATGAAAAGTCATAAAAAGAACAAGAAGAAGAGAAATGAGTTTTGTTAAGTCTCTTAGCCTATTTGATTTCCTATTTTTATTGTATGTGCATTAAAAATAATAATTACTAAGAATATACTGGTTGTCTAAAGTGGCACAGGCAAAGTATTACAAAGTAGACTTTGAGATCTACTTCCCTACTTGCATTTGGCATATTTCCATGTAATAAAAACCATTTTTGTGTTAGTTTAACAAAACTAAGTACATCCTTTCTTTACCCCTCTCCCATCAGATCTAGAGCCCCTCTGCTATACCCACATTGTACCGATTGTACGAATGATGCTGCAGTGAAATTGTTGACTTATCCATCTGCCTAATTTACTAGATGCGACAGATCATAACTGAATGCGCATCACTAATGCCTCATATCTAGTAGTGAATGAATATATAAATGAAAACCAGATGAATGAAAAGACATATCTCCCAATGCAAATACAGAACTTATTTAGATTTTGTTGTTTGAAGTTAACCATGTCACTGCCCCCTTCCTTTATAGTAAATATATGCTTATTGGTTGCAGGTGGTTGTCCCACACCATCAACATGTTCCAAAGTTTAATTTTTTAAAAATATTTACTTATTTTTGAGAGAGAAAGATACAGACAGACAGACAGACAGACAAAGCATGAGGGGGAGATGGTAGATAGAGAGGGAGACACAGACTTGGAAGTGGGCTCCAGACTCTGAGCTGTCAGCACAGAGCCTGACATGGGGCTTGAACTCACGAACCGTGAGATCATGACCTGAGCCAAAGTCAGATGCTCAACCAACTGAGCCACCCAGGTGCCCCCCTTTTTAAAATTTTTTAAAAATATTTATCTATTTTTGAGAGAGAGAGAGAGAGAGAGTGAGAGAGAGAGACAAACACACTCCAAAGTTTAAAGAGGAATTTTAGGAGAATTGGATTGAGGGTGTGTGCACAAGTGACAACTGTGTATGTCTCAGGATGAGATTTTTCCTTGAGAATGAAAGGCTGTTGACTTAAGCAGTCTATGAAAAGTAATTTTCCTGCTTGGCTGTTGGTTGGGTGACAAGGTAGGTAATGAAGTAAAATAATTAGTCCTGCTAAGAGGTGATGACATGTCAACATTGGCAGGTTCAGTCGGTCTCATTCAGTTATCCAGAGTCACCAGATGGTGAAGTATTGGCCCGAGGAATCAGGGCAATGGGAATTCTCACCAAAGGGAAACTGTGTGGTTGTTTAAGTTGAAATGGAGCTCACTTACAAGAACAGCTGGGCAAACAGATATAAAGTGCTCCATTAAGAAGAAGACATTTTCCCTCTCAGATTTCTGTCAAAATGGCATTTTCTTCTAAATTCAATAGCAAACATTCTCCAGGTATTGGGTGACCATAATATCCTAATAAAAAGTTAACTGGTTGACACCTGGGAGTTATGGCTCAGTGGGAATTGTTCAGGTGTGACTTTATAAAGGGAGCTCTTCACATGAGCTGGGACTTTTTATTTCCTGAGCTCTGAAAGCACGTTTACATGCAGGAACATGTCTTCCAGTGGCAAACTCCCCACAAGGCGCTGGAGAGAGAACATGCTGTTCTGCTTGCACTAGAGCAGAGATCACAGAACGTTGCAGGTTGAGCATCCCGCTCACACTGATCATGTATGTGTAGGTCAAGTTCTGAGTTTCTTCAAAGGCCCCCATTCCTGTACTCTGGCATCTGTCCATGTGGCTTATGGTACTTTTACCCTACTTTTTCTCTACACTTTTTTAAAAATGACATTTTCCTGAAAATTTATAAAAGTCTTGCTTTATATATATCTGAACTATTTTCATGAAGATTTTTCCCCTTATGTTTTCAGATCTGAATTCACAAAACACAAGTAGGGATGCCTTCTGTTCGCCTCTAAAGCTGTGTGCTGTTAATTCAGCCTTTCCTGAATGCCCCAAATCTCTTTTCATCTGTTTTTCTTATTTAGATTCCTGATTCATCACCTGAATTGTATCTATTGAGTGAAGTAATTTCATTGGTACATTAGAAAGCACAATGTCCAAAATGTGGCTGAGCCCCTGTCTTCCTTACAGGTGGCATCCCACCACCCATATCCCTTATGGCCAGTGTCAGCAGAATCAGAAGGCAGGGAAGATGGAAATCAAAGGCATGAAGGAAGAAGGGCAGAGTGGGTGGGAGCAGCTTGAGGCCTATGGGAAGAGTTTAGAGAACTTCAAGTTAGCCTTATAAAGTTGTAAGTAGCAATTATTTCTGCATGGTCTTTGTGAGTGGTTAATGTATAAGACCATAAATAAAAGATGATTTGAATGATGCCATTTAGAGTTTTGCAGTGCACAACTCAAACAACTGTCAGTGGTGTCCCTGTTTCCAGAAGACATGTTGTACAGCTGCTACATGTTTACTGCACACTAGCTCTTTGCAAGCTGTCATTAATTCTCTACTGGGCCGTGGTAAAACTTCATTCCCAAAGAGTTGGGAACTTCACTCCCAAAGAGAGTGACAGAGCTATGTGGGATTTTGAGAAGGAATTCCATTCTGGAGATCCAGAGCCTATGTTAAAATTATGGTTTGTATAATTTAGCATTACAGTTCAATTAAATGCAGTCTATGCCACCAAATATGGTTTTTGGAAGTTTTTGAATGTGTTGTCAGATAGCAACTGCCCTGCTTAATACATAAACTCAAGATGTGACCATAAAGGCATTGGGATGTTTTCCACCTGCAATTCACTGTGTAAGAAGAATATAGAATGCATTTGAAACTTAGAATTGTCAGCTCTGGGAAGATACTAATGCCTAAAAAGGACTTGCTGATTTTATATATGTACCATTTATATAATGTGAATAAGAATATTAGGCACTATTAAAAGTACTTTCACCAGTGCTGTAATGGCAAGATGATTGAATGACCTTCCATCAGAGGAAAGTCTTTCATCTCTGAGAAAGGCTTATTACTCAGAGATGAGGAAGGTCATGCCATGCCCATGCTCTAGTGGCATGGTATCATGCCAGACAAGAGATTCAACCACATTGAATTACACAAGTAGTTTGCTTTGTTTTGTTGCTGGGTCATATCCCATTGTATGGATAAGCCATAATGTGTTTATCCATTTAACTATTGATTGGCAGTTGGTTTGTTACCAGTTTGGTGCTGCTTTGACTATCTGCATACGAGTCTTCATACAGCTTTATTTTTCATTTCCTCCAGAAAAATACCTAGGAACGAAATTGAATAGGTTATTTGGCAGCTGCCCAACAGTTTTCGCAAGTGGTTATACCACCAAACATTCACATTCAAAATGTGTGAGGGCTCCAGTTGTTCCAAATCCTGTCTAACACTTGTTAGTGACAGTCTTTTAATTTTATCCGTTCTTGGGAGTGTGATATCTTACTGTGATTTCAACTTGCATTTCCCTGAAGACTAATGATGTTGACCAGGAGTTGGTAAACTATGACCTGGTAGACAAATCCAGCCAACTGCCTATTTTTATAAGTACAGTTGACCTGTGAACAATAGGGGTTTGAACTGCACCAGTTCACTTATACACAGATGTTTTTGACAAATACAGTACTGTAAATGTATTTTCTCTTCCTTATGATTTTCTGTAACTTTTTCTTTGCTCTGGCTAACTTTATTGTAAGAATACAAATATAGAATACATAGACAAAATAAGTGTTAATTGACTGTTTATGTTTCCAGTAAGGCTTCCAGTCAACAGCAGGCAATGAGTAGTTAAGTTTTTGCAGAGTCAAAAGTTAATGCAGATTTTCATGCATGTGGTGACTCAGTGCCCCTAACCCCCATATTGTTCAAGGGTCGACTATGACAAACAGACACGTCCATTGGTTTACAAAGTGTTTGTAGCTGCTTTTGTGCTGCAGTGGCAGAGTTGACTAGTTCTAGCAGAGAGCACCTGGTCTACAAAACCTCAAATATTTATCATTTGACCACTTACAAAAAGCATCTGATGACCCTGATGTTCAGCATGTGCTTGTTGGCTATCACATATTGTCTTTAGTGAGGAATCTATTTAAATCCTTTTCCCTTAAAAAAAATATATTTTGTCTTCTTATTGAGTAGAAAGAATTCTTTTAAACATTCTGAATTCAAGTTTTTAAATAGATACACATATTGCAAATACTTTCTTCCAATTTGTAGTTTGGCTTTTATTTTTCTTGTTAGTTCTTTTAAAGTTCAAAACTTTAAAAATCTGATCCAATTTGATTTGTCAGTTTTTGAAATCTATGCTTTATCTGTCATATCTGAACTGATGGGAATTAATTTTATTATTTTGATATCTTAGAAAATTGACTCTGTATAAAAAAAGGCACTAAATAAGTTTAGGGGTTGGCAGTATAAATGGGATGTGTGTAACAAAAGAGAAACATACTACGGATGATAATCAAGCTTGTTCTTTTAGTCCTGAAACAATTGAGTCATTATTCTTTTAAATATAATTTATTGCTAAATTGGCTAACATACAATGTGTACAGTGTGCTCTTGGTTTTGGGGGTAGATTCCCGTGGTTTATTGCTTACATACAACACCCAGTGCTCATCCCAACAAGTGCCCTCCTCAATGTCCATCACCCATTTCCCCTCTGCCCCACCTCCCCATCAACCCTCAGTTTGTTCTCTGTATTTAAGAGACTCTTATGGTTTGCCTCCAATTGAGTCATTATTGACATCAGTATTATAGCTATTTTTTTTTTATTTCATATCTTATAGAAATTAATGTTGATCTGGTTTATTCCTAAATTTGCAATTTAGAATATTTCTGATGTCATTAGTGTTTTACAACACTGAGAGCATATTTTTCTGCTGCTACACTAATAGATAATTTTTACTTTAAAAAGAGAACTTTAGTATCAATTTTCTCTTAAGGTGATTTAATCAACTTGGCTAACTATGTATCAAACTTTAGGCCACATTCTGAAATATTTTAGAAAGTATAGGATAACCTTAAGAGAGCCTAGACATAAAAGAATATATCCTGTTGAATGGGTTGGAATGGTAACTCCTTTCTCACTGATCTGTGTCTGGATGTTTATAATAGTTTAGCTAAGTACCATGTGTTTGGGCTATGTTTCTTGACAAAGCTGAAACTGACCACAGCCACTCAGAACTCTGGGGTCAACACTAAATGCCTGCTCAGTACCTGTGCCTATAGCAAAGCAACCTCCGGTTGATCCAGAGAGTTCTCTGAGCTTACAGTGCTCCACCTTTTGTCTGGTGTTCTTATCTCAGTACCTCCTTACTGATTTTAATGCCACAGGGCATGTATTTACTTTTAAAAATTAAAAGAGGATTAATTCTAATTTTATTCTGAAAGACTTTTTTTTTTTTTCTTTTAGTATTTCACAACACCCTTTTGAACTATTTGGAGATACTCTAGGGTGTTGCAAAAAGAGGATTAGAAACAACTGTTCTAGATCCAAGGTTCTACTTTACCAATATGCAATATTTTTTCTCAACCATACTGGTGTTGTTTTCCTGGAATGTTCACATTCTTTATTTTGTCTCACTCTTCATTGGCAGAGGCTTTATTTCTCGTGTAAGATACAATAAAATGTTCTTCCAGGACTCTTACTTCTCTGTACTCCTGGGCTTTTCTGGGCAATATATATGCCATTTTATTTATAAATGTTTTCCTAGTTAAGCTTATATCATGTTCTGTTATTTTTCTGTTAATTCTACCTTATGTCATTCACCAGAGGTTTTCATACAAACATTGAAAGATAACTGTCACCACAGGACTGTGTTCCAAAGCATTTAATTAGAGTTACTCAGAATGAAGCATAATTTATCAAAGATTAAAAATTATTATAGGATGCATGGAGATATACCCTAAAATATTGGGGGATATTGTCCACTAGTATAAAATTGAATACTAGTCCAAACATTCATTTGAAGCAAAGCTTGACAAAATTAATCAGATTGAAAGGGCAAAAAAGGTTAAACTCTTTGCTGAGCACTGAAAAGACCAATGGTGTAATAACTCAATGAGCGAAGGCATGTAAGGAAGACAAACCAAAGATAGAGGGAATCCATACTGCATGACAATGTGAGCATAGGTGAAGGTGCATTGCAGAATGTGAGAAGAATATACTGGCCAAACAGAAGGAAGATAGGTTGAAAAGTAATAAAGGAAGCAGTAATGTGTGCCAGGGTAATTATAAGGGACTTGAATTCTTAGCTCCAAAGAAGGAACTGAGATGATCGTCTCAAAATACCATGTTTGTGATGCTGCTTTGAGGTCAGATTTGTCTGTGTGCATCTCTCTTTCTTTTTCAGGACTTTTAAAAATTTAGCTCCAGAGAGTAGGATGAATTAGAATTTTGGAAAAAGTTGGTCAGCTAAATGCCAATTCGTTCAAAGAGTTACATGATGTTGATATATTTGCTGGCATATTTGCAAAAGGGAGAAAGACTGGAGTCATGAAAATTCCTGTGCAGAGGAAATGAGAATAATTCCACCTTGTCAGTTGGTAATTCTGTTTACAGCCTTCTTTTTCCTCACTTGGTGCAGCCATCCTTTCCACTTTCCAAGTGGGAGAGGCCCATCAGGCCAAAAGGTATGAGCAAAGGTCTGATGTGATGATGCTGTGAATCTTGGCCCTTAGTCAAACATGAATGCAGCCTAAGTACAGTGAGATTCCTTCTTCTCTGCTTCCCAACAAGGGGTTGGAAATAGGCCAGTGGGTTTTGATTTACTGTGGGACCTGATAACCTTCTAAGGTAGTGGTATATGTCCTTGACTGATATTTGTTCCATTCCATTGAGCAGGATGGATCTAGGCACATAACTAAAAAGGGAAAATTTGGCTTGGACAAAATCTATGTTATGGCTAAAGTATAAACCCCCTCATCAAAATCTAATGAAGTTAGGACAAAACACGAGCGGTTAGCATCAACTTGAGTGTCATGGTCTGGGTGTTGGGGTCACCCCTTACTCTGTTGGGTAACGATGAAGTTCTCAACGGCAACAGAGCAGGAAGTGCAGCTTAGTGAGAACTGAGATCCAGTTTTGACCCTGCACTTAACTTGCCGAGTGACAGAGGAGTGGCTGCCCTCAATTTAGTTGTTTGTGCTACGAGAGAATTGCACAAGATGAGCTAGACTAGATGAGTCTTCCTTGGACTTGAGATAAGCCACCCAGTATCTCCGGGTTTCAACTTTGCCTCAAGTATAGGAATAGCAATTTGAGATTCTAGAAGTTTATAGAAATTTTATCAAATTCTTAGGAAGTACAAAGTTCTATGTACATATGTAAAAATAGTGGTACTGGCTGGTGAGGTCAGAGAGTGGTTCCCACAACCTGGTATCCAAGAAGGGGCTGTCTTTATTTTTTCAAAGGCCTATTG
This sequence comes from Panthera pardus, assembly GCF_024362965.1. Taxonomy (NCBI): domain Eukaryota; kingdom Metazoa; phylum Chordata; class Mammalia; order Carnivora; family Felidae; genus Panthera; species Panthera pardus. The sequence continues at coordinate 48,271,217 of NW_026526721.1, read as the reverse complement.
GAATCCTTTTATGTAGCTATATTGAGACATTCCAGGCTGATTTTGACTGGGATAGTATAAATTTAGTGTAATGACTTTGGGAAGCCCATGCTGTTCAGAGGTGCTGACTGGTGTTAATGCAATATAAATCTTTGATTCGTGAGAAATAGAATGTGGATTACTAAATTAATAAATGCAGTCTTTCCCGTGGGCAAAATATTTTGGGGAAAAAAAAGAAATCTCTATGGAATAAAGAAAGAAAATAATTGAGGTCCACACTCTCTTATCTTAAAACTCTTGGGGCCAGATATGTTTTAGAATTCAGAAAATCTTTGGATTTTAGCAATGTACTAGGTTATCTAGACCAGATATTAAGTAACCTCTTCAGCAGGGCTTGGCCAGCACCCCTTAATTAAACATACTAACTTTCCTACAATTAAACATGTGAATAGTCACGCAGACTAGTCAGTAAGATTCAAGAAAGACTCAGTGGCCTCATTATGGTTCAGATTGGGTTTTGTTACCAAATAAGTTTAACCTAAATCTACAAAAAACCTTACAAAGTGTTTTGGATTTCTGAACTGTGGCTAAAAGGTTATCTATGGCCTTCATTAAGTAACAGATTATTGGGGCACCTGGGTGGCTAAGTCGGTTAAGCGTCTGACTTCGGCTCAGGTTGTGATCTCGCAGTCCGTGAGTTCGAGCCCCGCGTCGGGCTCTGTGCTGACAGCTCAGAGCCTGGAGCCTGTTTCAGATTCTGTGTCTCCCTCTCTCTGACCCTCCCCCGTTCATGCTCTGTCTCTCTCAGTCTCAAAAATAAACATTTAAAAAAAAGTAACAGATTATTGAGCAATTACTATGTGCCAGCTTTAAGATAGTGCCATTTGCAGGATGCCTGGGTGGCTCAGTTGGTTGAGAATATGATTCTTGATTTTGGCTCAAGTCATGATCTCACAGTTCATGGGATGAGACCCTCATCAGGCTTTGCACTGACAGTGCAGAGCCTGCCTGGGATTCTCTGTCTCTCCTTCTCTCTCTGCCCCTTATTCATGTGTACACCCTCTCACTCAATAAATAAATGAAACATTAAAAAAAAAAAGATAATGCCGTTTTCACTAATCTTTGTAAACAACCCCTCAAAGTGGACATTGTTATCCATGATCCATAATTTTCAAATCAGGAAATTCAGGGTCAAGTACTTTCAGGGAGTGGCCAGAGGATACATCGATAACTAAGTTGCAGAACTGGGATTTGAACGAGGCTCCTTCTGGCCCCAAAGACAAAACACCATGTCGTTTACTCACGGCTTAGTCAAGACCTCTGGTTAGTGCGATGATCTGCCACTATTGCCTACACAGTTAAAAAGAAAAAAAAAAAAAAAGCTTTGAAAATTTAATTAAGATTTTTCTCCTCAGTCTGCACAATCTCTCTGGGAAAGTTCATCAAATGATTATTTAGAAACTGACAACATCCAGGTGGATCTGTATTCTTTTCCTGAGCATCGCACTTGAATATTCAACTTCCTTCAGAGCATCTCCATGCAGTTGTCTCACTGACCCTACCGCTTCCAAATAGAACTAAAGGTTTTCTCCTCCACCTGTCTCTTCTTTCAGAACTCCCTATCCTCCCATCTCAGGTACCCTTAAGCTGTCTCCGGCCCTCACTCCTGTCCCTTTGTTTCCATCTCTATTAATCACTGAATTTTGCAGGAATACAGCTGGAGGGCAGCGTTGATGAGGCTGGGTATTTTCAAAGCGCAGTAGCTAAATTTACTAATTAGACATTTCAGATCCTTTGCCCCTCCCGACAGTATGTATAAAATGAAGGTTTTGACTAATTGTGGATAACCAAAATAGCCTTAAATACCATCTACCTGCTCAATAATAAACTACTAAATATTAAGCCCTAAGATTTTCCTTTGTGTTCTAGACTGCTTTATACGTTATTTAGTTTGGGTTTGGGGATCTCAAAATTACCCATGTTTTAGCCGTTTAGGTGGGTATGTCAGAATATTGGTTAGCTAAGTAGACCACGTGCTTTCTAGCGACAATGCCTGTAACAACTAACCTTTGCTCCAAATTTGCTCTGGGTTGCTAAATCAGTGAAATAATAGCCTGGTACTTTTTTGTTGCCATCTTTAGGTAAAAGGCCAAGCCTGAAAGTCCACATCAATACCACGAGTGACTCCATCCTCTTGAAGTTCCTACGTCCAAATCCAAATGTAAAACTGGAAGGTTTTCTCCTGGGATATGGCAGCAACTTGTCACCAAACCAGTACTTCCCTCTTCCAGCAGAAGGGAAACACACGGAGGCAGTGGTCGGTAAGATGTGTGGGTTTCAGGCACGGGAAGAAGACAGGTCGCAGGTAATGGGCACAACACGAGATAGAAATCTTGAAGGCAGGCATCCTTTCTTCCATTCTCAGCCAAACCAAATGCCAAAATTACAAGTTATCTTCATAATTGTTGTAATGGATACAGCACAGTTCTTTACATGAGAAAATATGGGATGCGTACTCTGTGTGTACTGTGGAAATAATCAGCTTCATTGTCACTATACCGACAATCCCTGACCAGAGAACTTAAATTGCATAGGAAAAAAAATGAGCTAAAATGCCTCGTTTTAGCCTGTCTATTTGGATCAATTTTTCTCTCTGTTTTATTTTTACATTCTTCTGGTGGAAAATAGAAACTAGAGCTTTCTGGGCATGTCTTCATGAGAAGCTACCCTTAAAAAGGAAAAGAAAATATATTACATTTTTTAAAAATTTTAGCATATTTCAGACAAAAAGATTAAAAGCTTTTACATGGATTATAAAATGTTACATTTCTTTGAAAATGTTTTTAATCCCATTAAAATGTAATTTGAGGATGTAAGCATCTTTAAGCCTTATTCAGAAAAATTATTTGCACGTAAAACCTTTTTAAAGATAAAATTTTTAAGAAGGGGATTATCTATTATGAATGCCTTCAAAGGCTTTCTGAACAGTCTCAGATGAGATTTGTATTTCGCTCCACTGCTAGGATTATTGCTAAAGAGCTTTTGCATGAAGTTCCCATGTTTAACCAAGTATTTGAACTATCGTACATCAGATCTGGCATTCATGCATATACGCGAGGAACGTTGCATAAATATTTTTGTTCGTTCTTCACAGAGAAGTCTGTTGTACTTTACAATCAGACAGGAGTGTAACATTATTAATGAAATGTCTAGACTAGATTTTACCTAAGATAATTGTTTTAAAGCAAACACATTACACTTTGTTGCCAAAAAAAAAAAAAAATTGAGAATTACACACTTTTGACAAATGTTACAACACTAACCTTGGATCATACAAACCATAAGGAATTTGAAATTTTGCAAATATTCCCTCACCACATTCACTCTTTACTACAAAAGGTGCCTGGAAGCTGTATACTCACTCTCGGCACAAATGGAAGCAGGTCTCCTGACCCTTTATTTATTAAGTATTGGAAGTAATGCTTTATTTATGATAGTTTTTCCCCTTAGTTCTGTAGATTGAGAATTTGGTCAGTTGAAAACTTCCTTTTCATAAGAGGTGAAAGACTTTCAATCTTAAAAAGATAGAAGTCAGGTTGTTAATGAAAAATATGTGCAGAAAAGTAAAGAAAATTTTCTATTATAAATATACCAAGCTTTCAGTAGCTCAGTGATGAGGGATAATCAAAAGGACAAAATATACTTTTATTTATTTACTGTTGTTGTCATCCTTTGGAATTTTTTATTATGGAAAGTTCAAACATGTAAGGAGGGCAAATATAATGACCCTCATGTTTCATTATGTAACTTGAATACATATCACTGTTTTGCTCTCGTGTTCTATGTATTCTTCATGTACACCATTTTTTTAAATTAGATTTTAAAGCATACCTGGATACCATATTTTTAAAACTGTGAACACTCCAGTATGCATCTCTAACAGATAGGAAATATTTTTAGTAATGCCATGTCTTTATCACATTACAATAATAATTTTACAAAATCATTTGCTGCCTAGTCCATATTTAAATTTCTCTGGTGGTCTTAAAAATGCCTTCTTAGAGTGGTTTCCTTTTTGAATGAGGATCCAAACAAGGTATACTTGTTACATTTGGTTATTATGTCTCCTAAGTATCTTTCACCCTTTCTCTGCTCCCTTTTTAAGTGTTATTGATTTGCTGGAGTACTTGCCTCCTTCATCCTGGTCCACATTCTGTATTTAACTGGTTGCTTCCATTCTGTAATTTTTAACTGGTTTCTCCATGTCCTACATTTCCTGTGAAAAAATACGCAGATTTGGAAGCTGCGTTAAATTTAGATTCAGCTTGTCTGGGGAAATAAAACTTTATAGATGGCACTGTGTATTTCCTAAACCTCACGAAAAGAGGTACATAAATGGCTGGCATCACGCTTAGTGATGTTAAGACTGTTTGGTGTGCCTGGGTGGTCTCAGTCTGATCCCTCCATTATAAAATTCACCATCAAATTTTCACTTAATAGTTCTCACATCGATTGATGATTATTGCCCAGCTCCATTATTTCATACGGAGCTTATAAAATGACAATTTTACATTCTAGATACATTCTAGATATAACCTAATTCAATTATTCTTTCTGCATTTTTTTAGCTGAAATTCTACAATAAAGAATTTTTTTATTTTTAAAATTTTCCTGATATACTATTTTAGGAAGGGCAGGATAAATTCTCATTGTAATAAATTGGTGCTCTGATAATCTCCAGTTGTGACCTATAATATTGTTTTATGATAAGTAACAGTGTATTGATTTTATATTTTTATATTTTTAAAGTTTATTTATTTTTGAGAGGGAGAGAGAGAGCGCGCGCGCGCGCGCCAAGCGGGGCAGAGAGGGGCAGGGAGAGAGGGCGACAGAGGATCTGAAGCGGGCTCTGTACTGACAGCAGAGAGCCCGATGGATGTGTGAGATCAGACCTGAGCCAAAGGTAGACGTTTAACTGACTGAGCCACCCAGAAGCCCCAACTGTTATATATTTAATGAGGTTTAATCAGTATATCCCTTATCCTACCCTTATGATCCTTCTCATTAGCTAGTTTGCTTATGGTCGGCTGTTTACCTTGGTTCACTATTGAACTGTGAATTTCTTGAAGTCAGGGTTTATGTTATTCTTTGGTTATTCATAGCAGAATGATTTACATTGAATATATAGGCAGTAATGATTGTGGCCCTGGATTGAATAGACTCAAGTTCTGTGTAGAATATTTAGCCTGGAGGAGGCCAGGAGAGTTAGTCTGATTTAGGCCCTTGTCATCAGGCAAGTATATTTCTAAGCCATCTCGGGTAGATAAAATATATCACTGTGTATCTTAAAGATCTCTAGGGACAAAGATTCCAGAACATCTCCTGGAAGGCTATTCCACGTAGCCTTTTTAAAACTTTTACCTCATCCTTTAGATAAATGTGTTCTTTTTATAATTTCCTTTCCTTCTAGTATTCTAGTGGAAGAGAAAAAAAGTTCCTCTTCTTTCCCTTTCCATCTTTCTTTCTGCCAAAGGATCTGTGTGCTTCTGCTTTGATTACTTCAAAATGAACTTGCATTTCCAAGTTACATGTTATTCTGTGGTTGCATAAGTTTATTACTTATCGTCTTTCCTAATGATTGAATTTATGTTAATTGCTCCTAATTGATGAAGCAGCTATTAGTTTTTTATTGCTGCTATAACAAATTACCATAAGTTTGGTGACTTAAAACATCACAGACATATTATCTTACAGTTCTGTGTGTCAGAAACCCAAGGTGGCACTCTCTCTCTGGGGTGAAATAAAGGTGTGGGTGGGGGTGAAAAGTCTTCCAGAGGCTCTGAGGGAAGAACTGTTTCCTTGCTTTTTGCAGCTCCTAGAGGCTTCCGCATTCCCCTTCCACCTTCCAACAACAAAAGTGAGTCAACTGCTTCTTATTCCACAACGCTCTGAATTCATCTTCTGCCTCCCTCCTCCACTTTAAAAGATCCTTGTGATTATATTGAGCCCAGCTGGATAATCCAGGATGCTCTCCCTATTTTAAGATCAGCTCATTAGCAACCTTATTTATATCTGTAACCTTAATTCTCCTTTGTCATGTAACCTATTTACAGGTTCTGGGGATTAGGATTTGGGCAAACTTTGAGGGACCTTGATTCTGCCTGCCGCAAACTGCCATGTTTGATATTTGTGTCTCTATTATTTGTGCCACCAGTTTATTGTATGATCATTCTCAATTCTGTTCATCTGTAGAATAGCAATGAAATCTATTTTCCACAGATGTGCTGTGGGTGCATTAGTGAATTCAAGATTATAAAGTGATGAGTTGAAATCCCTTGAGTGCAAGCTGCTGTACAAGAGCAAAGAATTATTGCTTTGTGAAAAGAGCATAACTTACAGCCTCTCCTCTTACTTTCTTCTGTAATGAGATAGTAGCCTTTGTCAGTTGCATTGATCTATATGAAAACAGATGAACTTATTTTCATTTTCCAAATAATGTTAAGTGCCACATTGTGACATGTTTCATTTGTTTGATGTGTTGAAAAGAGTCCGCCATGGAAATGAGAAGCTGTTGATCATTCAGAAATACTCAAGTTAGCATTTAGTGACCTGTGGACTAAAACTCTCTTACTAAATAATCATTTATAAGTATTTCTATATTTATTTTAATAGTGGTCTCTCTTATCGAAAGAGGCATTTTCAGAAGTTACATACTGGTCTTAAGTGTAAAACTAAAAAACAAAACATTCCCCTTTGCTATTTATTCATATAGAACTTCTGCAGAAAAATTTATTTCATCAAAATCTTCTAAGATTTTAGTAGATTAATTGGAGCCGTGAAAAAAAAAAAAAAAGGTAGTATTTTGCCAGGGGACTATTCATACATATTAATGGCCGTGAGAGTGCTGCAATGATGCGATAAAACATGATTCACATTTAGAAGATCTAGGTTCGTATATCCTTTTTTTTCTTAAACCCATCTCATAAAAGTTCTCATTTCTGGTTTACACATCCAGACATTGCTTTGCCACTTTTAGTGCTCAGCTGTTGGTAATTTTACAAACATCCAATAAAGTAAAATATGAGAAGTTTTTGATATCAAATCTTTATAGACTCACACTTTCTGATGTTTTCCTGACATCTACAACTATAATCAATACCACCTGGGAAGGAAAGCGTTGTATCCCATCACGTATGTAGTGCACGTTAAGGAGTTATTTCAGTACCCTGACTGCAAGAAAAGCTTGAATTGAAAATAAATCATATAGTTATCACTACCACAAATTCTGACTAAAGAATCTGTCTTCCAACCAGGTGTTGGGACTCAAAGGGATTTAAGAGGGCAAACTCCCTGTCCTGTTCTCACAGCTGCTAACTCTTCCATTCACTGCTCTTATAGGGCGTGTTTCTCTCCGGCAGCTGGGGGTTTCCCAGTCTCTCTCCCTTGTCGCCATCTTGCTCTTTGCTCGTTAGAGTGGTTTCTGAGCTAGTTGGGGGAGGACACAGTGGTAACTGCTCCGAAGATGGTCTGCACTGGAAAGACCTTGGCCCAGAAGGCTGCCATGTGCTTTCTAGGGAAGATCCATGTCTACCCAGAGAACCAGCGTGACGTGGGGTAAGGTTATGCATGTACTTTTGAGTCAGACAGACCGGGACTCAAATTCAGTACAACAACTTACTGTGGGGTAGTTCTGGTAAGTCATTCTCTCAGTTCATTTCTTTTATATAAAATACAGAAAAACCTTTCAGGAATGTTGTGAAGATTATGAATAGGTCATATAAGGCAGCTAATATAAACCTTAGTACAGAATAGTATGTTTTATAAGTTTTGTCAGTTGCTTTCATAATATGCTGAGTGGTCTTGGATAATTTAACCTTTCTGAGCTTTGTTTGTTTCAACTGCTAATAAGAAATGAGCTCAATCACCGCTAAAGTTGTGGTCCATGCTAAGATTTAGTGCTAGGCTGAAAACCTTGGTCAGAGTGGTAGTCCTGTGGCTCTGTTTTCTCTTTTGATTGTTTTATTGGGGGGGGGGGAGTTGGGAAAATTGTAGAGGTATATTGTTCTAACAAAGCTGTCAGTAACTAAATAGAAGTAACCAAACCCATGTCTTTATTATACTTAATTAATGTGGTTTTTTTTGGAAGGGACAACTCCCAAAATAGATTAAGAAACTAAAGAAACAGCAAAATTTTAAGACGATAACACTGCACCCTCAGTGCACACACTCGTCTGCCGTCGTCATGATCATCCTTTAACCGTTAAGGGGCATTTCTCCTGTTTGGTGAACTTTGCCAACTGGAGTCTTCAGGTGCCTTTTAGATTCTATAAGAGTGGCCTCTGAAGGAGAATGAGGTGAATCCTGAACAGAAACAGCTGGAAGAGTTTATCATCACTAAATTTGACTTTTCCAGTCTGTCTTCATCCAGTGAAGCAATTTTTACCAAGAACATAGTAAGAATTTTCACCCATTCTAGTAAAATAGAGATCAAGATAAAAAGCACGACACTATTTCAATCACTAAACTGATGGTAATTTTATCTCAGCAAATTGAGGTCAAAATTTAATCCTCAGTTTCTTATTCTGAAATTTCTGTCTTTTAATTTCATGGGGGGAAAATTGATTTTAAAAATTTGAATAAGATTATGATGATCCAGAATAATATATATATTGTATGCTTAAAATACAATTTATATTCCTTTATATTATCAACACCCCTACATGTTTGTGATTTTTTTTAATTTAGGAAAATTTACATACTAGTGTCAGATGTCCACTCTAATGTTTTGAAATTGTATATATTGGGAAATTATCACAGTAAGTCTAGTTAACATCCATTACCATACATAGTTACAAAAATATTTTTTCTTGTGATGAGAATTAAGATCTGTTCTCTCAACAACCCTCAAATATGTAGTACATTATTAACTATAGTCACTATGCTGGACATTAGACCCCATGACTTGTTTATTTTATAACTGGAAGTTTGTACCTTTTGACCCTTTCATTCACTTGGTCTCACTTTGTCTCCCTAGCAACCACCGATCTGTTCTCTATATTTATTAGCTTGGTTTTGTTTTTGTTTTAGATATACCTAAACATATAAATGAGATTGTACTGTATTTGACTTTTCTGTGCTTAGCATAAGGCCTTTGAGGTCCATCCACATTGTTGCAAATGGTAAAATTTCATTCTTTTTTTAGTGACTGAATAATATTCTTTGTGTGTGAGAGAGAGACAGACAGACGGACACTGTGTGGGTGTGAGAGGTGGCGAGAGAGACACTGTGTGTGGGTGGGTGTGGGGATGGGTGTGGGCAGGTGTCCATCCATTGATGGACACTTGAATTTGTTTCTATGTTTTAGCTGTTGAATGCTGCAGTGAACATGGGGATACATTAAGTCTTTTTGAGTTAGTATTGTCATTTTCTTTAGATAAATACTGAGAAGTGGAATTGCTGGATCATATAGTAATTCTATTTTTAATGTTTTAAGGAATTTCAATCCTATTTTCCACAGGGGCCGTACCAACTTACATTTTTTTTCTTCAAATTTTTATTTAAATTCTAGTTAGTTAACAGTGCTATATGGGTTTCAGGAGTAGGGTTCAGTGATTCATCAATTACTTATGACACCCAGTTCTCATCATAACAAGTGCACTGTTTAATACCCATCACCCATGAAAGTTCCCTTTTCTCCACATCCTCATCAACATTTGTTATTTCTTTCCTTTTTGATGCTGATCAGTGTGAATGGTGTGAGGTGATGGGTCATTATAGTTCTGATTTGCATTTCCCTGATGATTAGTGATGTTTAGAATCTATTCCTATGTTGGTCATCTGTATGTCTTTTTTGGAAAAATGTCTATTAATTCCTCTGCCCATTTTTAATTGGTCTGTTTTTGCTATGAGTTAGGAGTTCTTTATATATTTTGGTTATTGACCCTTTATCAGATAAATGATTTACAAATATTTTCTTCCATTTGGTAGGTTGCCTTTTCATCTTGTTGATGGTTTCCTGTGCAGGGCAGAAGTTTTTTAGTTTGAGGTAGTCCATTTGTTTATTTTTGCTTTTGTTGTTTTTGCTTTCGGTGTCAAATCCAAATATCATTGCCAAGGCAAATGGCAGAGAGCCTACTGCCTATATTTACTTCTAGGAGTTTTATGGTTTCAGGACTTATGTTCAAGTCTTTAATCCATTTGTGTTAATTTTTGTGAGATAGTAGTTGAGTTTATTCTTTTGCATATGGGTGTCCAGTTTTCCCATCACTGCTTACTGAAGACATTGTCACTTCCCCATTGTGTCTTCTTAACTCCTTTGTCATAAATTAATTGACCATATATGTGTGGGTTTATTACTTGGCTGTGATTTGGTTCCCCTGATTTATATGTATGAGTGTTAATGCCAATACCATACTGTTTTGCTTCCTCTAGCTTTGTAATGTAGTTTGAAATAAAAGTGCATGATACCTCTAGCTTTGTTCTTCTTTCTTAGGTTTGCTTTAACTATTTGGGGCCTATTGTGGTTCTACCCAAATTTTTACAATTTTTCTACCCCTCCCCATACATTTTACCCTTAATTTCTACATTTATATAGAAAGCAAGAGGAAATGCACAATATTTTCTTTCAGCATTGCAAACTGTAGAATTTCAGTGGTCATTTTCTCTCATAGAAAGGTTTAAGCATGCTTTACTCATTTTTATGGAAGTGGGATGAAATATAAGGTAATGCAGACTGCTGTTTATTATGCTGAGGATAAATATATCACCTTAATGATGAAAAGACCTGAATTTTTACTTTAAGTGTCAGGAGGAAGATGGGGGGTGGAGTCACTGAAGAAAAATAGCTGAGGTAGAGGTTGAAAATAACTGAAGGAACTATATAAGCACTTGATTCCGTTGAAGAATAGTGAAAGAGGAGCAGGATAAACTAATGGCATGAAAAGACGAAGTGCCAGCCTTTGCGACCATCTCAGGCCCTATCTTCCTTGGCAGAATACTTAAGGATTAATGATCTTAAACAGGAGGATGTGAGAGGAGACAAGATAGCAGCTAGTAATACATACAAGGCAGTCCCCAAATGCAGATGAGGGATGATAATTATGCAGGGGGAGTTAGTCTTACTAGTTCCCTTTTACAGATAAGGAAATGAGTCTTCAGGAGTTGAAGTCAACTTTGTAAAATTACTTAGGTCATAAGCGGCAGGTCTAAGGTTTGAACCCAGAGAGTCTGGCTCTAGAAACTGAGCTCTGAAACTCTACTGCCTCTAAAACTTTGGGAATTTTATCTGTTCTACAATAGAAAGTCCATAAACCACTGATAGGTTGCTTCTATAATGTCCTTCAAACAATAAACAGGGAAAAAAGGCCTTGTATTCTGGAAAGAGCCATTGGCTACCTAACATATTAAGATTTAAATGAGTTAAAATACATACAGTATGTCCTGGGTCCCCAAAATTGTTCTCTCCCACTCTTTGAACCACCATCACTGTCTCTAATTGTTATGAGATCCCCATCTGTTAAGACTTACCTCCTCTGCTCTCCGTGAGGCCATTTCTGGCCAAAGCAATCAATATCTATATCCCTCTCTATGGATATCCTAGAGGCTGAGTATATTCTTTTACCAACATTCTTTTTTTTTTTATTTTTTTGATGTTTATTTTTTGAGAGAGACAAAGACAGAATGTGAGTGGGTTGAGGCAGAGAGAGAGAGGGAGGCATAGAATCTGAAGCACAGAGCTGTCAGCACAGAGCCCGAAGTGGGGCTCAAACTCACGAGATGTGAGATCATGACCTAAGCCGAAGTCGGATGCTCAACTGACTGAGCTACCCAGGTGCCCCACCATCATTCTTAATAAATGACTATTTGTTTTTATTTTTGTGTGTCTTATCTGTTCCCACACTGTACCCAGATAGAAAACCCTCAGGAGCTAAGGACCTTAGAAGACTTCCCTTTTTACCTCCAGTGTTGGCATAAGAATGAATGGCAGAGATGCAACAGAGAGACCCAGGAAGTCTGAAACTGCTATGGGTCATGTCGAGGATAGATTTTTCTCTTTTGTTTAGAACTGTTTTTGAGAATGTCATCTAGTTCCTTCTCTGGAAATGGTTTTACCACTTGGGAAGTATTTGGCTTTGAATCTTCCAGATTAATCCAAATATTTCATTTAAAAGATAGGAATCTCAAAATCACTTGATTTTCTTCTGAGGTGCAAACTTTAGCAGAACTTAAGTTTCAACAAAGTTTTTTTTTTTTTTAAAGAAATTGGCCTAATAGATATCAAGTTAATAAATATTATGCCATCGTTTAAACAGCTCACCATGAGTTTATATCAGAAAGGCCTGGTTTCATAATAGATGACCATCTTGCCATGTTTTGATAAAGATAACATCTTTTCAAAGTTCTATTTTTCTGTTGGATTCAAATGTATTGTTTTCATGGACTTCCTGGCCTCACCAAACAATAGATACTGTCTCCCAAGTTGATATTTTCTTGGAAATAAAATAAATTTACAATATTTCAATATAAAGCATGACAGGTTTTTTTCCCCCTAAACATAGTGGACAGTGCACAGTGACCAAAATCTAACTTTAAAAAAATCATCCTTAATTACATCTAAAAGGGTTCCCCAACATAGCTCGTGACCCTTTGGTCATGGGCCAAAATGAAATTAAACCCTATCCCAGATTTGTTGTTTTAAGAGCCTTGCTGTTAAGATGCCTTAAATGGAAAGACAGCTGCCAGTAGAAGGATAAATGGGAGTATGTGGAACAGATACACAAGAACGTACATAACTTCAAAATTTCCTTTACTTTGAGGAAGAGATCTTCCAACCAAGGAATACAATCAAATCCCAGTCTCCTAATGATCCACATGTTATTTCCTTACTTGTTTCATTTTCCCTGGGCACTTAATGCCTAGCACTGAAGGATCATGCTGGAAGTGCTATGTCAGGAAGGCCAACTTTTGGTTATATTGTTTTGGATTTCTCCCTGTACATTATTTTGTTTGGTTTGTTTTCATTTGTGTCCTGTCTCACCAGCTGGTGGGTTCCTTGGTGCCAGAGCTGGATCCTCCCTTCCTTCATGTAGTCTGCAATCAGGGAGGTTGGATCTCTGGTGTAGGAACTGACTACCTGGAGTTAGATTGGAAGTTGACTGGAGGGTCTCCAAGTCAACAAAATAAAATGCCTCTATTTGTCCAGAGTGGTAATCTCTGGGAGAAAAAAAAAATTTAACTGTGTAAATACATTGACCCTACCCTATTTCTCAGGCACAGTTATAGTTTAAGCCTGTTACTCTGGCACAGTTAGTACTGTTCCCCTTTCTCTCCAGCATCCAGGTTAGTGAAACAATTACATGTTTAATACATACTTAACAGAAAGCCTTGAATTCTTAGCATAGACCCCCAAGTCTTTCACCATCAAATTCCAGACTAGTAGCATAGCCTTTTCTCCTGCTACTGGGACACTCCTCAATGAGAAAAGAGGAACAAAATCAAGAAGAGGTTTGATACAGGTTTGCTTTTGATGAATTCCATTCATGGGCATGTATAGGTTACTCAACAAATGCTGGAGTACAAGTTCTCACCAAGCTGTTTACTGATGGTTTAGTGTGGGTGACCCCCTATGAGCTGGGCCCAGGCTTCACAGAAGTTACATCCTCATAGCCAGTTTGTGAAGCACAAAGTATTATAATCCTTCTCTACCCAATGAAGACAGTAAATCCCAGAGAGGTTAAGAAACCTGCAAGTGGCAGGCTGGCTCCAGAGCCTGTGCATTTATTCGACCACCATGCCACAGTCCCTTCCCCAATGCATGAGGGGATTCTCTTACCTTTGAGCCCTGTGTAAAAGCTCCTCTTGGGATTAATCCTGACCCCTGAGCCCTTATCCCTACATGGTAATGCCAAGGAACACATTGAAAATGAAAGAAAAATCCCTGCTGATTTGAAGGCTTTGACTTACTACCTGCTAGCTAATGTGACCTAGCTTTTATGATTTGAAAGAAAAATACCCAGATGAAGTCCTGATTTTTTGATAGTACTTCCTGTAGAGATAATAACAAAGTGATGAACTCACTGGAAAATGTGTGTGTGTGTGTGTGTGTGTGTGTGTGTGTGTGTGCGCGCGCACGCGCGCGTGTGTGTGCTACAGCCTCCTTCCTCTTCAAAAGCAAGCCCTTGCCAAACCTGAGGCCAGTTCACAGACAACACCCTCCGCTAAATTTCTCTGTGGGGTGCACATATAAAACCCAGGCAAGGAAAAAACCACAGGCAATAAAGTCAACAATTTTAATGTCTAACAGGACTGCTAAACTAGAAAGGGATGTAGACTGGATGTGAGGGCAAGTGGGTAAAAGAACTAGCTTATTAAATATTTGTTTCCAGTGTCGGGGAGAGAATGTGTCAAGGCTGGAAAGAGAGGCAGGGTTATCTTGGGACAGTGGCTGAATGAGATGCTCCAGACGGAGTGCCTGGACCTTAGGAAATAGCGAGCTGGTATATCAGACTTGGGGTCAGTATGTGGAGACTGGGGAACAGAAGGGTCAGGTCAAGGCTGGCCTCACAGGCACGTGACCAGTGCACTCAGAAGGGTCCAGCATTAGAAGTTCAACGCTTTGCTGTTGCTGCTTTCTCAGTGATGGTGGCATACGTGCTGAGGGCTTAGTGCCCGGGCTCCTGTGTGCCGGCCTCCCAGCCCCTCCTCTGGTCTGGGCTTATTGCCTGGTCCCCTGCTGCCCCTGGTGCTAGGCCTCCTTCTCCCCACCTAGCCTTGGTGACTGCTGCTCCCTTTACCCTTCAGGAGGGACTTGGGGTGCATGTTGGGAGTTGTGGTAAGAACACTCCCTTGGTGACACCTGGCCAGAAGGCTACAGTAGGGACTGCCAGGCATTTGTGGGGTTATTGGGCATGCACATGCCCCTCTTCTACCCTCATTGAGATACAGTCTGTCTCAGTTGAGAGATGGCAATCCCTTGGAGTCTGTGGGTTGGGATGGCAGGCCCATGGGAAGGGGAAATTGACTTTTCAGCCCTTGGGGGTGGGGCCAGAGGTAAAGGGCTTTGATCCTGATGCTGACACTGATGCCAGAGGGTTCTACTGCAGCCAGGAGGGAGAAGGGAGGGTCTGCACTCAATTGCAGAGTGCAACGTTAAACAGCCAATACTTACTGTGAAAAATTGAGACAAACGCTGTGGAAGGAGAGAAATGTTTTATACTTAGGCTTCAATGTCTCTCCCCTCCGCCCAACCCCTGCTTACAAAAATAGGGGTTTCATCCTTTTTGTTTTTGCATTGATCAGGCCCACACAGAATGTAGTTGGTGCTGGATGGCATGTGTGTTTTCAATAGCTTTCCCTCCCCAATTCTCACTGAAATTAAAATAAAACTCTCAGAAAAAGTTTCCAGCAATGTCTTCCTCCATGGAATGTGTCTTTGAAATGCCATTCTGGAAAAATGATGCATTTTTCCATCAAGACTCATTCAGGAAGCCATGAGGAGTACAGGACTATAGCAGAGCCTCTGGCGGCAGTGGAGGGTTGTGGGGGGGTGGCTGGTGGAGCACACTGTTGTTAGAAAAAGCCCTCTTTCCTCCTCCAACCCTTTCTTCACACCTGCTTCTTCCCCACATCCTCTCTTCCAGCCGCAGCTGGGTCTCCTTTCCTACAGAGAAGCTCCACTCACTGCAGAATGGGGGTGAGGGGCTGCTTCTCATTGCTGTCATCCATTTCAAAAGAGCTTGAACAACACCTCTTGTAGCAGAAACACCAAAGAACGCTGTCAGCTCCCTTCAGAACAGATCTTCATCTGAACATTCTGGAATCCCACCATTGGAGGCTGTTCCTAGCCAGTTTTGCATTAGCAGTTGCTCTGTGGTATCCTTCAGCCCTTCCCATGGTCTCACCTGCTGGAGGGGCTGGGCCTGTGGGCCCCTTCTCAGAGGCTAAGGGTGTGGCAGGATGTCCCATCAAGGTGGGGATCCGTTCAGTAATCAACTGATTTTTGTAATGGTTCTGGAAATAATTGCTCAACAGTGTAGGATTTGCTTTAAAATTTGCTTTAAACTTTTCAGGTGAAAGAAAGAGAAGGATAATCCTTACATGCAAACCATGTATTTATTGTACGAAAAAAACTTCAAAGGAAAAAAAAAGGTGTACAGGCAGGCTGATCAAAGAATAAGTCAGCAATTAAACTTTCCTGGCTTTTTTTTTTTTAAAGGTGATTTACTTTTGCTATACCCAAGCCCCTAATTATTTTTTCCTTTCTCCTTGAAAAGCCTTAGCTCTTGCATCCTTCTGGCAATAAAGGCTTGGAGGAACAGATCCATTCATTCTTTCTGAAAATGTTTGCCTTTCCATCACTATGTTTCCAAGTTGAAAGGCACAGAAATGAACAAAACATGAACTGAGTCTGGATCAGATTCTACGTGATGTTCCATCTACCACATCTGCCTACAGGGGCTTAGAAATACTCTAAACGGTGGAGGACTTTTATTAATTAGTGAGGATTGATAATTCTATAGGCTTCCATTTGTATGGACAACTAAGGGCAAAAGCTAGTAATCTAAGTGATTTATTAAAATTACTAAACTCTTATATTCATAAACTTAGTAAACATAGTAAATTTCATGCACTACTGACCTTAGGTAAAACTACTCTGTCTTCTATTTGAACTTTTGGCTACCATGAGCCTTTGCAAGACTGTAAGCTAACATATACCTAAGCAGACATTGCTCTTTACCCAGTTTTCTAGAAAAATGCCCCATCAGTTTTTTTCCCATAAGGATACCAAACTTTCTGAAGGGGTATCAGTGATGTTTCTGAGTGGGTCAGGTCTATCAATTATTATTCTAGCTTTTTAATACGTAATTACTTGAGGGTCAATTATATTATTTTGTGGTGAGTTTTTTGGTGGTGGTAGTGGTTGTTACTCTCCTCTGGAAGGATCTGTTTCATCAACCATATTTGAGCTTCTCCTTTTCGAGTAACGGCTTCAGGATGGATGTGAACTGCAGTTCAAATATGAAGCACTTCTACTCTGTTGCTGAAACTGATTGGTGTGGTATCAGTATGTTGTTGCCACTTTATCACTGGAACTTGAGAATGGGTGGGGTGGGAGCAAGGTTGGTTACTCCACTGGAATTTAGAAACTAACGATGAGGCGCCTTTCAAGAAATGAGCAGACAAGTAGCATTTACTGTCTTTTTATATTCTAACTCCCTGCCAGATTGGACACCCCTCTATCTCAATGAGGCTCCCCTCTCTTCCTCATGGACCAGCAGGCCAGGGATAATGTCTGCAAGTTTAGGCAAAGGCAGCTGAGGTAGAACAGCAGGGCCAAGGACCCTGGCTGGAGCTCTGTTTGCTTCTCCCCTCCATGGCCACACTCTGGAGGTTTTTTTTTTTTCTCCCCAGAATTGACTAGCGGGTAAGTGGTGGAACTCTCTCTGCCTGGGTTTCAAACACAGGGAAGCTTTTCAAGGGGATTTTTTCGAACAGACATTACTCAGTGTTTGTGTTGACCAAATAAGCCACAGGAGCTGTCTGCCAAATGCTAAAAACTAAAGGGAATTGATTGTACCCGTTTAGGACAGATTACAGTTAAGTGTGGCATGTGGACACTTGAAGATGCAAAGAAAAATTGATATTAATGTATGGAGACTTCCCTGGCCGTAGTTGTTGTTTTAGGTTTTATCAGTGATTTTATTCTTTTTTTTATGTTCTTATTTTTGAGAGAGAGAGAGAGGGACACAGTGTGAGTGAGGGAGGGGCAGAGAGAGGGGAAGACACAGAATCTGAAGCAGACTCCAGGGTCCAAGCTGTCGGCCCAGAGCCTGATGCGAGACTAGAACTCATGAACCGTGAGATCCTGACCTGAGCCCAAGTCGGATGCTTAAATAACTGAGCCACCCAGGTGCCCCAGTGATTTTATTCTTCATTTATTAGTAGTATTCTGATGTGCCACATTGGCATCTAATAAAAATACTTCCCTTACTTTATCAAATTCTAAAGTAGCTTTAACTATAAAATCACACCATTCTTTGATAAAGAATTAAAAAACAATAAAGCCGTTGATTAATGACGCTGCTTTTGCATCCCCTAGGGCTTTTATTTTATGCTCACTGAAACAACTTCCTTTGCCTCATTGATACATAAATTTCATATTACCCGTTTTTTATAAACAGATACTTCATTTTTTTAAATAAACTCTTTGTGTTAGAATAGCTTTACAGAAAGTTGCTCCTATAGTACCAAGAATTCCTATATACTTCAACTTCTCCTATTCTTAACATGTTAATATTGTGCATTTGTTACAACTAATGAACCAATATTGATATGTTATTAACTAAAGTTGGTACTTTCTTTGATTTCCTTAGTTTTTACTTAAGATCATTTTTCTCTTCCTGGAGCCCATGGAGGGGTACCACATTACATTTTGTCATGTCTCTTTCAGATCCAGTGGACCACATCAATTTCTTTTTACTTTTGATGAGAAGTTCTGGTTAGATATTTTGTAGAATGTCCTTCAATTTAGTTTTAACTAATGTTTTTCTCATGGTTTGACTAGGGTTTGGAGCTTGAGCAAGGAAGATATTACTTTAAAAAATGTTTTTAAGTAAGATAAACAACCAAAATAGAAAAGATTCAGTAACTGCTAAATACTTTTCACCTTGGGAGTCTGACCCTTCTGTGTCAACTTTTGACTCTGAGTTCTCAGGAGCCTCGTTTTCCCCACAGCACACCACTCTGTGTTCCAGTAAGAGCCCCGGTGAGGCAGCAGCTTTGAAACCCTTCTCCGCTGCAATTCCTTCCAAATCACTGACCCTCTTCAGCCAGTTTTGAAACTTTCAGGGGCACCTGGGTGGCTTAGTTGGTTAAGCATCCCACTCTTGATCTCAGCTCGGGTCGTGATCCCACAGTTCTTGAGTTTGAGCCCTGTGTCCGGCTCTGTGGTGACAGTGTGGAGCCTGCTTGGGATTCTTTCCCCCATCCCCCTCTCTGCCCCTCCTCTGCTTTCTCTTTCTCTTTCAAAATAAATAAATAAACATTTTTAAAAAATCTGTCAGTTTCTTGACCTTATTAGGACAGGCCTTAGGTAATGACAGCAAGGTCACAACTTGACCTATTTGCTGTTCTTCCACCCTCTGATCAGGTACCTACGGGCCAAAATTCCAGCAGGGGCCAGCCCAGCCTCTCAGAGGGGCCCTTTGTGTGAACAGGACTCTAGCTCCACGTCCTGTGTTCTCCTTGCTGGGTTTCTAGGACCCAAGTTCTGCATCTCGGGAGACTTTCTAAGGCCCCAGTTAGCTCAGGAGGGCGAAGATTTCAGCCTCTTCCCCTGGGGACCCAGAGGCAGCTGTCTCTCCCTCTTGGCAAGGGAACCAAAGAAAAAGCATCACTGTTCTTTTTAAACCTCTAAATCGTAGTAGGGGTAATTCTACCTATTCAACCTCCCTTTTTTTTTTTTTTTTTTTTTTTTAAGACTACAAAAATCTAGTTACTGACAAAAGGTGTTTATGGACTGTGTTTAATAGACTCAAAGTCACCTGTAAATTCATTTTCATCTTGAATCCCTTCTCTGGACCTTGAAAGGTGTCTGAGGTGATGTCCACCTCCCGTAACCCAGACCGTTAAAGCACTGTAACAGTTTGTTTCCTGGCCCCTCTCCTGCCAGAATAGAGCCTGCACACCTTCCCCAGGTCTAGTCTCTAACAAAACCTTTGCCAGCAAGCTGTCTTCAGCTCATTGAGATGGTGGTTCTCTACACCTTATGAATTCAGGAAATAAGGAAAGGAATAGGAAAGGCATTGGGCCAAAATATTCTCCCTACTTGTTGCCTGATGCCCTTTCTGTGTGTATTTAGTAGCAGATGTATGCTTTTCCCATGTAATGAAAATAGAATGTGTCATGAGCACAGGCACTGTATTAACATGAATTCACTCACAGTAACTTGGAAATGGTTGTTTTTGTGATCCTCTCTGAGAACAAGTGAAAATAAATTTGAAGAGGACAGCCATTCTCAGTAAAACAAGGAGGCACCTCAAAAGGGAAAATGGACATAGAAACTGAAATATGGGTCTTGGTGAGCAAGTTAGTTCTAATTTATAGTTCTGGTAAGTTGGCCTCGTGTGTAAATACTCCAGTAATGCTTCTAACCCACTGCCTCATTTTAGTCCCCAAAAGAACACATAATATAGTTGATTATGTTCTTGTTTCCTAACTTACAGTCTTAGATGCTTATTAGAAAAGCTGAGGGGCTCCTGGGTGGCTCAGTCTGAAGGGTCTGACTCTTGATTTTGGTCAGGTCATGATCTCACAGTTCATGAGTTTAAGCCCCACATCGGGCTCTGAGCTGACAGTGTGGAGCTTCCTTTGGATTCTTTCCCTCTCTCTCTGCCTCTCCCCTGTTTCTATTCCTTCTCTAAATATATAAATAAAATTTAAAAAGAAAGCCTGTAGCAGGTTATGAAATGGAATCCTAGGTGCACCTGGGTGGCTCAGTTGGCTTAATGTGCAACTCTTGATTTCAGCTCAGGTTGTGATCCCAGGGTCTTGGGATCAAGCCCTGCGTTGGGCTCGTGCTGAGCCTGGAACCTGCTTGGGAATCTGTCTCCCTCCTCTGCCCCTCTCCCCTACTCATGCATACTCTTTCTTGAAAAAAATTTTTTTGGGCATGCCTGGGTGGCTCGGTTGGGTGGCCGACTATAGCTCAGGTCATGATCTCACAGTCTGTGAGTTCGAGCCCCACATCAGGCTCTGTGCTGATAGCTCAGAGCCTGGAATCTGCTTCTGATTCTGTGTCTCCCTCTCTCTCTGCACCTTCCCTGCTTGCTTTCTGTTCTCTCTCTCTCTCTCTCTCTCTCTCTCAAAAATAATAAACATTAAAAAAAATTTTAATTAAAAATTAACTTAAATCTTTTAATTAAAAAAACCCCCAGAATCCTAGTGTAATATTTTTAAAAATAATGAAAAGAAAAAGGAGAATTAAATGTTAAACTAGGGAGAGTTACTCAATAGGAATTATGTGCAGAGTACATTCAATAAAGTTAGGTCAGATGTCTTAAGATCTATTTATCATATTAAGGAAAGATTCCCTTGAATCCTTATTTATCATTAATAATTGGTATTGACATGAAAAAATGCTCAACATCACTCATCATCAGGGAAATACAAATGAAAACCACAAAGAGATACCACCTCCTACACCAGTCAGAATCGCTAAGATAAACAACTCAAGCAACAACACATGTTGGCGAGGATGTGGAGAAAGAGGATCTCTTTTGCACTGATGGTATGAATGCAAACTGGTGCAGCCACTCTGGAAAACAGTATGGAGGTTCCTCAAAAAATTAGAACAACCCTATGACCCAGCAATTGCACTACTTAGGTATTTATCCAAGGGATACAGGTATGCTGTTTCGAAGGGGCACATGCACCCCAATGTTTATAGCAGCACTATCAGCAATAGCCCAAGTATGGAAAGAACCCTAATGTCCATCGATGGATGAATGGATAAAGATGGGGTATATACATACAATGGATAAAGAAGATGTGGTATATGTGTACAATGGAATATTACTCAGCAACCAAAAAGAATAAAATCTTGCCATTTGCAACAACGTGGATGGAACTAGAGGGTATTATTCTAAGTGAAATTAGAGAAAGACAAATATCATATAACTTCACTCATATGAGGAATTTAAGATACACAGCAGATGAGCATAAGAGAAGGGGAGCAAAAATAATATATAAAAACGGGGAGAAGGACAAAACTTAGACTCTTACATATAGAGAGCAACCTGTGGGTTGTTGGAGGGGTTGTAGGTAGGGGGATGGACTAAATGGATAAGACACATTAAGGAAGACACTTGATGGGATGAGCACTGGTGTTTTACATACGGGATAAATCACTGGAATCTACTCCAGAAATCACTATTGTGCTATATGCTAACTAACTTGGATATAAATTAAAAATTAATAAAAAATAAAAAATAAAAAAAATTGGTGTTGAATTTTGTTAAATGACTCTTAGTTACCTGTTGAAATAAGTATATTTTCATTTTATGATACATTTCTGGAATAATCTACACTTAGCCATAGTATGTGCTGACCGATTCTACTTACCAATATTCTAGGATTTTTTTCCATTGATATGTGTGAGTATCATGAAGGGAAAAGTTACTCAGTGGTACTTGTTAAAGATGGTTGGCAAAACTTTATTTGAGGGGAAATAGGGACCACTACAATGGGGTCTTGCAGCATGGGAGAGAGATTAAGCTGCATTCTGAATACAATAAGGAAAAGTGAGTACTTCTAGCCATGGAACAGGGTGTGAGTCAGTGGATGGAAAATAACTGAGAAGAAACATGAAGAAGACAGGGGAGATTCTGGCTCAACTGACCTGACAGGACTCTTGCTAAGGGCAAGCTGGGGTGATCAGAGGATGGTGGAGTTTAAGGAAACTCATTTCATGTTAAGTGTGGTCAAGTATGGAGGATAGAGGATCCTGCCTAAACTACTTGATAAAATCGGACCACACAGAGATGAATACAAAACCCCAAGACTCAGGGCCCTGTTGAAAAACAACTCAGTTTAAAGTTTGGTCAGGATATAAGATCTTTGTCGTATGGTGTGTAAGTTTCTTTTTTTGTGATATTTTTGCATTTTGGAGTCTGTGGTGGTTGGTTTAAAAAACAAGGCTTTAAGCTTTTTCTTTCCTTTTTATAAGTCCTCAGGGCCGCTTAAGGCAAATTTCTGCTTTCAAGAAATCATCATTATTGTCATCGTAATAGCTGACATTTGTACTTTCTGGGGCATCTGGGTGGCTCAGTTGGTTAAGCGTCCAACTTCGGCTCAGGTCATGATCTCAGGGTTCAGGAGTTTTGAGCCCCGTGTTGTGCTCTGTGCTGACAACTCAGAACCTGGAGACTGGTTCAGATTCTGTGTCTCTCTCTCTCTCTGCCCCTCCCCTGCTTGTGCTCTATCTCAAAAATAAAAACATTTTTTAAAACTTAGCATTTTCTGTGTGTTAGGCACTGTTACAGGCTAATCATCACTAAGACTTCTGTGCAGCTAGGTACTATGATTCTTCCCATTTTGTAGGTGAGGAAACATGTACGTACATTAAACACTCACCTTGTATAACAAACTAAAAAGCAGGATTTGATTCCAGGCTCTGGAGTCCATGCTTTCATGTCTAGAAATTTAGTTTGATATGAGACAAAATGGTTAAAAAGATGGCAAGGGCAAACTATTATTCTTGAAGTCCTTTACATGATTTCCTATAGGATCACGCTGGCTTATTAAATGTTTATTTTGTGGAAACGCGCAAGGCAGAAATAAACCTCGCTATGACCTCATTCTGAAGCGGTGTCCTACAACGTACTTGTCCTCTAATAAACATGTGATAATTGACATGTATCAAACAGGGCAATCATGGGAGGATTATTTGCATTATCAAAAAATTTAGTACTTTGTAAAGGATTTCAATAGTACACTGTCTTAAAAAGTAAGCTCGTCCCAATCCTTCACCTCCAGGGCATTTGAAATATTAAACAAATTAGATGTAATTAGTCGACAACATGATATAGGCTTAATTACTAGGAATGGAAAGTTGGTTCAAGTAACTGCATTCTACACAAATTTGCTGAAATTGACATTTTAATTATACACATTTTCTAAATGAAGTATATTTTGGCATGTGTTGCCAGAATTGCTGATCAAGCTACAGTGTATATATTTCCAGGCTGCCCACAAAGAATTTCATAGTACATAACAGAAATAGAAATTCTGGTTTTTCTAGTTGTTTTATTTTTCCATCTCTGTGTTCCAAACCAAGTGCAGAGTCTGCTGAAATATATGAATGTTGGAAGCTTCTAATGAGCAGTGAGAGGCAACATAACTGCACCCAGCTCCCCACATCTGTTCCAATTTGTAATTGACTGTAACAGCCTGTGCTTTATGCAAAATGACTGATCATAACAAAAATTACTTTTAAATTGCTCATGTAACCATATGTCTTGGATCATGGCACTATCTTTGGCTTCTATGTATGTTATTCTCATGTTTCTGGACTTTGTTTTAAAACCACTGAGGCATAATTGAATTAATGTGCATCAAGGAGGGAAATGAAAGGCTAGGTCTGAGATTCCACCACAGTGAGGGTAATTTAAGAAACATAGAGATTTACCTTTGTTTTCTTGGCTCAGGTCACCATCTCATGGTTCCTGGGTTTGAGCCTCGCATTGGGCTCTGCACTGACAGTGTGGAGCCTGCTTGGGATGCTGTCACTCTCTCCCTCCCTCTCTGCCCCTCCCCTCCTTGTGCCCCTCCCCCTGACCACCCCTCAAAATAAATAATCTTCAAAAAAACCCCAAAAAAGTAGGGGTGCCTGGGTGGCTCAGTCAGTTAAGCGTCAAACTGCGACTCAGGTCATGATCTCATGGCTGGTGAGTTCAAGTCCCTCATCGTGCTCTGGGCCAACCGCCTAGAGCCTGCTTCGGATTCTGTGTCTCCCTCTCCCTCTCTCTCTGCTCCTTCCCCGCTTATGCTCTGTCTCTGTCTCTCTCTCTCTCTCTCTCTCAAAAAATAAACATTAAAAAAAGAACATTAAAAGTAAAAGGGCATTTTGAGGACTAGATTAAGATAGCCATATAATTTGCAAGGCCAAATGCAACATAAATGGAAGGCCCTTGTTTCAAAAAGCAGGAGAAAAATGTCATTAAAGATATTAAAATATAAAATTTTTCCTTTCTTTGTTTCTTTCACCTTGTGATGAGTATCATTTTATTTGCTATTTAATGCTATTAAGTAAATTAAAACTACACATCATTAGCATGAAATTTGCCAGTTATCTTTACATTGTGCAATGCTAATTTTAAATGCAAATTTGGGCCTTTAGCTCCTAAGCAGAGTCCCTGAAATGCCACACTTTGTTCTTGGTAGTTCATACATGCACACGTACTTCATTCTTACCAGAGGGCTGGAAGTGCACAAAATTAACTGCTCTTTTTACTTGACTCCTTGGCGCGTGGACATGCTGCCACAACCCGCCCTGGACTTACTTACGAGTGAGGAAAATGTGAAAATTGGGGGGAATCGGGCCTTGCTCTGGTTTCCCCTTTGCTTCTAGGTCATCATTTTCAGTGGAACTGGTTGGCAAATAGGGTACAACTAACATGAATGAGAAAGGATACTATAGGATTGTTCTGCCATTGGCATTAAAATGCCATTTCCTTCTTTCTGCAGCGAAGCCAGTATGGGTTTGATTGAACAGTGTGGCCTCTCAGCCCCCTCCGCACCCTCTCCCTCAGTCCTAGATGCAATAGGTTCACCTTGTTTTACCTTTGAGTCTTGCTGAATCCCCTTGCCTCAGGGTGTAGTAGGATTCTCACACAGAGTTGTAACACCGAGGTTTTTCTTTGGAAGAAGCAACTTTATTCCTGCTGGCACCGCTCAGTTGGGTTCGTACCCAAGGAACTGAGCCCCAAACACCACATGGCATCGTTTTTTTAAAATATATTTTCTACTTCTTTTTCTCCCATATGTGGTAACACACAAACGTGTAGTCTGATTAAGTGGTCTCATGTTTCAAGGTTGTGAGGGATATTGTCCCGTATGCGTGTAGCCAGGTTGCCTTGAGGTTTTTCTTTTCCTTAAGGAGGGGACCCTACCACAAGGGGTCCCTCAGAATGCTATACCTAATAGGGCATCTCAACTGCTAAATGTGAAGGAAAGAAAGCACAGGAATTGCATATGGTTCCTGTCTACTCACACATGTGCTTTATCGTCCCTTCAGGCTTCTCTCACAAAACACAGATTCAAAGATTTAACTATTAAGAATTTCAAGATGGTGACAGCAGGGCATTAAACCAAGCATGAGACCCCTCTGGACCTGGGGCCCTGCTTGCTGGTGCATGTTGCAGCCCACAAAGCTGATCCTGCCTCAGTAACTTCATCTACAAATTGGGGTGATGATAGTATGTATCAAGTAGGGTTGCCACGAGGAGTAGTTAAGTCACAAATGTGAAGTGCTTAACAAATAGTCTACACATAGAAAGTACTGAATATGTGGTACTTTTTTAATATTTGTTCCTTTATATCCCAAATAAAATCAGGAAACACATTATATTCTTATTAGGGACCTTGATTTAGGTTAAGTGTTCCTTGTATAAGCTCTTCTAAGCAAGATAGGCTTTCAAACACAAGATCTGAAACATAATGAATATTCCCTTATCTGTGTTGTAGTTATGAGGTAATTATCAGTAAGCAGCCAAAGCTCTGATGTCAGTTCAAGAGGTTACCTGGTTTACTTTATGGAGTGTAATTACTGTAGCAGGTTATAACAAATAAGGTTGTATGGAGTGTCCAGTAAAAGACAAAGTCTCAAGTCATTAAAAGTGGCTGAATTGCCACGTTGTCTGTATCCGAGAAGAAGGTCAGCTCTGTAAAACCTTGGGCAGAGAAACCTCTGTTCCAAACTCATGGAGAGGGGAGCTGTTTGCACTCAGAATGAAAACAAAACGAAGATGTGAGGTCTGCCTGAACAAGCAGAGGTGAACTCTTGTTGACTGCAGCATCCAAATGAAATTGGGTATAGAATGAATTTCAGGATCCAAAGTTACTGAGGAACTATTGTAGATAAGATTCATCAATCAGTCCAGTAGAAGTGCTTAGGAAATGCTAGTTAGTATGCCCAATGTGCATTTGGCTTATTTATATATATTAAAATCAACCATCTTGGAAACATCAATTAAAAAAAAAAAAAAAGCTTTTGGGTGCACCTGGGTGGCTGAGTTGCTTAAGTGTGTGACTCTTGATTTCAGCTCCGGTCATGACCTCACACTTGTGAGATTGAGCCCTGGGTTGAGCTGAGCATGAAGCCTGCTTGGGATATTCTCTCTCTCTCTCTCTTTCTTTCTGCTTTTCCCCTGCTCATGTTCTCTTTGTCTCAAAATAAAATAAACATTAAAAATTTTTTAAAAATTATTTGATAAATTATTAGTTCCTGATGTAGTGCATACTGATTGTTTAAACATCATTTATTTAAAGGCTAAATATTTTTAAAAGATTTTCTTTATTTTCCATTGGCATATTTTAGTGAAAGTATACCAACACAAAATGGTGACTCTATTTAAAAATTGCTCCTGAAGAGGATGGGTTGAGTATGATAACAGGCTGAGAAATTATGCAAGTAGGATAAAAAAAAAAGGAACATTAAGAATATTCATATTGTGGGGGCACATGGGTGGCTCAGTGGGTTAAGCGTCCAACTCCTGATTTCGGCTCAGGTCACGTTCTCACGGTTTATGAGATCAAGCCCTGCGCTGGGCTCTGCGCTGACAATGCAGAGCCTGCTTGGGATTCTCTCCTCCTCTCTCTGTCCCTCCCCCTCCTTCTCCCTCAAAATAAAGAAACATTAAAAAAAAAGAGTATTGATATTAACAGAGAAGGGAGCAGTTTCAGATCACACAGCATGTGAGACCCTGTTGTGTCTTATGAAAGTATGATTTTCCTTCTCTGATTCTGAAGCATCAGAAGAGTGTGAAGGATAGGGTAACAGAATGGGTATGATCAGATTAAAAGAAAACCTCTTTGCAGAGGAAAGAATTGATGAAAATGTGACATGAAATCTGTGTCTAGCAAGATTCTTTTAAGACTTCTCCCCGACTCCTGTCCATTTGGTTTTGAAAATCTGGATTTAATATTCATTTAAAAGACTTAGTGGACTGAACCATCTCAGGAAGTATTAACTTACCGAATTCCTGGGTCCTGTCATCCACTGGTGATGTGGTTATGATGACTAATGCTGGAGAACGTTGAGTCAGGACATGGATGTACTGTCGTGAATGTTGCTCCTTCTCAGAGAATTTTACTGAAGAAATCATGTTATCATTTCCAGATGCGGAACCGAAGTATCTGATTGTTGTGCGGCCTGCCCCTCCTCCAAGTCAAAAGAAGTCATGCTCAGGTATATTTTGTTCATTTTTAAGCTTTTATTAACTTTAAGCCATGCCTTCTCATTTCTACCCACGGAGACCAAGTGCATTGGAGAAGCCTTAGGAGCATGGATTAGAATATACAGCACAGCAGGCCCTGTGTCAACCCTCCTTGCAAGTATTATGGTCTGGTTGTAGAGACTGCTTGGGACCTTCTCCCAGCACCACTACATACAAACGTGAGGAATTTAGGCAAATTACGGGACTTGTGTGTACCTCCTCTCCCCTGCATACAAGGGCCGTTGTGAGGGTTAAAGGAGTTGATGCATGTGTGGCCCGTAGCACAGGGCCTGGCCCACAGCAATTGCTCACTTAGAGTTAGCTCCTGCTAGCCTGTTTCTACTTGTTTCTACTTGGCAGTGTGTGAACCCATGCTCTATTGTGCTTTCCGGATCTTAAGGGCAAAATCTGATGTCTAACCTTTGTTAAAGGAGACTGTTTACATTTCAAAAGCGTAACTCATTTATAGGCATGTTACATGGGTTGGAACTTGGGTTTTACTTGACTCCTCATCTCTTCCTTCAAAACCTCTTCTATTTAGTCGAACAAATAGAGCAAGGACTGCTTTCATGAAACAATAGCAACACAACACAGATACTCCCAGGGATGGGGAGACATGAAACAGGAAAGTAAATGCCATGTGGAATAAGTGAGTAGAAGCCTTTTCTACATGGCTGGAGAAAGATTAAAAACCTTACATTTTCCAATTTCACTACTAAAATTGCTTCTCAGATCAAATAAGCCGCCCTTGCTGTAAGAGGCTGTAGAAGCTGTGAATATGCTTTTACTGTCTGGTATTAAATCTCCCTAACTGTAGATACTTGAGAAAAAGGTTTGGTTTTCTCTTTCATTTTCTAATGTCAATTATTCTTTACATATTTCCTAATCATGTTTCTCTTTTATAGTACACTAAATGTCAAACAACGAAGGGTCTCCTTTGTTAGATCTTTCTAAAGGGTTGGCATGGAGGTGGGGGGAGCATACAGATCTTTAAACACACTGAGCAAACCTCCCCTTTGCAGTTGTGAATCCTGTCCTCTGGACGCATCAGCCAAGCCAGTTACCAGAAATAAGTTGCCACAGTCCCCTCCCCTCCTTTGGTTGTTTTTCATGTCTTTTTTAGAGAAGCAGTTAATAGTCAAGCATTTTGAAAAATACAAACCCCTTTTCCTGGCCCCTTAAATTATCCCAAAGCATCAGGGAAATTTCAGTTACTCCTTATAACTTGTAATGATAGTCACCATTTCAAGACTTTATTTCAAAATATTTAATAGAGTCAAGAAGTATTAGTAAGGACCCATGGGATTCTGGCCTCACATTCATCAAACTCTTTCTTAATACAAAAAACACAAAGATGTGTAAGAGACGTCAAAAGAATGATTACAACTCAGTAGCACTTTGTGGGGACTTGTATGGCACTGGTCTGGAAATTATTTTTCTCTTTGTGATGACGGGCTCAGGAAATTGTTTCATTTTGTTCAGGATATACTGTACTACCCCACCTTTCCTTTCAGGCAGCGGGTGTAATTTTTTTTTGTAATGTGAATTTGAGAATGATATAATGACTAATGTATTAACTTTGATTCATTTTATATTTGCATTTACCACATACATTTTAATCACTTTTGTATCAGATCGATACTTAGTGAAATAAATACTCTCTGGTCTTGTAGGCTTTAGGTTCCTTTGGAGAAAGGAAAATTTATCTTTTGTCTCTAAATGGCATTATCTTCATACATGGTGAGCTATGCCAGTGATGTAGAAAAAAAAAAAAACAACAACAAAACAAAGGTACAGTTCAGAAGACAGAAATTTGAGTCTTGACCCTACTCTTGGTATGAACTTGGATACCCTTGACACTTAGCTTGGCCTTAGTATTCATTTGTAGAATGAGATAGTGGTATTACATTAGGGAGAACCAATCAGGGGCTAGAAAAGGAATATCAGAATCCCTTCAGGGCTTTTTCAAACAGCATAAACCTCTCACTCTCATCAGGTTCTAATCTACCCTCATAGGCAGTCAGACTTGGACTCTTGGAATCATAGTAATGCTAGGTAGTATCATAGGTGGAACTGGAAAATTTTATAGAGAAGGATAAATGCATGTTTACAACAAAATAACAGCTATCCTTGACAATTATTTCAAATGTCTTTTTAAAAAATTCAGCTATGTTACAAGGAAACAATCTGCCACTACTTGTTTATACATATTCTTGGCTAAGAAGGGTTTTTACCACAGTAACAACTGACAGAACTTAAATCTAATAGAAGCAGTAAGCCTGACAAAATTGTCAAGGACATTTGGTTCAGGTAAATTTCACTGAGCTCATACAAAGGGTACCTTCCTATTAGTTCCTATTGTGTTAGATTAAAATAACACAAATCCTTCCTATAGCAAATTCAACAGGTATTTCACGAAATGAAAGACAGGGTCCAATGAAAATATAGAATGTTTTATATTCTGCATAATTTTATTAGATACTGTATTATTTTATTTACAGATTTTTTTTATTGAGTCAGTGTTTGTTTCCATGGCAAAGAATCTTCATTCCTCTTTTGCACTGTCCCCTAATCCTGAAGTTTCCAATGTTTTTTGAAAATGCAAATATCTGCCCCTTATATGCTGGAAAAAGATCTTAAGTGGTTTGTCACCATCTCTTGGCATTGCCCAAATCCAATTAGTCCCATCAGAAGAACCGTGATTCCTATATTATCTCCACTCTCCCAGCATTATTAAGAATGTGTAAAAAAAAAAAAAAGTGCATACATTTTCTATATAGACACTAAGGTAAAAAAAAAAGCTTACTGTAATAGTATGACAAGGGATTTTTATGCTTCTAAATTGGCTTGAAAAAAGAATATAACCTACAAGCTAGATGTTAAGCTTTCTATTCTTTGATATTCTTTCACACTAGTTTATAGTCTTGAGTAGGGGATGGGGAACCAAATATGCTTTTATTGTATCTGTAAAAGAAATGGAGTGAATCCATTAGCATTATTCATTTCACTGGTAATAGCTAAGACCTTCATAGACATCCCTAACCCACAAGAAATAAAACCTGGGTATGACTGAATATACTTTACATGCATACATTACCCATATATGCATACACGCGCGCGCACACACACACACACACACACACACACACACACACACACATATATGCATACACACATAAATCTCAAAATAATATTTTGTTGGGTTTATGCTTAAATTCATGGGCACAAAATTAATAATATTGGTGTGCTCTATGAAAAGACACTTGATGGTTTCACATTCTTCATCATCTTCCTGAGTCATTTTTATGCATTTTACCCCAATATAAAAATAAACTGTTACCCGTATGTTACCTCCACAGGTAAAGCACGCTCTCGCAAACCTCTCCAGCTGGTGGTCGGCACTCTGTCGCCAAGCTCTGTATTCCTGTCCTGGGGTTTCCTCATTAACCCACACCATGACTGGACATTGCCGAGTCACTGTCCCAATGACAGGTAATTCATCTAAAAAAGATTTTTTTTAACCTGTAAATTAGCTCTTGTTTTTGTTTTTTGTTTTTTGTTTTTTTTTTTAAGTAATCTCTACACTCAACGTGGGGCTTGAACTCACAGCCCCAAGATAAAGAGTCACATGCTCTATCCACTAAACCAGCCAGGTGCCCCCTACCTCTTGGTTTTTTAAAAGTTTCACCCCACTTTTATTTTTTTAAATTTTTTAAAAAGTGTTTATTTTTTTGAGAGAGAGTTAAAAAGTGGGGGGGGGGTGGGGGGAGGGGTGGAGAGCGAGGGAGACACAAAATCTGAAGCAGGCTCCAGGCTTTGAGTTGTCAGCACAGAGCTTGACGCAGGGCTTGAAGTCATGAACCATGAGATCATGACCTGAGCTGAAGGCAGACCCTCAACTGACTGAGCCACCCAGATGCCCTCATTTCCTTTAAAAAAAAAAAATGTGTTATTGAGGTATAATTTAAATCCAATATAATGCACTATTTGATCAGATATGAAAAATGCACATAATCATGTATTCTATGCCCCATCAAGAAATAGAACCTTTTCATTCCCCCAGATAGTACCTTTCTCAAGAAGCAACCACTGATTTGATTTCCATCACTGTAGATAAGTTTTGCCTAATCTATAATTGTACATAAATGAAATCATACAGCATGTTATGTGTCCCTTTGTTTTCATTCAGCATGTTTTTGCGATTCTTTCATGACATTGTGTGTGTTATAGTTCATTCCTTTTTTTTTTTTTTATTGTTTAGTTTTGAGAGAGAGTACGAGTGGGGAGGGACAGAGAAAGAGGGGGACAGAGCAGAGAGCCCAAAGTGGGGCTCAAACTTACGAGCCTCGAGATCATGACCTGAGCTGAAGTCTGATGCTTAACTCACTGAGCCACCCAGGCACCTCTCATTCTTTTTTCACTTCTGAGTGGTATTCTGTTACGTGAATATTCCGGAATTTATTATCTAGTCTTTTACTGGTGGGTACTTACTTATGTCTTGTTTTGGGTTATTATGAATTGAGATTTTATAAATGTTTTTCTTTAAGACTTTGTAGACCTATGTTTTAATTTCTCTTATATAAATATTTAGAAGTGGAATTGCTAGGTCACAGGGGAAATGTATATTTAACTTTTTTTTTTCCACCTGACTTTTCCATTTACACTCCTGTAAGCAATAGGACAATTCGGATTGTTCCACGTCCTCACCAGCATTTCATGTTGTCAGCATTTTGCATTTTCGCTGTTCTAGCATAGCAGCATCTTACTAGAGTCTTAATATCCACTATTACTTTTCATATACTTTTCATATACTTTTGGACATAATCTCTTGTGTAGTGCTTTATTTTTATTTGTCTAAATTGAACCAAAAAAAGACCTTTAAAAATGTTCCTAAGTTCTCAAGAGTACCTTTCATATGACTTTCATTAGGAAATTTAGACTAAGAAAAAAATTAGATTTTCCTTCACATGTTCATAGTTCTGAAGGAAGAAATTATTGGAAAAACCCATGTAGAAGATAGTGCCAAAACCAGATTTCTTGAAAAATAAGCTTGAGATGTTTCAAAGAAACTAAAATGTTCCTTTATCACCCACCACTAAGTCCATTAACTTACTTTGTTTGGAAAATGGACTCTTGACAGAATAGGCTTTCATGTGGTAATTCCAGTTTTTACTGGATTGATCCAGGGTACCATGCTGAGAAGGTTAACATTTAGGGATTGCTTTCTTACTCCTTTTCAGTTTCTTGAGTTTCTAATTTAAAGACAGAAGGGGAAACAAAAAAAGGAAGCAAGGAAATGTGGAGCTCTTGTAGCAAAATGAAGCTGATTTTAATAGTTACTTAACTTGCTTGATAAATTCATGGAGTTAACTAACCCACAAATCCATAGAGCATGCTTTGGATGTGATTTCTTCCCCTGTCCTCAAATTTTTCCTTCAGTTCCATTTGGCCTTACCCTTCATGAAGGAATTTATCTGATACTGATTCTAATTGACAGATGTTGCCATGGTTTGATAGCACAAAGAGTTAATACAGGGAGAAGGAGAGGAACAGATGGTCTGATGAAGCTAGGATATTAACCAAGACAATTGATTAGAAGACCCAAGCTACTCAGACCATGCATGTAACTCTCCCTAACCCCCTTGTTCATCTCCCACACACCCTGGCTTTTACTCTTGTCATCAAATAGATGGAGCCATGCCCATTAAATCACAATAGTCAAAAATAGTAATTCTACTTAGCATAAAGTGTTTTTCTTAAGATTCAATAATAACATATCAAGATACTTGTAAACTTTGAAACCTGGATGAATGGGACAATCAAGATATCCTGGACAAAAATAGGAAACTTAGGACATGACTAACAGGGAAGAATTCAATGGTAAAGCTTAAAAGAAAGCATTTGGAGTACTTACGGATTTCATTTACACATGCCTCCTTTCTTCCTAGTTAGTACCCTTAATAAAGAGCTGAAATTTAAAGTCTTTGTGGTAGCTGAGAAAAAATAGTGGTCCTTGTTGAAAGGCCCTAGAACTACTGTGCACATTATAAACACCCAAATAAATCCACCAGGATTCTAAATGAATGTAATTAGAAGCAGACTTGGAGAAATCTACCCTACAAGATGCTGGGGTTTTTTTGTTTGTTTTAGAATTTTGACTAAGCCAGTAGGTTAGAATAATAGTAGCTATAGGGAATGATTGCTTCTTGAAAACCAGAAGATTAATATAGCTGAGTTTTGCCTTCAGGAGTACTTTATTAAATAATCATTGGAATCTGAATGCCTTTAGCTTGCATTAGGAACACCAACTGGCATCAGTGTAATGCACTGAATTCTAATACTGGCACTCTGTATAATATTGGCATCCTTTCTCATTGATGCATACAGCCCTATTTATCCTATACAAAGAAAATTTTTTTGTCTTTATACTTGGATTTCGACTTAATCAATGAAAGCTCAATGCAGTAAGTTTCCAAGTGAGAAAACCCCTATGTTTCATTTTGTTTTAAGTTTGGAAATATTAATGGCGTATCATGTTATCCTTCATAACACATGGCTCTGTTACTGTTTGCATAGGGTCCATATGGGTATTCATGTTCCTAAATCCTTTCCTGAATTCACATTGGAAAGTAGATGTGTTTTTACTCTTTGAATGGAAGAATGTACACATTTGTCCTCAATATATCTAAGGGCAAAAGAAACCTTTCCAAATTGGCCCCAATGAAGAGTAAAACATGTTTTTAACCAAATTTATTTCCTCATTAATAGCTTATTTTTTCCTTCCCATGTTTCCAACTTGTTAAAGTGTTCAAGATTGCTTTAGTTCTCACTCCTTTGCCAACTTATTAAAGCTTTATGATTTGTTTAGAAATCATTTTCACATTTTCTGACACTTTCATACTGTAGTTATTTACTGTTAATGTAGAATGAGGGCCCTCCTTTTGGGCTGGTCCAGAGCAGGCTCTGGCCTTTCTTTTTTTGTGTCCCCCCGCCCCCCAGGTTGTTAAGAAGCAAATATTTTTGATGTCTGAATTCTCGATTGAGCCCAATGCCTTATTATCCATTTGTCTTTCCATGTAAATTTTAAGCTCTGTGAGGACAGGAACCATGTGTATCATAACCAACTTAATCTTTCCAGTCCCTAGATCAGCATCTGGCACATAATAGGCCCTCAGTTGATATATACTGAATGAATAAAAAGTAAAACAGCAGCATTTTCACTTTAGTTTCACCAGTACTTCAAACTTCACATGACAAAATTGAACTCCTACTGTTTCTCTTGATATTTCAGGTCCACATCTTAGTACTTTCTGAAGTACCTTCATTCCTCCATTCACTCTAACTTGAATCTTGATTCATTTTTTATTTTTCCTCTCCTACAGCTAATAAGCCCCCAAGTTATAATGGTTCTGCCTTTGGGAAGTACATCAATGTCTTTATTTTCTACTTCTTCACATTCGTGCCAATAATTCTAATTCAGACACTTGTCACCATACTCTGGATCCTGGAAATAGCATCCTGGCTACTTTCCCTGGCTCTTTTCCTACTCCAGTCCATCCCGGCTTCTGCAAAACTAAGGAAATTTAGATTATCTACCATCAGCTCACTCGTTCTTCACCCCAGATTCATCCTCCTTCTCTTCTTTCCAAGGAGCACATTTCTGACTCGAGACTGTGCTCATCATCCTGTCCCTTCCACATTCCTTAAGACTTTACTCTCAAATTTACCCCTTCACTGCCATTGGGACCATGCCTCTTGCTTGCAAATAGGTTGAAGATTTCTCTATCACCAAACAATATTTTCTGTTAATTCTGTTAGCTCTTCCAAGCTATTTTTCAATCTCTTCATTCCAGTACTTTTCAGAGTGGTCTGTTCTCTCATACCTGGTTTTTGTTCCACCCCTACAATCTTTATTCCCTTTCACTGGTTTCCTTTCCTTTTTTGCCATTCCTTTGAAATATCTCTTTGTGGTCACCAATGACCAATGAATTGCTAAATCTAGAAGTGTTTTCTCAGTTCATACTCTTTTTTTTAAATGTTAATTTATTTTTGAGAGACAGAGTGTGAGTGGGGGAGGGGCAGAGAGAGGGGGAAACAGAATCCAAAGCAGGCTCCAGACTCTGAGCTGTCGGCACAGAACCCCACGCAGGGCTCAAACCCACAAACTGAGCTCATGACCTGAGCTGAAGTCAGAGACTTAAACAACTGAGCCACCCAGATGCCCCTCAGTTCTTACCTTTTTAACCTCTCAGTGGAATTGTCAGCACCGTCTTTCTTGAACTCTTTCTTTGACATGTTTTGTGAAATGTTTCTCTTGGCCTTTTTCTCCTCTCTATTGCTAATTGTTAGCCTACCTCCCAAAGTGGAATAGAGTTTTATCCTTGGATCTCTCATCTGTTTCCCCCCTTATCTCATCTATGCTGTGTCTTTAACTAAGTAAAACAGTGCTTCTCAAACTTTATGCATGTAAATCATGTAAGAGACCTTGTTACAATGAAGATTCTATTCCAGAGCATAAGGAAAAGCCTGCGGTTCTGCATTTCTAAAAGCTCAAAGGATGTGCTGATGTTGCTTTTGTACAGAGAGCAATGGGAGTGATAAGGATATAAGTGACTTGCAGGGCTAATATCTGACCTTGACTCATTTCCAAAGTTCTAAGACTATTTTCAGTTGTTGATGTAATGATCTACATTAGAATGACCAAATAATGGTGGTTGGTACCTCAAACTCCAACTAAATTCTTAATCTGTACTACCAAAAAAATTCCTTTCCATTACTTTAATTTCCTTCAAGGTGGGAAATTCAGTTTTGATTTATATTAATGCTTTTCTTAGCACACTTATCCCATAAAGAAATCTAGTTGCATCAATTCTTGTGTAGAAATACTAACTTTGGGGGCTCCTGGGTGGCTCATGCCTCCCACTCTTGATTTTGGCTCAGGTTACCAATCTCAAGGATTGTGAGATCTAGTCCCATGCTGGGCTCTGTGCTGACAGTGCAGAGCCTGCTTGGATTCTCTTTCCCTCTGTCCCTGCCCGGTCCTTGTGTGTGTGTGCCTGCACACACTCTCTCTCTTTCTCTTTCTTTCTCTCTCTCAAAATAAAAAAACAAATATAACTTTGATCTTTTTTTTCTTCATTTCATTTCTTCCATGAGTCATTCCTTGGTTGACTCGTGTGGACTGAGTGTATTATTTGAGATTCTTCCCTCCAATCTCTCTCTAATTCTCCCACTGCTGGTAAGTCTAACCTCCTCCATCACTGCTTAACTTTATTCCCTGGCTAAAGAATCTCCACCAGCTTCTACTGCCTGGTAAAAGAAATCGTAGAATCTCTCATAGAATCTATCTCCAAGAATATATGAGTCATGCTACTGCCATGAGTTTTAAATCTGGACTACTTTGCTTTCCTGGACCTATGTAGGATATCCAACTTTAAGTCACACCCTTTGGATTTAAAATTCCATTTGTCCATTGCAACAGTTCAAGTGTAGAGGGCTATACCCAGCCCCCCTCAGCACCCTCTGTTTTTCATCCCAACTTCTTTAGTTCTATCCATATATACATCTACCTCCTTCACTATACTGTGAGCTCATTTTTGCAGTTTTCAGTGTCCCAATCATCTTCCATTGCATGTGGATCCTAGCATCCTGCTTTATAATAGCAGTTCTCAACACACGTACAAGTGAATAAGTGGAATATTACAGAGCAAGTCTTAAGGTCAGGCCTTCTAGCTCTTGAACGTCTTATGCAACATCTCTTGTCTAGAGTCCACAGTGAGTATCTCCAGCAATGATAACAGCACAGACATTGAGGGTACAAATTCTGGTCAGACTGACCTATGTTCAAAATTCTGTTGTATTATTAACTGAATGGCCTTGGATAAGGTATTTAAAGGCATTTTTTAAAATCTGTAAAATGGGATAATAATACTACTATCTCATGGGGTTGTCAGAATTTAATGAGATGATACGTGTAAAACGGTTCATACAGTACATGGCACACAGTAAGCACTCAGTAAATGGTCCTGTTTGCTATTCTTGTTGATTTTGATATTATTTGCTTTGTTTTATAACGGCCATTTCAGGTGAGCTATTTCATTTTAGGTAGCACCAAAATCACTAGAAACTGATTCTTTTGGTTGATGTTTAAGCCAGCCACCATTAGGGGATAAAGGAGAGAGTTTTGGAAATTTGTGACCAGTTTGAAAATTATTTTAAGAGTCCAAAGATAATAAAAACCTGAACTGGTCCCATAAGTGCTGCTTAGAAATGAAGAAGAAACAGGTAAAACAGGAATCATGCAGGGAAACCTAACTGGCCTTGAAAACCGATTGAGGGGAGAAGGGGCCTGAAGCTAACAGGAATAGGAGCAGATTTGAACAGAAGTAGATTTTAAGGTAGTGAGGAAACTCAGGAAGGATTAAATCACTAGGTTTGATCAAGAGGTTTTATTATATTACAGATCAGATACCAGATTACAAAGAGATTTAGGCACCACGAGTGATGAGAAAGTGGGATAAGGTAGATTACTTGTAAGACATCTTGTGTTAAACAACAGCAGGGATAAAAGGGAATATGAAATGAAAATTCTTTTCATTTTTGTTAGAATGAAAAATACCTAAACAATTTTTTGGCTCAGAAGTGAGTGAATGGAATAAGGAAATGGAATAAAATCACCAAGATTCTTATTTATGTTTGGGCAGCAGGAAGAACCCCAGAATCAGAGAGGGTCAGGGAGGGGGTGATGGACAGAGACACTTTAAGAAGAAGGGATTGAGGGCAGAATTTACATCAGAAGCAAAAATATTGACAAAGGCGGTGTCAGGAAGTGTCCTTTGATATAAAGAGAACAAAAAAAATCTAATGGATGTTTTAGGAAATATAATAGTAGTTACAGAAATAAAAATATTGCTGAAAAAAATATAGAAAGTCCAAACAATGACCAATGACATGCATCAAGCAGACTAGTTTGTGAAAGGACTACATTTATCTTGTCATGGCTCCATTTCTCCTCTTGGTATAATTGACTACTAGTTATTTCATAAATCACGTTTATGGGGTTTCTACCCTGTGTTCTGCCTCTGTAGTTTGTTGGAATAAAGGTCTAATTTGTAGACAATAAACTTGTAGAAACAAAAAGGATCCCACAAGTTGTCTAGTCCAAACCCTGTTCTTTTTGGAGAGTGAAAATCCTACATTTAGAGGAGCTATGGAATTTTTTTTTAAACTACAGTAAGCATTATTATCAATATTCATACTATTAGGGAGATCCAAGCAAAGATAATGTTATTTAAACCAAACATTCCATTCAGTAGTTTCTTACCACAAGGACATGAAATATTCTCCTTCCTTAAAGTCCAAGTTGCTGGAGGCAGGCCTTCCAGAAGTCTAGTCTGACGACATTCACCGACTGTTACTTATATTTTTAATAGACTTGTTGCACTTGTGTCCAAATTTAATCATCAACAGAAAAGGGTATGATCAACGTTTGATCCTGAGTGTCCTCAGACAATAATGGGAAGTCTGTGACTCTATGTTATGGTAAATACACAATAAAATAAAAAGCCTTAAATGATGTTGAAAGGAATTATGATTGTCCTCTTCCCTCCTGGGTCATTTTACCTGTTTTCATTTCCTTTTGCCAAGCACCACAGTAGTAGAAAGACCATCCAATGCAATACTAAAGGTATTAGTTGAGTCAGAAAACCACCATTTGTCTGGCTTTGTCCCTGACAATCAGATCTTAGACACTTACTGGCCCTCTTTTTCTTCTATAATAATGCTTATTCTCATTTCAGTTTATTCTATGAATCAACTGAAGTAAATTTTAAAATCTTAAGCCCTCTGCAAATGTTCAATGTAGATATTTATTGTATTTTCCTTCAGTTTGCATTGATTCTATAGGAATGCTGAGTTTTGGTAAGTAAAACCTTAGGCAATGACACATTGAAAAAGATAATATAATTGTAAACTTTATTGCTTAAATCCATATTTTCTGGTGACGGAATTATTGACCATTTAGAGAAATTATATTCTAATTTTAGAATGACCCCATGAGCACCCAAATATCCATTCTGTTCATTCCACATTTATGGAATACCTTCTGTGTGTGGTACGGCACTGTTAATTTTCATAAGGCCTGTATTTAGCTTTAAAATCAAGGAAATTTGCTTCACTACCTTACAGGTAAATAGTCTTACTGACTATCTCTTTTAACATTTAGAACTTGCTATGTTACACAACTATCAATTAAGCCAGTGTTGGTAAAGATAACCTCTGAGGCTGAAGAGAGAGGTTGGCTGCCTGTATGTTTATTTTTCCTAACAAACTTGATATAAGACAGGTTATTTTGAATGCTTTGTGATCAAGATAGAAAAAATGTGCAGGATTTTTTTTTAATGTTTATTTATTTTTGAGTGAGAGAGACACACAGTACAAGTGAGGGAAGGGCAGAGAGAGAGAGGGAGACACAGAATCCAAAGCAGGCTCCAGGTTCTGAGCTGTCAGCACAGAACATGACTGGGGCTCAAACCCACAAACCACAAGATCATGACCTGAGCCGAAGTTGGATGCTCAACCAACAGATCCACCCACTCTGTTTTTGTTTTTGTTTTGTTTTGTTTTTTTTTGTTTTTAACATGTGGGAAGTTCTTAGAACATTTTTGTACCATTTTATTCCTGGGAAGATAATATAAAATCAAACTTACTGGTAACTCTGGAATCTGGCCTTTGGTTGTTGTATTAGCAGTGCCCCCCCCCCCCCCCCCCCCCCGCCACACACCTTGGATCATACCAGCAATTAAGGATTTGAGAAATGTATCCAAAGTATAGATGCATAATGTGGTAGCCCATCTGGTCTGATTTTAGCTTCTCTGCACTTTGCTGACTTTTTCTAGTATACAAGGCAGGGAAAAACACAGCTACAAAAATTCCATGCAGCATGCTTGTCAATAAGTGTGTTGCATAAATGTCTATTGATGTTTCAATTCACAGGACACAGAGGATTAGTAGTCTATAATGTATATTCCCAGTAGTAGTTAGTATTTTGGCTGAACGGCTTCCTTCACTCGTTCAGTCTTTTGCTCCTTGGAAGTCAGGAACTGGAGCCCTGGCAGTTTTACTAGAAAGAAGCAAGCTAATGAATGACTTCAAGCATTTCAGTAGTTTGTAACTAGTAGGAACATAGGCTGAATATACAAATACATTCAAAATACAAATGTACAGAAACATACAAAACCATTCCCCCTCTCTCTGTATTTGTTAACTATAAACCCCCTGCTGACTTGATGGCCATGCAACACGTGCATTTGCACAGGGTCCCCCTGTGTACTTAGAAGGGTCCATGCTTGGTTTAATACTCTAATGTCACTGTCTTGAAATGCTTAATCATTTTTGAACATGGGGTCCCATGTTTTCATTTTGGGATGAGCCTCACAAATTATGTAGCCAGTCCTGCCCCTTGTTTCTAGAAGTTCTAGGTAATTGTTTTTATGTATCATCAACAATGTGTTCCGGCACTTAGAGGGGGGCACAATAAATGTTTTTAACGCAAGTAAATGAGTGACTTTGTAAGGCTTCAAGTAAAAGCAACTGACCAGAATCTTAGCCCCTTTAGTTTTGCTAGGGTGGGGAGTGGGGGAGAGGTACTAAATGTTTGAGAGAAAATTTAAAATAGAAGAACCTAAAATAGTATAACAAACACCTAAGTTTCCATCAGCATACATGACAGCTATTATTTTATTCTATTTATTGAAAATGTTTGTTTAAAAATAAAAAGCAGATAAAATATACCTGTTGGCCCCACTTCTATACTCCTTTATCTCACTGGGTGGGGCGCCGGGGTGGCTCAGTTCCTTAAGTGGGTAAGCCTCTGATTTTGGCTCAGGTCATGATCTCATGGTTTGAGTTTGAGCCCCACATCGGGCTCTGTGCTGACAGCGTGAAACCTACTTTGGATCTTCTGTCTCCTCCCCCATTGTCCCTCCCCTGCTCTCTTGAGCTCTCTCGAGTTCTCTCAAAAATAAGCATTAAAAAAAATTCTTATCTCACTGGGAACTAGAGCACTAATATGAATGTTGGACCCTTGCAATATTTGCTGTCTCTTTACACTGTTACCATATATGGTAGCATATTTTGTGAGCATTTTAATATTTATGTGAATCATGAAACTATATGTGTCATCTTGTAATTTGCTATTTTTGTTCAGTATTCGTAAAATCTGTTCATATTGATATATATATAGTTCTAGCTCATTGATTTCTTATGACTGTATACAGTACTAATGTGCTCCCCTGTCCTGATTGGCCCACTGTGTGAGGCTGTTTACAGCAGGGTCAGAGGAGTCTTTGTATTCTGGTTCTGTCACTGGTCAAAGTCACTAGGTGGGCAGCAATGGGCAAGTTAAATGATGTTTCTGAATCTCTATTTTCACATCTATAGAATGAGTTAATAACTTCTACCACTTCAGATGATTTTATGACAAGATAATATATATAAAACCTAGCATGTGATAAAAGTGCAAAAAAATAGTGGTGACAATTAGCATTACTTCATATGTATGTCTGAATATTATGAACCCCTAAGCAAATAGGTAACCTTGATCTTAAATTTGCATGGTTTGATTCTTTTCATTGAACTCTTAGCTTGGCTTTGGTTTTGATTCTATTTTTATGATAAGAATGTTTCACTCTTAAAATGCAGTCCTGGATGTATCTTAGAATTTCAGGATCCCCTTGTACAAAATTGAATGATACCACCTCTAATGCATGTTCCATGGCATAAACCCATACAGTTGCAGGTTAAACCCATTTAGCTATAAAACTTCAGTATTAAGCACTTGAAAAATTATACCTATGCTCTGTTCTATGCATAATTGGAAAGAAACGAACATCCGGCGCTTTCCAACTTTCATTCTGCAAAGTAGCAAATAATAGAACCGCATTCTGTCAGACCGTAACTGTGCTTCACATTCTCCAACTTGGCATTAGAAATTTAAAACCTTAAGTACACACTGAGCTGTTTTGTCATGTTCTCTGCAATTTCTAAAAAATAAAAACAGAAGCCAGCATTAAGCATAGTCTTTGAGTAGATGGGAGTCTGTGATGTATTAAGAAACTTGAAATAGCATTCTGATTCTCCCTGTGGATTAAAAGCATCATGTTTTGGTTATTCAACAGATATTATACAATTCGCTATAGAGAAAAGGATAAGGAGAAGAAATGGGTTTTTCAACTCTGTCCAGCCACTGAAACAATTGTGGAAAATCTAAAACCCAACACAGTTTATGAATTCGGAGTGAA
Source organism: Panthera pardus (assembly GCF_024362965.1). Lineage (NCBI taxonomy): Eukaryota > Metazoa > Chordata > Mammalia > Carnivora > Felidae > Panthera > Panthera pardus. Next base: position 48,227,947 of record NW_026526721.1, on the reverse strand, counting down.
AGACAATGTAGAAGGTGGAATTTGGAGTAAGATTTTCAATCACAAGACTATTGTTGGAAGTAAGTACCAGGAACTGTTTGAGGAAGCTTTTTGTAACTTTTATCTTTTTTTCCTAAGTACCAAAATTTTAATTATTTTATTCTTAAATATGAGGGGAGTTAACTGCCATCCTCTAGTGCTTAAAAAAATACAAAAGTGAAGACAATTTGAGTACTGATAGTTGAGAATCTTTTATGTTGATGAGTGTTTTTTTAAACAGAAAATGTGATGAACTGATGTTTGATGCCTTTATTGATAACACTTCTTTGGCCATTTTAGTATTTTCAATCAATCTCAGATCTATGAGCACCAACTGAGTGAAAACAGCAGTAATGTGTATTGGTGTTCAGAATGGAAAGCTGGGCCAGTAGAAGTGAACATAGAAATACTTGAAGGGGCCCAAATCTTGTCATCTCTTCATTCAAACTTCATTGGAATCAGCGCTTGAAATGACAGTAAATAACTAATAGGAATAAAGAGTCTGAGTTAGAAAAGGAGTACAGTTGTCTTCATCATGAGTAGGAAGAGTTAATTTAGGAACACAAAGAATGAAAATAATGTTATTTTCTGCTTGTTTTTGTCAGGTAAAAGCAAAGTCAATGGGAAAATCCAAAGTACCTATGACCAAGCCCACACAGTGGTAGGTACCAGGTTATTCTCAGGAATGTTTTTTAGAAATTGTATCTGCATTGTGTTGTTGTTGTTGTTGTTGTTGTTGTTGTTGTTGTTGGTTGCAAGAAAATAGGCCTATTAGGATTAGTTGACTGGCCATGGGGCTTTGTGTAAAGTACTTAATGCTTTAGGAATTTCTTTTTCAGCAAATGGAGGTAGAAATATGAGAGCAAATTATCTAATATGTTTATAGCTCTAAAATACTGATACTTGATGTAGTTATTCTATATCCAGATTCCAGGTATTTTGAGGTTATGCTTATTATCTGCAGTGGATTGTCTTTTAGAATAACCTGTTTCCACAGTAAATCTGTATATGTTCTATTTACATTGGTATTACTCATTTCTCTGTCCTCTTCCCACTATTTTCTCACTTCCTGCTTAAAGAGCTAACCCTTTTCAAAATGATGAAGCAACTGGCTTGGTTTTTATTTGTGCCTAGCCTCTATTGAGTGTAGTAAATATCTACATATCTTACCTGCCAGGCATCCCCCTCATCTAGACCCCCTCTTCTCTCTTACTGCAGAAACTCAGTCTCTTGTCCTTTTTCCCTCCACTTTTCAAAATCTGTTCTCAGGAAGCACCACACCAGTTACGTACTACCTGTTACAAATGTAAGCCATTGTTGTAACTGTCACAGAGATGTTTGCATTTTCTTTTATTGTTTTTATCTGTTTCTTTTTTTTTAATTTGTTTATTTAAATTCAAATCAGTTAGCATACAGTGTAGTATTGGTTTCAGGAGTAGAACTGGGTGACTCAGCACTTACATATGACACCCAGTGCTCATCCCAACAAGTGCCTTCCTTAATGCCCATCACCCATTTTAGCCCATCCCACCACCCACCTCCCCTCCACCAACCCTCAGTTTGTCCTCTGTCTTTAAGAGTCTCTTATAGTTCACCTCCTTCTCAGTTTTTATCCTTTTTTTCCTTTCCTTCCCTTCCCCTATGTTGATCTGTTGTGTTTCTTAAATTCCACATATGAGTGAAATCATATGATATTTATCTTTCTCTGACTTATTTCACTTAGCACGATACCCTATAGATCCATCCACATTGTTGTAAATGGCAAGATTCATTCTTGGTGATTACTGAGTAATATTCCATTGTATGTGTATATATGTGTGTATGTGTGTATGTATGTATATACATATATGTATGTACATACATACATACACATATATCCCATCTTCTTTACCACTCATCAGTCAATGGACATTTGGGCTCTTTCCATAATTAGGCTATTGTTGATAGTGCTGCCATAAACATTGGGGTGCATGTGCCCCTTCAAATCAGAATTTTTGTGTCCTTTGGATATATACCTAGTAGTGCAATTGCAGGGTCATAGGGTAGTTCTATTTTCAAGTTTTTGAGGAACCTCCACACCGTTCTCCAGAGTGGCTGTACCAGTTTGCATTCCCACCAATAGTGAAAAAGGATTCCTTCACCTTTCTCTGCATCCATTAAATCACATGCACGATTATAAGATGATGGCCCGAGCAGGTAGAGGAGGCACTCTGGTGAGAAGGGAGGAATTTGGTGCTGGCTTTGGTCCCTATGTGTTGGGAGTATCCAGCCAGGGAAATACCCTACAGTCAAGTGAACATGCAAAGACTATTCGTGGCTGCAAATTTGCTCTATTTAATGTGTCCATGTTGTGGATGGATATCTTTTATGTCTAATGAAATAGTCAAAAGAATACCCCATTGATCATGTAGGCTAGTAGGAAAAAAAAGGTAGTACATACCTCATTGGGATGAAAAAAAAATGCAGAATTCTTGTCAGTGACAGAAAAATGGTTTGGGTAAAAAAGATTGAGAATTAATCCTGATAAGGCAAATGTTTCTGTGGTTTGCATTGGCAGAAAAGTGTGTCCCTTGTAAATTTATGATCAAGTAATGATTATTAGATTGCCCAGGAAAGTGTTTTGTTATGTTGCAAATCATCATGTAAGAAAGGAGATGGCAGGTAAATTCCCATGTCACATTCATTCATTCATTCATTTTCTTCTTTCCTTTCTTTAGATTTTGATTTGTTTCCTAATAATCTAATATCTAAAAATTGAGACTATATAGATATGGGGAAAGCAATAAAAACAAAATTATCTACAACACTGCCAAATAAAGACCAGTATAAAACCATTTATAATCCACTTAGTCAAAATATGGCATAGCATATTTCATGTCATAAAATGCTCTTCATATATATAATTTTAATTACTGTGTATTCTATAACATAAATTGGAAACTCAGTTTCCAATTTGTAGGCATTCAAGTTATTTCTAATTGTTTTTAATTATAAGTGATGCTATGGCAAACATTTATGACCATAATCTTAGTTCATTTGTCTACTTGTTTCTTTATAATTGATACTTAGACAGGAATTAGTAACTTAGATTCTTAACATTTTGAAAACTTCCTATATATGATCAAATTTCTTTCTAGAAAGGTTGGGCCATTTTACCATCTTGCTATCAATATATCAGAGTTATCTTGCCAATATGCCTTGATTATCAACATGTATTTCCATCACTAAATTTTCACATAATGTAATAGTTTAAAATGTTTTATAATTTTTTTCCCCTGATTTCTAATAGCACTGCTTTCTTCACTTGTTTATCAGCCATTTGTATTTTCCATTTAATGACTTTTAGTTTTAGTCTTTAATTCAATGGGGGTCTCATGGTTTTTATTGAATAGATTTTAAAGATTTTATAGATTAAAGAACGTTGACTCTTGGTTATATCATCTAGGAACATTATTCTCACATTTGTTATCAATTTTGTTTATGGAAATTTTTGAAATAGCCTACTTTTAAAATTTGTTTAATCAAATTATTTGTCTTTTCCATTGTGATATTTACAGTTACATTATATTTTATAAAGCCCTTCTTTATCCAGAGATCAAATATTTCCCTCTTTTGTTTTTAGTTTTATAAGTGGTTTGATTTTTGTGGTAATTAAATTCTAAACTATATGGGTTGTATTTCACTCTATTGCAGGTGGTAAAGTCATATATTGATTAGGTTATATATATTTTTTCCAAACAATCATTTGGCCCAGTACTAAGTATTGAGTTGTACCATTCCTTGTTAAGGTCCCTCTCTGGCTTTGTCTCAAATCCAACCACAGGGAATAGAGTTGCTCTTTGATTCTCTTCTAGAACAATCCCCACTCTTGTTGTGAATGGTTACCTAGGAGGCATATCTTATCTCCCACCCTCTTGGCTGTCATGCTTTGTCTTGCATGTGACTCAATGATGTCATTTCTTTCATTCCTTTTCTTCAATCATATCCCAATAATGTTTTGTGCAAAATATTTCATCTAGTGAGAGTTACTCAGCAAAATTGGGAAAGATGATTGATGTTTACTCCCAAGGAATTTAATTTCTTTTTCATATCATAAATAGCCATGATGAGAAGGTCGAGGAAGAAACTTCCTGCATCTGTGACACAAAGCCAGATATTTTATCACTTCAAGCTGTGAGGCGGAGTACTCCCAACTCCAGCCAGCTGTGATGAGTTGTGGTTTGAAACTCTTGGTTATTTCCAAAGGAAAACCCAAATTAATTAAAAAGATATTTTAAGGCTTCTCTGTGAGGCTTTCTCCATTGTCACTTTCTGCACAGCCATCTGTCCTCTTGGGTAGCTCTAGAACACAGGAAAGTTGAAAAGGAACCACTTGGGATAGCCTTAGACCATCTTACATGACCACTTAGAATTGATTCTGAAAATAGATTTGATATTTTAGAGGCATATTTTAATCCAAATAGTCAATATCAATCCAAATGTTCAGATATCTCTGAGACTGCTTTTAGAAGGCAATATTTCAAGAACTATGAAATTAATTCCAAATGTTTTACTTTTAGACTTTTAAGCAAAAGATGCATTGAAAAATGCTTTCTTTCACCTATATGTGTTTACACCTAAAACTTGTATGCAGCAAACACTTAACCTCTTCTAAACAGAGATTTGGAAAGGAAAAGACAATGTGAACTATAGGATATCCATTTTTAAAAGATAAGTAATATTTACGCTAAAAATTTGAAAGTTAAAAAGAGCCCCATCTTAAGCATCTGATGCATTATATTTGTAATTCATGTATCTCCACACATGTTCTGTTGGCAAGCCCCAGCACACTTGTACCAGGTACAGGTGCCAGAAGTTTCTTCTGATGGTTGGTGCCTTTATTCTACTTTCACCCATGCCTATACCTCCGGAAAAATCAGACAAAAGGTGAATTTGAAAGATTGTGATTTATTCTATACAAGTTGTATTACTTGAGATTCAAGATACTGTGAAAGAAATACACATTTATCATAATTATGCTGTTGGGTCCATGTCGAGAATTTAGAACACACTTTTTTTTAAGTTTATTTTATTTTTTTTAAGAGCGTGTGTATGTGCAGGCTTGAGAACTAGTTTGGGGGAGAAGCAGAGAGAGAAGCAGAGAAAGGGAAGAGAGAATCCCAAGCAGGCTCTAAGTTAGTGTGGAGTCCCACAGGGGACTTGAACTCATGAACTGTGAGATCATGACCTGAGCCAAAATCAAGAGTTGTTTGCTTAATGGACCAAGCCTCCCAGGGGCTTGTAGAACCCTCTGTTGACAGAGGTGAAACCTAATATTTATTAATAGGTTTTATTATGCATGATCCAATCAAGAACATGGCTAAAAGGACCTAATTTTAACACATTAGGTCTATATTTTAAAAAAACTAAGTTATCTTACTAGTTCACCAAACAATTTTTGAAGCATTTAACAGATTTTATTTTATTTTAAGTGTTTATTTTTGAGAGAGAGGGTATGCACATGTGGGGAGGGGGGGGAAGGGCAGAGAGAAAGGGAGAAGAAGGATCTGAAGCAGGCTCCAAGCTGACAGCAAGAGAACCTGATGGGGGGCTGGAACTCAGGAACCCCGTGATATCATGGCCTGAGCCTAAGTCAGCCATTTAACTGAGACACCCAGGTGCCCCTTAATAGAGATTTTAAAATAGAAGTTTAATTATTTAATCAAAATCACTTTAGAATAAGTGTTCCCCTAGTATATGACATCTTTTACCCTTCTGTTTTTTTCCATCAGAGATCACCCAGCTTTAAAACCATGTCTATTTTTGGCAAAAAGAGAAGTTGTGACAATTTTTAAAGTGTAACCATTATCAGATAAGTAAAGTGAATAGGGAGAACTACCATGTGGTCACCACTCACACCTTAAGATTGTATACAATGAATATATCAGGTATCTGTAGCAATTGCTGTCTTAAGCAGAAATTTGAAAAAATTTCTATCTAGACCGATGATACTATCAAAGGTGTATATATGATTCCTCCCTAAATGACCAGAAATATGAAGACTTTTGCAAATAGGACATTAGATTAAATCAATGTGTTTCCTAACTTTCATTAGAACATCCTAAAAATGAATTAAAACCACAGTGTAACAGGTCCAAGTTCTTTTCATGTGGTTTGGCTTAAACCACTGAAGCTTGACTTTGAGCAACCATTAGCCACTCCCCAAATGGGCAACTTGTCTTTATCTCAGGAGCTAAAACTAGTTAAATCTACAATGAATATTCTGATACCACGAAAACACCAAATAGCCAAACTTGAAAAGAAGAGGCTGGAAAGAACAACATTAAAAGCTAATTTTCAAAATAATACCAGGAGGAAGTTAGTATAATGCAGAGTGAGTAAGAAGTCCCTCATCCTGTATGGTTACTGCTGTGGTTATTTCCACGTATGCATAGGCTTTCCCTAACCAGGACTTAAAATCGGGCTGAATTGGTCATCAGGTCATTGCTGTTGACCACATCAGCATTCTCTCCCCATAGAGTCTCCCCACCTGATACTTGGCCATCAGGTCCTCAGAAAAATGGTAGAAATGAATTCCCTTAACTAGTCCCCCAGCTCAGGATATATATAGTACAACTTAGGTTCTTTAGGAACAGGGTATCCTGAAAGTCAGGAAAAAGGAAAGACCGCATTTCTTATAGGGCAGGAGGGAAATATGCTTACATCCAGGCATACAGTAAACACAGAAAAGAGTTTCTAATGAAGGGAGGACAAGATCTGCGGTGATAGAGGCTTGCGGCAGGAATGGGAGTCCACAAAATGTCCACAGAAAAGAGAGCCGGCAAGGACATGGCCTGAGAGCAAAACTGGGACAGCAATGAAGGAACTGGTACCTTTTTCAAAAACACTGTACACAGAACAGTTTGATTAAAACTGGGTTGTAATTGGTTAAACACTGTTAACTTGGAAATTATCACAATATTTCATTTTTCAATGAATCCTGGTAACAGACTGTTTCCTACACTTTCATAAAAAGATACAGGGAAAGGACTCACAGTGTCAACCTCTTAGTGGGAATTTTAGAGCCTTCAGCATAGACATTTTAATGTTTATTTTTGAGAGAGAGGGAGGGAGAAAGAGAGAAAGAAAGAGAAAATGTGAGCAGGGGAGGGGCAGAGAGAGAGGGGGACAGAGGATCCAAATTGGGCTCTGTGCTGAGAGCAGACAGCCCAGTGCAGGGCTCAAACTCTCAAACTGTGAGATCATGACCTGAGCTAAAGTCAGATGCTTAACTGATGGAGCCACCCAGGTGCCCCTTCAGCATAGACATTTTAGGCAGAAGTATTTTCCTGATGCCCCTACAAACCCCACTTATAGAGAGGCAGCTACTTGCTCATGAGTCCAGTCTTGGTACATCTTTGGATTGCAGATTAGGCAAGAGAGTAATTATAGGTCTAGAAAGAACTGGGTCCTGCAGCTAAATTATTTCCTTGTTTTTTGGCAGCACATATTGTACATATAGTCATGTCATCATAACGGAACATTGGTAGATACTCAAGAGCTCAAAGAGAAACTTTGTTCCGTTCACGTGAAGAGTGGAATATTTTCCATTTGTTCTTGTCAAAAATTGTTTAAAACAAATCATCACAGCAAAGGAACTAAAAACTGAAATAATGAAATTCGAAAGCAGTCAACACAGCAACATGTAGGTGTTTTTGCTGCATTGTGATGTGTCTGAAAAACTTCACATTCTGCAAAATGTGCTGTAAGTGGCAGGATTCATAGGACAAATAAAAAATAGGGCTTTCTAAAAGCCTTTGGAACTGTAGCAACAGCTCTAACAAAAATGATCCTTAGTACCTGGAAGGATAATGTGGCCCCTCCAGCAAGTGGTTCTCATGTGGCTGGAGGTTGGCACACCTGGTATTTAAAGTTCTCAAGTGAGGGGTGCCCCAGTCGGTTAAGCGTTCAACTCTTGGTTTCAGCTTGAGTTATGATCTCACAGTTCATGGGTTCAAGCCCCACATCGAGCTCTGTGCTGACAGCATGGAGCCTGCTTGAGATTCTCTCTCTCCTTTCTCTCTCGGCCTCTCCCCACTTGTGCTGTTTACCTCTCTCTCAAATAAATAAACTTTAAAAAATTAAAAAAGTAAAGTTCTCAAATGATAAAGACCATGTGCTCGTGTACCTTTCACTAGAGCAGGACAGGTGGACACGCGAGGCAGAGCCTGTATCTCTCAGGGAAAGGATCCTGTGTGCGAGTGCTCCTAATTAATTTTATGATAAAGCTGAAAGAGATCCTGCTGCCAGTGTGATACCAAAGCTGAGAATTTTTTTTCTTCTCCTGCTGAAGGTGGTACTTCTATTTCTACTATTCCCTTCCCCTTGTCTGGGGAAAAATGTGTATAAATTATACTTAAATCATTCCTCTATTTACCAATAGCACGTGAGTTCTGTAGTACAGACCCGGACGTAGTAATTGAACAGACTGTTGATCAAAATAACTTTTCTTAATTAAAATGTAATTCATGCTTGTAAATAACTGAGAAAGAAAAGTATAAAAGATGAAATGAATCCATTTATAAGAAATAGCTACTGTTTTAAAAAAAACTATGATCTTTCTTTCTGATCTGTCTGTACATACTCGTTATAAAATTAGGTTATAATGTGGTTATAATTGTAACGTTTATATTTATTTATATTATGCATATTTTCTACCTTGTTAAGCAGATGTCAAAAATTTGAATCATAGTTTATTTAATAAGACTTCTGCTTTTGGATGATGTAGATGTTTCACATAGTGGTAATAATTTATGTGTAAAGGTATTGATCTTTAATTCCTTAGATCAACATTAGATTAGGCTAGATTGTGATGAAGGAAATTACTGTGTGTGTTAGTCCACTAGGGCTGCTATAACAAAATACCATAGACTGAGTGGCTTAAAAAACAAACATTTAATTGTCATAGTTCTGGAGCCTGGGAAGTTCAAGTTCAAGGTGCTGGCAGATTTGGTGTCTCCTGAGAGCTTGCTTCCTGGATCACAGACAGCCATTTTATCACTATGTCCTCACTGGGTAGAAGGGTGGAGGGACCTCTCTGGAGTCTCTTTTATAAGAGCACTAATCCCACTCACGAGGGCTGGATCCCTCATGACTTAATCATTTCTCAAAGGTCTCTCTACCATCACGCTTGGGAGTTAAGTTTTAACATATCAGTTTTGGGGGAACATAAGCATTCAGTCTATAGCACTGGGTCCATAGGTATAAATACTACTTTTTAGAAATCTGACAATAGTAAACTTCTACTTTTCGTGGTTTTTAAACATAAGGACCTTAATACAAGAAGAAAAATAGCAAACAGTAAGTTTGGTATTGTGGCCCCTCTTTTTTTTTTTTTAATTAACTAATTTATTTTTAATGTACATCCAAGTTAGTTACCATGTAGTGCAACAATGATTTCAGGAGTAGATTCCTTAATGCCCCTTACCCATTTAGCCCATTCCCCTTCCCACAACCCCTCTGGCAACCCTCTGTTCTCTTTATTTAAGAGTCTCTTATGTTTTGTCCCCCTCCCTGTTTTTATATTATTTTTGTTTCTCTTCCCTTATGTTCATCTGTTTTGTATCTTATATTCCTCATATTAGCGAAGTTATATGAGATTTGTCTTTCTCTGACTAATTTCACTTACCATAATACCCTCCAGTTCCATCTTCATAGTTGCAAATGGCAAGATTTCATTCTTTCTGATTGTGTGGCCCCTCATTATTATGGGCATATCATTCACTGAAATGTTAGCACATCAATGAGTCTCTGTTGTTCACAAGTGTAAACACCTATGTGGTAAGTATCTCATTCAGCACATTCTGGATTCTTAACAGATCTGGTACATGGAGTCTCTATGTTATGTATACAGGTTAAATCAAGCATTAAAAAATCAACATCATGATTTTTAAATTTTAAAATGATTTTTTAAAATTTAAAAATTAAAAAAAATTTTTATTCATTTAAAGGAGTAAATGATTACTCCTTTAACTTAGTCTAATTCTTCCCTATATATTTGCTTTCCTTATTTTGTTTCTATGTCTATCCATTACCTGTCTTATCCTTGGCTCACAATTATGTCCAGTGATTACTCCACTTTAAGGGTAACACTAAACCCGTCTCTAGTTCAAGGTACTCCATGGCATCAGGACTTGCTGTAGGACATCTGAGACAATTTGGGAGAGGGGAGAATGCATTGGGACCTGCCTTTCTAATTTGAGGTCCTTGTGCATAAATGTGTGCAGGATGGTGAAGAGTACAAGATTTGGAAGTAGAAATTTCTGGATCTGAATGCCAGCTCTGCTTTCTTGGGCAAGGAGATGCGTGGTGGTTGGATTGCCCTTAGTAGCAGCAGTTGGGTACACTCAAACAATGGATTCTGAGCAGTTTTAAAAGATAATATGTAGCTTAGCATCTGTTTGAGGGGAAATGTAAGGGCAGAATCTGGCTGGGTCACATCTCAAATGAAGTGATAGATGAACTAGTAGTCAATCCACATGGTTCAGTTCCTTTCCATTGCAGTTTCAAGGTAAAGTACATAATGGGAGCTCTGAAGAAATTGCTTCTTTCAAGTCTTTGGACATTTATGGGGAAAACCAAGTAAGCCTAATAAAATAGAGGTAGATAGGGGTTCCTGGGTGGCCCAGTCAGGCGGTATCCTCTTGATTTCGGTTCAGGTCATAGTCTCACAGTTGGTGAGTTCAAGCCCCACTTGGGGCCCTGTGCTGACAGTGCAGAGCCTGCTTGGGATTCTGTCTCTCTTCTTTCTCTGCCCCTCCTCTGTTTGTGTGTGAGAGTTCTCTCTCTGTCTCTCTCTCCCTCTCTCTCTCAAAGTAAATAAAAATTAAAAAAAAAAAATAGAGGTAGACATATGTACTAAGATTTCCAGCAACTGTAGACAAGACAGGCTACTTCCAGGTCTTTGCTTTATTTATTTATTTTTTAATTTAACACTAATTAAAAAGCCGAATCTCTTCTCTTTTCAGCCAGCATATGTCCCAAGGAAGCTAATCCCAATAACAGTCATCAAACAAGGTAATTTGTATGAGTCTGCTCTGGATATGTGTTTATAACTATTTCTGTAAATTTTAATTCCAATATAGTTAACAGTTTAGAACCAGTTTTAATATACTTTTTGCACTGAGATAACTAAACATAGCACATTAAAATCTTTTTTCTGACTATTTTAAAGCAAAAGTGTGAAAAAATCAGTATGGTCTAGCAAATTAGAACTTAATAATTTTGGCTCTCATACCAATAGGTCAAGTCTTGGCAAGTCTCACTGATTGGACAACTAGGGACAAAGCAACCATAACAAGTATTAACTTTAAAAAAAAAAAAAAACAGTTGAATATGTGTGGCTTCGTTCAGGGTTAAATTAGCGTACATGAAGAAAATCATTAATAGGATATTTGGATTAGTGAAACGAAAACTATGATTTAGTGCTCCCTTTAGGAAAGTAAAGGCATCCAGTTTTTGAGAATTATGATGTCTTATTCCATTTCACTATCCAATTGTTTTTGTTTTGACTTTCAGTTTTTCAAATTATTAAAATGACTCCAATATTTCCAGAAAGTTTCTTGGTAGAAGAGATCAGACATTTACAATAATTAATCATTTTAAGAAAACACAGTGTCTTAAGTGTAATCTCAAACAGTGTCAGTATTGGAATAATCTAGATTCTTTGAGAACATACATTTTCACTTTTTAATACTGTATTAATTGCCTGTTTTGTGCTATTTCTTTAACTTGGGTAGGTTGCAGGGGAGTAGAGATAAGGAAATTTCATCTCATTAGAATGGAACACTTGATGATAGAGTAACAGCCTTTCATTACCTAAAGGCGTAGGTGTTAAGGTGAGATGTGCCTTCCAGTCCTTTCTTTGGCTGTGTACCAGTGCAAAGAGTTACTTTTTACTAATTTAAAAGTTATATCCAGGCTTACCCCATGCAGATTGCTTCACATCACAGTACTGCTATTTACTGCTTACTATTTTTTTCCCATCACACTGTTAACTTTTTTCATTTCAACAGTGATTCAGAATGTTACTCACAGGGCTTCAACTAAATCCCCTGATAAGACTCCCTTTGGAGGAACAATATTAGGTGAGTATATCTTGGTATCTATACCTGCATTAAGTCAGGTTATTTTTGATAATAGGACCATTATGGAATTTTACACTGTTAGACCTGTTAGCAGGTCTATTAAATTGAAATTGGTTCATTTTCTTTGAATATTTAGCATCCTTCTTTGTGTCCATTCTAGGCTAGGAGCCAAGAGCTGCTACCTCTATTACAGTATGTTAGAGAAGCATTTCTACCCCATGCCTGGTGGGAATGGTGGCACCCATCCTACCTGCCTCATAGTGTTGTTGCAGTTGGGAGGGAGTCCTTGTTGCATTGAGCTGCTTTTTAAAAAGTATTATTAATAATAGGGAGCCTGGGTGGCTCAGTTAATTAAGAGTCTCACTCTTGATTTCAGCTCGGGTCATATCTCAGTTTGTGAAATGGAGTCCCACGTCTGACACTGCGCTGACAGTGCAGCACCTGCTTGGGATTCTCTTTCTTCCTCTCTCTCAAAATAAATAAATTAAACTTAAAAAATTATTATTAATAATGGTGTTCTTTTTCACTACACATCTTAACCATTTTATGATTTTTGAGTCTGTGGATTAAAAGCCAGGATTTTGTAGTTTAGTTCTGAATATTTAAAAAAAAAAAACTATTTAAAAGGTACTGTCATATTTTTTTCTGACATTTTAGGTTTGGTTTAAAAGTGATTAAGCCATATAATTGCTAAATTTTGTAGTTTTTGTTAAATGACGAGCTTTACTTTATGTCATGATGCATTTTCTTCCTCTTACTTTATTCTATTTTCTTGCAGTCCACCTTATTATTCCAGGTCTCAATGAAACCACCGTAAAGCTTCCTACATCCATAATGCTTGAGATTTCAGATGCAATCAAGGCACAGTTAGGTAAGCAGCAGTGTTGTATATGTGAACTTTGCAGTGACTGACTACTAGTACTGATAATCCTAGGATATCCAAGGAATACAGCAAATGAGATATGTGGGCATCTTAAAGTAAAAAGTAAGGAAAAGGCATGTGCACCATTGATGGGAACGTTAAATGGTGCAGCTGCTGTGGAACATAGTATGACCATTTCTCAAAAAGTTAAGCATAGAATTACCACATGATCCAGCAATTCCACTTCTGGGTATATAACCAAAAGAATTGGAAAAAAGGTTATCAAGGAGGTATTTGGACATCTACGTTCATACCAGCATTATTCACAATAGCTAAAACATGGAAGCAACCCATGTGTCCATCAACAAATGAATGGATATGCACGGTGATGTTTATAGCACCGTTATCTACAATAGCCAAGTTATGGAAACAGTCCAAGTGTCCATCGACTGATGAATGGATAAAGAAGGTGTAATGATACAGAATTTCACTGTTTAAGATGGAAAAAGTTCTGGAGATGGATGGTGGTGATGGTTGCACACATTGTGAATGTATTTGATATTACTGAAGTATACACTTAAAATGGTTGATATACTGCATCTTATGTATATTTTACCATGAGAAAAAAATTTGGAAAAAATATAGTAAGGGACAGAGAGATTAGAGTGTTGCAAGTATTTATGCAAATCACTTTTGTAGGTAAATAGTTATTATAAATTATATGAAATGTATTTATATTTAAAGTGAACATTTATCAAATTATCCAAAATACATTTATTTAGGTAAAATTTTCAAATAGAGTGATTGTTAAAAAATTATTGTAGGGGTGCCTGGGTGGTGCAGTCGGTTAAGCGTCCGACTTCAGCCAGGTCACGATCTCACGGTCCTTGAGTTCGAGCCCCGCGTCAGGCTCTGGGCTGATGGCTCAGAGCCTGGAGCCTGTTTCCGATTCTGTGTCTCCCTCTCTCTCTGTCCCTCCCCCGTTCATGCTCTGTCTCTCTCTGTCCCAAAAATAAATAAACGTTGAAAAAAAAAATTAAAAAAAAAATTATTGTACTATACTGTCAAGGGGCCATGAGATGTTTTCAGTGAGAACTGCTGTAGAGGTCAGGTATGTTATAATTATTATTTACTTGAGATTGATACTGCCTCCTACTTCTATAAATAACTTGATATAATTTCAGTGTTTTAAAAACATGAAAAATAACACTTTGGAGGGGGAAAAAACAGCAAAACCCTTTAAAAGGAGTCCAGGAAATAATTAATTGTGGTGTTCAGTGGAGTAAATTAGTTGCTGCATTTTAGAATCAAATTAGTCAGGATTGTCTCTATAGCACAGTATCTCAAATGTGATGGAGCATCAGAAGTCCCGAAGGGCTTGTGAACACAGACTGCTGGACCCACCGTCAGAGTTACTGTTTCAGTAGCTAGGGGGTAGGACCTGAGAGTTCGCCTTTCTAACTAGCACCCAGGAGATACTGAAGCCACTTGTTCGGGAACCACATTTTGAGAACCATCCCTCTACGGTCTCCAGAGAATGACTTGGGCTATTGGTAAATATGGAAGGAGAGGGCATGATGTAGTAGAAATTGAACAAAACTAAAAAAGGTGAATATTTTCTCTGAATTATGCACTAGGAAAGAAGTTTAGCACTTACTATATAGGTAAGTTACACAGGTCCTGCCCACGACAGGACCTCAGACTTAATTTCTCCTGACCTTTGCTTGTTTGATGCTAGGCAATCAGATTGGAACAGTTTTAAAAAGTGAACTCTTAAATTCTCCTGTTAATTTGAGAATTGACTGAAAGAAGGGAAAACAAAGCCTTAAGTAAGTAGTAGAGCACTTAACTGGTAGACTGAAAAGTCCCACAAATTTTAGAAAAGTTTTCAGAACTTACATATCACCATTGTATTAAGATGTGAAAATATTTTCCAATCTTTGTGATTTTGTGCATCCTTATATTTTTATTATGACATATTCATACCTTTTGGTCCTAGAGTGAGTTACCTCCAAGAATGTAGACAAGTGACTTTAGACAAAATTTCATTAATTTGTTCCTCAGACTCGATCACTTCTCTTTTAGCTGTCAAACTCTGTGACTAAACTCTGCATCATCTAAATGCCATGTTAAGAGCCAGGAACCTTCCAAATTGAATTTCCGCAGTGAACCTATATTTGGAATCCAGTGTTCGGTACTCTTAAACTTACCTGTTCTTGGCCTGGAGCCTATATGCCTTGTCCTGGTCCTGTTTGGGAGTCTTGTTGGGGAGGAGTTAAAAAAGGAACTGGCCAGTCTCTTACTGATGTGGTTCCTAATCCATCCAGCAAAACCACAAAAAACAGAATTTGTGAAGGAGGCTGAAAATGAGCAGTTTTTTCCCCAGAACACTGCTGTCCATTTTGAAGTAGATGATGTTTTTTGTTCCTTAGTCTTGTGTGATCTTTCCTAAATTTTTTGGTTTTTGTGAATTTCTACATGCTGCCTTAATACCAATTCAGTCTTTTTGTTTTCTTTAGAGAATTACACAGTGGATATGTTTTGTTTTGTTTCTGCTTTTATTTTTCTGATATGATCCACTAAATCTTCAGGATTAAGTGTGATTTAAATGAAGAAAAATTGTATGCAAACAGTAAATATAATTTTTGACTTTTCTGGCAAAACACCAGCTTAAATTGAATACATGACAAATTTCTTGTGCATTGAAAAGTTTGGCAGCTAGTATATTTGAAAATGTCCACTAAATCCATCAAATGTACCATCTTAAAAGACTACATTTAAAAATTACATTTTAAGGTTACCGCATTTAATGAGAAGAGATATTGCTTAAATAGTGCTTTATACTACCAAGGGAGAAATAAAGTTGCCTGAAGTTATTTAACACCGCAGTTCAGAAATGTACTATTTTCTTGAGGGGGTAAATCCTAAAAATAATATCCTCATTCCAACAGGGCCCATCATGGGACATCAAGAAATTAATAGCTTTTGTTCTAAGAACACATGGTGTGAGTAATGAACGAAATAAACAAGAAAGCTAGTATTACACACACCCCTCCCAGGGGCATATAAAGGGTTTGCCAAAGCCAAGACTTACCCTGCCAAAAATGAAAGGAAACAACTGTGTTGAAAAAAGGTAGAGAAGAATCAGAGAGGAAAGGGAATTTCCTGGGTTTCAGGCCATGTTCTTGTGGCATTTTACTGTGTTCTTGCCAAGACTATGGTTGTACATAATGTAGGTGAATGCCCATGGCTTGATAAGAGACATAAAGGCTCTTTCATTCAAAAATCTCTATCTACCAATTTCTCTGATGTCTGAAATGGCATTTTTAGAAACATACTATGCCTTTATAAGGTATTAGTGATGTGAGAAGAATACAAATGTCTCTTGAGGGTAGTTTACCTTTTTTTTTTTTCCCCACTAACAGCCTAATTTTAGGTTAATGTGATTGCCAGCTGAGGGCATGTTTTTAATACAGGGAGCTAAAGCAAGGTAATCCAGAGCATTGTTTGAAATAAGATCTATAGGTTAAAATAAATAGATAAATAGTCCTAGTCAGCCAAGGAAACCACCATAGGCTATTACCCAGGAAGGAGGAAGGCTACCACCATAGGAAGGAAACCACCATAGGCTATTACCCAGGAAGGATTCGCAAAGGTGTCTTAAAGGAGAAGAGGACACTGAAAAGAAAAAAAAAAAAAAAAAAGGATTAAAAAACCCTTTATCTCACATAAAAAACAAAAAACAAAAAACCTTACATGGTAAACCTTGAAAGTAACAGGTTTCATAAAAAACAGAGTTCATAAAAATCTGGAATCTGAATGTTTTTTCCTGTGCTAACAATCACAGTGGTTCAAAACAAAAGCTGTCACAGCAACAGAAGAAAATGTTAAGTTCAGAAATTTTTAAAATGGAGTTTATTATAAATTTCTACTGGATCTGCTTTTTAAATTATTTCATAGAGTCCCTCTCTTTATGCCCTGCTAAATTAACTTGAACAATGGTATTTAACATTTCTTTTGTACAGAAATGCTGTGCAACTTTATGTGTACATGAATCCAAAACACACACTTGATTGTTAGATGTGGCAAATATGGAAGCACTTGTGATCTCTATTTCTAGCACTTTAAATCATTCCTGAAAACAATCAGCTGTCTGTAAAAATTTGTTGTAGACCTCCATAATACAGATTGAAACTGATTTGTTTCTATTATCATTGTGAAAGGGATGACTTTACAATTGTCTTGAAGTCCTTCAGAATAAATAATTTGTTGCCCATGTTAACTGTTAAGAAAATGGTCTTTACAACAGTGATGTGAACTACAGAAGGAAGTTTTTAAAACTTTTATCCTCAAAGAACTTTGAGAGAATCATTTAGATCAATAGTTCTCAGCAGAGGGCACCTTTGTCCCCAAGGAGATAAGTGGCAATATCTGGAGACATTTTTGTTTTTCACAATTGTGGAAATGCTAATGAAATCTGGTGGGTAAAGACCAGAGCTGCTGCCAGACATTCTATACCACACAGTAACCACCCCTGCCCCACTTCCACCACCGCGAACCAACAAAAAATTATCCAGCCCAAAATGTCACTAAAGCCAAAGTTGAGAAACCCAAGAAGTTCTGTATAGTCTTAGGACTCTAAAAAAAATTGAAAAATTAAAAAAAAAAAAATTCCATCTGATTATAATCATTCCAAGGTTACATGATTAGGGTATCTCAAGGATGAATTAATTAATTCATGCCACTAGACTTTCAAAATACTACAAATAAGTCATTGATTCAGGGTGCTACATAGCTGAATCAAGTTAATCCTAAATGTATTTTTAAAATAAGAAATATCTTAATCATTGGGAATCCCTGGTGTAAGAATGTATTTTCTTTAAAAAAGAATACTTAAATTTTAGAAGAAAGTTTCCATAGTTTTCTGAAGAGGTTAAAAACAAGAGGGAAAAATTATTTTATTGTTGATGCTAAGCTCCCACAGAGACCAAAAGATCAGTGTTAATATGTGGCTCAAATAAATAGCTGTTATTTTTTGCCACAAATATTATTAAATATCTTAGTTTCCTATGTGTTTTATTTGTTTTTCTCAAATTTTGGTGTCATAACCTATTGTTTTATTACTATGTATAATAGAAGAAAATTTCTATGTATTCTTTTTTTTTAAATTAGGAGTACTTGCATATAAAATTCTAGGGAGTATTTGCAATACAATCTATGCTTTCCAGAAACTCCTATTTATGAATCAGTATGACTTGAGAATTATCTCAAGTATTGGATTGTTATTTTTTTCTTCATTCCAATGCCAATTTAAATCTTAAAGAATTACCTAGAGTTAAGGAGATGGAATTCTGAAAAATCCCTGGTTGAAATGCCCAATAACTTTGTTGACTGCCTGGGGGGAAGAATTAAGAGCAAAATAGATTTCTTGAAATAATAGGTTACTTGATTATGTTTTCATGAATTATATTTGGACACTGTGTTATGAGGAAGTGAGGTGAATTGTTTGTTCTCTGACTTTATAGCTAAGAATGAAACGTTGGCATTACCTGCTGAATCTAAAACACCAGAAGTAGAAAAAATCCCAGCATGGCCCATAACAGGTAATGCGGTCCCTATGTTGTTAATTTTGAAAGAATAAATATTTTTTGAAATGATAAATGATTGACAAGTTTACACCTTTTTTCAGTGAGGGGCCATTAGGAAATTAATCTTCATCATAAGCACAAACAAAGAGATTGTAGGTCCTTAATTTAACATCTGGAAAACCAACTGATGCAGAAGGAACTATTGAATCTTATGACCCATATGTAATATGGAAGATATATTTCTCACTCGCAATTAAAATTGTCACCTCAACATTCTAAAATATTTTTATACTAAAATGTAATACTGTGGTTTTGGTGCTTTCCTTTTATATGAAGACATGAGTTCATTTTTCATTTCTTCACTTTTGCAAGTGGTCAGTTTAGCAAAATGCCATTATCCCTCCAAAATCTGTACCTTGATATCTATGAAGGCAGCCTGGAATCACTTAATCTATAGAAGATTATGAAAGATTAACAATCCAAATATAAAGAAAATATATAATAGTTCAGTAAAAATCCTTTCAAGAATAAATGTGGACACATTTTCCCCATAGTTGATCAGCCGTTACTAACAAACATTCAAGCATTTCTTCTCTAATGAACTGCCCAAGTCCAGCCCACTGGGGACATGTTATTCTCTGAACCACAGAGTTTTTGCCAGAGCAATACCACTTTATCCAAGTCCCAGTGAAACAAACATTTGCCCAGAATTTCCCAAAATCCACACTTAGCAAAATATCTCCA
Organism: Panthera pardus; assembly: GCF_024362965.1. Classification (NCBI taxonomy): domain Eukaryota; kingdom Metazoa; phylum Chordata; class Mammalia; order Carnivora; family Felidae; genus Panthera; species Panthera pardus. Next base: position 48,208,610 of record NW_026526721.1, on the reverse strand, counting down.
ATCTAAAGTGAATTTTTTCATCTGTAAAATTACCATAAATTGAAATATCCGTGACATTTACCTTGTACTAAAGTCTTGGATTCATAACTGGTCCAGAAAAGATAAATATTGGTAGGGAAATAAAATAACGTGATTTCAAGAAACCTATTCAAGTAGGAATATTTCTGCCAGAGTAAGAAGTATATGCTTCGACCTACATGGGAAATGGACCTTCCATTCCCCACCTTCACAGGTGTGGGTCAAAGGTAGAAGCTATTTAAGATGCTGGAATAATCTATTCAAATAAAATTCCTGGGTAACTTTTCTAATTTCAATATAATTTGTCAATACCAAGAAAAGCATAGCCATGACTCAGTGGATGACTCCAAGTCCTTTTCTGCCCCAAAGATTGTATTAATTTTTCCCAGTTATACTTTATTGTCTTAGCACAGTATCTGATGGGAGAGTCTACGAATTTTAGTTCTCTGCCAAACCGTATTCACAGTTTTCCACTTCAGAAACACTTAGGCAAACACCATACCTCATTATTAAGTATTGTGTTTATTTTGTGTCTTTATCCTGCAGAATTCTGGGGTCATGTAGCTCACAGTTCATTCTGAATCCCGGTGATCCTGGTTCTTATTTACCTGAGCTCATCTTTGCCTTTGATTTAGCATTTGGAACAACCTTGTGGTTGAGCTTTTGAATCCTTAACATAATTTCAACCCCGTTCCAAGTTTTGCATGTTGACTGCAGTTTGGAAGAGAGAAATATTTAATGTAATAGTTTAAAATAAACCTTTTTGCCTTAGGTCATTCTTTTATTTGCCCATTTATTAATTCATTTAATAGATATTTGCCCCATGCTTGCTTACTCCAGACGTTGTGCTAAGCCCTGGAAATAATGAGAAGGAAAAAAGCAGGCAAATAAAAGAATATGATTAGTAAGTACTTTCATGGTGGGCAGTTCACTGTGCTCTTTGGAACACATTGAAAGTGCACCAAACTTAGCAAGGAAGGGTTGGGAGAAGTGTCAGCTCAGGTGCCTGGGGCAAGCCAGGGAGTCCTTCATGGACTTGAAAAGGATTGGTATATATAAGAGTCCGTTACTAATTCTAACTGGACACCAAAATGCCTTATGATCTTTGGTTGCTTCATCATTTTATCTTAATTTACAAGTTGTTTTTTTTACCTTCCAGTGACTCCTGAGTCAGTGCCAAGAACCACGAAACCTACTGTGTCTAGTGCATTAGACTTTTCAGAAAAAACACTGGGTAATTCTAAGAACTTTTTTTTCTTTAATAATTCCCAACACTCATAGAAACAAAAAGAAACTCCAATGCCTTCATTCCCACCTCCTTGATTTCCCCTGCTCTCTTACTAGCAGTAGTGAACCTTCCTATTTCTTGGACTAATTCCATTAGAAAGTTAACAACGTGTTTGATTTTGGTGACTCATATTTTAGGCAGCCCTAGATTCTAGATGCTGACCACACACACTTTTTACCAGTCTTTTGGGATGTATCGGAAAAAAAAAAAAAAAAACAGAATGCCAGTCTTTTAACCCACAAATCTTGCAGGGGTAGGGGAAACCTGGAAGTCTTCACTGTGTCTGTGCTTTCTGTTTCAATAGGCTTCCCGAATCTTACGTGCATGACACTTCAGGAGAATCCCCAGAAGTGTCATGACTTTTAATAAGAACTTCATGTCATGCAAGTTAGCAGGTGCTCAGTCCAAGAGAATCTAACTTGCTTTGTCCTTTTCTGCTGAAGAAAAGGAGCAGCATGTGATTTCTTGTGTACATGTGACGTTGATCTTCCATGTCACACCACACCCTTTGAACCTTTACCTTCACATTTTAACAGCTACGCGAAGCTTTTCCTGGAGGCGCCAGCTTTTCCCGTGAAAGGCATCAGCTGCCCGGTGCACCCTGTGTAATGAGCATGCTTCACATGATGATGTGTTAACCACAGTGTCAAATCCTGACTCAGGGAGTTGCTGACTCAATTCTTCTTTATTTTAGTTCTCAGCGAAAGGACCCCGGAAACACTGCAAACTGTTCTAATACCTAGGTTTGAGTTGTCACTGAACACTCTAGGTAAAAATTATTAAACATTACAGCTTGTTATTACCTTGGAAATTTAATGCATGCTTTAAAGAAATCCTTAGGCTAATTCATTCAAATTGATCTCCTCATAGGAAAGAAGGGACAAATGCTTTATAGAACCGTAAGCTCCCCAACGTCAAGCCCTTAGATGTTAGAAAACATTTTATAACTTAGGATCCTGAAGAGTCTTTATGACAAATCCTTTCGCGGTTTTTCTTTTTGGCGGTCATATTTTGATATTATATGTGATTCTTCTTACTCAAAATCACTGTGTCACTGAATAAATTATTTTCTATACTTTTTCTAAATATCTTTTTACTTCATTGTTTATCCTGGCCGAGAAGATAAATTTATGGTCTTTTTTGTAGACTGTTTCTTAGAATTTATTTATGAGTGCAATATCAAAAATTGTTGGAGGAGGAGGTTAAATATAAAGCCATGTAGTTACTGAGATTCTATCCTTAAAAGCCATTAGATGGACATTTTTTAGTTCAGATGTGTTTAGTGCTTGATTTGAGTTAAAATGAAATATATCTAAGGGCACACAAACACATAATTAAAGAAATTAGGAAAGTCATTTAGTAAAAGTGAAATGGAGAACCAAAATTCTTCAAATCTAGCAGCTTGATTATAAAGAATAGAACAAGAAACTTGATTATAGTAGCCAGCACTGACATCACAAGAATAAGAAATACGACTAACAACAATTTACTTGACGTGAATAATTTTCCTTTTTGTGTCTTTTTTTGTTGTTTTTGCAAGCTTGAGATTTTGAAAAATCTTTTCTCTGTTCCTTGTACCTCACTCAGGTTGTAACATGTCTTATATGTTTCGTTGCAGCTCCGAAAAGCCTTCCAGAATTTCCTCAGGCAAAAACACCCTTCCCTTTTGAGAAACCTGGGGGCACCTTGGGTAATAACAGCACCTTAAACCTAGTGTTAAGATGTGGGTGCAGATTGCTTAATTGTGTAGGCCACGTTTACTGGATCCTATGTCAGCAAACTTCAACGTACTGATGAATTTGGGTAACTCAACCAAACAAGGGATTGATTTAAAAACAACCCTTATTTGATGACAGTTTCTACAACTTCAGTAACAGTCATCATTGTGTTAATTCTATATAGATTTAGGTTTTGTCCTCAAAAATGTTGAAAGTATGACACCAAATTCTGGCCTCTTTCTGATCACTAAATGCTCTCTGGATGGATGCATAATGATTTCCCAACTTTTGATTGAAATAGTGTGTGCTTTTAATTGCAAGCTTCTGGTAGTCACGTAACCATACCGGCAACCTATTTGTATCCTTTTCTCCTCTCAAAAAATAATCTTCAGCGACTTCCATTTCTTTTTGCTGTAGCTTCCATTGAAAAGCCATGGATTGTGCCTACAAGTAAAATATATGAAGATTCCAAACCTCTCCCACCTCAAACTGGTAATTTTTTTCTTTTTTCTTTTTAAAATCAATTGGAACAACAGTATTGAATAACTTCTCTTATTTTTATTTTTATAGGTTCCTTAGTTGATTATCAAAATACTTGTAGTAAATGGTAAAGCTATAATGCGTTCTTGATACTTGGAGGAATGTCGTGTTTTTCTCAATGCTAAAGTAAAACAGCTTTGTGTTTGTTTTAAAACTCTGTTTTAACGTCTGGATATATAATTAGAAGGGTGGCTAGAAGGTGAACTGTGAATTGGCACATGGATTTTCTAGAGACCTCTGTAGTGACATTGAGAACAGTAACAAAAATAAGTATCTTGGGTCTGATGTGTATTAGCTTAATGTTTCCCTTGCAGGTGGATATTTGTTTTTTGATTTTTTTTTTCCAACAAAAATATTCAGTAAATAGTAGAGAGCTCACTATGTGCAGGGCATTGCTAAGTCCTAAAATCTGTTAAGAATATTGTGATAAAGAGGAAAGACCACAGATCTTGGCATTAAAAATGGACCTTGATTCCTGTTCTGGCTTTCTCATTAACAGTATACTTTAGCTCTTTTTTCTACTTTCCTGGGTCTTAGTTTGTTCTTTTATAAATTGTGGCAATTGGCTTTTTCTCCTGAGAATTCTTTGTCCCACCACTAAGACTGATGAGGGAGACAGCTTCCCTTTAAAAAAAAACACAGCAATAACATATTTTCTTAATTAAAAAGTTATTTCCTATACATCTTGTCTTTGCTAGGGGTCTAGCAACTAAAGAGAATAGTCAGCATGTGAGAATTATACTAAAACCTCAGAAACCACTTGGTATGATTACATCCATGATTTTTGTTTTACTTGTTTGTATTTAATTGTTGTGCACCTTCTAGTTGTGATGCTTTGAGTACGTATAATATAGTATGTAATGTAGTTGAAGTTCATGTAATGAAGTTAAGTACACTGACATTTTGTGGCATTTTCCAGAAAGGATTCCAGCAGAGGACTGGTTTGAGAAAGGAGGAGAATGAGCCTTCAGAGGCATAGATGTTAGCTAAATTATTCCTTCTCTGGTACATGTAATGGGCTCAGATCTCAGCAAAAGATAAAAGGATGGCATCACATGAAGTAAGCATGTCTATTATAGTCTCCCCTAGTTTTCTCCAGTGGGAAAACACTTGAAAGTTGGTGATGGTTGTCAACCATCCAGAGAAGTCTCAAATTGGGTCTTACACGGGCTTCATTCCCCCAGAGTCACTGACCCTGAAACTGTAATGCAATTACTTAATGTGGGTGCAAAAATATCCTTAGCATTCCAGGTCACCTGAGTCTAAAATCTGGGTCCGGGGTAGAGTTTCATATGGAGCCATTCCACAGGCCCAGCTGCACTGTGTCTATGGAGCAACAACCAGTCTGTGGACCTGTGTGATGGTTTATCTCCTGCACTGTGGCATGCCTGGGCTGGCTCCCATGTCCTTCATGAGGATTATGGCTCTCAAACCAAACTAGGGCCCACGGGACTAAATAAAGGCTTAGGCCCCTTTCATCTCTTAGCTTGGGTTATTTACCTTGGGGGCATAGGGCAACCTACATTTCCATTGAGCAGCCTGTAGTTTTTTTGTGTCTATGATTATCCGAGAATGAACTGACCAGAGTCTCAAGGAAACCGCTTATGGAATTTTAACGGCAAGGACATGAAATATATATAAATCCTGAACTGAACTAAGCTTTGGGGAGGGAGGAGAATATGTTGGGAAGGGAGGATTGTAGGGTTACAAAGAGAGATGAAATTAAAGATCCTAGTGAAGGAAAGGTTCCTTTTGCCTTTAATTCCAGAAAGGAATATTCTGGCCTTGCTCTGATGGAGTATGAATAGTGGCTAATGCAGCAGGAAGTGCTTGCATTATTCCGTTACCTCACTGCTGCCAGAGCAACCTTAAGCTGCCAGAGAACTTCCAACTTTGACTGCCAACCCCCTCTGGATGAAGTGTGGGGCTTGTCATGGCTATAACAGTTCAGTAGGTAATGATCTCAGGCATGAGCATTGGCCCTAGAAATTTGCAAGCCTTCCCTCACAACACTTAAATTTTATATTTCTGCTACTTAGTATGCTCCTTGGAACAGCAGCATTGGCATCACCAGGGAAGTTGTTAAAAAGGCATAATCTTGGGCTCTACTCCAAATCTACTGAATCAGGATCTGCTTTTTAAACAAGGTCTCCAGGGAATTCGTATGAATGTAGAGTTTGAGAAGCACTACCTTATCACTAACCTCTAATATTTTACACATGTAGGTAAGAATCATCAAATGTAGTCAGTTGTAGGATGGGAGGCCTCAAGTCAATATAAGATTGGTTTCTCAAAGTGGGTGGTTATGTCTTGTTTCTACTAATGCTTCTATCTCTTATGTAAGTGTTCTGTGTGGCATCTTCCTAACATGTTAAAATTAAAATTTATCCTATATATTGTGACTTAAAGAGTTGATATATTCATGCTATCCTTTCATTCATTTAAGACTTTCCTGTTTCTTGTGATTAATTTTGTGTGAATTTATACGTGTACTAAGTTTCTATTTCCTATTTAGTTTCAATGTATAGGATTATTTTACTTTCCAGTCATTCACTGTGGTTTCCTAATGGAATTGTTTTAGAAAGTCAGAAGAGAGAGGGGTAGAGATAGTAGTGGAATGCTGGTCCATAATACCATTTGTCCCATTTTTAGTTATTATATCTTTTGAAGAAATGATACATTTTAGCTGGGGTTAATGATATTATTAACACTTGTTGTTAATAATGAACACATTTTGTTTTCTTTGGGGTATAGTGTGTCTGTATTTGCTATATGAACTCCCTTCAGCCAAAGACCACTAGGACCACACCTGTATTTGAACAAAGTTAAAGCTATTGCTCATTCTAACAATGGAGAATGCAGAGCATGAGGAACTGTGGGGTCCTTGGTAAGAGGGTACTAGAAAGGACTCACTGTAGGACTTGGTCTTGTTTTAGGTGATTCTGGGGAGGGTCCAAGGAAGCAATGCCTGGATTGGCTGCTGCCAGAAAACGGGAGTAATTCCATAACCAAGTATCTTAATCCTTAACTAGAAGGCAAGAAGAACAGTGAAGTTGTGATTGGTAAATCCATATTAGTCAGAAAGTGGGGATAGTAATTTTTGTTTTGCACACAACCAAACAGTGGTCTTGTTTTTGTCTTGATCTGTGTCGGTCACCAAGCGGTCTTGTCTGATATCAGTGTTAACTTCAAATTGTTGATGTTGAGCAGGAGAGTGCCACAGCCCAATTGTGGGTGCCAGGCCAACTCCTGGGTGCCAGAGGCTGCTTTTCTCTTTAACAACCATTAAGTGTGACTTACCAGTACCTTTTGTAGAATTCATTTTGCTTCAACATTTACTAGATTTGTTTTCCATATTTACTTCATGTTTTGTATCAAATGATCACAACGCATGCTCTCAAAAAGCTGTCTGTATTACTTTGGGATATAAAAAAGCTGTATGAAAATTCTAATTTGCATGCTGATTATTTAAATCCCTAGGTCAATTCAATAGATTATGAAAGAGTGAAATAGGGTATTTGGAACTTGGAATATTGTGGAAAATCTGAGAAGTGTAATGATCAAACATGTTCTTCCCCACTTTTAGCCTATTTGCTCCAACCTTAGTATGGCATTTTTTGATCTCATCGTTTAGAATTGTATTTTGTATTCAACCTTCTCTAAAGTATGTTGAAGTAGGATTGATTGATGTCTTTATTCCCTTGGCAAACCTAAGTTTTCTTAAAGTTTAGAAAAGAGAGGATTAAAATCTACTCTATAATTATACATCAGAATGTATACTCTTTAAAATAAATTCTATATTAAAAGAAAGTTGGCCACCTTTTAAAAATATGTAAATGCTTGTAACAAAAACTCAGGAAAGAAAATTTTTCTGATGACATGATAGAATTGGTCTTAGGTTCTATTGAAAAGTGGCCAGTTGACTATGATTTCTGTGTACTATAGAATGAGTTCTAGAAGAGTAGTCTACCTTCCAGTCCCCCAAAGAATTGTGCATTTGTGTGTATGTGCACGCATTTGTTGAATTGCTTCTTCATTGGTATAATTTTGTATTTGCACAGCAATTTCCTATTAAGAGATTGAAAGGTTGTATATATACCATCCTATTGATCCTCCAGAAGTCCCTGGAAATAGAGTTACCATTTTCTTTTAAAGCAACAAGTGAGAGGCTTGCCCTGAATGAGTAGAGGAGCAAAAACTAGATCCTCATTGATTTCTTTCCTAAGCTTCTAACAACCACACCAAGTTAAGAGTGAAATAATGTTATACAGTTTACTTCGAAATTTTTTCTTGAATAGCTTACCAACAGAGCAAATGATGCTAGGACCAGGTGCCTTCTAGATTTTTAAGCAACATTAAGTGGTCTGTGAGTAAGACTGGCCACTTTCTGACATTCATTCTTCTTGTGAATGTGATCACTGATCTGTGACCTATGCAGTGACACAGCTGGGTTAATAACCAACTCAACTACGTAGTAGTTATGTGGCTGTAGACAAGTGATTTAACCTCTGAGAGTCTCAATTTTCTCACCTATAAAATGGAAATAAAATTTTTTTCATTGAGTGTTAGGTCTTGGAAATAATGCGTTTAAAAAAATAGTGTAAGTCACTAAATCTAATTCGCAGTACTTGAGAGGTACTCTGTCATCCTTTCCTTAATACAGTGGACTCTTGAATTTAATGCATCCCCTTCCTACCACACTGCCCATCCCAAACCTCCTGAATTGCTGCAGATACTCAATAATAATAATACAATAACATGACTGAAAAAAAGGAAGAAGGAAGAGAGACAATAAAAAGACTCTAACTTGCATATAAGCTTAACAAAAGATTGTTGGATCTTCATTTCACTTGTTTAAACATTTTTTAAAAAGAATGTATAGGATATATGCATTGTTATTTAAAGAGGCATTGCCCCCATGGAATGGTCTGACATCTTATTAACTCTGGGCAAGGATGTATAACACAGCCACGCTGTTGAGTTAGAGTAGCAACCTGAATCTTTCTATAAACTGGGCCCTGAGACCCTTCCTAGGTTCAAGGAGTAAAATGATGTGTGACCAACTTGCTCTGTTTTCCATGGGCATCAGAGGTGGGAGAGGCAGCATAAATGCTGTGTGTACCGTCCCACAGCTCAGGCACGTGCATCATTTCTCAAGCCCTTATGTCATTGAAAGGGTAAGATGGAAATCATCTTTTGGTTTCTGGCTTCATAGTGTCATCAGTGTTAAGCCTCCTTAACTTGATCATCCACTTAAAAAGACCATCAGTTAGTACCAGGAAAGAATTTTTTTTTTAATTTTTTAAGTTTATTTATTTTGAGAGAGAGAGCATGAACAGGGGAGGGGCAGAGAGAGAGGGAGAGAGATGATCCTAAGCAGGCTCCATGCTGTCAGCCCAGAACCTGACTCAGGGCTCAAACTCACAAACTGTGAATTCATGACCTGAGCCAAAACCAAGAGTCAAATGCTTAACCGACTGAGCCACCCAGGTGCTCCAGAAAATATTTTTTTTTGTTTACTTACTTTTAAAACAAAGTTTTTTTTTTAAGGTTTATTCATTTTTCAGAGACAGCATGAGTGGGAGAGGGGCAAAGAGAGAGGGTGAGAGTAAGACAGGCACCCCAGGCAGGCTCCACACTGTCAATCAGTGCAGAGCCTAATGTGGGGCTTAAACTCATGAACCGTGAGATCATGATCTGAGCCAAAGTTGGACGCTTAACCAACTAAGCCACCCAGGTGCCTGTAATACCAGGAAAGATTTAAAGTTTGTTTGTTTTATTTTCAGAGAGAGAGAGAGAACGAGAACATGCACACCCAAGCAAGCAGGGGAGGGACAGAGAGAGAGGGAGAGAATCCCAAGCAGGCTCTGTGCTGTCAGCACAAAGCCTAATGTGGGGCTCGAACCCAGGAATGGTGAGATCATGACCTGAGCAGAAACCAAGAGTCGGTTGCTTAACCGACTGGGCCACCCAGGTGCCCTAGTACCAGGAAAGATTTAAAGCTCAATTCAGACAAAGATAATGGTTTCTTTATACAACCCAAGATGATCTGACATGTTCATTTTCATTTTTAGAAAACTCTCCTGACTGTTGTTTCCTCAGTGTACCCAGACTAACTGATTTTTCCCTCCAAATGTACTGTGACTTACTATTAAGACAACTCATCTTCTGGCATAATTCCTTCCCCTTGAACAACAAACAGTTATCCTTAGAAGCTCTCCCTTGACAACAGAGTCAGAACTGAGAATGATCAGCCTCAGTCTTTTCATTAGAATCTACTTTGAGAGCTGCCTTTAGGAGTTCATCACTTACTATTTTCAGTACTTTGTAGAACTTCAGGAAATTACTATATGCACTTAAGATCTATAAATCATTTAAAGACCTGAACGCTGAATGATCACACATGGGGAGTGGTATACTGGTTGGAAAATTGTGGTTTGCTCAGAGTGGTTGAAAAGAGATTGAACTCTATCTACATTTGGACCTTACTGCCTCCCTGTGAGTTGTTGATGATTACAGATCTGGCCCACCCAACTGGATTAAGCCCTAGAGAGGAGAAAAAAGTGGAGATGAGTGGTAGTGTTGATGCTTACAGAGCAGGAAAATAGGATTCACGTGTAGCAGATGGTTTACAGATTCACTGTGGCCTCTTAGAGATTTACAGCCTCAGCCTTTGGTTTTGCTTCATGAGCGTTTTCTTGTATGCACTATTTTCACAAATTTCAAGTCCAAACAGAAAGATACTTTATTTTTCCATCAACTAAGGAAAGCACGATGTATTTATTTAAATGGTACTGAGAACTGTGTGTGTGGTGTTCATAAATGCTTTTCTCATCCCGCTATTTATTGATAGTCCTATTGTATCTTCCCGTTGCTTCTTCATATGTTTTTAGGATTCTATTTCCATGGCAGGGTATGGCCACATAAGCATATGGCAGGTAATTAATTGTGTAGTAGAGGAAGAGATCTGTGTGCACAAGTATGTGTATCATAAAATAATTAAAGGGGCCTATTCATTTATTTTCATTTGTCCTTACTAAGAGCATGAACCACTCAGCTGTCAAACTGTTATTTGTTCATTGTAATGGCCATCTTGCAGGTTAACTCTATTCTACTAATTAATAGAATAATTATTCCTATTAATTTTATTGAGTCTCCACCATGTACCAGGCTCTGGGGTAAAATAAACTTTGGAGTGCGTCATGAACATGACTGACTCAATTTCTGTCCTAATGACGCCTTTCACCTAAGAATTTGATGAAAAAGGAAAGTCTTTCACATAGGTACTAACATTCATGGAATTTGAATGGAATAAATTGATAAGTTCTTAATAAGCGGAAATGCTTTATCTGTGTGCTATCACATTTCCAGAGCAATATCAGAGCATTTTTATGATGAGATTTACATCTGATTAGTTTTTTAAAATCATTTTTTAAAAATGTACAACTGGGGCACCTAGGTGGCTCAATTGGTTAAGCGTCCGACTTTGGCTCAGGTTACAGTCTCATTGCTTGTGAGTTTAAGCCCAATATTGGGCTCTCCACTGTCAGCACAGAGTCCACTTGGGATCCTCTGTCTCCCTCTCTCTGTCCTTCCCCCACTAGCACTCTCTTTCTTTCTCTCTCAAAAATAAACATCTAAAAAAATAAAACATGTAACCAACAAAACATAATTTAACAATGTGGTTTTAGGAAGTTGTGAGCAAATGTTAGTATGGCTTATTTCATAATTTTTCTGAGAAATATAAAAGTGAAATTGAGTTATCATGATAAGTCATTACTGCTACTTGAAAGAAAATAATTGCTTTTTCTAACCTTCGAATTGAACTACCTATTTTACTTGTATTGGATTGGTTCTGCAACTTTTGGTCCCATTTATGTTCTGTGAATGCGAGACTAGAGATGATGCTTAATGTCAAACAGGAGCATTTCCTCCACATTAGTGATAGAAAATATTTGCCTCTAAATAGTAACGCATGATAGCATGTGGAGAGTCTAAGAAACAGGAATTTGCTCTTCACTCTTAGCTATCTATCACTCTTATAGCTGAAGTAGCCTTTTAAAAGCCAAGAGGCCTAATCATTTGACACATTTTACTCTGGTATAGAAACACATATACAAGAATTTCGTAAAGAAATCAAGAGCTTTTTTTTTAAATTTATTATTTTTTTAATGTTTATTTATTTTTGAGAGAGAGAGAGTGAGTGGGGAGGGGCAGAGAAAGAGAGGGAGACAGAGAATCTGAAGCAGGTTCCAAGCTCTGAGATGTCGGCACAGAGCCCAACGCAGGGCTTGAACCCATGAACAGTGAGATCATGACCTGAGCTGAAGTCAGATGCTTAAACGACTGAGCCACCCACGTGCCCCATTTTTGTTTTTTGTTTGTTTGTTTTTGTTTTTGTTTTGAGAGAGAGAAAGCATGCATGAGCAAGTAGAGGGGCAGAGAGAGAGAGAATCCCAAGCAGGCTCCACTGCTGTCATTGCAGAGCCTGATGCTGGGTTTGGTCTCACAAACTGTGAGATCATGACCAGAACTGAAATCAAGAAGAGTCAAATGCTTAATGAGCTGAGCCACCCAGGTGCCCCAAGAGCTGTTGATTTTTAGAGAACTCCATTTTTGACATTGTTCTCTCCTCCGGTATCTATTATTTGAGATTCACAAAACGTGTTTAATTTTTTTTAATACTTATTTATTTTTGAGAGAGAGACAGAGCACGAGCGGGGGAGGGGCAGAGAGAGAGGGAAACACAGAATCGGAGGCAGGCTCTAGGCTGACAGCACAGAGACCGATGCAGGGCTCGAACTTGTGAACCGTGAAATCATTACCTGAGTCAAAGTTGGATACTTAACTGACTGAGCCACCCAGGTGCCCCAAAAAAGTGTGTTTAAGCCATGAGTGAAGGGGGGTGATAACATGCCTCTTAAAGCTGCTCAAACAACATAAAACTTCCAGCAAGTGGTATTTGTGAGTTATTAGCACTCTTGTTCTTAACTATTCAACTCTCAGAAACTCCAGAAATAGAAATAGCAGGGACCAAGTCTTCTGGAAGATGTGTTATTTTAATATTAAGTATATTTGAGAAAATGTTTTAGGTGTGAGAGGTCTGTGATACTTGGGAGCTTCCCGACATGAGGCACCACGGCCAGAGGATGACAGAAGGAGGGCTTCCTTCCCCAGTATAGTGCTTTCTGAGAATAACTTGAGGGAAGATGGCAGCCTGGCTTGCAACCAGGCAAATAGAAAGGAATTATCAATATAGAAAAGAAATAGAAAGGGGGTACTCTTGGGACAAAAAGTACAGAATATAAGAAAGCTGGTTCAGTGTTAATAGATAGAAGGGATGTGTATGACTTAGGGTAACAAAAAGACAGTTGTAGCGTTTTTCAAAAGTTAGCAGCAATATAAAAGTCAAGATATTTATTCATAACTTCTAGTATAAGAAGTTTAAATAGAAGTTGGGAAAGTTTTCCTAACTTGTTTGGTAATACATAGAGCTGACTTGGGTATATCCATGACTTGAAATTGGCTTGAAGCAAGCAAGATCAGCAACCACCAGCATTTTTGTCCTTCAAAAGGTTTGTCATTCTTATCTGACTCTTTAAAATTGTAGCTAGGCTAAAGAAAACCTTGCATTGCAATTTAAAGCATTGGCTCTTAGAACATGTGCATGACTCAGAATGTTCTTTCTGTTTTTGAAGATTTTGCGAAGTAGTAGATTGGCCTTCACAAAGAGAATTCTCTTTCCTGCCTCTTCAGTATGTGGTGCAATATAAACTGCCCTCTGTGCATATCTGGGTGTATCACACAGTCTGATATTATCTTTCTTATACCTTCCACTAGCACTGGTTCTAAGTCATGACATGGTCGCTGACTGACAAGTAACCTTGCTGAGTAAATTTTCCTATGAATTCCTTTTTAGTTTATTTCTGTAGAGCCATTTTGAGTGGGTCAGGAAAGTAACATGTATCGCATGACAATTAATGCTTTCACTTCACCTCCCATTACCATACTGACAGCTCTTTGTGCAGAAAAAGAGAACATCTTTAATTTTTATTTTGATGCTCTTTTTGCTTGCAGATTCAACTCTTACGTGAACATGAAATTTATCCCTGTATTAAGATCAACCTTGTTTTTCAAGGTCACCCTGCTTTCCTTGGTTTATGTAGAATATTAAATTTATCCTGAAATCCACCTAGATTGTAGAAGGGCTCATGGCTCCACTAGGAATATAGAAAGAAAGTTGCCTCTAGGTAAAGTGGCAGGAGGCGTGGTGCAAGAAGAGAGTACTGGTCTTAACTCAGCTCTTCTTGGCCCTGTTAATGGGATGACAAATACACTGAACTTGACAAAGCCTGTGTGGGACCACTGGCAGATGTTTTCACAGCTGCGAATCTCAACTTCATCATGTAGAAAATGGAATTAACACCCCATTATCTAGAAAATGGGTATAATGCCTACCTCACATGTTTCTCAGGGATATTGAGAGGGTTAAATAAGCTGATATGTGAGAAAGTGCCATGCAAACTGGAAAGTGCTGTCCAAACATAAGATACCATGATGGTAACTTTTACTAAGTAGGAAGACTAAACTATTTGGTGCAAATAGCTTCAATGTGACTGTTGTTTCCTTCTTTGGAAATCTCTCCTCAAATTGCTTCTGACTCATTTATGTTTATACTCTTTGAAGCTCTTTGATTTAGAGCTGGCACCACTTCATTGTAAATATATAGCACTATGTGCACATCACCCACGAGGCCAGTGCCAGGGCTCACTGTACAAAAGCCTTTAGTTTGGGGAAAGCCTAGAGGCAAGTCTTAGTGATTGCTTACACATTTAGTGACAAGACCAATAGCCCAGAGCCCAAACGCACTAGCACTTACATAAAACTCTGTTTTACCCAGCATTAAACTGTGTCATGAAATTTTTTAAAATTAATCAAAATTAACATCTTCTCTTTTGTTTTACCTTTTCTTTTAAAAGCAACTTATGATGTTTTCTCAAGCCCTACAACATCAGATGAGCCTGACATATCAGAACCCCATACAGGTATACCCCGCCTCTCAATTCTTTCTTTGGATGCCAAATGTTCTGGCAACACTATGCCTCGTTCTTGCTTTAACTTGCGCAGAGTGAAAAAGCATACTCTTCAGGGTTCTGCAGGAGAGAAGTGGCAGTCTGTGTCAGTGAGATGGATTCTACCCATTTCTCTGTTGAGCGATTACTTCTTTATCAGTAATAAGCTCTGCCACACGTGGGAGATGCAGATAAATTTGGTTGCCACTGACCCAGAGTAATGTATTAACAGAATCACTCTAAAAAGGTTTTAGATTCTTAGGGACTTTTCTGTAGAGCAGTGGCTCTCAGATGGGGATGATGTCTCTCTCTTCTCCCCCCCAGAGGCATTTGGCAATGGCTAGATACATTTTTGATTGTCACAACTGGGGAAGGTGGCACTGACTTCTAGTGGGTAGAGGCCAGGGATACTGCCAAACCCCTGCAATGTACAGGACAGCCCCCGTCCCCCCAACAACAAAGAATTATGCAGCCCTAAAAGGCAATAGTGATGAGCTGAGAAATCGTGCACTAGAGCAATCATGTCATTCATTGGTCTATAGAAGTTCAGTTGGGTCTAACCTTTGGCAATCTCCTACTGATCCACATACAGTGAATGTAACTCAATCTAATAATTCATTTTAGCAACTGTTTATTAAGCACCTACTAAACTAGGTACTATGAGAGATTCCAAGTCAATATGAGTGGTCTCTGCTAGACATAGATATATGTCTGATATTTTTGTATATTTCACCTGATATCCACATTATTTGTGCCATGATAAAAGCAAATAATTTTAAATAGCAGAAAATAAGAGAAAAAATGGAATAGAGTGTTGAGTGTGTTCAGTTAGTAGTTAAACAAAGGTGAGAAACCAAAAAAGCCAACTGAAGACAAGTTGAATACATGAAACGTTTTTATAATGGTTTCTAATGTTTAAAGTATACATGTTTTTAAAAGTGAGTTCATCTTCAGCTCCTAATGAATCACTAGTTTTAAAATGTTGGTCAGCAGTCATTCAAGTGTTCATGATACTTTTCCCCATATGAGGAATAATTTATTACTCATGAATTTGTATTTTATTCTTGGGGCCTTCTGCTTTTATAAATGTTGACATTTATTCCAACAGAAACAAGTGATCCATTTCTGGATTCTGTCCCACCTAAAACTTCTAGAACTCTTGAACAGCCAAGGGCAACACTGGGTAATGTTTTTAACAGAAAAATCCTACTTTGTTTTCCATCAAGAGAAAATCCATGTGAATGCCATTCTTCCAAATGACCATTTCATTCCATCACATTTAATCATTTATTTCATTCCTATTTCTGAATATATATATTTTTTCCTGTAATGCAGTCATCTTATGTTCCATTTTGGGTGTGTGCACCCTCTCTTTCTCTCTCTTTTTGAACTCTAATAGGTGATTATTTTTTCCATCCTTAAAGGAATGAAAAGCTTTGAAAACTGCATGGACTCTTCATCATCCATATCATCCCATCTCATGTGTTTATGGCCTGTGTCACCTCTTTTCCATGTGTTGAGTCTGCCTGGAGTGAACTGCTGAACGATCATCATTCTGACCTTTTCTTTAAATCATTATTTCATCCACCAGCTTTCAACACTATATGCATTTTTCATTCTTAATCATGGACTTGTAGCATGTGCTTGGTAACACCATCTAAAAAGCATGTTAAAATCCTTAAAATACCTCTTTTTAACTGGAATGACTTGGTGGGTGGGGTGTTTGTATTTTCAGCTCCAAGTGAAACACCATTTGTTCCTCAAAAACTGGAAATCTTTACTAGTCCTGAAATGCCACCTACAACACCTGGTAACTAATGATGTTTTTATTTGTATACTTTGAAAGAACAGATAAAATGACCAAAAAGAATCTGTTACGTTGGACTTCCAGAATATTTTCAGTAGTAAATATTTCCCTTTATTCTATACCATGAAATTCTTCCAAGAACTAGGTTATCTATCATACTTTGCCTTGTGAGAATCCTCAAAGAATCTCCATAATCTTGGTGTCCATATATTTGAAGAATTATTTCCCTTCTATAATCCTTTCAACTCTGCCAACCAGAAAACAGAAGTGGAATTACAGACCATAGTTACTCTAAAGTACATTCCCTTCTATTCAGCATGATTAGATAGCACTTGGTCAGAATATTTTTCTCAAAGTAGTCTAAATATAAAGAGCACCAAGTAGATTCTATAACCCTGGAAATGATAAGAAAAGATGGGTAAGAAAGATAACACAGCCTACATTCTATAATGGTCTAAAAGTTATTAGAATAATGTAATTCATTAACTCATGGTGAGGTTAGTAATGAGCTACAAAATTAAAGAAGTTCTGAACTTCCATTCTCTCAATCCCAAATATTTGTGTTTGTCCTCTGTTGTTTGGTAAATTATCTTTTGAGTTCTTAAATGTACCTTGTGTTCTTGAATCCCTCAAGAGTGCTTACCTCCCGGTACATTTAACTCAACAATATACCTTCAGTGTTCATATAGATACTTAATTCATTTTGGCCCAATCAGCACATTTATTGAGAACCTTCTGGGTATAAAGCACAGTGCCTGGCATTCTGGGCATACAAAGAAATAAAAAGCAGTTCTTGTACTCAAGGAGTTTACAATTGTGACCTGATTGGCCTCTGTGCAATATTATTTATCAAAGCTATATTAAATCTTCTTTCAGCTACCCAGCAAACTACATCTATCCCTTCTACACCTAAACGACGCGTCAGGCCCAAAAAACCAAGAACCAAACCTGGTAAATAATGGTCTCTTTAACTTCTCAGGATACTTAATTCCAAATACATAATGTCTCTATTTTCTTTTTCATAAAAAGAAGCTATATGATTCTACAGGTCAAAGTTTCTTCACAAAATTTGAAATTAGCTGAAGATGAATTAATGCAAAATGACAAAAATCAAACAATTTTTCAATAAGACTTCATTGAAAATTAAGTCCGTGATCTTCTTGCTTGTGAATTTTGGTATAAACCCAGAAACAAGTCCTAATGTCTTGTTAGTGTTAGGAAGTAAGATAGTTAGTGTGATTTATTTCCTTGGTATGCATGTATATTTAGGTGTTTATTAGGCTAGCAGTTGGTGTTTGGGGAGCCTACTATGTTTTCAACTGAGCTAGGGCAGTGGCTGAGAGGAGAGACCATGACTCTGACTCTCCAAATGCTTATAATCTCAAAAAGATTCTACAGCAGAGAATGAGAGAGCTGCTTGTGAGACTATAATACTTGTGCAGAAGCTCAGAAAAAGAGTTGAGGATGTAAGCTTCAAAATATGTGTAGGGTTTAGACAGAGGAGAAGGAGGAGGGAACACATCCCAACACCGAATTTTCATGGTAGAGGTAGCTTATCAGGAGGTACTATTTTTCACTGTCAAGTAATACACTCAGAATCATGCCCAACAAATCAGGTTTTGCTTATTCCATGATAGTATAAATAGTTTTTTTTATCGCCTTTACTATTATGACTGAACTTAGAGATTATTTCCCAAAACCTGTACTCACTGCCTTTGTAAACACTGACAATTAAATATGGCAGGATTTGAAAGGGTCATTCAGTTATTCTTCGAGCAATAATCTTTTTATTGTCTGTAGGATATCTTAATATTTTTATTTCCTTTCCATCACCAGAAAGAACCACAAGTCCTGGAACAATTACATCTAAAATTCCTAAAAGCCCTGAACCTACATGGACAACACTGGGTAATGACATGTCCTTAGTAGTTAGATGTGTTACTTAATTTTACCATGAAAATCCAGTACCTTAGCTTTTGTGTAATGTCTCAGTCACTGTGCTATTTGGATAATTGTGATGATTTCATAGAGTACAGCAGCCCTGTGACTTTCATGATTTTGGGTAATTGGTCCCATAGTTAATGTACCTGAAATCAGCATTCAGACATCATCCTGTACCTTGGAAAGCTGGAAAACACGGCTGCTTCATCACCTTCCATAAGTCATTGCATTTGAAGTAGAGTCCTAAATACAGTTCTCCATTTTTCTGAGTAAGATCCTCAAGTTCAACTTCAGACTTCATTTGGAAGAACCATGTTCTATTATGATGTTAGTAGAATTTCTTTGTATAGTTGATCATGCATTATATCTATCAGTGATTATCAATCTTAAACATGCCTTCTTTCTGGTGCTTAAAGACTTGTATGTGGCTGAGAAATGTGAAGTAAGGGGGCCAAATGATTCCATAGATTTTTTTCAAAGATAATGGATTAAAGTAATGTTCTTTGTGTAGTTATTGTTGCTATTTGTAGCAATGCCATTTCTGTTAGTTCAAATATGTCCTGAAATGTTTTTTTCAAACCAGATGAAAATTTATCACTTTATTCATTCAGTGTTGTTCTGTAAAATATTCTTTCAGTGGAACACTTGCAAAACCTTCCAAGATGAAGAGTTCATTCCACTTAAAACATAGCTTTTTCTTTTGTGGCTTTAGACACTGAAATGCCTAAATACTGATTTGTTGATTATTTTCTTTACTTTTCCAGCTCCCAGTAAAACACAATTTATCTCTTTGAAACCTAAAATTCCTCTCATCCCAGAAGCGATAGACACCAAACCTGGTAATTACCCTGAATTTTTTTTCTCCAAAAGTAGGGTTGAAAATTTATTTTATGCCACTCTTTGGAGTAAGAACTTCTGATTTGTATTTTGCTATTTGATGCAATTTTTCCATGAAAAGTACAAAAATGCAATGAAATGATCTCATTATAACCAGCCCTTCTGATATTATGGCAGCCTCACTCTGAGCTGTTGGGTGGATGACCAACCCAGAGAAAATACAGAAATACAGTGATGTGAGTGATTGAGGACTCCCTTGTCTAAGACAACGAAATAGTTTCCAGTACCACAGTTGACTGGAATTCTGATCACACTAAACAGCCTTTCAGCCTAAAAAGGGAGAAGTGTTTCCCTCCCCTAAAAACTCTGCCCTTGTTTTAGAGCTTCTCAGTTCTCCAGCTGCAAGATCAGAAAGGGTAGTATTTTCCTAATGCTCCATTACTTCTTTCTGAATTGAAGCTTACATCTTAACACTGACATTAGTTTACTCCTCAGGATATAACAATGATGGTTTGCTGAAGAAAAGAAGGCTCTTTTGCAGGGAGGGGTTATTCTGTATATGTAATTAAAAACAGAGACAATTCTCTGCATATCGATTGCAGGACATAATGAATGACCAAATCTGCATTTTATTCTATCTATCCAGAATCTATACAGAAGTTTAAATGTTGACTTATGAGTATCCCTTTATATATAGGAATTTTGTTGCTATTCATCATTTTCATCCAAATTTTAAACTCTTAGCTT
Source organism: Panthera pardus (assembly GCF_024362965.1). NCBI lineage: Eukaryota > Metazoa > Chordata > Mammalia > Carnivora > Felidae > Panthera > Panthera pardus. The sequence goes on along the minus strand of NW_026526721.1, from coordinate 48,188,642 downwards.
CTGGAAGAATATATTTCTCACTGTCCTATTCAATGGATTTTTCATTAGTGCATGTTTACAAAGTAAACAATGATTGAACCAGAGATTTTCTACTTAAGCAGGCATGATTCTTTTTTTTTTTTTTTTTTTTTTTTTTTTTTTTTTTTTTTTTGCAGTGAAATGGGTAAGGAAAAATGTAACTGCTCAGAAAAGGAATTGTCATGACTCCCTTCAAAGAGGCAGTGAGATTTCCAGGTGTAGGTGTCAGACCAAAGGAAATGAGGGATTAGTCAAAAGGATGTGTAGTTGACACTGTGACCATGGGTGAGGTCTCCATGTTGGAGAAAGGGAACTAAGTACTCTTACTCCGAGAGGTTACTTGGTAAAGGAAGCACATAGCTAATGAAACTGAAGGCCCCTAACAGTTTATTTTTTAATGTTTTATTTATTTTTGAGGGAGAGGGAGTGCAAGCAGGGGAGGGGCAGAGAGGGGGTGGCATAGAGGATTCCAAGTGGGCTCTATGCTGATAGAAGCAAGTCCCATGCAGGGCTTGAACTTACAAACTGTGAGATCATGACGTGAGCCAAGGTCAGACACTCAGCTGACTAGCCACCCAGGCGCCGCAAGAGCCCTAACAGTTTAAATCAATGAACTCCAATAACTATATGACAGAAGGCTTTAATGTACATTTATTTAAAAATCATGCCTAGAGAGCTTTGGAATAAGATAAAAACTGTTTTGTTGTATTTTGAAAGGGAGCTATTACTAAGTGGATTGAGAAATATTATTGGATGTTTAGACCACTAAATTTAAATACATGTCTCTCTGATCTAATTATTCCTGTTAGTATAAAAGTTGAAAAAAGCAAAAAAGTCTGTGTTTGATCTTAACGGTTTATACATGATTAGTTACATTATTAATTTCAGTCCTTTCTAAAGAAAGGTTTAGTAGAAATTCATTAATACAAATAAGGGGCGAGGATGTGTTTCTATCCATTTAAGCTACTTGAGCAAAGAGACTTGTTAATTTGACATTTCCTTTTAAAATGTGGCCAATTATTTGGAAGCTAATGAATCTCTATTCCTCTGGTGTGTACCTTCTAATCACCCAAGAATATCCAAGCTTTTCCCCCTGGCATCAAATATAACCACTTCAGAATCTGCACCTAAAGTTACACAAACTCAAATTGACCTCCGGTGGTCTGAGGCAACACAGAGTAACAACAGGATCTCTGCAAACCATTGCTTGGGTTTTAGCTTTTTAAAATGTATTTATTTTTATTTTAGGGCAGGCCACCATTATAGCTTTGCGGAAGATTTCTGTTTCTAGCCAAGGTTCAGGAGAGCAAATCAACCACCAAAAGCTTTTCTTATTTGAGTGATTCATTGCCTTTCCCACCGCTCTCCTCACACTCTGCTATTTTTCCATTTCACTTTCCATGCAAGTTGCTTTTCCTCTGGTTTTCCTTTGTGGTTAAACTAATGAGTAAAAACCCACATTGGGTTTGGCTTATTTTGTAAGCATAATCCAGTGCTTTCTTGAAAATCCCACCATCTACCATGTCCCAACGTGTCTGCCTCAACCAATCAGAATTTCATCCTTCATAATTAATCTTTAAGATTGTAATGGCCTTCGGCTATTCAAGCTTTTAATGGACTGGAAAAAAAAAAGGAGAGACCTTCAATTACAGGTATTTTTTAACACGATTCTCTGACATGGTAGATAGAATTGTAAATTTTTCTTATTGCTCATTACAAATCATGAGCCATTGTATCTTTCTTTTGTGCTGAGGTGACTGGTGTAGTTATTTGCATGCCGCTTAACATTTTTAAACCTTTATCATTATACCTTAAAATTATAAAGTAGAGGAAGTTTTGTCAGAAGATATATTTACTTTTTTAAAAAAATGTTTTCAATGTTTATTTTTGAGAGAGAAAGAGACCCAGTGTGAGGGCGGGGGGGGGGGGGGGGGGGAGGGGAGGGGGGTGTGGGCGCGCAGAGAGAGGGAGACATAGAAGTGAAGCAGGCCCCAGGCTCTGAGCTGTCATCACAGACCTTGAGGCAGGGCTCAAAGTCACGAACCAGGAGATCATGACCTGAGCTGAAGTCAGACACTTAACCAACTGATCCACCCAGACTCCCCAAGAAGATACATTTGCTTCTGATAAACCCTGACTTTAATATTTCTGTGTGCAGGTGAATTGGAAGCTTAATTGATGGGGCTCCATACCTATTTGGTCTCAGTTTTAGTCAGGAACTAAAAAAATACAGGTTTTTCTTTATAAAATTTGTAAGACCACATTCTTTAATCTTTGTAAATTCTAAAAATGCTACAAGTAGCAAATCTTACTTTTTCTAAGTTTTAGAAGGCAACTGTGTAGAAATTAAAACACGAATCACAGCCTCAAAATTTCAGAAGAGTTTTTGTTTGCTATTTTCAGGCATGGATTTGTTTGGATAGTTACTATATTTAATGTATTGACATTTACTATTTATCCTTTCTCCTGTAGAATCTGAGACATCCAGTCTCCCTCTATCCTTTTTCTCTCTTACATACACATACACAACACACACAAACACACACACACACACAATTTTTGCCTTACTATGTGTACTTCAATCTCATCACTTTGGCTTTGCCATTTATCTGTTGTAATCTATTTCTGGACAAGTTCTTGAGAAATCAAAAAAAAAAAAATTTGGCCACAGTCATGCTAATGAATGATGCCGCCTTTCAGTAATACCTTGTGCTATTCATTGCTTTCAGAATAAATGAAAATTCTCTACCTGTGATATTTGTTGTTACATTTTCTTTTTTTGTATACTAACGAGTCTCTACTTATTTCCCCAAAACTTTTCACAGCCTCTAGTCTAGAAACATCACAGAGAACTCCTGGTAAATGTAGCATAAGAAATACAAGTAACAAAGTTATTTATGTCCTCTTAAGCTAGTTGATGGGTGTCATATTAATTAATTTATTTCTGTAAAAAAGGAAAGAGGGGCCTCTGAATGGCTCAGTCGATTTAGCATCCAACTTTGGCTCAGGTCATGATCTTGTGGTTCACAGGTTCAAGCCCCGTGTTGGGTTCTGTGCTGACAACTCAAAGCCTGGAGCCTTCTTCAGATTCTGTGTCTCCCTCTCTTTCTGTTCCACCTCCCCACCCCCGACTCTCAAAAATAAACAAAGATTAAAACAAAAAAAAACATTATAAGAGAAAAAGGCAAAGAATCTTCACTTTTTCTTCTGCTTCAAAAATTGGGTTCCTTTTTTAATTTTCTTCCTGAAAGAAAAGAATACTTTTTGTTCTGTAGAATAAGAAATCTATCGTATCGTATTTTTATAAGTCCAGATATTGTAACCAAACTGTATTCGGCATGAAGTATCATTTACATACTGCCAATTTGAAACACATTGGAAGGTTTGTTATCTTTCAGAATACTTAAATAATATTTTTATTTAATTGGTTCAGTATCTGATAAAATCCAAGATTACTTTTTGACTTCTTTGATTTGCTAAACAAAATAGACTAAATTTCATATGTAAACCAATTTGTTCACCAGCAATAGGTGCTACCAAATAAAAGGAACATCATATGAATACTTGTGGCCCTTTTTAGACCATACATTCAATTCCTATTTTTTTTAAAAGAGTATCAGATCCAGCAAACCTGAGAAATCCAAAACTAACAGAGCTCAGACCTGGTTATAGGTCCATGGGTCTTTTTCCTCTTCCCACTTCCTTGGATGAAACTGACTATCCTGTATGAAAACAAAATGGCAGATGACAAGACACTCTGAAAAACCTCAGAGAGGCTACCCTGACCTCCCCTTAAAGCAGTATGTCCCCAGGTACTAGGAGCAATCTTCAGAATATTGGGTGGTGGGGAAAATAGTTAAAAAATCAACGACGAACATCAGAATTCTCATTTCATGTTTTGTGGTTCATGGAAAGGATGTGGGGTGATTGAGCTTTACTGTAATAAACCATAGAACCAGACTGTTCACCAGCGAGAGAACAACTTTTGCAGTAAAAGACATTTATTTACTATTTTAAATGGTTATATTCAGCATGGCCTTTGATATTACCTATTTTATTGCAGCCCCAGAACCTCAGACTCTACCACCATCACAGTCAACAATAGGTAATGAAGTTTCCTTTACTGAGTGGAAAACAAAACAAAACAAAAAAAACCCACCTCTCTTTCTTTAGCACCTTTTATGTTGAACTTTGTCATTAGCTTGGGTTTTTAAAAAAATTCTTAATTTTCCTTCAGATTTTTATTTCAGCCATTTTTTTCCGAAGATACACTCTTTGTGCCTAACTAAGCCAAGCCTCTGTAACAGCCATGAAAGCCAGACTGGTTTTGATTTGACACATTCTGTGTTGTCTCTCCTTATATTTGAGTAATATTTCCTGAGCTTGTTTTAACCTGGCTGTTTCCAGTGGAAGACATTGGTTTCCCTCTACTTGTAGATATTTTTGTGTTTTTACTTATAGAGGTGTTTTTCTTACTTTCAAAATTCGAACATTTGCAGATTTTCTTGAAAAGCAGTATGATCTTTCCCGATCTAACTATCCTGATGTGTCCTCGGCAATTCATTAAGAGAAATAGAAAAACTCACCCAATGTTTATAGCTTCTTTTTCTTCAAAGAGAGCAAAAATTGTGTTCTGCTGGTGCTATCTTAGCCAATGACCCATATTTTCCTCTATAACACAAACTGTTGGTTACTTTATTGCATTCTTACCTTCCAAATGAGAATCATGCCCTCTTTTGTTTTTTCCATTTTTCTCTCCAAACTTAACGGACTACATTTTCGTTCATTTTGTCTAAAAACACAGGAATCTATTAAATAAAAAAGGAATGTCTTATATGGATAAAAGTTTCACCATTTACATATAATTGCTCAACTTTAGAAATTAGAATTTTTTATATCTAATTAGAGTTTATAGTTTTTCCTTTGATTTTGATTCCTTCCTGATGATTTTCATGTACTCTTAGGACCTGAAACTCCGGAAACCAAACCTTCAACAACATTAGGTAATACAGTTATTTGAGTGAGTGACCTTTATTTCCTCTTTTCCTGACTGCTGGTATTTTTATTAACAGGCTCACATTAATGGATTAATCCATGGATACCTGTTTGTGTTCTTTGTTCTTACTTGCAGAGAAAAAAATTTAAATTCTATGGTGTTATAAACTATATTTCATTTTTAAGAAGTTACCTTTCCTGAAACAATCTCTGAATTCAAAGACTTTTTATACATACTGTTGACTTTTAATCAACATACTATATACATACTGAACTTTTAATGCTAAATGAAAAACTTCTTTTGAATCTTAGGCCAAATAAATTTTAATTTGTATCCCTAGTGGCTCCTTAAAGGTACATTTCTCATGTTTCTGTTAAACATACACCTTCAAAATTTTTAGGAGACTGTCTTCTCTAAGCTGTACAGACTTTTGAGTTTTCCATCTCAAAATGGAATAGGGAAAATTTAATCAAAAAATATTATTCATGACCTCAGTTAACTGGGTACATGATGATAGAAAGTTGCAAAACAGAAGAATATCTACTCATAATAAACCAAAGGACTTAAATGTGCTTCTAAGATAGATGTAGTATTGATTGTCAGTTTTTTGAGCTACTGCTCCTATATTAACTAGCTAATTGTCTTTCTTCAGCTTCACCAAAGACCAAACGACCAGGTCGTCGCCCCCGCCCTAAAACCACACCTAGTCCAGATGTGCCCAAGTCCAAACCTGGTAAATGTGATGCTGAGGGTTCCAGTTAACATAGAAAATGGAATATATAGTAGCTTCTGATAAAGTAGCTACCTATTACCTAAATAGCTGGACTTTAAGAACCAGTACAGTTGACTTTCATATTTAAGCATCTGTACATTCTATACTTACCGTATATTTTTATTTTTTATTTGTAACTATTAGGTACACACACAGTCAGCTGGCCCACTAAATGGATTATTAAAGTAGGGCACCCTAAAAGTTTGTCATAGGATGCATATTTATGGCAGATGAGGTGTGGGAAAGGAAGGGGAAGAGGGGTAAATGGGAAGAGTGAAAGGGAAAATCACATTCCCTTTCTTAGGGATGAGGAGTTTAAGAGTGGGGATTAATGTTTCCTTCCTCGAGATGCTGCTTCTTGATATAATTAGTATTCTTGCTTTTTGCTTCCATAGCTCTGGAACCTGCTACGGTACAACCGGAGCTCTTGGTGCCCACAGTCGGTAATTCTCCTCTCCTCCAGTTGCTTTCACGGAATGTCACTTTGGCTCTTCGTATTCTCCACCAGGCATGACTGCAGGGCCACTGCACCATCACAGTTTCATTCCATGCTTTTCCTCATGTTTTCTCTCTGGGTCTGAAGAGCCTGAAGATAGGAGACTTCTTCTAGAAGAATCCTACCTGTGTGCTTCTTTAAGGAAGGTCTGTGGCCTTGGACACAACTTCCTGCTTCTCCACAAACTCTTTGTCTCTCTATGTCCTTCTGTTGAGAAAACCTTCCACTTCTCAGACAGGGACTTCCCTGCTCATCCTGGGCTTGGCAAATGGCAAGATTTTGTTCTGGTGCCACAATTGTCATTTCATTGCTTTACTCATTCCACTTGTAAGACTTTTGCCCTCTTAAAAAGCTGCATGAAATAATGGCTTCTTCAGCTTTCTGTTTCTTGCAGAATTTTTGTGAGTATATTTTGATAATTAGAAGCATAAACACTATTTTTGGTCTAGGGTCCAATATAAAATTAGTGTGGTCTTTGCAACTTAAGAACATTAGAAGTCCCAAACTTGTTTTATTGTTTTTGGTACTAATGCTGTTTGACTGTTGTTAGTTCAATATAATTTCTCAGCATTCGCAAAAACTGTGCTTTACTTTGGAAAATTCCAGAACTCTGTAGCCATGTAAACTTCTGTATAATTTAAAGTGTGTATGGATTATTTTCCAGGTCTCCTACTAAACAAGATTCAAATTTCTACACTACTACTTTTATGCTTTAAAAAACCTTACAATTAAGAAATACAACTATTATACTTGTGATCTCTGAAATTATATACAAAAAAGTCTTACTGTAGTTCTCATTACTTTGCTCAAAGGCACATTTTGAACATTTCCTAAAGATTTTTCCTTTTGGAAAAATCGGTACAAATGGACATATTTCCCATCCTTCATACACCCCAGGCATTAATTTTATTGTATATTCAGTGAATTTATATAGTGTTTTTGCTCAAGTGTATGTGTCTTTAATTATGATAGTTACAGCCATGATCATTATGCTAATTTTTAATACCTTTTTCTTTAGCATCAAAACCATCCAAAAGACCTAAAACCACACATAGACCAGATGCACCTCAAATCCAGCCTGGTAATCACTACTTTCACTGCCTTGATCTAAAACTAGGAAAATGGTGTGTAAGTAACATTAATCTTGACATTCACAGCCCTGCTATGACACTAATTATAGCACCTTTTTCTCTTCAGATTCAAAACCACCAAAGCAATTACTTCCTAAACCCCAAACCACAGCACAACCAGATATGCCACCAACTAAACCCGGTAAACATAATTTCTAGTGCTTTAGTTTAAGAAATTCATTCTGGGGAATGTTGTTGAAAATATTTACAATTTGTTATACCATATAAAGCATAAAAACCCAATATTATGATTTGGCTCATTATCTTTTCAAAGTAACCATACCAGTTAAATGAACAATCAATGTGTAAGAAGTTAGTTTTACATCTGATTGTCTGACAGATTCCATTTTCTTAACATTTTTAGGCTTTGTTTTATGAATTTGGGTATGTGATGAATAGAAGCCTGGTTTTTCTGTATCTGGAACATAGTTGGAAGTGATTTTAGCATTCACCACTAGATAGGACCAGGAAGGCTGACAATGTGTTCTTGTTTTAAAGGCATGTAGTCAAGGATTGGCTTCGTCTAAAATACCTTGATGGCATTTTAAACAGTAACTATTAACTAAGTGATTTCCTACCAAATAAGAAGATTTTTATATAACAGTACTAAAAACTCAACTGTTTTGCAATTGAGATTTTCTCCTAAGTTTCCAATTAGTGTAAAATTCTAATTTAGTAAGAGAGTATCTCATAATAAAGTTATGAAGAAAGCAATTTATATCAACTTAGAATAAACCAGGTTCTGTATCCTATGAATTAAGCATCAGGGAGCACCTAAAACTTTAGATTTCTTTACTTTTATTATATCTGTTTGTTTTTCATGATAGTCTTTGATCCTGCTACATTTGAGACTGAAGCTCCCTCCACAACCATAGGTAATGATGTTTTCCTTCTTGGTCAGTGTTTCTCTGGGCCTCTCCCTCTCATGTCAGTGGCTGTATTCTCTTACATAAACAATTGTAATTCATCATCTTTTTCATTCATTTCCACAAACTGTTGATTGTTTGTAACGGGCAACTTTCAACATCATAAGGCATTCTTACTTCTGCTCAGTTTATAATCCCTGTATGTCATTCTTCCTTTGATCACCTTCAAAGACATTCAGATTGCTGGCAGCACTTGATGCTGTCAAGGGTCACTGGGGCTGAGAGACGATCCATCCTGCAAACCAGGAAATCTTTGAGAGTTCTGCTTTCATGTGTGTATAATTTATGGTCATGGGAGAGGAGCAGTTAACAATGTGGTTGGGGCTTGAGGCGATACATAATTGTCTCTTTCTTGCAAAAGTCCTTTCCTCTTTGATTCCATACTATCCAAATACACCTGAACATTTGTTGACAGATTCATCTTGTCATCATGACGAATTCATACACCTGTTGACAAATTCATCTTGTGCTGATTTCCAAGCAAAATACCGATTCCCTTTTTTGTTTGAAGGCAACCCGTTTTGAATATTGCTTCATCCTGTTGTCCTTGCCTTCTCCACCTCTTCTGTAGGCACAGGTTTCCATTAATTCAGAAGAGTTCGTCAGATGTGGCTTCCAGCAACTCTGAAGTGATGTCTTAGCAAAAGGGAATCTCTATATAAGTGCTTACAGCGTGTTCATGATAAGATGTTTATATTACATTTAGTCTTCTGGACTTAATGACAAATAGAGATGGTAATTTAAATCCAAGGAGTTATAAATCACAATTTCACATGTATGCATAATTCGATCATTTTAGAATGTTACAGAATTATAGGAATCCTGTTTATAGAGCCAAAAAGTCAAATTATTACTCTTGAGATTTTTTTTCTTAATCATTTCTATTGCTTGTTTGAATACTCATCTCCTAATTATTCATTTAAAATAAGTGAATAAAAAAGGAGAAATAGAGAAAGAGTACCCCATTTCATATGGATAAAAGGCACAAGTTTATGTTTTGCATAACTGTCACACATCTCTAATAAACAAACAAATTGAGAATATTTTTAGAAATTCTCCTCACTACCACAATTCTTCAAAACAAATAACAGTTGTAGTGAAAGCCTTCGAAATACTAACAGAAGCTTTTGCAGTTTTTCAGAGTAATTTAAAATACATAGTAGCCAACTGACATGTTTTTGGAGCCAAGTTTCCAATATAGTTGGAGTCAAATAATTAAATACAGGAAAAAGCTTTCCATTGGCCTCATAGGGATGCAGAATACAAGAGGTATGTCTTTTGTGAGTTGTATGAATGCCAGAGTACAGCCAAATACCATTTTAACAGCGTTCAGAAATGCTTTCAAAACATTACAGGGTAAAGAAAATACATTTTGAAGATAATTTTTTTTCCTTTTCTGTATTTCTTAAATCTTCATTGTTTATTGTATTGCTTTTGGCCAGTTCCTGCCACAGACCTTGAACCTGTAACTCTGAGAACTGAAGCTCCCAGGACAACATTGGGTAATGACTTTTTATGTCCTTAACCAAGTGCATTTTCCATTTGTTGTCCAGTCTATTTCATTACTATTTTCATCAAGTGGTGTTCTTTTTCTAAGATTTTCTCATCGCCCTCTCTTATCACTCAACTATATTCTTCATTTTGAATATTGAAGATGTTTAATATAAGTTATGTGGTTAGTCACTTGGTTAAGCCTGTATGCAGCTGGTACACAGCATCTGTCTTCCATATTATCTAGCTTTATTAGTACTTTACAGAACCTGTGATTCTGCCCTGTGTTCTGTGGTAAAGCTAAATTTCAAATACAATTAGGAGTGGCTGCTCCATAAACATCAATATTAATTCTATGGACATCAACCGAAAGTTGTTTTAAGATAGGCAGGGCATTTTTATGGTTTACCAATGATTTTAAGAAGTTAAATTTGTTTATTCTAATGTTTAATGGGATGTATGTCTAAGCCAAATAATTTCTAAATATGATCTCACAAAAGCAGGTGAGCCTGGGTCCATCTCCGATATGGACATGCTATGTTTCTGGTTTCCCTGGCGTCAGGATCCTTATTGAAAATCTGACGCCAATAATAATAAGCTTTTTCAGATTATTAGAATAATGTTATATAATCCTTCTCAGAGAACTGTCAGTGGACAACTCCCCCCCCCCCAATTTTTTTTTTGCATACAGATGGCAAAAGTCCAAAACAAAAGAGACAAATTTATTAAGACTTAGGAAATTTAGCCAAATTTTACAAAATATAGAGCTGTGTATCATCCTTTCTTGAGTTTCTGGAGTCATAAGACAACATTAACCAGTTTCCTTCCTCCAGCTCCAAAAACAACACAACGGACAAGAACACGTCGTCCACGTCCCAAACATAAAACCACACAGAGCCCAGCGGTATCTCAGACTAAACTAGGTAAATATGTGGTTCCTGGTACCTGTGGAACCCCTTGGATATGATACGTGCATGACAGTTTAACTTGCCACCTAATAGCTCTGGTGACCCTTCATTGTGAAGGCCGAAGTCACAAGAGCTCTAGTTAATAATTATGCCTTCCTTGTGCTGCTTGGTATCTTCTTGGTACCTTTGTATTTTATTTGCTTCCTCTGAAAAATTATATTTTTCTCTTTGATTCTGGTTTATCAAAAACTTACCTAGTTAAGTAACTAGCATATTTAGTTCACTTAGTCACACATTTTATTAAGTGTTCCATTAGCCTCTGTGAAAAATAGTTCAGAAGTAACAAATGACTTCACTTGGCTGAGGAAGGAAGTTTCTTATGTAGAAACTGTTCATTAATAGATGTAAAGGAATATGGGCAGAAGCAATATATCTACTGGGCTTTACCAACTGTTAGGCACATAGTTAATTCTTAGAGAAATAAAAGATCTGCGAGCTGGTAAGTGTAATGTGGACCTCAAAATTTATACAGTTTGTAGACCTGTTGCTGGGATAGGCAGGAATAGCATAAACAGAGGCTGGAAGGTACCATATATGTGGGTGACAGCAGAAGATAGGAATTAGGAGGGCAACCTGAATGGGAGAAAGGAGAAAGACAATGTTCACTTAGCTGATTCTCAGAAATTTTGGTCAGTGATGCTACTTTTAGATGGGTCCATGAAAAGGACCTTAAATGCCTGACTTCAGTGATTGGATTTAAGCCAATTGGCTACCACATACTCTCCTATCCTCCTGGGGTCAGGCCTTTTCTGTCCTGGTAGCAGAGAAATGCACTGACAAGTTTTGCAGACTGAATGACCCTCTGTATCTTGTTCTTTTATTTATCTTTGTTTGGACAGACGTCTTGGTCTTCTTCCAAAGCAGACACTCAACAAAAAGCATCCTCTATTTTGGCTATTCATTATAGTATCTGCTTAAATATATCAACTATTGCATCTATAATGACCTAGGGATTTTTTTCTAATAAATTATACTTTCACATTGTTTTCTCATAATTTTTTACCATAAAATTCCTTGACAAAAGCCTAAAGATTTTTCTAAGTAGGGTTTTTATTGTTGATGTTATCAGATAATATTAAAAACAAGCAAAACTTAGAGCTCTGTGGAGATACTGAAGATATAACCATTTCATAAGAACAAATATCTTTGTACCTTCACCTCAGAACTTTAAAAATGTTGCTTTTTTGCTGTAGAACCAATACCACACTGGTGAAGTTCATTTTGAAGAAAGTTCAATGACTTTTCTTTTAACGTTTCTTTTTAAATTACTTTTGATCATTGCTTGCTAGAGACTCTGAACCCATTACTCCTGGGACATCTATAGGTAGTGATATTTTATGTCCTTTAGCAAGTGCTTTCTCTTATTCATTGTTAAACTCATCTGTGGTGCTATATAGACAATGATGTCATACTTTGTCATCATCCTATTACAGTATTCATTTTACAATATAAAAGGCTTTTTAAAAAGTGTTTATTAAAGATTTTATTTTTTTTTACTTATTTTGAGAGAGAGGAAGAAAGAGAGCACACACATAGAGAGAGTATCCCAAGCAGGCTCTGTACTGTCAGCTGCCAGATGCAAGGCTCAAACTCAAGAACCATGAGATCATGACCTGAGCTGAAACAAAGATTTGGCTGCTTAAACCAATGAGCCATGCAGGTGGCCCTAAAACGCTTTCTTTCTAACAGAAATGTGTATGGACTGAATTCAGCACCACTGTCTGCCCCATATCCCAGCTTCAAATTGTATCATGTCAATCTGAGTCTCCGCTTAAACAATACTGTTTGTTAGAGCTAAGGCCTAAATATGATTATCTGTATATCCCTTATTTAGACCCCCAATAAGTTATCGACTATGCCATGATTTTTTTCAGGCATGTTTTTTCTGTATTGTAAGTTCTGTCTAACTTTTTTTCACTTTGTAGATGTTTCAGCAAGTTTTGTATGCTTATTCTAGTAAATGACCAAGTGGAATATTTGCCCTAGCCTAGTTATTTTAAATTATAATTAGAAGTGAATACTGTAGTGTGGTTTGAACTCTCACCCCATCATATTTTAGGAGCAATTTGTAACCAGTTTTGGATTAGGGACACTTTCAAAGAAGTGATAGTTCTTAATCTTTTCTTAAACATAATTATATTGTAATTTTTAATCTTGGGAGAACTCAATTAAAAAAGGAAACCTATTAAAATACTAAAGGAGAAAACATCAAACCAAAGTAACAGTTTTCTCCACTCAAAGAAACTCTGACAAATTTTAGAAAGCTTAGTATATCATCTTAATCCGAGTTTATGAGCTATCAACACTATATTAATCCTAAATTTTCTTCCTTCAGCTACAACAACAAAGAGACCTCGTCGTCCACGCCCCAAAACTAAAACCACACCCCATCCAGAAGTACCTCAGACCAAACTGGGTAAATATGTGATTTCTGGTTTAAGGAATCCTAGCAGTCTACCCCAGTTGGGATCCTAAATTCTATGCACATAGTTGGCACATGTTCTATATATCTCTTAGGAGTAAAAGCTGCTGGTTAGTGAGCAGAACTTGAGATACCTGAGTATCTCGTTCTTCCTGTGTAGGAATCTTCTCCAGCAATGACTGTTTTATTTACTTTTCATGCTATTTGATTCCATTCATGTCTTAGGATAAAGCTTGCTCAGTATTGAACGAACACAATCAATTCAAGTGGACTTCTTTTATTAATCCCCTCATAACACCCATAACCATATTAGCAGCTATGAGATACATAAGAAGTGGGAAGTATGTTTTATCCCCTAGTATGTATTATAGTTGTAAACAAAAGCCATTCCTGCATAAACATAGAGAAAATAACATGAGGCAGCCATGTTTACGCAAGTATGTGGCCAGGGGTGGGGTGGGGGGTGGTGGTGGTGGTGGCTGTGTGTCTATATGTATAACTTCTCAGATGGTAGAAATGCTATGTAATAGGTTAATATCTGGAGCAGGACAAGGATCAGGATATTAGAAAGAAACTAGTACAGAGTTTGGGTGAGTGAGTGGGTAAGGGAACAAAGGCTGACAAGCAGAGAATATCTGAAGCTGGCCTCCCAGATACAGAATGATTTCTAGGTGCTCTCCTGTTGAGTGGGCCCATAGGATAAATTTAAGGGAGGCTGAGAGGTGTACTTAAGACTTTAAATTTGACCTACGGGGCTTCAGTGATCCTTCTGCACAGGATCATGCTTTTTCTGCTCTTAAAACTGAGGATACCTAGTTTAATATAATATCAAAAACAGGGGTTCTTTCTCACCTTACTGTATCAAATGCCACTCTTTTCACTTAAGACTTAGTCTCTTGGCTGGTGTAGTATCAGCTTCATTTTGGCTATGTCTGGTATGTGTGGTGAACAGACCCTAAAATGACCCTTTACTCTTCAGCCCCTCATACTTCCTGCCTCTTGGTATTACAGATGTGTGTAATCCATCTTTTCCCTGCCCTTTCTCCCTTAGAAGGCTTAGAAGCATTTTACTGTTAAGATGAATTTTCTGACATTTCATGCATTCACAAAAATCTCTTTGGTTTCTTTTATTGATTTTTATCAGTTCCTACCACAGTCTCTGAACCAGTTTTTCTTAGAACCGAGGCTCCAGGGACAACACTAGGTAAGGACACATTACATCCATCAGCACCTGCTTTTCCTGCTCATTTGAAACCCACTTCATCACCATCATAACCACAGCTTCTTCTGCTTCATGAGACTTTCATGTCATCCTCTATTGTCTGTTCAGTTATCATTCAGTTACTTCTTTGTCATTCTGTTACTTCTTAATATACTGAGGAGAGTTAAAGCAACTCATCTGTTTTTAAAGGAGCCAAGTATGAACTTAGTCTAGTATATGCATCTGCAATTTAATGCATGTGAAAGTACGGCATCTTAATCCACGTAACCTGTTAATCACATTATTTGTTTGTGAGTTTCAAACATAGGAGGGTTGGGGTGAGAGTGTCTATCCTTGGTCTAAGCTCTCCATGCCACAGCTGTTACAGTGTGGCATGATTCTTGTGCAGATCTAAATTCCTACAATTTTATTATGTGCATCATTTTGTGTTTTTGTTTTGTCATTTTAGGTAATGGTGTGGTCTTCTTTCAGTAAGGGGTGAAATAGAAATGAGCTCAATGATAATCAATTTAAATTATTAGTACCATCATTAGTTGAAATTCACCCTCCATCTTTCCCACCACCACGTAACTCAGTAAAGTTTTGGAACTTTTATCATTTAGAGATACTTGTGAGAATATCCTTGATATATAAACTCATGTTTCTGTGTGACTTATGTTTTTCAGAGTAATGTAAATGATATAAAGAGGCAATTATCGAAATGGGGGCAAATATATTAAGCTGAAAGGAAAAATTTTCTGAAACTCAAGAAATTAGAAGACATATAATCCTATCCACAGCTTCTGGAACTAAGAACACTCTGTTAACCTGAGGTTTTCTTCCTTTAGCTCCCAAAGTACCTCACCAAACTCACCCTCCACATCCCAAACTTAAAACCACAAGGAGTCCTGAAGCACTTGACACTGAGCTAGGTAAATGTATATATCCTGGTTAAGCCTATCCCAGTGGGGCCCAGAGAAAGTGAAGGGGCAAGTCAAAGTAGATAATGAGAACATGGTTGGAGGGGTTTAGATGATAGTGAATTTCTCAGGCTTGTGAATGAGAATCTTCTCTCTAAATGTTTATTTGATTTCTCATTCAATTCTTCTTGTTCTTGAAATGTTAAATGTGTGTAGTGGAGTGAAATAGGTACAGAATGAATATATGTTTGGGTAAATGGGAAATTGTTTCTTGGTAACTACAAAGTCAAGTCCAAGTCATAAGGATCTAGGATAGGAATTGGCATTTTCTATAAAGGTCTTGAGAGCAAATATTTGGGACTTTGTGAGTCATGTAGTTTCTGTTGAACATTTTTATTTTTTTCCTTTTTAACTTTACAACACTTAAAAAATGGAAAAATCATTCTTAGGTTTACATGGAATATATGAAAATAAGCTATGGGCAAGATTTGGCCTATGGGCCATCATTGGTCAACCGTTGATTTAAAGAATCAATAATCAGAGTAGGCCAGAATAGTTGGGAAGGACTGAGCAATGAAATCACTATAGATTTAGATGGCTGGGTACAAAGGGGATGGAGAAGTACATAAAGGAAGGACACGTGTGGAGGACCAGTGAGGGAAGGCAGAGGCTTTTCTCACTAGTTGAAACTCTAGGGCTTCTAAGTTTGATCAGAAAGGGCATTTTTCTGAGGCTACTGTTGCTAAATGGGCCCAAAGGACCAGTTGAAAGGTATTTTTAATGTTGGCCTAAGGAGTTTGAATTTATTTAGTAATTATCAATGTTTGTATATAGTCAGGCTTTGCCTGAGCATTGGACAGAGAGCTACCCTGCTATACCTCAGACTGAATGCCCGTCCCTTCTCCTGTTCTCTTAAGTATTCTGGTAGGCAAAGCTCACTGTCTCTTTCCAAAGACGAGTTCTTAGCAAGATTGATGTGGTCTATTTTGGTACATTACTTAGACTAGGATTATCAAAGAGTGAGACACTACAGGGGCACCTTACAGGGATAATTATCTACTACAAAGACCACTCCTACTATGTGATGAATTGGTACCCGCGTGCAGAGATGCTGTATCTCTCAGCTCAGAAAGTGAATAGTTTTTGCTTTGTACTCTAGACACATTAGTACTTAGGTACAATTAATTTTGCAGTTCTGAGATTGTATAAATATTTAACATTTCATTTTGTTTTTTATTATTTTTGGTCAGTTCCTGCTATAATCTTTGAACCAGTCACTCCTATGAAAGAGACTCCAGGGACCACATTTGGTAATGCCATTTTCTGACCTTCAGCAAGAGCTTTTTCTGCTCATTGTCAAACTGATTCCACTTGTCATTCAACTACATTCTTTATCTTATGAGTTGAACATAAGGCCCAAAATGATGCTTCACTCTCTTGTTCTTAAGAGAGTCATGCCTGAATCTAGTTGGGGATATCTTTTTGCCCTGTAACTTACTTTAAAATTTTTTCATGCCACCTTCTGTTTTTGTCTTAATCTGAGTTCTCTGCTAAGGCAAATATCATATGTTCATGTGAGCACCTAATCCTGATCTGTGCTAACCAGGCTATGACAGGGAAGTTGCTTTATATATCCTTTGTAGTACTTTTTATCTGCCTGTTTGTTTTTGTTGTTGTTAACTTTTGAGTAATATGTTTTTAGTGAATTGTCAATCAGATAATGTGATCAAGGACAGTAAGTTTAAATAGTAAGCCCCATCCTTAGGGTGAATCTGACTACCCCTTACTCACCACCATAGTTTAGAAATAGATGATTCTTAATCTTTTAAATGCAGTCAGGGTACTCTAGGAGAATGTGATAAAGGGGTTCATGACTGGCTCAGTTGGTGGACTGTGCAACTCTTGATCTTGGGGCTACAGGTTTGAGCCCCACATTGGGTGTAGAGAGTAAAAACAAATTTAAATATTTTTAAAATATATGATAAAAATACTAATATTGACTCTCTGCATTAATAACTTCATGTTTATGTCATTTTGACCCCCAAATATCTTCAATAACAAAGGAAGATACAGGAACATAGTAGGGGCAAATTTTTCACACTAGAAATGTATATATTTTATGAAATTCAAGACAAATCTGTCAAGCTTTAGAAAACATTTTTTTTTAAACTTCATGATTTGCAGAACCATCAACTTTAACTAAAGGTTATCTTTTTCCACCTCCAAAGACATCCCAGTGGGAATGTCATTCATAAACCAAACTTAAAACCACTCCAAGTCCTTTAAGATCCTGGGACTACACCAGATAAAAACTGAGTCCTTTGTTTCAGAAGCCTGAGCTTTCTATGAAAGCTTTGTTTCACAGCCTTATCTATTGAAAGTGTAAACCCACATAACCCTCTGATGAGGGAATCATGAAGAGTCCTTTCCCGTTCAGTGTTGGTGAGAAGTACATGTTTGGAAGATACATAATTTTCCTCTTGCTCAGGGTAGAAGGCAACATGTTTTACTTAGTCTTCAGGCTAGTGGAACACAAAAACTTTTCTTGCATAAAAAGCCTAGAGAAGGGAAATAAGGCAGGGTGCTTTCACAAATTCAAGGTTTTTGTTGGGTACATCAAGTGCTAGACTGATTATGTAAGTTATTGAAGAAGTAAAGCATCATTTTGGGCCTCAGTAGATCAGGGAAGGAGTTTGGGTCGTGACATCACATCAGAATTTGCACAAGTGGACAGGTGAGAGAGAACAAAGACAAAAAAAAAAAAAATAGGACACGTTTAGAGGCCACCAGAGGGGCAAAGGTTCTGGGGCTTTGAAGCATCTGTCAAAACATTTTTTTGGTGATTCTGCATTTGGATAATACCACAGGAAGTTGAAGGAGGGCTTGAATGTTGCACTCAGGAGTCCAAAGTTGTTCTCATGAGCATCAGAAATCTCTTCTTTCCACACTGGATAAAGTTTTCCCTGCACTGAGTGTGGATGGGTGCTTTACGAGTGCCACAGACTGAGTGGGTGCCCCTTACACAGTCCTCTTGAGTACCTTTCTATAGATACAAGTCACAAAATCTTTCCAAAGATGAGTTCTCAGCAAGGTCTTCATAGCTATTTTTGGTTATTTGTATAACGGCTACTTGGATATTTAGGAATTTTTTCTGCAGCCGTAATTTGATAAACATGGTAGATGTTTTCTTTATTCAACACCCACTAAAGTGCAAGTTAGTTTTTTACATGCTTTTTCAAGATGGTTAGTAAATGCCTAAAAATGTGCTAGAGTCTACCGTATTAGATTCATATAATCCGCTATCTAGTAGAACTGTTTCCCTCTTTTGCTAAACAGAGACCACAGGTAATGACTATCTCAGGAGATGGAGAAGTCCCTAACTACAGTTAAGCCAAATCTGGACAAAATAATGCGTTTTCCTTCATATTAGTTTGCTAAGTCTGCCATAACAAAAGAGACTGGGTGGCTTGAACAATAGAAATATATTTCTCACAGCTCTGGAGGCTGGAAATTTAAGATGAATGTATGAATAGTTTTAATATTTCCCAAGGCCTTTCTCCTTGGTTTGTAGATGGTCTCATCTTTCTGCATCCTCACATGGCCTTTCCTCTGTCTGTGAGCATCCCTTGTGTGTCTCCCTATTCTCATATGGTCATGAGTCATATTGTATTAGGGACCTGCCCTTGCAACCCCATTTAACCTTCATTGTCTCTTCAAAGTTCCTATCTCCAAATACAGTGACATTTGGGAGTTAAGGCTTCAACATAAGTATTTGGGAGAAACACAGTACACTCCACATACCCTCCATCTATAAATAAAAATAATAATTCTAGAGGCAATGTTGCACTGGAAAAATACATTTTGAAGTGAATGTTGTAGCTCTTTATACATATTTTAAAAACTTCTTTTGCTTATTTTATTACTTCAGTTCCTGTTACAGATCTTGAACCTGTTACTGTTAGAACTGAGACATCTGGGACAACATTAGGTAATGATTCTGTGCCATTTGCCAAATGCTTTTGCTGTTCATTGTACATTCCATTCAGTCTCCATCTCCTAGATTTTCCTCCTTCATAAGACAGCCACCATCATCCTCTGTTGCCATTCAATCAATCTGAAGAATACTGAAGCCTCTTAAAAACAAGTTTCCTGTTGTTTTTATGAGAGCAGACATTAGCTTAATTCAAAACATTGCTGCCATTTGGTACGTTTGACATTGTCGTGTTAGCTCATGCTCCACTGAACAGTGTTCTGTGTTAGTACTAAGTTTAAAACAAGTTGGGATCTGTTTCTTATCTAGGCGGATCAGCAATAACAGCTACTCTTAGACTTCTTTGCACATCTATGTTTTAAAAAAACTATTTGTATGGTATGTTTGTTTCTTTGTTGCTGCTTTAAATAATGAGATGTTTTATTACTAACTTGATAGATAGGAAATGATCTAAATCTGCAATTTTAAATTATAAGCCTTTCCCTTAGTGTGACTCTAGCCTCCCCTCCCCTTGCTCCAGGGTTGAGCCCTCCTCATTTTTTCCCAGTGAAGAAGTTCTGTGAGTGTTTAATTACAAGTGCTAATCTTCATGCCTTGAATGAATTACTCAACTACATACATGAGTTTGCCCCAAAGTACCATCAATGATAAATGAAGATACATTGGCCTAAAAGGATTGAAAATTTTAAATTACAAAAAATTGCCTAGAACTTTTGAAAATCTAACAGCTTTTGTAAAAACCTCTCCTCGATATCCAGAGCCTAAAGACCTAGAGTAACACAAAGTTTTTCTTTCTTCAGCTACCAAAATGTCACAAAGACCCCGTCGTCCACGTCCCAGACCTAAAACCACACCGAGCTCTCAAGTACCTCAGACCAAATCGGGTAAATGTGATTGCTTGATTTAAGGGTGAACCCTAGTAGCCTATCCCAGTGGGAACCCCAAGTAGTGCCAAGCTGTTCGTCGCTCTAAGCCTGAAGTCATGAGGCATGGTCAGGTGTCTGAGAATATGGCTGCTTTGCCCAGGTGTCAGAGAATACGGCTGGTTGAGATATATTTGATTCCAGAATATCTTACTCTATGTGAAAGTCTTCTTTTATATGCATTTAGTATATTTTTACTGTCAATTTCTGTCAAATTTTAATGATAAAGCTTCTTTAGAGTCAGTATATGTAGTTCAAGGAAACAAAAAAATATAAGGAATATAAATTACATCCCTTGCATATTTCTGGACCAATATTGAAAATTGCCAATATTGATGTGATAATGGTGAGTGATATGTCAGCTATGAGAGACTTTCTAAAAATAATGGAGTTGGGTATATGTTTGCATGATACATTAAACACTGACCTTGAAGAGGAAAAGACAAAGGTGATCTAGACTTGGACCTTGGGCCCACTACAGGATTTGAATGAATGGAGGGAAAAGTGAATCAAGGCAGAAGGGCTGGACATGTGGGGTGGTAGGGGATCAGCCACAAAGGCAATCCAGTGGGCCTAACACAGAATGTCCTACTTCCAGATGGCCAAAACAAGGTTATTGATGATGCTGCATTTGTAAGGGTCCAGGCAGACAGTTGAAAGAGAATTTTGAGGACCCAATTCAGAAGCTTGGATTTGATACAGGGACATCAACTGTCTTCGATTTCTACTTTATTTGGGCTTTGGCTGGACAGATAATCCACTAAGTATTTTAGACTGAGTGACCATCTTTATTTTGCTCTTTTATGTGTCATGATGAATTCTTGGAAAGATCAGCATAGTCTACTTCAATGATTAATTTTTATATCTATTTCAAACTTATAAACTGTTTATTGCATCCATGTTTACTTAAACATAGCAAGTGCACATTTTCAGCTTCCATAGAAATACAGACTGATAAGATTTTTTTAAAGACCATTTCTTTTCCAAGGTTGTTAGATAAATGAATAAGAATATTTTCCAGTGCAGAGTTTTCCATATCAGAATCCATTATCTAAAACCTAGGATAATTTAATGTTGCCTTCTTTAAGGCAATCAAGATAATTCAAAGGCTAAGCCGAAGACCATGATTGTAGTTTCGCCAAATGTGCAAAGAATGATTATCTACTCTTTCCTTAAGAGGTTATTTTTTGTTTGTGTTTTTGAGGAAGGGTCGACACACAAGTAGATTTGTTTGGATGTGACTGTTCTGACTTTTTGTGTATTTTAAAATCTCTTTGGTTTACTGTATTTTTTGGTCAGTTCCTGCTACAGTTCTTGAACCTATCATGCTTATATCTGTAATAACAGATATACTGGCTTTTCAACAAGACTTATTCTGCTTGTTTTATAACCCAGAATTTCCTCTTGTTTTATATTACTATATGTCATTCTTTTGGGCCATTCATTTACATTCTTAAAATTATGAAAACTCTTAAAACATATCATCTGTCTTTTCATAGAGAATCAGTCATTCATGAACGTACTTTAGGGCATTTATTTGCCATGTAATCTATTTTAAATTGTTTCACGTTATTTTGTTTAAGCAGTGCTTGCAGTTAAAAAAAAAAAAACTTTTTCAAACATACTATAGGTATCTACCTCTAACTTAGTTACAAGCCATTAACAGCTATCGTGAGGCCAAAAGAATCCATTCATTTCACATCTACATCTCTATCTTTTTTTTTTTCTATTTCTGCAGTATTTTTTTTTTGTCTTGTTTCTATTTAGGTACTAATGTGTTCTTGTTTTAGTAGTTATGTAGAATGTATGAAAGATTGAAAAATTGAGTTATAAATCTCAGATTTAATATGACTGTCCTTGATAATACATTAAAATTTAGCAATGGTTCTTAACCTTTCTGTTGTCCAATCAAACTGTTCTGTGACACTTTGATTATAATTACTAAACTTTATTTCTTTAATTAGAAATGGATTTTTTTCTTCAAAGACTATTCTGTGCTAATAGAAATTCGTAAAGGAGTATACATGACAAAAATCTCAAGCTGGAAAGGCAAATATCTAACAGGTTGTAGATAATCTCGAATCATGTTTTCACCTCTCATTGCTTCCAGAAAAGAGGTAATGTAGTTGTGTAGTAACCCCAGAATTTCTTCCTTCAGCTTCCAAAACATCACAACAGACACGCCGTCCACGTCCCAGACCAAAAACGACACCAAGTCTTGAAGTATCTCAGTCCAAACCAGGTAAATAAGTATCCCTGGTTTAGAGTCTCAGCAGCCTAACCCAGCAGGATCTCAAGAGTAATTCCAGTGGTTGGGAGTAACCAATAGGCCCTATTAAAGATATAACTCATGTTAAACAGAATTTCCCACTGTAGAGATGGCAAGAGGAACACAGTAGGGAGACAGCTGTGGGGCAACCAAAAGCCTCATAGCTCCTGAGTGAAATCTTCTCTATAACTGTGCCTTTTATTAACTTCCATTTGTCTTCAAAATAAAATTCCTTTAGAAAAATTATGCATATTCAGTTCAAATTAACAGGGTCTTCAGTATCACCAGGTCATATTAGTGTCTTTGGTGGGTGTACATTAGATGTGGGAGACATGTTTTAGTCCTCAAACCTGCAAGAAAATTGAGAACAAAAGCCTTCCTCAATAAGATAGAAGATGGCGTTAGAGAGCATGTATGCAAAGATGAGATTGATTTCTGGGTGCTCTCAACAAAATGTGCTAGGTACGTAAATAGGATCAGGAAAAGATTAGGAAATAGTGGGGCCTTGAAACCACCATAGTACATGGATGACTGGAAAGATAGGTAGGAATAAAATCAGAAAGACTGTATATATAGAGAGACAAACCAAAAGAGATAGTCTAACTGTAATACTAGTATAGAGAATGTCTGACTAGACCGTGGTCATCAAAGCTTACTGAATCTTGATTGGTCCATGGACTCTTATGGTGGAGATTCTTAGGCATCTGATGGAACAGTTGAGACTTAATCCAATAGACATCAGCAAATTCGTCTTTGCCCATGAGGGCATGTTCTTTCTTTGCTTAGAATAGAGGGATACCCTGTTAAATAGATCATGCTTCGGCCTCACTTTCTTTCCAAAGCTGTTAGTAATACCCACACATCCCACTTTATTACTTAAAATCAAATCATCAAAGGAAGAATAAGGAAATAGCTACCTGACTTAGGTATGGCCAAATTTGAGGAAATCAACAGTCTACTTTTCTAGTTTAACAGTTTGTAAAAGTTGTTACATAGTTCTAGAAGGCATATTAATAAGACTCATTTTGAAGCAAATGTCTTGAGGGTTTTTTAATTAAACAATCATTTTGTTTATCTTTAATGCTTTTGATCAGTTCCTACTTCAGACCTTGAACCTGTTACGCTCAGAACTGAGACTTGGGTAACAACACAAGGTAAAAACACATGCTCCTCAGTAGGTGCCTTTCTTTCTGATTGTCAGACTCATTCCATCAACATCATACCTGCAGGTTCTTTTACTTCATAAGGTTACATCATCCTCTGTTGTCACTCCATTAAATTCTTCATCCTAAAAGTATTGAGGACTTTGTTCAAACAAGGTATTTCTTTTAAGAGAGCCATGCATAAACCTAACTCAAGTCATCTGTTGTACATGTAACCATCTGAAACTGTTTTGTCATCTTGTATGCTTTTTAATCATGTTTTGTTAAAGCTGGGTTTTGACTCTACTGACTATTATGGCATTGGGAAGTTTCTTTGCGGATCTGAAGTTCTTCTCTTTTGTTTTGTTTTTTTTTAACTCTCCATGTATTATCTGTTCTTTGATTAACTTTTTAGTTAATTACATGGCCTTATCTTAGTAAACTGTCAAAGAGTTTGTATCTATCACCACACCATAATGTGTTAGCAGTGGAACTTACCCTTTTGTTCAATAGAAGAGTGCTATGAACAGTTGTTTCTTGAATAATTTTACATGACTCATTCTCAATGAACTTGGATTTATAAAAGAATATATACTATTATATTAAGGGTGAAAGTTTCAAATTAAAGGTTAATAAGGAAAATTTACTAAATGTAGTAAGTTTTAGAAAATCTGGAGTCATGTGTCATGCTGTCCTTAGCTTCTGAACTAGACTCTGTAGTAATTGAAGATCTTCCTTCTTCAGCTCCTAAGACATCGAAACGAACCCGTCGTCCACGTCCCAAACATAAAACTACACCAACTACTGAAGTACCTCAAACAAAACTGGGTAAATGTGGGTTTCTGGTTAAAGGAGTAAGTCCTAGCAGCTTTTGGGAGTCTGGGATTGATGCCAGTGGTAGAAGTGATAGCCCAAGTGAGCCCAGTGAGGGTGGGGGCACTAAATGATCTGCGCTGATCCCCCTGTTGAGTAAGCAAAGGAGAACATGATTTGGGGAGACATGTGTGGCAGCTGAATCCCTTGTGCTTTCTGCATAAAGATCTTCTATTTTAATGTGTATTTTATTACTTTTGCTTATTTTGTTCCATACTTCTCTAGCAGACAAAATGTCTTAAATAGAACCAGTCCTTTTTTATTTCAAGAAACAGTGTCTTCCATTTCCCCACAGCTACATCAACAGCTGTGAGGATATCACAGATGTAGCCTGCTTGTTTTTACTTCTCAGGCTGTAGTGTAGTCAAAGTCAAAACCTGCTCCAACAGGAAGCATTTAAAGATTGAACCAAGGCGATGTGTCTGTGCAAATCAAGATTATTTTTTTGCAGGGGTTATAAACATCTTTGAGCATAGAGAGAAGTTTGTGAAAGACAGGAATAAGGAGTTAGAAATAAAGTGAGTCTTAAAATCATGGAGTTTAACAGAGACAAAAAGAAAGGAGGTATTGAGGCCAGCCAGAAGGCACAGGGCTCCTGGAACAAGGGAGATACTGCTTCTAAGTGGTAAAGATAGGGCTGAGTTTGGAAGGGTCCATAAGAGCAGTTGAAGAAAGTTCTTGAAGGTATGACTCAGAAGTTTGGATCTGACCCTAGTAGTATTAGTGGTCTTTCCTGTGATCTCTTCCACATACACAGGGTACCACATTTTTGTGATTAGAGCAGAGAGCTGTTCGACTGGGTACCACACACTGAGTGGTTGTTCCTTAACCTGATTGGTTATTAGAATGATTTTGCATCACATGAGGCCTATTTCCACTTACGAGTTCTCAACACGATGAGCAAGGTTCACTTTGCTTTGTTCTTTTCTATGACTCCTTTCAAATATAAGTGCCATTCATTGTATCCATCTTATTTAGACTTGCTATTTTCTTAAAGCTTCCACAGAAAAGCCAATAATTGCCGGGACATTTTCATAAGTCTCTATTTGGTAAAATGTCTACACAAGTTTCCTAGAGCAGTACTTGGAATTAAGTACTTAAACACCTAAGAGCATATTGTGTTGACATTGAAATGCTTACCAGATTGATAGGTCAGCTATCACTGACTATCTCGTAAAAGAATATTTACCTGGTTATAGGGTGACCAAATATTTTATACATTTATTTGAAGCAATGTTATACTGGTTAGATTTTAACTTGCTGACTTTTCACAAGTGTTGACTTCATTGCTTTTCATTAGTTCCCACTACAGATCTTGAAGCTGGCACTCTCAGAACTAAAGCTCCAGAAATCGTGGGTAATGAGAATGTGTGTCCTTCAAATAGTGCTTTTCCTGCTCATTGTCACGCCATTGTGGCCACAGGTTCTCCTGCATCTTACAACCATTTCAACACCCTCTGCTGTCATTCCATTGTAGTCTTTATCTTGAAATTATACTAAACTCTATTTCAAGTTACCTGTTAAACTTAAGAAAACTGTGAGTATGCTAATATGAGGACATCAAACTGCCATAACTGTTTCATGTGATCATCTGCATGTGCTGAAAAGCACTGACTGCTTTAAGCTTCTTTTCAAACATGAATTTCCATCTGTCCCTTATTTACACTGCTTCTCCCTCCTCAATTTTACAAATGTCATGATCTTTAATTGTATTACTTTTTATTGTATTAGGATCTGTGTGATTATATTGATGGATCTATTGTTTCAAAACAAGATGCTTTTACATAATTGTCAAAATTTTAAATGTGCCTAAGTCTTGAGACTTTAAATGAAAGGCTTTTCATGATAGAGTACGGTAACTCTTTCATGAGAAGGTTAACAGTATTTAACTTTTATTGAGTCAAGGATTACTTTGAAACTTTGAACACACCCTATAATGTGTTGATCCTGATGCTTTCAAATAAATAAACTCATTATTGTACCCATGATTATTTCAATAATAGGCATTTATCTCAACTTGTACAGAAGTACAAGTAGAATGATAAATGCTTTTTTCAGTAGAGTTAGAAAAGTATATATTATCTAACTGTAAGAAGTTTGTCTAGCAGAATTGTGCATATTAGCAACAGTCAGATAATCAAACATCTGGGAGAACTTGTTGACCACCATGATATTTAGCAGAGTACAATGCTGTATCTATCTTATGAGTTTAATGGGTACTTTTCCACAGTGTAGTCAAATCTGCAGAGGAAGTGTCTCTTTTCTGTTAGTCTTGAGGCTTAAAAATTGACTCTTGCAGTTAGCCTTGAAGTGAATTTTTAAAAAAAACTCTTTGGTTTCTTTTATTATTTTTGGCCAGTTCTTCCTACAGCCCTTGAACCTGTCACTCTTAGAACCAAGGATCCAGAAACAAGATTAGGTAATCCAGCATTTGTGAACAGTTTTTTCCGGCTCATCATCAACCCATTCTATCCTAATCATAATCACTTTGTCACCATCTTTATAAGACTGTCTTGTCATCTTGTGCTGTCCTTCAACTTTAATTTTCTTCTTGAGAGTATTGAAAACTCTTAACGGAAGTTACCTGTTGTTTTTAAAAGCTATGCATGGAATAAGTCAGAATATCTGTCAACCATGTAATCTTGAACTTTTATCTAAACGGGGCTCAAATTGAAAGCTGAGTTTCAAAGCTGGCAATGTCTATATCTCCTCTAGACCAACCAAACCATAGCAATTCACATGGTATCATAGATTCTTTGGAAATTTTCTATTTCTTGGTGTGAACCTAAGACCCCACTACCTACAGCTTGGCCATGGTCCTTTTCTGCTTTTGAGGTTAGAGATTTATGAGATTCCTCACTCCTTGACTTAATTTTATGTGTGAGTTTTATCTCTTAAGAATCTGCAGTGATTAAAGAAATAGTTAACAAAATAGAAAATATTTCAATCTTGAAACACATATGCCTTGAATTTCAAGAAAATATAACGTATTTTAGAAAATCTAGAGCCTTGTTTCCAAAACCATCTTCACAGGAGTAATCCAAAGTTTCATCCTTCAGCTCCTAAAACAGCACAACGAACCCGTCGTCCACGTCCCAGACCTAAAACCACATCAAGTCCTGAAGCACCTCAGACCAAATGGGGTAAATATGCTATTCCATGATTTGAGGGGTGAACCCTAGCAGTCTGCCCCAGTGGGGTCCCAAAGAAATGCGTCTGATGGGAAGTGACAGCCTTCAAGGCATGAGAGGTATGGTTAGCAACTGCTTCTTGAGTGAAATTTTTGGTCTCTCTAAAGATGTGTTTATAGCAAGACTGGCATAGTCACTGATAATTACTTATTGCTATATCTGCATTTAAACACATCTAGTTATTATGGTCATGATTACATAAGCATAAGTATTATTTCAGCTTCCAAAAGTTGTCACAAGTTACTTTCATATATATCTTCATATACATTGTCTAAGCAGATTTTCCAAAGCAAGCTTTCATATTGGTTAGAGTCAGAATATCAAACATCTTAGAAGAACCTCATAGTGACCATACTAATCTGCATAGCAGAATTTAAAGGTTGTGACTACTTTCTGCAATGACTTGTTCCTGACTCGTTTGACCAAATTCTCAAAAATAAACTGGTTCCTGTCAATTCAAAAGTTTAAAAAAAAGGTCATTTGAAACGAATGTTTTGAAAGAAAAATTAAGATTTTTTAATGTGCATTTATACTTTTTCATGTTCCTGTTGTTGCTTTTGGTTAGTTCCTGCTACAAGCTTTGAACCTGTTATTCATAGTTCTGAGGCTCCAGAATCAACATTAGGTAATGATTTTTGTGACCTCATTACATACTTTTTTATTCATTGAAAACCTACTCTATCACTGTCATGGCCAGAATTGCTCCTGCTTTCTTAGACTGCTCTTGATCTGTTTCATACTTCATCTTATATGTAGTCAGGATTCTTTTTTTATTTTTATTTTTGAGAGAGAGAGACAGAGACAGAGACAGAGTGTGAGTGGGGGAGGGGCAGAGAGAGAGGGAATCACAGAATCTGAAGCAGGCTCCAGGCTCTGAGCTGTCAGCACAGAGCCCGTCGTGGGGCTTGAACTCATGAACTGTGAGATCATGACCTGAGCAGAAGCTGGACGCTTAACTGACTGAGCCACCCAGGCGCCCCATTAGTAGTCAGGATCCTTAATTCAAGTGCTGCCTATTGTTTTTAACAAATGTCCCTGGACCCAGGAAATCTATCTGCCATTAAACTTCCTTTAAAATTTCATTCTCTGAAGTGTCTGAAGTCTAAATTACAACCCATCTATTTGGTAGTTAGATCTATAAAATGATAACAATTAAATACCATGAAATCTTTCTGATCAACTTACTTTCTATAAGATTTTTGTGACATACGCATTATTCTCTTCCTATTTTCAGTGATTGTTTTTCCCTGTTATATTAAATTATCTAAAAAAAAAAAGTGCTTTCTGGAAGTGCAAATAATAGTAAATACAAGCTACAGTCTTTTCCCACCACAGAAGATTTTGGTTATTCTTTATCTTCCACCAAGCTTAGCATTGATTCTTAATCTTCACTAACTAGGAATCTCTGAGTAATTACATTAATATCTATTCCTCTAATTAACAAATCTTGTTATTTTGTTTCCAAAACACTGTCAGTAGTGATAAGAAACAGATTAGTAAAATAAAATGTTTCAAACTTAGGCAATAAACTCAAGAAAATCTAATGTTTTAGAAAACACAGTCCGTGAACAGTGCTTTTGATGGTTTCTAGACCTATAAACACAATAGCAACTCGATTTTCTTCATTTGGTTTCAAAAACGTTGGGGGGAAAATAAATCCTCCTCCCAAACTTTAAACTTCTGGAAGTTTCACAGCAGGAATCAAGAAAGTCAGTGATTTCTAGTTTGAGTCCTTCCAGCCCATTTCAGTTGAATCCCAGGGATGACGGTGATGTAGTTTGTTAACTTTCAATTCCCACCTCTATACCTTCTAAGAGAGAGAAGGCACAAATTGTAGTTAGTATCTCTATAATTGCATGTTGACCAAAAGGATCATGGTTGGGGAGATTTATATAGTAGCCAAATTCATCATGTGCCCTGCAGAAGGATTATCTCCAACAAAAGATGCATCTTATTAAATTCTCTAACCACTCTATTTCATTTATCTTTTTTTTGAAATTGGCAATACTTATTTGGCTTACTAAACAAAAATTTCCTTGCCCTCTGTGTTCCCAGAACTATATTAGCAGTTGGGTGGGGTGAGGTGAGGAACAGAGATAGAGACCAAAGTAAGAACATGTTTCACTTGCTGAGAAGAGTACAATATAACTGTGAAGAAACACTGTTCTCAAGTTTGTTTGTTTGTTTTTTTTGTTTTAAATAAGGCAATTTGCTTATACAAAAGCAGCTTGTTTAATTGGTAAGAATATAGAGAGAAAATACTTAAAGGAAACAAAGATCTATGTTGATTGATAGAGAATAGTTGGGCTTTGAAATAACTTCAGAATTTTGCATTAGTGGGCAGGAGGGTGGAAACTGCAAAAATAAAACAAAAAATCTCAATACCTATTGAGATTACCCAAGGGGGAGGTCCAACTAGAACACAGAACAAAACACGCCAAATGGTACTAAACATGTTGGTAATGATACTGTCATAAAATCAGCTGTAGGAAGCTCTTAGAAAGCCCTTGTGGGAATTCATATTCAGATACCATAGTGAGAACCTAGTTTTTTCTCAAATAGGCTCTTGCATTTTGTAGGATGCTTAAGATCAGGGGTCAGCAAATTTTTTATGTAAGGATGTTAGATGGTAAATAATTTAGACTTGTAGGCCATTCTCTGTTGAAACTACTTGATTCTGCTGTAGTATCTCAATTGAAGGCAACCAAAAGCAATATGTAGATGATATGGAAATATGCCATGGATCATCTTAACTTGAGGGTGTTGTTGTATTCCTATAAAATTTTATTTGGATTTTATACCATTTTCACATGTCATAAAATATTCCTCTGAAATTTTTTCTGTCATTGAAAAAATACAAAAACTGTTCTTAGCTCACAGATCAGGCCAAGGACTGGATTGGCAGGGCCATAGTTTGACAATTGCTGTTTTAATAATGTATACTCTGCATGGCTCTCCATAACCGTGTGATTTTTGAAGATCTATGTATTTCTATCCATTGCTACCTTTATCTAAAACCTGTAAAAATAAATTTTCCATAATTACTTTGACAATTTAGATGCTCTTCTTTCAGCTCCCACTGAACTGCAAACTCTTACTTTGAAACCAGTGACATCACCAAGCCTAGAAATGACACAGAGTCAACCTGGTAAATAGACTGTTTTATCTGTCTGGGTACACTGTGAGCCTCAGGGGACATTTTCCAAGTGTTAAATTTTCAAATATAAAAAAAACAAGTAATACACATTTAATAACTCGATGCATTGTACATGCTCTTCCCATGATTGCATACTGGTGTTAAGTTAGTTACATATTCATGGCAATTGTTATTCACCTGATAGACATATTTATCTTCATTTCATTGTGTATACTCTGTATCACATAGAGAATAGTCAAGTATGTGGATTAAGCAGTCAACAAAACCACTTAGAAGAATTGATTTTATCCCTTATTTTTCACTAACAGTTACAAACTTGTAGTTCTCTTTAGTAATAAGCTAAATGTGTGCTCTGTTCTGTGAAAAGAAGGTTCGTTCAGTTATAACCATGAAGGAGGGAGAAAGTTCTCACTTAAGCACAGGTCACAAAACCACCCTATACAATACTGCCCTTCAAAAATGAAGACAAACATTTTAAGTTAGGAATTCAGTAGCTACTCCCTGGCATATATTTTGAAACATCAGATCTTTTTCCAGCATAGGGTTATAATTCTTTTCATCTCCTTTGTGTATCTTCTAATTAATTAAATGACATTTTTGTGCCTGTGATGGTACAAGGTACGGTTGTTAATAGTTACCTACAACACTTTCAAAATTAGGAATTCAATTCAGTTATTTGAGCTTCCCATCATGTTATTAATAATACTGTTATTATCATAACAGCAAACATTGAGCATGACATGCAAACAAAGTGCAAGACACTTTTCTAAATAGTATTTAGCTTGTGTGCATTCCCAATGCTGGCAACAACCCATTCTTGATCAATTGTATCATTTTGTGTTCTCTGCTAGTTTCTGAAGTCCCGGAATTCATTACATTAAGCATTGAGTCATCAAAGGAAGCTATAGGTAAAAAACATTTTCCCATCGAGAAGTCAGGTATATGTGCTTTTCCATCTCATTGCAGAAGTCATCTTTGGATGCCCTCATGCTTTGTGACATTTCATAGCTCTTCACATCTTGTCTGTGCTCATCCAGTGAATCTTAAAAGTCAGATATTACATACAGCACGTTGTGCTAGTGTCTGCTGTATTGCTATGCACGTTTCACAATTTTCTTAGTTGCCTTTCACTCTGAATGCAAAATTTAACATTCTCATCATTCTTTAAATATGAATATGAACATCCTGTTTTTCATTTTTATATTGTTTTTAGGTTTCATCCCCATGCTTTTTAAGGACTCTTTGTCTTTTTGTTAGTAGAATACTTAATCAAAATATGTAAGGAAGTGAAATTACCTGCTTTACTCCAAGTAGAAATTGCTGAAGACCCTGACAGTTACCGTGTGTGTGTGTGTGTGTGTGTGTGCGTGCGTGTGTGTGTACCCTTGCCCACACTGAACACTGCCTTCATTATCTGCCTTCACCTCTGCCCTCTTAAATTGTAGTCATTTTCCTAATCTACCAAAACGTTATTTATTCTCATGAATATATCTACTTAACTAACCTCTGTTTACAAAGTCAACAGTGTTCTATTACAGTGTTTTATGAGCTGCCCACCACTAACCAGCCATTCCCTGTTTATTCCCTAGCACCAACTGTAACAGATTATCTATATCCCTCTGCCAAAGCACCACTCAGTCCAGAGGAGCCAAAGACTGCAGGTGGTAAAGGTTCTCATGCTCTCATTCATTTATTCACCAAATTTTTAATTAGCATCTGTTATGTCCATGGAACATGGAAGTTCAGGCTGTGGTATTTGTTCTGCAGTTGAATTCATTTGAAGAGCAATAGCTTCCCAAATTCTTGGATTCTTAACACTAAAATGACAACTGACTCTCTGAACACAGAAATTCTGGTTTTCTGTTGTATCAAAATATGGAACATAATGGCATTTGATAGCCAGCTACTGACAGTTAAAACATAAATATTAGTTGGAAAATTAGTATTACGGAATAGGATTTCCCCCTTGTTTCTCTCTTTTCTTCTCTAAATCCATCGTCCTATCTATAAAAAAAATACATGCAAAATCTTAAGAGAATGAGATGTGTTGACATTCAAGAAAGATATACTTAACTATAGCTTAACACCTTAAAGTTTTCTAAAATTGTTCTCCTTTGTTTTGATACAGTTGTGGAATCTATTACAAATGTGTCTGAACCACCTGAGACCACGCTAGGTAATGACACACCTCAGCAGCTTTTGTTCTCATTGCCACCATCACCTGAGAACCTCAGGTTCTCTCTCATTGTGAATTCATGTTGCAACATCATTCTTTGCCACTGCAGTTAATTTTCTTTCTAGGTGCTTCTGTTTGTAACCATTGTCCAAAAAGTTTCTTCTTCTGTTCAGTTTTGTATCTAGATGTTGGTCTCTTTCTTTACTTAAGTCAGTGAAACTTTGAAATCTAAAGCATCTTTTTCCTAACACTGAACATTCTGCCAGCTTGTATTGTGTCGAATATTTCAGTTTTCTTTTTGTATGATGATCCATTTTATACTTTCTGCCCTAGCAACGTACTTTCCATTAACACTCATTTCATCACATTCGTTTACATGTCTGATTTTTTTTTTTTTTTTTTTGCCACAATTCTAAGTGAAATTCAATGCTTCTTCATGGGCTCACGCTTTAACATTCCTTATTACTTTGGTTTGCTCTTTAAGGTTACTATCTTTCTAATATTGTTCTAGTAGTGTTGAGGAGGTACTAGTTTGAAATGAGGACTTAAAAGTAAGGATATTGCTTACTTTGAAATTATTTGGTAATCTGGCATCTCAGCATTTTTTAAACTAAACGCATTATGAAGAAGTAGGAATGCTATTTTGCTACAGAGTTGCAATTTCTTTTTTTTTTTTTAATTGTTACCATCCTTTCTGTCATCAGTACTTAAAGTTTGTGAAGCACTTTCATAACCCCAGGTACTTTCCTTCAATTATCATAGAGACATCTCCTCTGCCTTTCCAAACTATAATCCTACCCAGCCCAGATGAGCCTCCGACTGAACCGGGTAAATATTATTTTGTATTTCATGTAGAAGGTGAGTGTTTGCAGAATTTATAAGAATGGAAAGACAGTATGGGCACTGTAGACATCAGAACACCTAACTTAATCACTCTGCTCACAGTCTTTGATGGGGGATCTGACTTCCCTGATGCCCCATTTCTCATCCTAATAGACATTCACTTGGCAGCGTTATGAATATTCTTTAGGCTATGGCTGAAAAGCCCTTCTGATCTACTCTGCAAATGTTTCAAACAGGAAATAGTATTGTTGCTGGGAAATAACATTTATATTCCATTTTTATATATAAATATGTATCTTAATTTTAAATACTTTATCATCTTAACTAGTTTTACAAGTCCTGCGGTAATGTACAGAATATTTTAAGGTATCTAATTTGTGTTGGAGATTAACAGATTTCACTGTGTGGTCCCCATAAAGGGGTACAATTGGCCAGTCACCTTATCATTATTCAGGCCCTTTACTTCTTTCTCCTCCCCTTTCTGCAGCAGTTGGACCTTTCACTGCATGTAAATAAGAAAAACTGACGTGAAACCAGCTACTTAGCAAGTCGTCAAGGTTTACTTGATGGTGGAATTTGAAATACAGGAAAACAGATCACCAATATGGATAACTAAATGTTTGGCCTCTTACAAGGAAAAATCCTCTCAATATCTATAGGCTTTCTTAGCGTGATAGTTTATCATAAATAAGCCCAAACTTGTGTTTTGATTGTTAA
This sequence comes from Panthera pardus, assembly GCF_024362965.1. NCBI lineage: Eukaryota > Metazoa > Chordata > Mammalia > Carnivora > Felidae > Panthera > Panthera pardus. The sequence goes on along the minus strand of NW_026526721.1, from coordinate 48,154,020 downwards.
TAAGCTATTTCATATGGCTCTATTTCCAAAAGAGATATGAATGTTAATTTTATGCATTGTCCTCTAAAATATCTCATTAAATTTTGCCTACCAAATTGACAGTTTAATTTTTACTGAAATATCACCTTAACCACATTAACTGACTCTGTGCCAGTCATCTCTAACTTCTCCAAAGTTTAAGTAGCTGTAATGATACGATCGGAATGTTTCATTGTGAATACTATTAGTAATATCTACCTCATACCATGGGAGAAGCAAATAGCCCATCAGGAACCTCAGCAAGCCAAGGAACTTGGTAGTCAGAAAATCACAAGACTGAAAGAAATTCTAGAATCACAGAATTTCAGTATTGGAAGGGCTCTTAAAAGTCCTGTTACTTTTGAGAGAGAAGCTGAGGCTGTAGACTGAGTGATTAGCAAAGGGAGCTCTTAAGCCTTCAGGCTCCTAAACCAGCACAATCTCTTGCATATATTGGTGTTCATTTCTCTCCAGGCGATCCCACTGAAGATTCCACTGAAACCACTGCATGCAGACTCGATAGAAACTTCTAGTATCTAATAACTCTTATTTTCAGCCAGCTTTCCTTAGGTGCCTGAAACCCAGTGACCTTGGAAACCATTTTGCTTCTCCTAAGCTGTTTATACCAAACACACTAGAGTCCATACAAATGTGTTTCCATAAACTGCAACCTTGCATTTGATAATTACTTTCCTCCGGCAGGATATACTTCTCATTTTCTTGGTAAAGAAACAATTGATTTTTACAGTGACTGTCCTAGAAGTACTGCAGGAATCGCCCAACAAAGGAATAACTTTCTCAGGAATGTATCCTTTGAATTTCTATTCAGTTTTTCTTCCCCAGCATGACCAGTGAAAATTGTATTATGTTGACTAAGATTTTTTTCCATTAGCACTTGGTATTAAAATACCATTCATTTTCTAGGTATATTTGGAATGTGACATACCAGCTTTGGTTTTAGAAGAAATTGTATTTATCTGCACTTAAAATTTTATAGCAGATATTATTGTAAAATAGTATGAACTTGTAATAAGGATGAATTCTTACTATGAAATTTATTTTTAACCTTTTAAAAGGTATTTGAAGTAGATATTTCATCTGCCGGCTGAATATCTTGGATATCATTTAATGTGCTTTCTTGTTTTGTTTTCCATTATAATAATATAAGAAATTTATCTCTTTGTTCTGTGGTTCTTTGAAAGCTTGATTTGCATTAGCTGCTGTGTATTTAAGACTTCATCTTTGAGATCCTAGAGGCTTAGATACTGTGATTCTTGAAGCGCTTAAGAGCTTCAAACCTATATTCTTTTTTTTAGCTCCCAAGCAGATACCACGTGCTTCTCCCAAACCAAAAACATCTCCACGTCCGAGAATCCCACAAACACAGCCAGGTAAAGACATGTTTTATATTCTGGCCTGAAGAATTTGATATTATTGGATTTGTTCTATTGAGTTATAGTCAGTTGGGTTTTTCACCCTTGTAAAACAAGTTTTCCTTTGAAATACAAGAAACATTTACATCTATTTGTGAACTTCATCAAAAAGTATGTGATTGGAATAGCTTATTCCAGAAAGCTTCCCTGTTAATACATTATTTGAAGAGGGAGCTGGAGAAGAATGGAATTTCTTCAGAGTAGCCCGCCTATTCCCATCGCCTCTCCGAGCGTGGGAATATTTGCATGGTCCTGGAATGTGCTTCCCCCTGCCAATTACTTACTTACTTACTTACTTACTTACTTATTTATTTATTTATTTATTTATTTATTTTTACTTCCAGTAGATTTTATTTAATAGTATGTCATGAAGATTTGTTTTTATATATATATACTCTCCTATAACATAATGATAATATAATATTGCTTTGGCTGTTTTGCTGTAAAATTGTGATAAGGACCTGAACAAGAGTCATTATAAACTGTTTTTCATTCTGTTCAAGACACTCTTCTTTGAATATGATTAAATCTAACCCTAACTTCTCAACCAAGATTTTGTCCAATTTTTCCAACTGCCTTGGAGGATGTCTAGTTGGGGCTACCCTAAAGTTGACATGCCTCAGAGCTCATTATCTTTTCCTCCTTTCAATTTCTCATTTTTGTCTGTGGTAGGTTCTCAGTATTTTAAATCTAATTTTTGCTCCTCTTCCTCCCCGCCCTCTGCAATCCATCTATTAATAAATATGATACCTTCGTTTCTTCGGAACATGTCTAGCATTGGTTCCTACTACAAGCATGTACTGGTGTGTTGTCTTTGATCTTCTTTTTTCTCTAATTTCAAATTATACCACCCCTCAGTGCTTAAGTGATTAACTCATTTCATCAGTTAGTCACTCAACAAATATTTCCTGCATTCTGTGGCCTGTGTGCCAGACATGGGATATGAGACAGAATTGTATCCATCCATGGTCAAGGACTTTACAGTCTAGGCTCATCATATAAATTTAAACATATCATTTATACATGGTCTACTTCCAAAAGTTATGAGGGTGCACCTACTCAATTTACTAGAAAAGGAGCCTTCACTACCACTTATGGTCTGGGGAAGGAAAATGTGAGCACCATCAAAATTATGCTTAATCGAGGTAGTAGTTCTTAATTCCTACCACTGATCCTTTAATCATATGTCAGTATCCCTACCAAAAGAAAAAACTGTAGATTTGGGCATGGTCTTTAATATCCGATTCTAAGAGAAATTTTGCCTATCATTTTTTTTCTCTTAAGGGAAATTCCTTAAAACACAGTTCTATGTTTGACATCTAGCTAATGATTTTAAATCTGCTTTAATGTATTTTTAAGTGTGTTTTCTTTAATTACTAAAGCTTTGCTATGACAATAGTATGATACATAGTGTAAAGGTACCATGGCCAAAATTCCCTAGAATACAAAATTTAAAATAATAACAATAAATACACTGGAAGCATTAATACATAATAAATACTATGAAAAACAATGATTAGTAAATAAATAATGATTAATGAATAGAATAAGAACAAAAAAATCAAAGCAAGGATATTAAATTGGTAGAAAATTAAAATCTGACCTTAAAAGCTTAACAGATAAAATGACATGAGAAGAAGCAGCTCTCAGCTTTTTATTTAAATGTAAAGCATAGAACAAAAGTAGTAGAGAAAGGAGAAACAGAAGAAAGCATGAAAACTTGATGAATGTTGGAAAATAAAAGATGAAAAATAAGTGCTTGAGTGTTAAGACATTGGGAATATAAATTCCTGGTTAGTAAAATTTTTAAAAGTAAAGGAGATATGAGGTAACAAAGAAGACATTTGTCATTTTATCTTTTTGAGCTACATACTCTGTACTTATAGAAATACATGTAGTAAATCGGGAGCTTACTCTAACTTCCCATCATTCTAAATTTCAAGATTGTTTAATTTTTATTTAGACCTTTAGCCAACCTTGTTCAACAAGATATGCAACTTCATAATGGATAGATTCATATGTTCGATGCATTCCACTCTCTAACCCTGAAATTTTGGAGTGGTTGTCAGCCCATAACAAGACAGCCTTTTGATTCTGTTCCCACTGAGGCAACACTCAGCACACCAGCATCTCCTGTGGAAAGTAACTGCAAACCAAATACTTCTAGCTTGTCATTGCACTTAATGCAAGAGAACAATTTGGAAAATTGATTGTGAAGAAGTAAGTGTATTCTAATTATTCCCCTTCAAAGCGGGTAAAATTAGGAATTCCCCTACCCAAGAGAATGATCTTACTGAATAGATCCTAGCAATGTTTGTGTAGCATGTATACGTATGTATCACTAAATCTTTCAAAGGTGAATAATCAAATGCTGGTACTTTCTCCCTTACCCTTGGCTAGATCTTGTAAATTTCAAAAGGCCGTTTGGGAGAGAGAATGTTCTGTGCATATGTACAATACCAAATGCAAATTATTATTGCTAGACTGTAAAGGGATCCCTGACAGTAGAGTATACAACACCAAGTACAACACAGTGTGATCACCTGCTAATTTTTTCAGATTGAAATGCTATAATTGGGCATGCTACCTCTCTTCCTATTTATACTTAGATGGCAAGATTTAAGGCAAAGTGGAATAAAAAGTTTGGAACAAATTATCAAAGGTATTTTGTCATTGAATAAAGGTTTTTTTTAGATTCCTGTGTTCATAGGTAATAGTCAACAACCCATTATTAATTTTATCCCAATAAATCTTACAACCATCAAAACTATGGGTGCTTTGGGTTTATGTAGAGATGAACAACATGAGAATTGGAATATACTCAAACCTTTCACTATCAAATTTGTAAAAATCTTCTAGAAGTGGAAAGAATTTTTATATAGTTCTCACATCATTTTGACATTTCATGTGTAATTCTCATAATCACCCTTTAAGATAGGTTTATTATTTCCACCTAAAAAATGAGGAACAAGTTAAAATGTGACCTCAGCACCAGGATCTAGAGAGCCCAAGTGTTTGAATCTAGTGCTTCTGTCTGGACCTAAGAATTCAGTTCAAGTCTCATCTCTGGTACTTACTACCATGTAACCTTGGGCAGAGAGTCACCAACCCAAGCTACTAAAGTGAAGCTCATAATTCCTTCAATCATTATGGTGAGAATCAAAGGGCACAATCCTTATAAAACCACTTTTGAAATTATAAAATGAGCTGTAAATAAATTAGATCTTTTTTTTTTTTTTCCTGGTATCAGCACCTCATTACTCCAAAGGAGCAGTTGTGGGAAGACCATTTTAGTTTGTGAACATGCTCATTTAAAGATTGATTTGAGCCTAAGCATGGCAGAGAGTGTGGAATTCAAGCCTACTCACTGTATTATCTTCTCTTTCTGCTGTTGTCTGAGTTGACTTTAAGCTTGTCTTATCCATGCTTCATTGGCTTCTACTCTGATTTCACTGAATTAATCTTCACAGAAAGACATGAGGGTGGATTCGATGAGTCAAACTTCGAGAAGAGTGCTCTTGCATTAATTTAATTGCTGTCTCTTCTGAAATAAAGATTTTAAAAACAGAACTTTCTCCACCCTACCCTTATGCTGAGTCATATTTTGTGGTTTCTCAGATAACATTTTTCTAAAAGTATCTGGAATTCTAACTGATAAATATTTAGAGCCTAAGGTTTATTTTTCCATATAACTCCCATTTCAATACTTCTTTTTTTAATCAGTGGTCAGGAATACACTCTGTCATATCTTACATGTTAAGCATGCCTGGGAGATACCGAACCAAAATGACTCATCATCTGAGTTCTCTCTTTCAGCTCGTAAGGTGCCTCAGCGTGTTACTTCAAAGCCAAAAACGTCACCAAGTCGAGAAGTGTCCTATACTCCACCTGGTAAATGATTTATTTCATGTTTAACTCAAAGGCATTCTGTCATGCTCTGCTGCAATGACACCTGAGATCTGATAGATGTGAGGTCAATACTTGACTTATGTTCAAATGCCATGTTGAATCATCCATGGTATGAGCATCTCAGAGGCTTCATAAGTTATCTAGTTGCTCATATAGTAAGCTATCGATACAGTCAAATGGCAGAGAATTATGCCAAGGGTAAATCTTCCTTCTAGAACTAAAGTTCTCATATAATAAAAATAAACCTACCAATGCTAACCGTACTATGTTGAAATGGTCCACCAAAATAAGATCAAGAATTCGAGACTTTTACCACGTAAAACGATAAAGTGTTTTGCAAACAGAGGAAATGTTTACCCACTGTCTTCGGTTCGGTAATTTTACACTAACCAGCATTGAGGTTTTTTGTTTTGTTTTGTGTGGTCGATTAAATTCTACTTTACCCGTTCATGGAATAATAGCTTAGGTTGAGAAATAAGAAATTTCACATACACAAAAGATTTCTCTAGGTACAAATCCATTTCTTGCCCATCATCTGAGAAGGCCTTTTGTCCATTTACAGAGGGAATAATTTCATATTTGTGGGAGTAGTTGGTGTGGGACCTGCAAGGACCAAAACATTCCCTGAGTCTTGCTGCCAATGCTCTAGGTCCTCAAGTGACCTTAGGAAGCCACAGTAAGCCGAACAGTTCTCTGATAAACCAAACCAAGCTAATTTTAAACTAAATGTTCTGGGAAATGCTATAATTCTTTCTTTCTTTTTAATGGTCCAATTATTATAAATTTCTAGATGCTCCTAGAAGCCTATGGAACATTCCCAGAACCATGCTGTAGCATGAAATGATGGCATTTTGGAAGGAAGCCTGAATTCACTTGCTATAAATGTCTTCCAGATTTGTAAGCGGGGGTTATTGCTGCTGTGGGAGTCTGGTCATTGCAGGTGGTGATAGGCCAGAGAAAGGCTCCTTTGCCCTGAAGTCTAGAATTTAAATTTGCACCACTAAATGCAATAACCAATACTGCAAACACCAGCAAGAAAAAAGCTGATCTTTCCACTTGGAAAAATTCAATTTCTTATTTTCAGTTATGGCAAAAAAATGTAACAGTAATTGACTCATTAATGATAACAGTAGGTTTGAGTGATTTTGTTTGCTTTTCCTTTATGTTAGAGAAAGTAATATTGTTGATCCTGATGTGACTTAATCTCATTAAACCAATATATATAGTCCTTATTTTTTTCTTCTTAAATACCAAATATTTGCCTCAATTCTACCAATGCCTTATTTTTCACAGGAACTCTGTGAGTTTGAGCACTGGAACAACATAACAAACTGCCCTCTGGAGTCTCCACTGGGCTTATTCTGTTGACTCTCCAGTTCCACATGCTCAGTTAGAATTCTGTCTCTAAACCTAGTGTTGGTCCCACCACTGTATTCATCAGGGGCTCCACTGTTGTTCCAGGGGTGCAAGACCTACAGGAATAATCTTCAGTTTTCTCACAAGTGTTCAAACAGACGAGGTTCTGCTGTGCTCAGTTTCTGGGTCCTATCTGGGCTCAAGTTTACATCCTAATGAACCCAGAACCTTGTTTACCAGCCCCTATGGATTATATCTCAGAAAGCAGAGGGGAATTTACACTATACTTAATATGTACTGGTATTCTAGAGAAATAGATTGTCTGCAAAAGTCTAAAAGTGTAAAATGTACTGCTGAAATCAAGACAGAGTTAATGGGTTTTTAAAATATTTATTTTTGAGAGAGAGAGAGAGAGAGAGAGAGAAGCAGAGAGAGGGAGACACAGAATCTGAAGCAGGCTCCAGGCTATGCGCTGTCAGCACAGAGCCCGACAGAGGGCTTGACCTCACGAACCGTGAGATCATGACCTGAGCTAAAGTCAGATGCTTAACCGACTGAGCCACCCAGGTGCCCCCAAGACAGAGTTATGCTTTATCATAAGGTTTATCTCAAAATTTATTCTGAGAGACATCAGAAGCAACAAACTGGAGTTTTTAGACCTGTATCAAATAGGTCAGTATAGGATATGCCATGTAGCTCTTCCATTCATAGATTCCTAGCTATAACACAGGTTTCATCTACTTAGACTTTTAAAAAACTATTTTCTAGCCACTCAGTTGAATTATCTCTATAATACTTAAGGAAAATCTAGACAAATTGAGCCCACACACCATGTCCAGAACCAAAATAGAACTGGATTTTCTTCAGATGTGCCTTAGAGGAATGATTTCAAATTCACAGCTAAGGACTTGCCCTGATAACCTGGCTCAACAGAGCTGGGCTTTCTTTGTAGATCTGTTTCTAAACAAAGAGCTGTCTTGGCTTTGTGGTGCCTCTTCTGGCCCACAGATACTTGGAGAGACTTCAGTCATTGGAAGTCAACCAGGAAGACAATCTAAATTTCAGCAAATTATGCAATCTTCACAAATGTTCTATATAACTACTCTCTTCGGTAAATTCTAATTTGCAGCCGCACTGTAGCATTTTTGCAGTTAGTAAATGAGGGAATAATGATGAAATGCCTTTGGAGGTAGAATCACTAGTACATAGGCAATGACTAGAAGTTGCTATGGAGAGGAGTATGACACTGCTGATCCTAGCTTGGACAAGTGATAGATGATAACACCACTAAGGCAGGGAACACAAAGGGATAAACACCTGTGTTGGTGCATGCTGGGTTTGGAGGGACACTACAACTTGCAAGTGGGGATGTCTAACTGGGGGTTGAAATGCATTTCTGTATTTCTAAACCAAAGTTAAGGTTTGGGATATAGGTTTGGGAATCACCTTCTACCTATAGAAGGTTATTTAAATCTTGTGTGTGAATGACACCATCCAACAGAAAGTATAGACTGAGAAAAGAAGAGGACAGAGGTAAAAGACTTGGGGGGCACAGTTACATTTAGGAAATGGATAGGGGAAGAGGGGCCAGCAGAAGTTGCTGCCAAAAATATAGTAGAGTACCAGGAAGGGGGGGTCTCGGGAGGCAAGGCAGGGAAGGGAGCTCAACAACGACAGTGAGGTAGAAAAGGATCAGAGGAGCTGCTGGACCTGATCGTGCAGATCCGGAAACCCATACCCAAAACCTGTGGGCCCATGCTTCAAATCCAGCAGTTACCAGATTTTAGATAGGCAAAAACAGAACGTATACCAAATACATGAATATGTCTCCAGTAAGAAGTATGAATAAAAGTGAATAAAAACTATAATGACCCTTAGGTCAGGTCTAGTCAGGGTTTGCTGTCTAATTAGTTGAGAAAAAAAAGTTTTCAGAGCATGCAGACTTCAGAGCTACGGATAGAGCATTGTGGATCCATGGTTGCAGGAGATCAGTGAAGTGGAAGCCAGACCACAGCAGATGAAGATACAATCTAGAGACCAGGAAGCAAAGGAAGTTAAAGTTTTTTGAATATAGGAATGAGAGCAAAGGAAGGATGGATTGAAGGGGAAGCCATATCAAGGAAATGATTAGTGTTTTTAGGGTGTTGGAGCATTTGGACTGCTTAGCAGGTGAAGAGGGAAGAAATCATGGATCAACGGAAATATGGACTAATGGAGAAGCATGTAAGATAATAGAAATAATGGAAGGTAAAAGGCCCTACAAGAGAGGATGGCCTAGTGGCACAGGTGAGCTCACAAAGTGGCCTTCAAACTGGTGGGAGATCTGCTTCCTCCAAGATGGGACCTAAGGGTATAAGGTTAGGATAAAGGAACAGAGAATCTGGAGGTGAAAATGGTGGATAGTCCGCATGTTACTTTTCTAAGTCAGTCTCTTTGTAGCTTACGGCAGGAGTAAACCTCATTGAAGATTTCATATTCCACCACGTTTATTGGAGAATAAGAGATTAATTCTCTCAACTACTCTAGTGAAACATTCATGTACATTCATTTACATTTGTCCATATTAGACACTTCCATTCATAATTGCCTTAGTTGAATTTTTCTTTGGATTGGTGCACTTTATTCAAAAAGACAGTTAATATAGTTGGTTAGTTAATAAAAATGGTAAGTTGGTTGATATGATGGAGTCTAAACTATAATAGTATTATATATTACATATATTTATTATACAAATATTCTTATAAGGAAATCAAAACTGTCTTCTCATATAAATTGTCATTATTTACACTAAGTTTCTGCCTGCATGGAAGATTCAGATTTTAGGAATCAGGCTTTTGTTCAATTTAATATATGGGGGAATGCCACATAGGGAAAAAGAAAAAAAAAGAAGCTTCATTTCTTGGAGCTGCAGTTGACCAAGAGAATGATTCATATCCCTTTCCTGAGAATATTTCTATTTCTTTCCTTTCCACTGATTTCACCTGCTTTAGAAAGTCTGCAGTGACAGTTTATTAAATCATCACTTCATGTTAAAAAGTGCCAATTGCAGCAGCAGGAATCCACATTACCCCCACCTACATTCCTCAGTAAATGAAAACAGGCAGCGAGTAATGTATTTACAGTACAGTGGATTTATTGGTAGCACATTTCTTCTCAGCCTCTACTTTCCTTAATCCTGGGTCCTCTCTATACTTTAGAACTGTAGCCAATTAGGGTATTTATAAACTACAGGCTGTTTCGTATGGCCATGATCTTCACAGAGCCAAATCAGTCTTTCACTCACCAGATAAACATTTAGATTTACAACTGGAAATTTCTCATATTTTACCATTCGAATCCCCAAAAGTACTACACAGCAAAGGTCAAATGTTCACTATTGTAAGTTTTCTCTATTTTTGTTGACCAGTAATCTTTATGAGTTTTTTCTTTAAAAAAAATTCAGGCGTGCCTGGGTGGCTCAGTCCGTTAAATGTCTGATTTAGGCTCAGGTCATGATCTCACAGATCTCACATCTCACATGGATTTGAGCCCCGCATCGGGCTCTGCGCTGACAGCTTGGAGCCTGGAGACTGCTTCGATTCTGTATCTTTCTCTCTGCCCCTCCCTTGTGCGTGTTCTCTCTCTCAAAAAATAAATGAGTAAACATTAAAAAGTTTTTAATTCAGATTTTCAAGTTCCTGTGGATGTTACCTTTTAGCTCATAAAGTTTCTAATTGAGTCAAGATTCTACTCAATGTACCAACTTCCACAACTATAACTTCATTGGAACTTAGTGGCCTAGAGTAAGAACAAATGTGATATTTAAGTTAAACATGATCCCACATAGCAGTTAAGAGAGAGTGTCTGTAACCTAGTATAACCTTTTTCCACACTAATGGTAAAGTGGTGCTTGGCCACCTCATGGTGCAAAAGTTTTCCTCGGCTTTCCTGCGGTAGAATTTTAGCCTGAATTCTAATTTTTTCCCCAGCATCATTTAAGATGCAAGGAAATTACAATGTCTACCAAAGGGACCCTGATACTTACCAGATGTTCAGCGTAGTATGAAAACCTTTCAGCAAGATAATAGGGCTGAGAAGGACGTCTTTGTGGGGAAACTGAGCCAAAGAAGAACTTTACCTTGATCTCGGAAAGAGTGTATATATAAATCTGGTGCTAATAATAAACAAATCACCTTCGTATTTTCCTCAGTGAGAATTAAGGTATCAAATTCCCAGCCTACTGTTTTATTTTGCCAAAATAGAACTGGGCACAGATGTTAAAAATGTACTGGGTAAAAGGGACCGACTCTAAGTAGGTCTCTTTTAACTGACATTTTTGTCTTTAGTTGTCATTCTCTTGTCTGTCAGAAGACCTTGAAACCTAATATACTGGAAGCCACATCACTAAGAATGACAGAAATGGCAATGTTTATCTAGCATTTACTACGTAACAAGTATTCTCCTAAACTTTACATGTAGTATCTTCTAACGAGGGGCGTTTTCCTCTTGCTCCATTTTCTCCTGGTAATAACTGTCACTGCCTTTCAGAATAAAACTTTGTTCTCCTCTTAGAATTTGTCTTTCCTGCTATCTCCCCTAATTTGTAGGCCATTTATGCCTACGTTATTAATGTATTTGCTGTTGCTCTCGGGAATTTTAGCATGAATATCAAATGGCAGCTAAACACTTCAAGCAAAAACTGGCTTTCTGGTTTTCTTTTTAAGATTTTATTTTTAAGTAATAAAATCTACACCCACCGAACCTACAACCATGAGATCAAGAGTCACATGCTCTACCAACTGAACCACCTTTTTTTGTTTAATGACATTGTTTCCTCTTTTCTTTTTTCCAAGAGAGGCTTCATGATCAACTGTGACCAATTTTAACTACCACCAGAACCTTCTCCATACAAGTGACTTTTTCCACCTTGAAAAAAGCATTCATGTTCTTGGAATTACTCTTTAGCCATTGTGAAAATGCCTTTGCTTTATTCATGTTTTCCAGGACGTTGTATCTGCGGGTTTAGCTTCACTCCAGATGTGAAACTTAAAGTACAGTGTTTTATAATCTTTTTTCTTTCAGTTCCGAGAGATGTGGTCCTTCCCCCTAAACCAGACCCTGAAGTCTCTCAGCGTGAACCTGGTAAATAAATTACTTTATTTCCCCAGCTTGGAAGCATGGTTTTCAAAAAGAAAAATGTTCTTGAGGCAAATATATATTTAATGATTGTGATGTGGAACAAGGTTGGAGAAATTTATAGGTATAAAATGTGTAATTTTTTTGTGAAGATTTAATCTTACAAATTGCTTGAATTTTTTTCTCTGATTAACATGAGGGAACAGTATATAATTAGTTTACTTTCCCTGGAAGTGTTTCCATTGAAAAGGAGATCATGCTAAAATTATAAGACATATTTATTAACTGAGCCAACCATTTTTTTTTACTTTCTTTCAAAATGGAAATATAACTCCATTCCAACTGTGGGTGTAATGTAAGTCAAAAATGTGCATGCCTACTCAAAAATTTTCTTCAGAGTCATAGTGAATGAGATCTTTAAAGTGTTAGCTAAACTAAGCTTCCTAAGTAGCATCTAATATGTAGAATTTTCTCATATTTATTGTATTTCTTTGAGAATGTTTAAATGTTCAAATGGAAGCATATAGAAACACAGAAACGATGTTTACTTCACCAGGTAGTAAATTCTCATAAATATATTTCCTCGGTTTGCTTTTGGCCTAGTTCTGCAACCTGTTACCTTTAGAATTGATCCACCAGAGACAACAATAGGTAATGGTTTCCCCCTATCAACCAACTCTAATTGTTTGCTTTGCTACAGTCTAATTGCAGGTCTTGCTCAACTTATCATATTGAACATCCTCTCTTCTTAATCCATTTCATCATCTCATTGTCATCTCATCATCATACTCCTACTCTTTCCAAAATAGAAAAGCAACGATTTCACTGTTGTGAAGGCTTTGCTCTGAAGACCAACCTAAGACAGCTTATTACTGAGTTCTTCTTCACCTACCTCATTTATTTCCATGTTCAGAATGATTCCACGTGCTCATGCCCATCCAGTTAACATTTTCAGCACTTTTGGTGGTTCTCAGCTGTAGTGTTACAACACACTAGCATGACCAGTTATGAAAAGTTCTTGCAAGTAATTACTGTTAATATCTGTAAAAATACTGAAATTTGCCAATGGTCTGTTTTTAAAAATAAACTTGAGGAGACTCAATATGAGACACCACTACAATAATGAATATTTCCACTCATTTTGTAATCCTGTATGTTCTCTAGGATGGGGGGGGGTGTGGGGGAGAGAGAGACAGAGAGAGAGCGTGCGAGTGCAAGTATGCACCACAGCTGACAGACCAAGATTGTTTCTTACTCATATCCCATCTTAACCAGGGGTGGTCATGGAATGTGCCAGACACTGAATGTTATTTCTTATCTATCCTGGTGGTGGAAAAAAGCAGTTGAGAACCATTATTCTTATATTCCACAGTCATTTTTGTGAAGGTTCTGTGTACACCTAACTTTATTCTTCATGATCCACCTAATGTCTTCCTTTTTCCGCTTCAAACGAAGGAATCTTGTGTAATATCATTCTGGCTTGGTGCTGGATTTTGCATCTCAAGATTGATACCGCTCATACTTTTCTTTTCCAGCTCCTTTAGAGACACGAGGCAGCCCTTTTATACCTATGATCTCACCAAGTACTAGTCAGGAGGAACTGCGAAGCACTCTGGGTAAGTTTTGATTTCGTATTTCAGTCCAATGAGGATCTACTTTTTAGGGATTTCCCTTGAAGTAGCCGTATGTACCTTGTGTTGATGGGTTGTTTCCAAACAATAGAGGGTCTTTTTCTACCATTATAAAAAATAGCCATTTCACTTGATTCTTTTACATTAATTGTATTCTGTCCTTTTAATAGTTATGTTGGTTTTCAATAGAAAATGAGAATATTTTAAAATATCGTGATAAAATTTTAATTGTTCTAAAAAGAATGTTCCCAAAATGTATCAATTCTATACTTTTTGGTTGCTTTTCCATATTCGAAGCTGCCTTTGGAAAGAAGAATTTCATCTAGTATTTACAGAATATTTTATGGGTGCTAAGTGAAATGCTAAGCAACCAGAATTCCAAAAAAGAAACTGTGTTGAGAGTGAATCCTTATCCTAGCGAGTTCAGCATCTAAGAATATGAAGGATTTAGTGATGGTAGTACTTCCTCCATACCACCCAGTGGGTTACGTGTACATTTTAATTTCAATCACATAACACTTGTGAGGTAGGTTCTATTATTTGCCCCATTTTACACATTAGAAAATTGAGGCATAGAGAGATTTAAAAAATTGGCAAAGTCACACAGCTAATGTCAAAGCTGGATTGGAACCCACATATCAGTCACCAGAGCTCCTGAGATTCACCCCAGTATTGTTCAAAAAATGAGTGTGACAGAGAAATGAGCAACATGCTAAACAAACAAACCACCAGGCATATTAGGGGAGGCTTCACAGAGGAGGTGAAACTTACCTCCTGGATTTTCAAGTTGGGGTGAGAGTTGAAGTTAAAGATGTGAAAGGTCCTTTCAGGTTAAAGACCGATGGGACAGAGGCAGCGGCAAAAATGATAGTCAGGCTAATCTTATGGGCATGTGAGTCACCTCGAGAAAACAAGGAAGGATAGAAGCAACAGGAAGGTTGGTGGGGATGAGTGGGCCATGTTTTTAAGGAGTTCAGCACCAATGTATTCATTGAATGGGAAACCCCAATTTGCTTGACCCCCAACTGAAAATAAATCAGAAACCAAGTGTTCACACTTTGTTTTTGCTGGTTCTTCTGCCCTGCCCACACTGCATACCATGTGGCTGTGTTTAAATCACTGGCCTTATTTTCTTCCCTTTGTCCCTTTTCAAATAAACCTATCTTTTGTGTGTGTCTACTGAGATGAAATTACTGATCACATTTCAAAATGAAATCATTTTTGAAGGAAAAAAAGTGAAACCTGAGCAAATACACCCTAATTTCCAAATACCCATTTATTCTAGCCATGGCCTTCAAAGTGAACATCACCCATGATGGCAAAGCCAAAAGTACTCTTCGAGAACCCCTGCTAGATATACTAATTATCTAACTTCTACTCCCTATTTGTTTAAGTGTGTCTTGGTTTATTGAAGCAGGAACCATCACCTGCCAACTCACAAGTATCTCTGCTATGAGCAAAATCCAGATTACAAAGCAGGGCAGAAAAAAAGATGACTGTATATTGTATGTACCAAGTATTTCCTTGGATACAGTTCATGGCAAAGTGGACGATGTAAATTGCTATGTCTACATGATGCTGTGATGACTTCAAAACATTATGGGAGTAGAAGTATTGCAATTTTTTTTATTTTGTCAGAAGAAATGTGTCTATGTCAATAAACAAACTTTGATTCTCACATGACATTAGTAGATGAATGTTTATTCTTACATGGCATGAATGCACCTCTTTTCATAAGATGTATTTCTTTTCCAGCTCACATAAATAGTTGATGGGATAGAGAGGAGGCATGAAGGCAACAATAGATAAAAGCAGTTAATAGACACAATTCAAGAACAGCCATGTCCAGGATCATGAAACAATAATCGTGAACTAAAAGCTTTTGGAAATCCTTATAATAATTGTTAAAACAATAGTGCAAGAAGATAGTAAATAGAATAAATGAGTTACTAAAATGTACCTTTAACCTTGAAATATTATGATGACTGGGCATACTTATAAATGCAATTTCCTCTTTACCATTGCATGGGGTGGAAATAAGTGTGGGTTTTTTGACAAGTTCATAATGATAATTATTTAAAGTCAGCCACCTTGCTCTGTTTGTCCCCAGCAGAAATAGAACAGTCCACCCAAGAATTCTTTACAACTAAGATTCCACCAACAACTGAATTGACAAGGACAACTCAGGGTAATGCTATTTCCCCATTTCTGTGTAGTAAACTTTTCTTTTTCATTTTTAATCAGGAAAGAAATTTTCTTTTCAAAATGTCAATTTTCACCACAGTGAATTAGTTTTCTTCATTTCATAGGTGCAGGACATCAGCCAAATATGAATATTGATACGTACTTCACTTGAATGTAGGGAAGACAGTTTCTTTAGTTAGAACTTTGCTTTTGAATGTATGGTTGACAACTTGATGCTGATAACTAAGTATGAAAATACCCTTTTTTCTTTGCTTATCTTCATTTGCTTTTTTTCCACATCTGATAAAATTTTTTATTACCTTTTTTTTCTTTCCCATTCTTTTCTTTCTCCTCCTCTTCCTCCCCATCTTGCTTCCCCGTCCTCCTTTCTCACTCTCTCTTCATCTTCCTCTGTCCTCTCTCTTCCACTTGATAAGCACGTTGATATTGCAGCCTGAGGAAGGAAACTAGTAGTGAAAAAAATCATTTTGTTAAGATGACTTCATATTTTGGTTACCTGGGTGGCTCAGTTAACTGAGAGTCTGATTCTTGATTTTGGCTCAGGTCATGATCCCAGGGTCATGGGTTTGAGCCCCACATTGGGCTCTGTGCTGAGCATGGAACCTGCTTAAGATTCTCTCTCTCCTTCTACCCCTCTTCTTTACGTGCTCTCTCTCTCTCCCTCTCTCTCTCAAAGAAAATGACTTAATATTTAAATACCTAGGGAAGGTTTGGGGGAGATTTCCTTCTTTTATTTCTTCCTTCCAACTTTTTGGGAAGTGTTACCTACACAAAGCCCTATCTCATCTTCATGCTCTCAGAAACTTTGCCTTTTTTTATTTTTCTATGTTACTTAGGTTATAAACAGTTGTGGATTTCTTACATTTTTGTGGTTTCTTTTATTTTTGTTCTGAATGATCCCTTTTGCTCATCTCTACCTCTTTTATATGGTAGGAATCCCCAAAAAACAAAAAAAAGTAAACTTATTTTACTTATTGTCAGTTATAATTTGTGAACAAAATGTGGAGGAAGAAGTTTGAAATTATAGATAATGATGATGAAAAGAAATCTAATTTAAAGATATTTCATAAGTAGAGCAGTACTTATTCTAAATAAACATGACTAGGGCACCTATGGCTGAGGATAGTTTTTGTAAAATTTCTCAATCTTTTTCTACTTGTTTGGTTTCATTTTTTGTTATGTTTTTAATATTTATTATTTACCTTATTATCTTTATATTAACTTTTAAAATGCTTATTTTTAAAAAAATTTTTAATATTTATTTATTTTTGAAAGAGAGAGAGACAGAGACAGAGTCACAGCACTAGTGGGGGAGGGGCAGAGAGAGAGGGAAACAAAATCCAAAGCAGGCTCTGGGCTCCGAGCTGTCAGCACAGAGCCTGGATTCAGGGCTCAAACCCACAAACCCGGAGATCATGACCTGAACTGACGTCAGATGCTTAACTGACTGAGCCACCCAGATGCCCCAAAATGTTTGTTTATTTTTGAGACAGAGAAGTTAAAGAGGGAGGGAAGCAAGCCATAAGAGACTCTTAAAAACTGAGAATAAACTGAGGGTTGATGGGGAGTGGGAAGGAGGGGAAAGTGGGTGATGGGCATTGAGGGATGAGCACTGGGTATTGTATGGAAACCAATTTGACAATAAATTTCATATTAAAAAAATAAAATAGAGAGATCATGGGCAGGGGCAGAGAGAGAGGGGAGGATAGAGGATCTGAAGTGGAGAGCCCGCTGCAGGGCTCGAACCCACAAATCTGAGATCATGACCTAAACTGAAGGCAGACGCTTAACAGACTGAACCATCCAGGTGCCTGCTGTATTTAACTTTTTATTTATTTATAATCCACACAGAAGAAACCTAACATAACACTAGCCCTCCCACATCCTCTTTACCAGCTTCAACCACTAATAGTAGATGGTCAATCACATTACATCCATAATGTGCCCTCATTTTTTTATGTTTTTGCTTAATAGAAGCAATTAGTGTCTTACTTAATAGAAGATAGGTGGATTCTCATGATGAAACACGTTGTTTTTGTAGCAAAATATGTAAATATTTATAATAAGCATAAAAAAGACTAATTCAGTTCAGGTGGTGCTGCAAAATGAAAAAAGGCTTCAGCTTTTTAGAACTTTAAAAATTTCAGAATTGAGGATACAAGATTATAGGCCTGTTTTTTTTTTCCTTGCTTTGCTTTTTCTTACTTTAATGGGAATATCAATATTATGTCACCATTACTAGTGAGTGTGGAATTTTAATCAAATTCTTTCTAGAACATGGTTTTATTAGATAGGAGTTTCATAGTTGATGGGGGTATATGCAGAATCTGATATCATTATATGAAATGTCTTAACATACTTACACAATGAAAACAATCTATTTAATTGTTTTCTTATGTTCTAAGGATCATTAGCTTGAACCTAAACTGTGCTGCCCTGGGATTCATATTTTTCTAAGCTTGCGCCAAGGATCTTATGGTGAGCTCACCAGGGATTTGCTGATATGAGGCAACAAAGAACCTCCTGGGAAAGAACTCATCTTAAGGATGAGAGTAGCATGCACAAGCCCAATAGCCCCGTGTTACCGAAAGGGTCCACTTTCACAAAGGCATGATGTGTGTCACTAGGAGCCCCCTCATAAAACCCTCATAAGTGTGTGCCTGGGCTTTGTAGAAGAGGAAGTCAGCTGTTTTCTTACTGTTACATTGCGTTGTGTTTCTAACGTTAGGCATTAGGAGCATAAGACAGCACACGACAATTTGAGAGAGGTGCTATAGGGGTGAAATTAGTCCTCTTATTTTCACATTCTCCCCATGCATGTACCATGACCCACGTGGCTCTTTGATTTCCAAGCCCTCCACGATGGGGTCCAGGTCCTCCACAGAAACTTTGTGCCTAAAACCCACAACACGAGCCTGCTCGTAGAATTTCCAACACCTTTTCTCTCTGACACCTTTGCTCCTTTGCCTACTGAGACAATTCCCTGCAGCACCCTATAATCAAAACCCTAAAACTCTCAAGTGTTTTGTTTTTGTTTTTGTTTTTATTTTTTTGCCTTTCTCAAACTGTAATAGGAACCCCCTTGGCCAGAGGGACACTGTGTTTATTTTACTTATTTCAACTCCCTTATCCCTGCCCACCCAGGGAAAGTTATATCTTACTTACCCTCTCCCTGTGCTGGGCAGAACATGAGTCCTTACAGGCAATCTTTTAAAATTATTTCTATTATTAGTCATTAAAAACTATGTGGAGATATGTTCACAAAGCTCCTTTGTCTTTTTTTTTTTTTTTTCAGTTCAAAATTAAAACCCTAGAGTAGTTTTCTCAAGGTCTTGTGTTATTTGGTGATGAGCTACATGAGTAACTTACAGTCTAAATTCAAGTTATATTCCAACTCTTGCATAAAAAATTCTGTCTAGATTTAAGTAAAGATTGTGAGGAAAAAAATAAAGCAAAAATTCTGATCTTATGGCTTTGAAATACTAAGTGTCGTGCTGATTATTTCTGTGTTCTGCTTTATGTCCCTTTCCTGTGTAACGTTTTAAAATTCATCTTTGTTCTAGAATGAGACTAATAAGAACTGTGAGCCTTGTATTTCTTTAAGCTAAAAACAATCTAACATTGAAGAAATTAACATGAAAAAAACTGAAATATATTAAATTCACAGGAATCCTACCACTAGCAATGAAAATTTTGAAGCATAACATTTACAAATCATCATTACACACTTCAGAGTGTAACGAGAATTTTTTATAACATCAGTGCCTCTCTTCACTCTAGTTGCTACACTTTGAAAGGCCCACACTAAACCTACAGAGAATTTCAATATGCGTCTGCTATTTTTGGCCTGAAGTACGGCAAAATTCTGCTCATCAGTCTTCACATTGGAAGCTCGTAAACGAGCTATAGTATAATCTGTTTCGCAGGTGTATTTTTTTAACTTGGCAGGCAAGGCTTTACTGATTTATGATTATATAAATACCCACTCAAGATGTGAACAAAATCATCAAAACAATGTAATCTACTTACATAGTTTGAAAGAAAAATTTTTTCCAGTCTTAGCTAAAGCATTACCAAGAGAGTTGGTGGTAAGGAGGCAGTGTGGTATGTCAGGGGGGCAGAGGACGGAACGGAAAGATGGAGGAATTCCAGGATGAAAGCATACTTTAAAATCTTAGGAAGCAAAAGTATTTCAGCTGAGTTTCTCATGAATTTGCCTGCTTACAATGGCCAATCATTTTTTAACTTTATTCAGCAAGTAGGAGTCTTCACTGTGCCAGATCCTGAATAACAGGAGCAGAAAATGACAAGGCAGTGTATTGATCCCAGAGCTTGTTCGAGTTCTTGCTCCTTGCTCACCCTGTCTTGACAGGCAGGGCACCAGAGGTCATTTTTCCCATTCCTAAAACTTTAGTGGTTGGCACTAAGTGAGTATTCATTCCAGGGTTCATGAGCTAAGACAGTATGATAGAGACCACATGTTCCTATTCTTCTAACGTACCTAAAAGTATATACTGTTTTTACCTTGGAAATTGCCTGTCTTCTTTGGCCAAATAATGTTCCATTATGACTTTCGAATTGAGAGATGTAGGTGGATGGGTGGACGGACAAAAGGATGGATGGGTGGATGGATGGATGGAAGGTTTATGTTAACCATGTTAAGCAACCATTGGGTAAGATAAGTGCCCTTGAGAAACATGGACGAAATGAAGACTAATCCTTAACACACATTGCAAATGACCTACCTTACTTGCTGTGTGCCTTTATTTCCAGTCATGATTATCTTGTTTTATTTTTCTTTAACAGCTATGCTGTAAATGCATAATTGCAGGTTTCAAAACATCCTTTCTACTCCATGCAAAGTGCATGAATTGTTGGTCCCTAAGATGCTAAATCTCCATTTAATGGAATGTTGGTTATTAAATATGAAACCTTTCCTCTGTTTCAGCCCCACACAGATTATACACTACTCCTGTGAGGCCCAGAACATCTGACAAAGCACACATCAGACCCGGTAAGTTGTTTCTCTTTTTGGAGACCTAAATAATCAGCACACCTGAGAAGGTATCAAATGTATAGAAACAGCAACATACACCAAAGGAGGGATATATATATACTTAAATGGCAATAACAGATGTACAGAAATTCAGATCTTTGTGGATAAGTAGAGAGGTAATGATCACTTCCATGGAAGTGATACAATGTGACTAAGGTTTTTAAGGATGACCAGATATAAAGACTCCTGTGGAACTTTATCAGTATAGGAATGTTTTTAGAACAGTATTTGTGGGTAAATCTCACACATAGTCCTTCAGTTTTCCATGGCAATTACAGAAATAACATTAGAGTTAGCTATTCAGATACACTAGCTCTCAAATGTTATTTAAGAAGAGATGGTCTCTTCCAGTATAAAAGACCCTTGTTCTGGGAGAATATTTTTACTTGATTCCTTCAGGCGATAAAACACACACACATTTTATAGGTTGTATACAGTAAAAATGATAAACATTAGAAAATACATTTACTGAATTCTCCAAAAGCTCTAGGCTCTCCCTCACTGGAGCTTGTTAATGAAAAGGTAACTTAGGAAGGTTGATCTGTAAATTGCTCCTGTGCTAAAGCACAAATTGGACCAAAGACACTATTATGTACCCGTTGGTTGCTGCAATTCTAAGTCTTCTTAAAGTTCTAAATGGTGAAGCTGGCTTATAAATTAATATTCTTGGTGAACATCTCCCCAGGTATGTGGGAGAAGGAACAATAATTCTTCTTATCCTTTGGTTTATGGAGATTTCATGCTTTTTTTGCAGTAATATTCCAATACCTAAAGGTAATTAGGCACAGACATCTTTTATAAACAAGTGTATCTCCATGTGCCCTCTATATCATGATAGCTGTTGAGAGCTTAATGTGTGGCTGGTTATATTAAAGGTTTCTACAAAATAAGGAAACAGTAACAATAGCTAACATTGACTGAGGGCTTGTCATATGTCTGATGTGGGGTACAGTTGAGGAAGCCAAGGCATGAGAAGAGCTAGGAAGTAGATTTTAAGGTAAACAACCTGGTTCCAGAACTTGCTCTCTCAATCACAATACACTTAGTGCTTTTCCTTGAAGTGTCTTCCAAACAGACAGGTGATCTCTAAAAGTGTTGGTAATACTCTGGCTCTCCATGGAGCAGGAGAGAAATGAAAATGGTTTCATCATGCTCTGTGTTCAACCATGGACTTAGGCCAGGTTAAGAGGGGACATTTGTACCTAGAGACCCCTGTAGAAGAACCACCAACTTATGAATTATAAATTAAGGCCTTGGCACATAAAGACACTTCAGGTTTGGTTTTTCATTGGGTGTAGTAGTCTCAATCTTTTTTCAGTTCTGTTTTGGAATGTATCTAGTGCTTATAAATGAAGTGAGGGATTTCCCATTTAGACATATAAATTCCCTTGCCAGTTATTTCTTCAAGCCCAGTGATCACCTCAGAGTACAAACTCAAGTCTCTAGTCCCAAATTCAAATCTATTATTTTTAAACCAGAATTGTGGTTTTCATATTCTGAACAATATGTGTGGTAAGCCACAATTTTTCCATTGCTTAGTTAAATGACTTCCAATTCTCCAGGAACTTTTGCTTTCCTTAACTACAAAGTTTTAAAAAGAAAATACCTGACCTTTTTATTCCCATTTTATTGTAGTTCTGAATAAGACAACTACAAGACCTAGTAGACTCAAACCCAGTGGGACGCCCAAAGGAAATGGAATGGGAGCTGGTAATGATCACAAATTTATTTCCTTTTGATCCTCTCTAAACTACAAATGTTTCATTCAAAATTTATACTTTTGTTGAATTCACACTTCAAATTTCTTCTTTTACCAATCTTGGAAGTTCTTAATGTAACTGGAATTGGAAATTGCACATCTTTCCAAAATCAAAATTTCCAATGTCTCTGAAAACATGGAAAAAGAATTTTTCTTTTCTAAACTCAGCTCACTAAATCAGCTACCATATATAGTCTTGATCCTTGAAAAGATCCTGATTAAATAGTATCATATGTATCACTGAATGAAAATATCAAAATAGCTGTTTTCCCTAATTTCAAAAACACTATCCATGCATAGGCTTGGCCTTTCAGACTATAATCACTTGGCTTTTAAGTTTGTAATTTCACAAGTACCATTACAATTTGGTTTTTTTTTTTTTTGCATTTGTTGGTAATCTGGAACATGACATTCTAACAAGAGGAGCTAAGACTCAGAGTAAAGTTTCCAAATCATTCAGTTTAATTCAGGAATTAAGTGACATTGCCCTAATCCAGCCAGATTTGTGGGGAGTTGAAATTATACAGATAACTAAGAAAATGATGTGATAAAAGTTCAAACACCCAACTCACTAAATAGATAAATAGTAGTTATTAGATGCCCTCATATGAGATTGCATCACTTCCTTGCAATATTGCAATATTTTTTAATAGTACAAATCATATACTTATGCAAAAGAGCATGGAAATTAGAATTGATTTAGTGCATATATATTTAATCCATGATGATTCCCTAATGAGAGAGAGATATAAATAATACCTAATGATATTTGGTCTAAAAATCATTTAGATTTGTTGTACAGTGTTTTTTGTTTTTGGTTTTGGGTGGATTTTGTTTTGTTTTTGTCCTAGGTTATTACAGTGTGTGAAGTTCTAGGAATCCACACTTTCCTTCAAATTAATTAATGAGGCAATTACTATAAACCCCTGACTCATGAAAAGCAAGAAAGCATTTCATTATCTATTTGTGCTCAGCTGTTCCTTTTATTATTCCCAACTGTGGGTTTAGGCAATGCATAGTTTCTCAGACTGATATAAACAGTCTGGCTCTTAACAGAGCCACCTTGTTAATAGTCAAAGCAATTCCCTGGAGTTTGTCTAAGCAAAAATAGAAACATTTCTGTCAACAAAGCAAGTGAAAAAACAGTACCTATGATCAAACATGAAAGTCATTAACCTTCAGTGTAATCAAGCATTGATTCGCACTAGGAGAATGCTAATTGTCTTTCAGAAAGAAAACAGCATTATTACAAGTTTATCTGCAATACAAACATTTTTTTCTAGACCCCCTTGTAACACAAATTGACATCCCTTCCCCTTTTGTGTAGATGAAATCAACTCTGTAGTATTACTCATCTAGCTAAACTGTGGAAGGATGATCTCTAAGCAGAGCTTCTGCATTTTAATTAGTTAGTTGCTAGTAGAAATGGGCTGGTGAGCACAGGTAGACAAAGGTGAGTTCAGTTTCTGCTTCCCTTGTTCTACGTCCGCCCCCAACTAAAATGCATCGCACATGTTCTATGCTCTATGCTCTATTACCTATTGAGATTCCCCTTCAGGGGAGGACCTACTGCCCATCTGCAAGGAATGAGGTCAGCAGACAGCATCCCCTTTCAGTTCCTTCAGGATCCGCCTCTGCTAAGAGAGCCTTGATTAGAGGTCTGGGAGTGATACATCCCCAAATCTACTACATTATCACATAACCAAATGATGCTTGCCTCAGGAATGCAAGGTTGGCTCAACATTCAAAGAAATTTAATTCACCACATTAACAGAGAAAAGGAGAAAAATCATACAATCACCTCAGTAAATACAAAAAAAAAGCAACCATTAGATAAAATTCAAAATCCATTCATGATGAAAATTTTCAGAAAACAAGGAATAGAAGAAATTTTTCTCACTCTGATAAGGAGCATCTGTGAAAAACCTACAACTGACATCATATTTAACAGTGGTCTGAATGTTTTTCTCCTAACATCAAGAACACAAGGATTCCTACTTTTACCACTTATGCTGAAAACAGTAGTGGAGTATTCAGCCAGTGCAATGAGGCAAAAAGGAAAGTAAAATGGTAAAAAAAATTGAAAATCACAGATAACATGTAGGATATTATGAAAGGAAAATTTAATAGCTTTCAGACTATTTGCTTAGGGAATAAGGTTTTTAAAAACTGGTGAGAAAAAGAATTTTTTGAAATCTATTCATTCCAGGTTATTGACTTAAATGTGTCCCCCTCACTTTGACTCTGCATAGTTTCATTCTGGCTTGTTTACCAGAAATGCAGGTATTTACATTAAGTTTATTTTCTTCTCTGACCCCAATCCCATGATCTCACCTACATTCACTTCTAGCTTCTGTTGAGTCTTAATGAGACTTAATTTCTACACCAACTGATTCTTAATCAACTTTGACATCTTGTCCAGAATATTTCTTTATTATTCATCCACGTTACATACATTTTCCTGTAGTTTTTCTGTCTAAAGTTTTCAGCCGAGATATTTTACATTAAAAAGAAAAATCATTTGATAAAGGAAGTGTGTAGGATTTATAGGGTACACTCTTCATGGTCTTAGGCCACTTAAGACTGTGCCCTTGGAAGACTAAGAAAGAAACATTCTGAGGCCTCAAAACTATGGACCTTTGATTATTTAGGCCTCTACAAAAAATCTTGCAATGATTCCATAAACTCCAGGAAAGCCCAAGTTTCTTATTTCATAACATCATTGCAGATATTTACCCAGCTTTATATGAATTTCTGAGCTATATTTGTAAATATTTCTCCACCTCGAGCCTCAAAGTAGGCTACAAAGGTTGAGGTTGTTGGTAGGTTATTTATCCCAGGACTCTGCTTTTACAAGCTTTCCAGAGATGTGTTTCAGTTTCACTGATACGTTCTAAAAAGTATAGCCAATTTCAGCTCTAGACTGCAGAGATGTAATAAGCATGCACTAGGCTAGATCATAAAGACTATAGTCCCACAAGCCAAATCTGGCTCACTGCCGTGTTGAAACAGCATGCTTTCCTAACAGAATGGTAGAGTTGAACAATTGTGGCAGAGACCGTATGGCCCACAAATCTGAAAATGGTTATTGCATGTCCAGCACAGAGTAGGCTAACTTCTTTTATCAACGGTCAATCTTCAACTTTCTCCTTGTAGCAAGAAGTCACTGAGCTGTACAGATATACTTTCATCCAACCAACATTTATTGAAGGCCCATTATGTTCCAGGCAAAATGTAATCTGGAAACTACCTTGACACATGTGGTTTAGCAGCTATGTTAAATACTTGAACCTGAGACTCCTTTCTCTGTCTCCTAATGAGGAATCCACACTTGACTGCCCCCACACTGAGTGTGCTTGACAACCAGAAACCAGACTCCTCTGAGATGAGGAATGTGTTTTTCTGGGCTGTGGCTAAATCTTCCAGTCTGCTGGCTCATCACTCCTGGCTTTTTAGCAAGGTGCTAAGATTTGGAGACAAAGGCACAGAGACCAATCATGCATAAATACCACCCCTTTTTGGTCACCAGGAATAGTGCCTAAAACATTTGGAAATGGATTTTCAGTTTACTGTGTTTGTTTGCAACGTTTTTGTTACCATGGTTAAAAATACGCAAACCATTACTTCATTTTTGACAATAAATTGCTAAGGGGTGAACTATGTAAATCCAGAGATTTTTGGAGAACTCCCATATGGCGATTCGGGGCTCAGGCTGGAGCTCCACTTGGTGCTTCCAGAGCCAATGCTGCCCTTTAGAAACTATGTTGATTAATCCTGCCTGAGGGAAAAAGAATTCAGGTCACAGCCTGGGCCAGACTGGCTGATTAAGTGCCAATTCCCGAGAATTCTTTCTCCATAGTATCTCTCTTCCTGGCTTCCTCCTTTGTCTTCCCATTGCCTCTCTGCTACCTCTGGCCTCCACTTGCTCTCTGATTCAGAGTAAAAGAAGTTCACTGGTGTCTGGGCTCTGGTGCTCACATTGCTGCTTGGCTGACATGCAAACCACAACAAGGTGCAGGCATGGCCAGAACCGGAGTTCATCCTTCTCTCCCCCATTCAGTGCCCTTTCCCTGAGCTTCATGGCTGCCTTTGGCAGGGCTCTTACTGGTGTTTTTATACCCTGCCAACTTTTATCTATTTGTGAAGGCTGAAGAAAGTCCAAATTAGCTGCTTAATGGTTTGGGCACTTACATTTAAAGATCATAACAGTAAGATACTGTTTCTACCTACACAGAAAGTAACACAAAATGACTGGTTTCTGCTGATTTCTCCCTTAATTACAAAAGAAGCCAGGAAAATTATAACTTTGGTCTTACTCATAAAGTTTTCTTGCAGAATTTTGGATTCTCTCCTAGATCTCCAATTCACTAGCCCCTGTGGCTTAGAGGATTTGTCCACTGTCAGGTTGAGCTATGTCTGAGCCCCACACACTAGTGGCATAATTGGATGACACATGCTTGCCAGCCAGGGCCATTTAGACCTCACACAATGGCAATGCCTCAAACCATCCAGTAGGCAGTGTATAAGACTCTGAAGCTAGAGTCACTTAGAGTCTTTATGAGGAATAACAGAAGCAAGGCAATGATGAGAGGAAGACAGTACACTATGCTATGCCACTTAGTGTTGAAGAGCTAGGCCTTGGAGCTTGGGCACATGTTGGTCTGAGTCCTAACACTTCCTCGCTATGAATTGCTTAATCTTCCTTGCCTTGGGTTTCCTCATCTGTGGAACCTGGGTGGTATCTCCCACACAGAAGTGTTGTAAGGATCAAATTGGGTAATGAATATGAAGGTACTTGGGATCAAAATACATCGTTTTTGTCTTTTGGTTAGAAAGATTTGGAGAAATGCTGTGAAGAATCACTAAAGGCACACACAACCTACTAGACTTCTAGAGCCTTCTTGAGTACACAACACATTTTTTACTCTCAAAAAGTAGTGGTAAATCAATCTCACCAAGCCAGGCTATCCCAGTAACACAAATAGAAGTATTTTCCATTCCTCTATGCCATGCACAAATGAGTCCTTTCTCTGACCCCACTACCTCTGAGAGTAAGCACAGGAAGACAAATGAGCTATTTGTTTTTGCCATGCTTGTGGGGTTAGCCAAAAAATAGTCATTGACCCTCAAAACATTTTCTTCCTAATACAAATAAGCAACATTTAATTCATGGCTCTATACCAACATTCTCCGTGATTTTACATATTATCTCTTAACCAAGCAGAAGACAGTATGGATTGCAATACTAGGGTTTATAAGTTAATGTTAATTATAATAATCACAACAATAATTATTATACGTCACTAATTACAGTGTTATTACAGTCAAATAAAAATATTGGTTTATAATTATAATTAATAATTTATTTTTATACATTAATGTAATAATATCATCTGATTTCAGGCAAGCAAAGCTTCTCTTGTATTTTAATCAATATATCGGCCTGCACAGTAAATGAGGTTGAGTGTGCAATGTCACTACATAGTCCTTAAAACACGGCGAATGCTCAAAGTTTTGGTTGTCCTTGTTAATGTACAGATTAGTATATTAAATATTTTATTCTTATTTTTTAATATGTGAATTCTAGTCAGATCCTCACAGTATGAATTCTTGCCTCTCTGTATGGATAATGTCTATTTCTGTTCTTAATGATAACTGTCAGCCACATAAAGGAAGATTATTTTATAATGTAAAAGGATAATAATTTTAAAAATAAAACTTAAATTGGCTCTCCCTCTCCTTGGGGCAGATATCCAACTCCGCATGAGTATTTAGGTGAATGACTGAGTAATAATCACTACACTGTATTTGAGAGACTCAGGAGATAAAATATCACACAAAACCATTTGCAGATCAGTTTCTTCCAAATAGCAATTTGGAGCTCTAGGCCTGACCAGGACTAAATTACAAGTCTCAAAGGTACAGATTCAGTTTGTGGCCTAACCAACCAGGACTTCTCCAGGAATATTTTTAAAATCAACTTTCCAAGTTTAAATCCAAACACATTGGAATTTTAAGAGGTTTGGGGTAGAGACAGGGGTATTGAGGGGTTGGAGGAAATCTTTTTTTTTTTTTTGAACCACAGAATGTACCCAGAAATACTGACAAAAAATAGCCAATCACCGAAGATGAAGTCTGCCTGGTAAGACCATACCACCCAGGAAGGCAGTGCAGTGTGGACATCACTGCCACAAATTAAGACAAATCCACGATCCACAATCAAACACTAACTCTTCAGAGAAACTATTACAGCTAATTAATATAGGGCTTTGAATATTTTCTATATGCAGACAGGAGAACCCAATTAAAATGTTTGGGCACAAAAACACCAATGCCACTGTTCTGCACAGAATGCACATTATCACTGATAACTCTACCAAGTTTCTTTGAAACACATTTAGCACATTTTTGCTGTGTACTTACTCCCTTTCATTATCTCTGCTCATAGGGGTCAAGCAAACACCAAAGCCATCAGGTGCTGGCAAAGATGTGTCAGTGGACTCTACCCATATCACAAAAAAACCAGGTAAGGAACAAGGTCCTGACTCCCTTAGTTCGCTCTGCTCTGCTGCTTGGGCAGTAACTGTAGTGGCAAATGTAGCAAAAACATCCTCACAGCTCCCCAAGCACCATGCCGACACTACATGGGTACCGCTAGAGACGCATTCTAAAGCGTTATCTTTGGGACACATTAAATATGAATAAGAACCTCTAATGGGGGTACTAATTTAAGAATCACTACTTTGTATAATGTTCGGAGGGGTCACAATGGACAAACAGTAAAGATTCCTTGTGGGTTTGGGTTTTCATCATGCTCACGTTTTGTTCTTATGTAATTTACTGTATCTTTTTACCTGACAGGGTTTATGCTGGTCTCCCAGGAAGTACTTAGTCACAGGGCATTTTCCTAGGTTGTCAATTTTACTTCAAGGTTTTTAACCAACATATATTATGCAGTGAAAGAGATGAATTTTTAGGCTACAAAATCTTGTTATAACACAAGATTTAAAGTGTGGGTTAAGGTGGACTGCTCTAGGCACCTCTAGCCTTGCCAGCCTTTGTGAAAAGTATAAAAAGATACTTCTGTGCATGTTATAAAAAGGTGTCTCTTCCCTCTGCCCTTTAGGCAGACCTTCCTCTGGGCTGGCAGGCTTGCACCAGGGCTCCTAGTGGGGTGAGCAGAGTGGGTGTTAAACTTGAGCTTCCAGGGCACCTGGATGGCTGAGTCGGTTAAGCACTGGACTCTTGGTTTCAGCTCAAGTCATAATTTCACAGTTGGTGAGTTCATGCCCCACATCAGACTCTGTGCTGGCAGTGCAGAGCCTTCTTGGGATTCTGTCTCTCTCTTCCTGCCCCTCCCGCACTTGCTATCTATCTCTCTCTCAAAATAAATAAACATTAAAAAAAAGAAAACTTTGGTTCACACTCACATATCCCTAGCCCGGTGCCCTGTGCAGTGTGCAATTGTTTGTAGCGACATTGTTCTCCACAGGCATAGGCTTATTGCTTCTGCCATCAAGGCTGCTTTGTTGTAATCTTTTGAAATTTCTCCACTAAAGGATACATTTTATCCTTTAACAATTTAAAGCCAAATTGATATAAGAAATTGTAGTCTGTAAATCGAAGACACTAGGGGGACAATGAAACTCAGAAATACTGTCGAGCCTATATGAGAAACTAAAGATCTTAAACTCTCTATATCTATACAGTTTCAAAAGGCAGATAGACCTATATGATTTTACCCATAATTAGAGGATATTTTTTCCATATGTTAATGGGTTTCATTACCCCTGGTTACATTACCGGTATTAATTTAAAAGAATGTCAGAATATATTACTCATAGGTACTTTTCTATAGCATCTGTTCTCTATCCAATAGCTACTTACCAAACATACTATTTTTTAATGTTTATTTTTTTTTATTTTTGAGAGAGACAGAGTGAGTCGGGGAGTGGCAGAGAGGGAGACAGAGAATCACAAGCAGACTCTGCACTGTCAGTACAGAGCCCAATGCAGGGCTCAACCTCATTAACTGTGAGATCAGGACCTGAGCCAAAACCAAGAGTTGGACACTTAACCAACTGAGCCACCCAGGTGCCCCCCAAATGTACTATTTTTAAAAACCTGACATGTTTATGGAGTGAATCCTCATGGCAGCCTTATCTGTAATGTAAATTCTTAGCCCCAATCCCAGGCACTCGCCGCCCACCCTTGCCACCTAGACCTGTGCCCCCACGAAGAAAACCTTTACCACCAAATAATGTCACCGGAAAGCCAGGAAGTGCAGGTATGTCAGTCATATGCCTTCTCCCTCCATGGTTTTAGTTTTACTAGACAACCACAAACCCTTCTTGGTGTGCTAGCTCAGGCGATGGACAAGTCCATGGTGCATGTGACACATACCTGTGTCGGCCCTCAAAACTGGACACTGTAAATTACAGTTTTGAGGACTCCTATCCTGATTCTGGATGGGTGAGATCACGGAAACCATCCCTGTGCATCTCGGCCAGTTTGCTTTTCAAATGTTGTGAGACAGACGCTCAGGCCTTTGAGTGAGTGAATTATTTGGGATGATGTATGTTTCCTACCAGGGATAATGGAAAATGTGATGTCCTGTCATCTGCTTATCATTGTCTCTTGGAATGAAATCCTGTACATCTCACTGAAAGCTCCCCTGTTTACCAGCCTTCATGCTGACCTCCATATCATGGAACCAGGAGAGAGATTAAGCTCTAGACACCAGCAGCTCTAGCCTGTGCAACAGGGCAGGAATATACTATACAGCCACACATTGATATGTGTGATATCAATCAATCAATCAATCAATCAATGTGTGATATAGCCACACTATATCAAGCCACACATTGATATGTGTTGTCTCCTTCCGTGGAATGACACCTTCGAGTCACCTGGGATGCTCACACTTCATCCTTTCCTTGAAGAAGTTTTCCCCAGCTGCTCAAAGTCGCTTTAGCATTAGCATTGCTTCTGTGTTCTGGTTGTTCTTGACACTTACCTCTGTTACAGCAGAGAACAAATTGGCTTAGACTTGGGTGTTTACATACTGGTCTTCCCCTGCTAGACTAGGAGCTCTGTGATGACAGAGTCCTTGGTACCTTTTGTCTGAATTCACCGAACCAAATCCTGTGCTTGGCACACGGAGGATATTTGATAAGTAGCTGAGTAAATAAATCAGTTAAATTAAGAATCAGTGGAAATTGACTCCGTTTGGGGAAAGCTTTACCTCATTTCTCTTGAGGGCTCTTCGACTGGTCCTGCCAGCAAACCATCTTTCTTTCCTCTCCCACCATCTCTACTTCTTAAATATTTTGTACATGGAATCAAGATAAATGTGTTAAGGTTGGCTGTGAAAGATGAGACTGATGATGCTTTATGTGAAAGGGAATGGATGTCACTCTTTTCATAGGATGGAAGGTGGGTATGGGGGTGGAGAAGCTTCTGTGATGTACCATGTACACAGTAAACTCTTAATCATTTTTCCAAGTAGCTGAAGGAAGAAATCAGACTCTCATCCACACTTCTGGTGCCTTCCTGAGGCAAGGCCCAGGAACATTAACCCAATGAGGAGACCAGGTTTTCCTCATTAATTGTAACCTGGGGCAGCAATGACTTGAACTCCAGCAGGCTTCCAGTCAGACTGGATGAGTCACATCAGGAAAGTACGGCCTCAGTGTCCTCTATGGAAAATTCACCCCCCTTACACCACCACCATTCAGTAGAGCTCCCCTATAAGGCTATGTGTCTTCAGCTATAGCTTCATGACCTTGGTTCCTGTCCTATAAAACCTTGTTCTGTCCCATCAGTAAGTGTAACTTTGGTACAGCCAGCCCATCCTGAAGAGAACCATAAACATATTCTAAGAGTAACTCCAATTCCCCTACCCTCATTCTTGCTGTCTACCTCTAACTCAAAGGGAATGGCTCCACTGAGGAACCAAACACAAAGGGCAGTTGTACAGATTTGACCTGATTAACATCAAAGAAAGTGTGTCCTTAATTCAGGACATCAACTACGTGTTCTGAAGTCCTCTGAACATAAGTCCTCTCTCACATGTGCCTGTGGGCACAGTCTTAGACTACCAGGTAGCCCTTGACACTTGTCCCCTGTCTCCAGATCTCCTGAAGTCTCTGAGTTTGCTTTCCTTGCCACGGTGAAAGTGCTATGTCAGTATTTCCTGCTGGTTCTGCCAACTCTGAAAAGCTCCAACTTCTCTTGGTTTTCTCTCACCTTCTCATTGTGGCCCATTCCCACTAGCACCAAAAGCATGAATCTGCAAGAGCTGGACCAGCTGCACATCTGAGTCCCTCATTCATTGTTCCATGATGAGCCATGGTCCTTGGGTCAGTCTTATAGACCTTGGCTGTCCCTTGGTTGAGAATGAGTCCTTTTCCTAGGAGGATTATAGAATCCTCTCCAGCCTCCACTCTACTCTAAACACCCAGACTTGCCTGGACTTTGGGATGGATCCTGTTTGGGATACCAATTAGTCTTTTCAGAGTAGAGAAGACGCTATTGAATATAGTATCTCAAGTGGCACTATTCTGGCAACTAAGCCAGAATCACAGATATTACAGTAAGCATGTTTTTCCTTCTTGTCCAGCCATGACCCATGCCTGACAGTTACTCTCCAGGTCAAGTCATTCTATCTCCTTGACATCTTTCATGTAAAACTATGTAAGGCTATGTGTCTTCAGCTATAGCTTCATGACCTTGGTTCCTGTCATATAAAACCCTTGTTCTATCCCATCAGTAAGTGTAACTTTGGTACAGCCAGCCTATCCTGAAGAGAACCATAAACACATTCTAAGAGTAACTCTAATTCCCCTAAAACACCTTCCATCTAATCTCATGGCTCCTTATGTAGTTCACCTGCTCTGTTCTTCCTTACTACAGCTGCTTTAGTCTCTTGACTTCCCTCTCAGCCATCAGCTTTGCAACCTGATCATTCATCCTTTTCTCATCTGATTTTGTTATTTTCCTAGTGAAAATATTTCAGGAGGTCCTTGTCACCTAAAAAAAAAAAAAAAAAAAAAAAAGCAATGTCCAAATCCATGTTATGGAAGGCTCTTCATGATTTGGCCTTCCCTGCCAAATAGCCAGCTCTCCATAGCCAACTCTCACTGTACCCCAAAGTACTCTTGACTTTCACCTCATCAAATAGACACACCAAGTAGTTTCATGCTTCCTTGACTTGGTTCTTCCTGCAGCCTCAGCCTAGAATATAACTGTCAAACCTACCTCCTGATTACTTCTCTTCTTTATTGGCACAACCTCTGTAAAGACATTCCTTAACCACCCTCATCTTTTCCCATAGACATTACTACTCCCTCCACTTACTTTCCCTGTAATCTTATCCAGTTTTTTCACAATATTTATAATGCTTCAATATATTTGGATCACACATCTATTTTGATCAAGGACACAGGTTTTGTTTTTTCTCCAAGCCCAGCATATAGTGTGCCAAGCCACATGGTAAGTGCTGAGTAAATATTTATGGAATAAATAAATGGGGGAAGTTGGCAGTGCTCCTATAAAGCCTGACTACTTTGCCTTTACATTACAGGAATCATTTCATCTGGCCGAGTAACTTCTCCCCCTCTGACTGCCACATTCAGGCCTACTGAAGCCCCCTCAGAGAAAACAGAGACAGATGAAAAGCAACCAACTGTTCCTGCCTCAGGAGAAGATCTTGGTTAGTATGTCAGTCACTTCCCACTAGGCGCTTAACTATGAAGTACTAAAAGATTTCAAATTAGGTGGAAAAGAGTCTCAGTTCTGGATTATGAAATTATTTCAATTTTTTTATTAATATGTCTTTTTAATTTTTGCAATTATACTTAAGTTTAATGCTATGAGATAGAATATGGTCCTTCACTCCACAGACATAGAATAAAGTACCCAATATTTTTGGAAAAGTCTTCCTGAAAAGATATAAATTACCCAATGCTTCTTACTAAATCAAATGTCATTATTAATCATATGTATCTTAATTAATGAGTATTGGCTACTTTAATCTTTAAGTCATTATTGAGTACACTCCAGAACACCTGCAACAGGACACAATTAAAAGCCTTTTATTGTGGATAATATGTATAATAATAATAAAGGAAATCAAAATTGCAGGCATCTGACTAGGAGGCATTATTAAATATTTATAATCTTTAATACTTTTTCATTTTATTGAGAAGCTTTTTTATATTTTTCTAAAATTATTTATTATCTTCTATTCTCAGGTAATGTAACTGACTTTAGCTCAAGTCCAACAAGAGAAACTGATCCTCTTGGGAAGCCCAGATTCAAAGGTGTGTATGATTGGCTCCAAATCTCCGTTTTGACAAGGCTGTCTTTGATGGGAGTATCACTTGGCTTTTGCTGTGTAATAACTGCAAAATCTTAGTAGCATGTTCTAATAAGGATTTATTTCTCATGTGTCTGCAAGTCACCTGAGGGTCAGCTGATCTAGCTCTTCTTGACTGGATGGTTCTGCCTCCAGCATCAGATACAGCTGGGCTTCCTATGTCTTGGGCTCAGATCTGCTCCACATTTTTCATTTTGGTGCTCAGGATGAAAGACCAACAGTGACTCAGGAGAAGCCATTCTAATGACAATACAAAGTCAAGAGTGGAGAGTTCAAATACAGCATTTTAAGCTCCTCTGTGTTTTACACCTGCCAATATTCATTGGCTAAAGAAAGTCACATAGCCAAGCTCAAATCAAAGATTGGGAAAGTATACTCCTTCCATGAATATAGAGAATATTTTTGAACAGTATCAAATCTACCACAGTAAGAAAGCTATAATATGATATAGAGCCTGGTATTTCCTTTTATAATATGTTTTTCTCAAGTGTAAGATGTGCTAAATTTTAACATATGTATACACTCATGAAACCATCATTGTAATCAAGATAATAAATACATGTACCACCTCCAAAAGTTTCATCATGTACTTTTATAATTCCTCCATCTCACTCCTCCCACCAAATTTCTAGTTTCTAGATAATCACAGATCTGCCTTACTAAAAATATGTATCCATTTTGTGGATTTTTATATAAAGAAAGGATACGATACAAACTTTTTTTGGTCTGGCTTCTTTGACTCAGCATAATTATTTTAAGGTTCATCCATGTTGAAACATGTATCAACAGTTCATTTCTTTTAATCCTGACTGGTATTCTATTGAATGGATATATATAATTATTTATTAAACCTATTCATGACATTAAGGTTTTTTCTAATTTTCTTATATTACCAATAAAGCTGCCATAACCCTTAAAGTACAAGTGTTTATATGGATATGTGCTTTCATTCCTTTTGGATGAATGCTGACAAGAGCAATGGCTAGATCATATAAGTGTACATTTAACATTTTAAGAAACTACCAAACTGTTTTCCACAGTAGTTGTACTATTAGCCTTTCTGTCAACAGTATATGAGAGTTTGAATTCCTCCACATCTTTGCCAACATTTAGGACAGTCAGTCTTTTTAATTTTAGTCATTTTAATAGGTGTGTAGTGGTTTCAAATTGTGATTTTACTTTGTGTATCTCTAATTACTAAGCATCTTCTCATGTGTTTATTTGCCATCATTTTGGTCGTGTCCCATTTTTTTTGTCCATTTTGTTTATAACCTTGCTTATTTTCTTGTTGAATTTTGAGGGTCTTTGTTTTCTGGGTAGAATACCTTTTCAGATACATGCTTTACAAATATTTTTTCCCAGTGTATACCTTCTCTTTTTTAATTTTAATAAATCTTAGTTTATTAATTTGGCTTTTTATATGTTGTATTTTTGGTGTTGTACTTAAGAAATAACTGGCCAATTGGAGGTCATAAAGACCTCTATTTCCTTCTAGAAGTTTCTCTGCTGTTTCCTTCTAGAAGTTTTCTTTTAAATTTAGGTCTATGATCCACATTGTGTCACATTTTGTATATGATACAAGGTGTGAATACCAATTCGTTTCCTTGCTAATAGATATAAAATTGTTCCAGCATCATGTGTTGAAAAAACTATTCTTTCCACTGAATTTCATTTGTACTTTTATCAAAAATGAATTGTACATATATATGTGGAACTCTTTTTAGCTCTCTACTCTGTTGCATTGATCTGTTTATCTGCTTTTACATCAATACCACCATGTTTGTGTTACTGTGGTAGTGGTATTGTATTGGTGACTCTGGGTCCTCTGTATCGTCATATAAATTTTAGAATCAGCTTATCAATGTCTAAGAATAGCCTAGTTAGATTCTTATTAGAATTGAATTGAGCCTATAGATGAATTGGGAAAAATTGAGAGCTGTACAACATTTAGCTTTCCTATTTATGAACATGGAATATTTTATTTAGGTCTTTGACTTCTATAACCAATGTTATTTAAATTTCAGTACACAGAAAACTATTAAAATAGTATTTTTATTTGAGTTTCCAATTGTTCATTACTACTATATAGAAAAATTTATTTTTATACAGTGATCTTATATCCTGCAACCTTGTGAAACTCAGTAGCTTTTATGTAGGTCAATTAGATTTTCTACATACAAAATCATGTCATTTGAGAGTGCTTTTTTACTTCTTCCTAACATGGGTGCCTTTTTCCTTGCCTTATCATACTGGCAAGAACCTCCAATAAAACACTGAATAGATACAGTGGGGAATGGACATCCTTTTCTTATTCCTGATCTTATGGAAAAAACATACAGCCTTTCACCTGAATATAGTATGATGTTACCTTGTAGGCTTTTCATACATGCTCTTTATTGTGTTGAGAAAATTCCCTTCTATGCCTACTTGGGTGGTAACTATTATCAGAAACGAGTGCTAGATCATGTCCAATGATTTTTCTGCCTTTATGAAGATGATTATGTTTTTCTTTATTAGTTTGTTAATACAATGAAATAATTGCTTTTGAATTTTTAACTTTGCATTCCAGGCACAAACTCCATGGTCATAATGTATTCTCATTTTAATATGTTGCTGGATCTCATTTGCTAAAATTTTGTTGAGAATTGTATTCAGTGAAAGATAGTGGTCTGTAGTTTTCTTTTTTTGTAATAGGTCATGTTTTAGTCTCAGTGTAATGCTGAACTCTCCTTTTCACTTTTCTGAAAAAATTTAGAATTGGTATTGCTTCTTCCCTGAATGTTTAGTAGTATTTACCAATGAAACCGTCTGAGCCTCATATTCTCTTTGTTGGAAGGATTTTATGTATAATTCATTTTCTTTAATGGGTGTAGAGCTATCCAGAGTATTTTTTCTTCCCTAGTGAGTTTCGGTAATTTTTGTCTTTCAAGTTATTAGTTCATTTCATCTAAGTTGTCAAATTTATTGGTATAAGGTTCTTAATATTCTCATATTGTTTTTTTATTTTAATAGCTGTAGAATTCTTAGTGATATCATCTCATTCCTGTTACTGATGATGTGTGTCTTTTTTTTCTCTTTTGCCTAATCAATCTTGCTGTAGGTTTATTAATTTATTGATCTTCTGAAAAAGTCAAATTTGTGTTTCATTAATTTTGTCTATTTACTCTGATCTTTATTTTTTTTTCTTCTGCTTAATGTAGTTTAATTTGTTCCTCTATTTCC
The DNA here is from genome assembly GCF_024362965.1 of Panthera pardus. NCBI lineage: Eukaryota > Metazoa > Chordata > Mammalia > Carnivora > Felidae > Panthera > Panthera pardus. Next base: position 48,115,937 of record NW_026526721.1, on the reverse strand, counting down.
TCAAGGTGGAATATGGGCTCATTGATCTAGAACCTCTCTTCTTTATTATGGCATTTAGTGCTACAAATTTTCCCCTAGATATTATTTAAGCAGTATCCAAAAGTTTTTGATATGTTGTATATTCATTTTTACTCTGTTCAAAACACTTTTTAACTTCCCTCTTGATTTGTTCTTTGACTCATTGATTATTTAGAAATATGTAATTTAATTTCTAAATATTTTTAGATTTTCTAGAGATTATTCTGTTACTGACTTCTAATGTATCTCCATTGTTGTCACATGCTCTGCCAGATATCTAAATCCTTTTAAATTTATTGAGACTTTTTTATGGCCAGGGTATGATCTGTTTTGGTATATGTTCTGTGTGTACTTGAAAAGAATGTGTATTCTGCTCTTCATAAAAGCAATGTTGTATTCACTTGCGAGGGTTGCCATAAGAGAATGCTACAGACATGGTAGCTTAAACAACAGAGACTTATTTTCTTATTTTCCAGAAACTTAAGTTCTGGAAGCCAGAAATCTGAAATCAAAGTATCATCAGATTTGGGTTGTTTTGAAGACTTGGATTGCAGATGGCCACCTTCTCACTATGTCCTCATATGGCCTATCCTCTGAATGCACACATCCTTCATGTCTTTTCCTCTTTTTTTTTTTTTTTTAAATTACCTAATTAATTTTTTAATTTACATCCAAATTAATTAGCATATAGTGCAACAATGATTTCAGGAGTAGATTCCTTAATGCCCCTTACCCATTTAACCCATCCCCCCTCCCACAATCCCACGAACAACCCTCTTTGTTCTCTATATTTAAGTCTCTTACATTTTGTCCCTGTCCATGTTTTTATATTATTTTTACTTCCCTTCCCTTATGTTCATCTATGTTGTATCTTAAATTCCTCATATGAATGAATTCATATGATATTTGTCATTCTCTGAATAATCTCGCTTAGCATAATACCGTCCAGTTCCATCCACATAGTTGCGAATGGCAAGATTTCATTCTTTTTTGATTGCTGAGTAACACTCCATTGTGTATATATACTACATCTTCTTTATCCATCCATCCATCCATTGATGGACATTTGGGATCTTTCCATACTTTGTCTTTTGTCAATCGCACTGCTATAAACATTGGGGTGCATGTGACCCTTTGAAACAGCACACCTGTATCCCTTGGATAAATACCTAGTAGTGCAATTGTTGGATCGTAAGGTAGTTCTATTTTTAATTTTTTGAGGAACCTCCATACTATTTTCCAGAGTGGCTGTACCTCTCTGCATCCTCACCAACATCTGTCATATCCTGAGTTGTTAATTTTAGCCTTTCTGACAGGTGTGAGGTGGTATCTCATTTGGTTTTGATTTGTATTTCCCTGATGAAGAGTGATCTTGAACATTTTTTCATGAGTCTATTAGCCATCTGGATTTCTTCTTTAGAGAAGTGTCTATTCATGTCTCTTGCCCATTTCTTCACTGGATTATTTTTTTGGGTGTTGAGTTTGATAAGTTCTTTCTAGATTTTGGATACTAACTCTTTTTCTGGTATGTCATTTGCAAATATCTTCTCCCATTCTGTCAGTTGCCTTTTAGTTTTGCTGACTATTCCCTTCACTGTGCAGAAGCTTTTTATTTTGATGAAGTCCCAATAGTTCATTTTTGCTTTTGTTTCCCTTGCCTCCAGAGAAGTGTTGACTAAGAAGTTGCTGCTTCCGAGGTCAAAGAGGTTTTGCCGCCTGCTTTCTCCTCAAGGATTTTGATGACTTCCTGTCTTACATTCAGGTCTCTCATCCATTTTGAGTTTCTTTTTGTGTATGGTGTAAGAAAGTGGTCCAGGTTCATTTTTCTGCATGTTGCTGTCCAGTTTTCCCAGCACCATTTGCTGAAGAGACTGTCTTATTCCATTGGATATTCTTGTGTGCTTTGTCAAACATTAGTTGGCCATACATTTGTGGGTCCTTTTCTGGGTTCTCTATTCTGTTCCATTGATCTGAGTGTCTGTTTTTGTGCCAGTACCGTACTGTCTTGATGATTACAGCTTTGTAATACATCTTGAAGTTCAGGATTGTGATGCCTCCAGCTTCAGTTTTCTTTTTGAAGATTGCTTTGGCTATTTGGGGTCTTTTCTAGTTCCAAATTTTAGGATTTTGTTCTAGCTCTGTGAAGAATGGTAGTGTTATTTTGATAGGGATTTCCTTGAATATGTAGATTCCTTTGGGTAATATCAACATTTTAACAATGTTTGTTCTTCCAATCCAGGAACATGGAATATTTTTCCATTTGTGTGTGTGTGTCTTCTTCAATTTCTTTCATAAGTTTTCCTTAGTTTTCAGTGTATAGATTTTTCACCTATTTGGTTAGGTTTATTCCTAGGTATTTTATGTTTTTTGGTGCAATTGTAAATGGGATCGATTCCTTAATTTCTCTTTCGGTTGCTTCATTATTGGTGTATAGGAATGCAAATGATTTCTGTGCACTGATTTATATCCTGCGACTTTCCTAAATTCATGGATCAGTTCTAGTAGGTTTTTGGTGAGATCTTGTGGGTTTTCCATATAGAGTATCATGCCATCTGTGAAGAGTTGGAGTTTGACTTCCTCCTGGCCGATGTGGATGCTTTTTATTACCTTGTGTTGTCTGATTGCTGAAGCTAAGACTTCCAGTACCATGTGGAATAACAATGGTGAGACTGGACATCTCTGTCATGCTCCTGACCTTAGGGGGAAAGCTCTCAGTTTTTCCCCATTGAGGATGATATTAGCAGTGGGGTCTTTTATATATGGATTTTATGATCTTGTGGTATGATCCTTCTATCCCTACTTTCTTGAGGGCTTTTATCAAGAAAGGAGGCTGTATTTTGTCAAATGCTTTCTCTGCATCTATTGAGAGGATCATGTGGTTCTTGTTCTTTTATTGATGCAGTGTATCACATTGTTTTGTGGATATTGAACCAGCCCGGCATCTCAGATAAAAATCCTACTTGGTCATGGTGAATAATTCTTTTAATAATTGTTGGATTCACTTGACTAGTATCTTGTTGAGGACTTATGCATCCATGTTCATCAGGGAAATTGGTCTGTAGTTCTTCTTTTTAGTGGGGTCTTTGTCTGGTTTTGGAATCAAGGTAATGCTGGCTTCATAGAAAGAGTTTGGAAGTTTTGCTTCCATTTCTTTTTTTTTTCTTTTTTTTTCTTTTTTTTTTTCTTTTCTTTTTTTTTTTTTTTTTTTTTTCAACAGTTTCAGAAGAATAGGTGTTAAGTCTTCTTCACATGTTTGGTAGAATTCCCCTGTAAAGCCATCCAGCGCTGGACTCTAGTTTTTTTGGGAGATTTTTGATTACTAATTGAATTTCTTTGCTGGTTATGGGTCTGTTCAAATTTCTATTTCTTCCTGTTTCAGTTTTGGTTGTTTATATGTTTCTAGGAATTTTTCCATTTCTTCCACATTACATTGCCCATTTTATTGGCATATAATTGCTCATAATATTCTTTTATTATTGTTTGTGTTTCTGCAGTGTTGGTTGTGTTCTCTCCTATTTCATCCTTCATTTTATTTATTTGGGCCCTTTCCTTTTTCCTTTTTCTTTTTGATCAAACTGGCTAAGGATTTATTAATTTTGTTAATCCTTTCAAAGAACCAGCTCCTGGTTTCATTGATGTGTTCTACTGTTTTTGTTGTTGTTGTTGTTGTTGTTGTTGCTGTTTGGTTTCAATAGCATTGGTTTCTGCTCTAATCATTATTATTTCCTTTATTCTGCCAGTTTGGGGTTTTATTTGCTATTTTTCCAGCTCTTTAAGGTGTAAGGTTAGGTTGTATCTGAGACCTTTATTCCTTCTTTAGGAAGGTCTGGATTGCTATAGACTTTACTCTTATGACCACTTTGCTGTGTCCCAGAGGTTTTGTGCTGTGGTGTTATCATTTTCATTGGCTTCCATGTACTTTTTAATCTCCTTTTTAACTTCTTGGTTAGCAAATTCATTCTTTGGTAGGATGTTCTTTAGTTATTTGTTATCTTTCCAAATTTTTTCTTGTGGTTGATTTGGAGTTCCATAGCATTGTGGTCTGAAAATATGCTCAGTATGAACTTGATCTTTCTGTACTTGATGAGGGCTGATTTGTGTCCCAGGATGTAATCTATTCTGGAGAATGCTCCACATGCACTCAAGAAGAATGTGTATTCTGCTTTAGGATTAAGTGTTCTGAATATATTTGTTAAGTCCATCTGGTCCAGAGTGTCATTCAAAGACATTGTTTCTTTGTTGATTTTCTGTTTAAATGATCTGTCCATTGTTGTAAGTGGGGTGTTGAAGTCCCCTACTATTATGGTATTATTATCTCTGAGTTTCTTTATGTTTGTGATTGATATATATATTTGGGTGTTTCCACATTTGGAGCATAAATGTTTACAATTGTTAGATCTTCTTGGTGGATAGACCCCTTAACCACGATATAATGCCCTTCTTCATCTCTTGTTACAGTCTTTATTTTAAAGTCTAGATTGTCTGATACAAGTATGACTATTCTGGCTTTCTTTTGGAGGCCATTAGCATGATAGATGGTTCTTCATCCCCTTACTTTAAATCTGAAGGTGTCTTTAGATCTAAAATGGGTCTCTTATAAACAGCATATAAATGGATCTTGTTTTCTTATCTATTCTGTTACCCTATGTTTTTTGATTAGAGCATCGAGTCCATTGATGTTTAGAGTGAGTACTGAAAGATATGAATTTATTGCCATTATGATGCTTGTAGAATTGGGGTTTCTGGTGGCGTCCTCTGGTCCTTTCTAGTCTTTGTTGCTTTTGGTATTTATTTATTTACATATATGTATACATATACATATACATATACATATATATGTATGTGTATATATATATATATATATGTATATATATGTGTATATATATATATACATATATATATGTGTATATATCTATATATACACATATATATATATATTCATCTTTTCTCCCCTCAGAAAGTCCCCCTTAAAATTTCTTGCAGTGCTGGTTTAGTGGTCACAATCTCCTTTAATTTTTGTCTGTCTGGAAACTTTTTCTCTCTCCTATTTTGAATGACAGCCTTGCTGGATAAAGAATTCTTGGCTGCATATTTTTCCAATTCAACACATTGAATATATTCTGCCACTGCTTTCTGGCTTGCCAAGTTTCTGTGAGTAGGTCTGCTGAGAACCTAATCTGTTTTCCCTTTTAAGTTAAGGTCTTTTTTTCCTTTGCTAACCTCATGATTCTTTCCTTGCCTGAGTATTTTGTGAATTTGACTATGATATGCCTTGTTGATGGTCGGTTTTTGTTGAATCTAATGGGAGTTCTCTGTGTTTCTCAGATTTTTATGTCTTTGTCTTTCCGCAGTTTAGGGAGGTTTTCCACTATGATTTGCTCACATAAATTTTGTACCCCTTTTCTCCTCTCTTCATCTTCTGGGACTCCTATGATTCTGATATTATTCCTTTTTAATGAGTCACTGATTTCTCTAATAATTAAATCATGCTCTTTTGTCTTAGTCTCCCTCTTTTTTTCTGCTTCATTATTCTCCATAAGTTTGTCCTCTATATCCCTGATTTGCTGCTCTGCTTCATCCTTACTTGCCTCTGTGACATCCATTTCAGATTGCTGCTCAGTTATAGAATTTTTTATTTCATCCTGACTAGCTTTTACTTCTTTCATCTCCACAGAAAAGGATTCTAATCTATTTTCGACCCCAGCTAGTATTATTATTATCGTGATTCTAAATTCTGGTTCAGATATCTTGCTTGTATCTGTGTTGACTAAGTCCCTGGCTGTCGTTTATTCCTGTTCTTTCTTTTGGGGTGTCATTTTGAAGGAAGAAAATGAATTAATAATTTAAAAAAATAATAGAATTAAACAATTAAAAACAACACAAATAAATCAAATAAAGGGTGCTAGATCCTAGGTGTGTTTTGGTCTTGTTGTTGAAAGAAACTTAACAGATTAGAGAAAAAAGGGAAAGATTAGAAAAGAAAAAGGAAAAGAAAAAAGGAAAACCTTTGAAAATTTGAAAAAATGAATACAGTAGAATAAAATGAAATGAGGGTAAAATAGAATTTTTAAAAGTTACAAAAAAGTAAAAAATGTAGTAGAAAAAAATGAAGAATCTTTTTAATAAAAATTGAATATAAAAAATAAATTTTTTCTCTTTCTGTATTCAAGAACAAGAAAAGAAAAAAAATTGAACAGAGGGACCAGTGAACAGAATGAAATACAATTGAAATTACATCTGGTTTCCCCTAGAAGCCAAACTATGAAGCACTTTATAGTCTATAAACTAAGCAGGCAGAGACTTGTGGTGTTCCTTAAGAATGTGGTTGGCCCAGTTGGGCGGGGCTTAGTGAATTCGCTTCGTTCTCCACTAGGTGGCACTGCTTAGCTTACTGGGGTGGATTGTTCTAGTGCATGTAGGCATGTATGCACATGTGTAGGAGGGGTCAAAATGGCATCACCCAGCTACCCAGTTTATAGTATCAGAACTCTGTGCTCTCACCTATGGGCAATCAAGCACCCCGCCTTTGTCTCTAGCTTCTGTCTACTTCCCGCTTGTAGACTGTCTGTGACCAAGCCATCAGGCTGCCAGGCAGGACCTCCCTCCTGAGTTTTATCTCAGATGGTGCTGTGTTTCCCAACCCCTCACTTCTGAGGGACTGTGGCTTTGACCTGTTCTGACCCTCTGGGGGATGGTCTTGCTAAGCAATGGCCGGGCGCCGTCCCACCACCAGAACCTTCATGAGACCGTGCTGCTGCTGATGTCCAGAGACCAACTAGGTGCCAACCCACCCCAGATAAAGTTTGTGTGATCACGTAGCAGCAGCATTTCAGGGATTATGGTAAATCACAACACATATCTGGCACCAGGCTTCACACTTAACATCCTTGTTCCAATACCAGCAAATGTGGTTATTTTCTGGGGTCTGCTGGGATGTTTTCCTGTGGTGAGGCCACACAGCCTCTATCAAATGCCCTCCCATCAGGAGAACCATGTCTCCCCATGTGGCCCAAAGACCCCTCAGACCTTGCTCTCTGCTCCTGGGGATTCACCCTTCTCACCAGAGCACTGCTAGGTATCAAGCTGTGGAGTTTCAGACTCTGTGCTTCCCCTGTTTATAGAGTCTTAATGGAATTTAAACCTTCTCTTTTCTCCCTTTTTTGTTCAGCCCCTTGCAGCTGTTTCCACTCTTCCTTTTTTCTCCATGTGCTTTCAGGGTGAGGGGTGCTTTTCCCTTATTCTCCCCCCATCTCTGTCCTCTTCCAGCAAGCAAAAACAGCTCCCTGCCCTCCATGCACACTCCCCCAGTTCACCTTTCCACACCATGTACCTGCTGAGTTCTGTGGTTCAGGTTGTTTAGATTGTTATGTTAATCCTCAAATAAGTTTTCTAGGTATGCAAGATGGTTTAGTGTTGATCTGGCTGCATTTCAGAGTTGAGAGACACAAAAAATGCTTCCATGATGTTCCACCATATTCGCCCCTGCTGTCTCTTCCTCTTAATTTTTAAATTTTTTTTTATGTTTATTCATTTTTGAAAGAGAGAGACAGAGCACAAGCAGGGGTGGGGTAGAGAGAGAGGGGGACACAGAATCCGAACCAGGCTCCAGGCTCTGAGCTGTCAGCACAGAGCCCGACGTGGGGCTCAAACTCACAAATCATGAGATTATGACCTGAGCCGAAGTCGATGCTCAACTGACTGAGCCACCCAGGCGCCCCTCTTCCTCTTAAAAGGACATCAGTCACAGTGGATTAGGATCCCACCCTGTGACCTCATTTAATCTTGATTTCTTTATTTGGGTGTTTAGAACCTTATATTTAACATGACCAATGATAAGGTTAGATTTAAATCTATCTCCTTTTGCTATTTGTTTTCTTTTTGTCCCATCTATCCTTTGTTCCCTCTTTTCCTCTTTTTCAACCATCTTTTACTGAGTATTTTGTTGTTGTTGTTGTTGTTGTTGAAATATATGAGGCATACAATATTACATTAGTTTCATGTGTACAGCATAGTGATTCAACTTTTCTATACATTATACTCTGTTTACCGCAAGTGTAGCTACCATCTGTCACCATAGAACACTATTATAATACCATTGATTCTATTCCCTATGCTGGACCGTTTATCCTCATAACTTATTCATTCCTTAACTAGAGGCCTCTATCCCTCACTCCCTTCACTCATTTTGCCTATTTGCCCTCCCATCTAACAACCATAAGTTTGTTTTCCTATATTTATGGATCTGTTTCTGCTTTTTGTTTGTTCATGTGTGTGTGTGTGTTTTACATTCCACATATAAGTGAAATCACACAGTATTTGTCTTTCTCAGTCTGACTTATTTCACTTACATAGACCTAGAGGGTATAATGCTATGTTGTTGCAAATGGCAAGATCTCATTCTTTTTTATGGCTGACGAATTTGTGTGTGTGTGTGTGTGTGTGTGTGTGTGTGTGTGTGTGTATAAACCATTATTTATACATTCATCTATCGCTGGACACTTGGGTTGTTTCTATATCTTAGCTATTGTAAATAGTGCTGCAATAAACATAGGGGTGCATATATCTTTTCAAATTAGTGCTTTCATTTTCTTTGGGTAAATACCTATTAGTGGAAACACTGGATTATACAGTATTTCTATTTTTAATTTTTTGAGGAAACTCTACTATTTTGCACAGTGGCTGCACAAATTTACATTCCTGCCAGTAGGTCACCAGAGTTTTCTCCACATTCTTGTCGACACTTATTATTTCTTGTTTTTTTGTCTCTAGCCATTCTGACAGGTAATATAAGGTAAGGTAATATCTCACTGTTGTGTAGATTTGCATTTCCCTCATAATTACTGTTGTTGAGCATCTTTTCATATGTCTATTGGCCAGTTACATGTCTTCCTTTGGAAAAATGTCTATTCAGGTCCTTTGTCCATTTTTAATTGGATTATTTATGTGTTTTGGTGTTCTATAAATTCTTTATATGTTTTGGATATTAAACCCTTATTGGATATGTCATTTGCAAATATCTTCTCCCATTCATTATGCTGCCTTTTTGTTTTGTTGATAATTTCCTTCACTGTGCAATAATTTTTTACTTCAGTGTAGTCCTGATCATTTTTGTTTCTGTTTAACTTGCCTGAGGAGACATATCTAGAAAAATGTTGCTAAAACTGATGTCAAAGAAATTACTGCCTATGTTTTCTTCTAGGAGTTTTATGGCTTCAGGTCTCAAATTTAGGTCTTTAATCCATTTTGAGTTTATTTTTGTGTGTAGTGTGAGTGGTCCAATTTCATTCTTTGGCATGTAGCTGTCTACTATTTATCAAAGGGACTGTCTTTCCCATTGTATATTCTTAACCTCTTTTGTGATAGATTAATTGAAATATAAGCATAGGTTTATTTCTTTTTTTTTAATTTTTTTTAAACATTTATTTATTTTTGAGACAGAGAGAGACAGAGCATGAATGGGGGAGGGGCAGAGAGAGAGGGAGACACAGAATCGGAAGCAGTCTCCAGGCTCTGGGCCATCAGCCCAGAGCCTGACGTGGGGCTCGAACTCACGGACCGCAAGATCGTGACCTGAGCCGAAGTCGGACGCTCAACCAACTGAGCCACCCAGGCGCCCCAGCATAGGTTTATTTCTAGAGGTTGAGTTTTATGATTTTTATGATTCTATTTTCTCTCTTTAGTTGTCTTACTAGTTGTAACTCTTTATTTTGTTATTGCTTTAGGGTTTATAGTATGTATCTTTAATTTACCACAGTCTATCTTCTAGTGATATTCTACAACTTCACAAATAGTGCAAGAACCTTACATTAGTATAGCAATTTATCTTTCCTCTTGGCCTATCATTGTTAGGCATTTTACTTTTACGTATTAATACATCATGCTAAATTGATATTATTTATGTTTAAATAGTAAATTGCCTTTTAGAAAGAATTAAATGACAAAAATATTGTGCATATTTACCTATATAGTTACTATTTCCAGTGCTCTTTATCTCTTTGTGTGGATACATCATTTTTCTTCTGCCTGAATGTCCTTTAATCTTCCTTGTAGGGTGGGTCTGGTGGTTATGAATTCTCTTAGCTTTTATATGCGTAAAAGGTGTTTTACTTTAAAAAAAAAAAAAGATATTCACTAGTTAAATAATTCTAGATGATAAGTTTTTTTTTCCAGTATTTAAAGATGTTGCTCCACTGCCTTCTCCCTTGCATTCTTTCCAATGAGACATCTGCCATAATCCTTATCTTGATTGTACTATATATCATGTGTCTTTTCTGCCTCCTTTAAAGGTTTTCTTTCTATCACTGGCTTTGAGAAACTTGATTTTGATTGGTGTAGTTTCTTCATATTTGTTGTGCTTAGGTTTATTCAAGCCTTTTGGATCTGTGGGTTTAGAGGTTTTATCAAACTTGGAAAATCTTTTACCATTATTTCTTCAAATACCTTTGCTGTCCCTGTTCTCTGGGCAGATATTAAAATTACATCTGTGTTATACTGCCTGAAGCTTCCCCATAGCTCACTGATGCTCTGTTCATTATTTTTATTATTTTTTCTTTCCACTTTTATTTTGGGTAGTTTTTACTGCTATGTCTTCAAGTTCACTAATCTTTTTTCTGCAATATAATATCAGTGCTAGTATCATCCAGTGTTTTTTGCATCTTACACATTTTAGTTTTCATCTCTAGAAATTCACTTTGGGTATTTTTAAAAATATCTTTCATGTATTAACTTCTTGACATGTGGATTATAGTTATAATAACAGTTTTATTTTCCCTGTGTGATGACTCTAACATCTAGGCAAGTTCTAGATTGATTTCAAACTATTTATTTTTCTCATTATGGGCAACATTTTCCTGTTATTTCCTATTGTTTTTTATTCCTAAAATATTCTTTAATTTTGTCCTGGGTTAAATTACTTGAAACCATTTGACCTTTTTGAGTCTGGCTTTTAAGATTTATTAGGTAGGACCAGAACTGTTTAGTGTGGGGCTAATTATTCCCTACTCTCAAGGCAATACCCTCTTGAATACTTCTTCCAATACCCCACAAATTATGCTGTTTAAAACATGCTCAGGAGGACCAAATTACTTCTCAATATTAGCATAAGTTAAACCCATTTTAAAACAGTAAATCAGCTACAGCATCCATGTCATGTATCCCAGAGACAGGAATTCTAGATTTTCACAAGTTTGAACAGTCCACATCACTGCTTTCATCTATCTGCTTATAATATGAGACCAGATATCCTCAAACAGAAAAATATATTTGAGTTTACCTCCACCTTCTGTATGTACAAACTCAAATAAGGCTAACTGTCCAAGTCCTCTCTCTCTTAGGTCCTCATGTGCGTTACATCCAAAAACCGGACAACAGGCCCTGTTCCATCACTGATTCTGTCAAACGGTTCCCCAAAGAGGATGCCACCGAGGGGAATGCCACAAGTCCACCGCAGAACCCACCCACCAACCTCACTGTGGTCACTGTGGAAGGGTGTCCCTCATTTGTCATCCTTGACTGGGATAAGCCACTAAATGATACTGTCACTGGTAAGATCATGATGTGAGCACTTGTACTATGGTGGGAAGCTTCAATAATGTGAGTGTGGTACCTCGTCAAACTATGAGGCATATCTCAGGGTTGGCAAGTCCTAGTAGAGCTATTGTCAAAAAGTGTCATATGATGGGAAAAGATCATCTGTGTCCCAGTGGTGGGTTTCCTGTTAATTTAACATATCTCTTTAGGTTACGTTCCTTCCATCTTGTCTCAGAACTCTTCCTCACAGTGTAAAAATAGATGTGGTCTTTTCATTATCAAGAAAATTACAGATAACATAGGAGAAGTTGGCAGGGCTGATGATAATTAAACCAGTTTTCATTTCACCAACCCAATTTCTAGGTTGACCTAGAACTGTCAAGCAATTCAATTATTTTAGTAGAGTTTTTGTTTGTTTGTTTTGTTTTTTGTTTTTTGGGTTTTTTTTAGGTTTCTAATCATGGTTGATTTTCTCCTCATCTCGGAAAAATTTAATTCTGCTATCACTAGCCCAATCCTTCTAAAAATGACTGTGAAAACTAAGAAATCCTAAGTCAGTCTTTGAATTTATTATATGCGAATTAATTCTTCATATGAACAGTTTAGTCAAACTAGAGAGGAGGGAGAAAAGGTAAGGGGCAGAGTCAGCTAGAGGAATATAGCAAATTGCAGGAGTACACAAGCCCCCCATTGCCCATGCCCTGCTGTGCATGGAACAGGTAGACAGAATTTAGAGGAGCTCACTAAGAAGCTATCAGGATGGGTAGAGGGAAGTATACAGGGGAAAGGAGGAAGTGGGAGATTCAGCCAAAAGTGTTTTCTGTGAATAAAGGAGTAAACAGCAGCTATTTCTCCTCAGACAAAACTGTTTGGTCTGGGCAACTTTCACTATAAGCAGCCTATCTTTGCTTAACTGGCTTTTTTTTTTAAACCATATTTTGTGAATTTCATTTCTCATGCAGACCTTGCCTTTGTTTTGGGAAAGAACCAGCCACTGCTCATGTTTCCTGGGGACTTGTCTAGTCCTGCTTCTTTACTTGGGACTATGCCAGTAGGTGCTACCATCCCAGTATCTAAAAAACAATAAATCTCTAAGCATTGATTATCTACATAGATGAAAAAGTCCAGAACTCCCAATTCATATACTGTGCTAATAAGGAGTTCTCCTGACAGTCTGAGGCTTAGTTATCATAACACCAAATGATCTATAAAATTTCATTTGCCTTGAAGATGTGGGACATCAAGTTGGAACTGGTTAATATATCTAAAATCTAATCTAATACATCTAATATATATTCACTTTGGTGTGTCAATTTCTGATTTAACTTTTTAAAAGCAAAATGATTTTCCTTTCCAGTTCATCATGAAACCTTTTTTAATTGTATAAACTTGTAATCTACAAAAAATAATGAATAGGGTATACTTTACCCATTTAACCAATTCCTTTTGTAACATTGTTACTAAATGTTAATGGACTGCTTGAGATCTTTCATAAGACATTAGACTTAGAATAACAGCTTTTATAGATAAGGTCCATATCTCTTTAGCTATAATATTTTCTAAATAGAAATAAGTCCATATTTAATCATTACACAGTCTGTATTTAAATGTCAGACCATATAGCCTAATAGTCTCTTCTATTTTTTTCACTTTTGTTTATTTTTAGTGTTTTCTCAAATAACACTTTTTTTCAAATGTGATCTTTTATAAACCAGCAGCTCAGATAATACGATTAATTCTCAAATCACTGGAAATGGCTTTACAAGAAAGGATTGAGAAAGATAACAAAAAAGGAGTGAAACATATTCTTTATTCCCTTAGCTGGCTTCTGTCTATCATCTTTTAATCAACAGGCACATATTACCTATAATAAATACACCCAAATTCAGTTGCTTCTACATGTCTTTTCTACACTAAAGTAGAAATAGATACACCTGAGAAATGGGCCATAGCCTGAGTCCTTGGACAATTTAAATTAGTTGTGGGGTGGTGCTTTGTGATATGCCAAGAGCATGCCAACGTAGATTTAAATCCCAGACTAGCTGTATTCTCTATATGCAATTTGGGTATGCACTTTACCTCCTTGCTTTAGTTTTCTTATTTGTAACAACAACAACAACAACAACAACAACAACAACAACAACAACAACTTCCATTGTAATCAGCTTATCATGAGGACAAAAATTAACCAGAATTTGAATGTACAGTGTAAGTTAGAAGCTGTTAAATTAATGTTTGTCAGTAGTAGCAATAGTAGGACTGGTAGAAATAGTGTCACCATTATTATTTTCATGACCAGAATGTGATTTCCCAACCTTTATAATAAATAGTGTTTTTCTATTAAGTAAATCATCTCATAATAGGGCAATAATAATCTCTGAGTGGGGAAAAGACCATTTATTCAGTGTTACTTCTTTATAGGTTCCTTATATCTTTACTGTTAAGGAATTTATAAATAAAACCCCATATTTTAAAGTGAGAAATATGGACACATACTAAGTGGCTGTCTTTACTTTCTGAAATATAATCAGAATGTGTCTATAAATGTTCATTCCAAGCATTAATGTTCCATTTTTATGGTATAGTGAATTTATGAAAAAGCTACTATTTCTTTAAAGCATTACAAATGAAAGATATATTTATAAGGCCCAAGAATACACATTCAGAAGTTAGAATTCTGAAATTCTAAATATGTTTTTTAATTACAAAGGTAACTTCTGTGTCCATTTTGAAAACTTGAATCTTTCAGGATGAAAATAGTATTAAATGAACATTTAAAACTCAGTCAAAAGAAAATTAGAGAAGATATTCAGTAAGAGTTTCTAGTACTGAGTCTGGGGTAATATTAAAAAGAATATTACACAGTCACTGATTAATGTCCCACACCAAAGATGTTTCTTGAAAGTGGTTGCTTTCATGCAAATTCAATGGGAGTGTCATACAAATTTTTCTTTGGGTGACGAAGCGACACTTGAGTCTTTCCAACTGAAATCTTTCAAATTTAAACACAACTCAGGGATAATAAGTAATAATAATAGGTACCACCTGTTGAAAAAACATATGCAAAATACTGTTGAGCACTTTCCATATATTCCTAGTTTAATCCCCACAAGCAACACTATGAAGAGCTATTACATTTTACAAACTGAGATCAGGGCAAATGGCTTGGTCTGTCACTTTTCAATGAGTCATGTAGTGTCCTTTTGGGTTTTTTTTCAACTTTTTATCTTTTATTTTTATTTTTTTTAATTTTATAGATTTTAAAATTTTAAATCTAAGTTAGTTAACATACAGTATAATAATGTTTTCAGAAGTAGAATTTATATAACACCCAGTGCTCATCCCAACAAGTGTCCTCCTTAATGCCCCTTGCCCATTTAGCCCATCCCATCCCCCCACCCAACACCCATCCAGCAATCATTGGTTTGTTCTCTGTATTTAAGAGTCTCTTATGGGTTGTCCCCTCTCTGTTTTTATATTATTTTGCTTCCCTTCCCTTATGTTCGTCTGTTTTGTATCTTAAATTCTACATATGAGTGAAGTCATATGTTATTTGTCTTTCTCTGACTGACTTATTTCGTTTAGCATAATACACTCTAGTTCCATCCACATTGTTGAAAATGGCAAGATTTCATTCTTTCTCATCGCCGAGTAATATTCCATTGTGTATGTATACGTGTGTGTGTGTGTGTGTTGGTCTGTATATGCGTCTTTATCCATTCACCAGATGATGGACATTTGGGCTCTTTCCATAATTTGACTATTGTTGATAGTGCTGCTATAAACATTGGGGTGCATGTGCCCTTCCAAAACAGCACTCCTCTATCCTTTGGACTAGCCTTTCCCATACCTTAACTTTAATAGAAAAGTCATGAGTGTTTTGGGTTCCTCATCAGTAGCATATCTTACCATGTATCCAACAAGCAGTCTCCAGTTTTAAAAATCCATTTTAATTACTCCCATCTTTGTCTATCTAGTAAATACTGATTCACAGCTGAGAAACAGATATAAAATGGATATATTTGAATTCAAGGTCCTTCCCTTCCCTCCCTTTCTGTCCTCTTTGAGAATAGAACGCCAACATAAATAGGTTAAGGAACAGAAGTTTCTGAGAAAAGAACACTAAATACTAGCCATTAGTCCTTTGGTAGCTGTGCTAACATATCCAGATACAATGGCCATTGCCTTCTGATTTAATTTTCAATTTTTAGAAGGATCGTCATACAGAATTAATCAGAAAGAGCCATCCTCCTTTTTTGATTTTTAAAATATACCATTAAAAATCCTTCCCAAATTAAAATTGATTATTATGTCTTCTAGTCTTTCCATAGTTTGAGTTTTACTTCCAGTCTCCATCTCCCACCTTTGGTCTTAGTGCTAATAGCAGAAATCCCCACTAAATTGCCACCCTTTGTGGCTTTTTCCCACTTTTCCTGATGGCTACCACTTGTATATTTCTTCACACTTATGGAGCTGATTTTGAGTAGGGGTTGTTTCTGTTTTCTATTTTTCAAGTTTTGAATCTTCTGTGTGACCTTGTCACATACATTAAACTCCAATTAAGAGGTGGAAAAGCCAATTAACAAATTTATAAATTATGTTCTGAATCTGAAAGCCCTTCTCTTGATAAGCCCTGCAAGTTCATAGAAACATGTCTTTAGGTGAAATTTATGCAGATCTCCATTCATACTTTAATGATTTTTTTAAAAAACAAGGATTATTTTCAAGGAGGCATATGTAAGCAGTAGGTACAAATCTTTTGTAACTTATGTAAGCAGTAGGTAGAAAAATTTCATAATTCTATAGTTCCCAATAATGAACTGTCACTCATTATTTGGTTAACTGCTATTTGCTGGATGGTTTTAAACCCAAAGATATGTAGATATAGATGATATAGATATAGGTATAGGTATAGATATAGGTATAGGAATAGGTATAGATAGATATAGATATATAGATATATTTTTGCAACAGAACCATGTATGCAGTGGTCTTTTCCCTAGCAATATAATAAAGCCCCACAGAGAAGAAACGTGCCTTCTACTTAAGTACCACTTCTCATACAGCACTTTCCCCACACTGGGTTTTTCAACAATGACAGACTATTTGATTTGCCTAGCAAAATCATTAGTTACCAGTATCCAAAGATACCACAGGTTCATCATCAGTCTTCACAGTTACCAAGCCTTTCATGTTCCAGTAAAGGGAAAGCAGATGTGATCAATGAGCAACTCCCAAAATGCTTTGGGACCTTTGTCATCCATTGGCCATCCCCATCTGCAAATTGCTAATGTATAAGATCAGTACATCTCAGTAACTACAATCTAAATTGCTCACTTTTATGAGAGTGACTTTATGATGCTGTTAGCCTTAAGAGCAATTAAATCAGCCGGGACATAAAGACAAGTATTTGTTGGCTTTTTCACTTTTCAGAATATGAAGTTATATCCAGAGAAAATGGGACATTCAGCGGGAAGAACAAGTCCATTCAAATTACAAATCAAACCTTCTCCACTGTAGAAAATCTAAAACCAGATACAAGGTAAGCCACCTGTGCTCTTACAGGTGAATTCTGACAGTGCATAAATCATCACCAAAGGAATGAAATGACATCATCCATCTCTGTCTTAAGGGACAGTGTAGTTTGCATTTCATTCTTTGGCTTTCTGTGCATAGGAGTAGGTACCTCTAGAGTCATGTTTTGCAAATACACAAATTATTGGTGGGGATACAAGAGCTGACAAGATGGTCTTGTAAGTTAACACTATAGGGGAGAACATTGAAAAATAGAGGATCATTAATATCAAATGTTGATATTAAATACCAAAATGGAGAGAAGGAAAATTCTGTGGATGAGACACAACTGGAGTGTGTAGGATGTAAACTAAATGTGAAACAGAAGAATTTGGCTGGCATGCTGGAAAGAAGAGGGCAAGGATATAAAAGTTATGTAACAAAAGTAGATGAAAGTTTGTGATAGTTAATGCTTAAAATAACTACAGACCATTCCCAGGCATAGTGGTCTTTTCATTTTGGGTCTTTTTATAATAAACAAATGAGAATACATTTTTGAAAATAGACACATATATTATTACCAATGCTCTATAATAAACAATTTTTCTTGGCATCCCTTATTACCTATTGGTACCTGGTTGTTTACATTACTGTATGGTTTTGTCATTTCTTTTTAAATCTAAAATATCCAACATTTTATCGGCTCACTGTACTGGAAGAAAAATAAGGGCTTTATGCACTTCTAGAAATGTAATAGGGAAGGTTTTGTTTTGTTTTACATGGCTAAATCATCAAATTTATTGTTCAAGGAAATTCTCAAAAGGATACAGCCAAGCATTTCTTTAAAAAAATATGTACTAAATTCATTTGGGGACTAAATATCACTCTTTGTGGAAAATCAATTTCTTTCCTCAAATTCCAAGACACTATTTGAAAACTATGCTTTCAGTTAAAACAAAAACATCTTCACACTTTACGTTCTAGTGCACCAAGCAACATAGATCAATTTTCAGAGAGACACAATCAGGAATTTTTCCAGACTGAATACTTCATAGCTTGATAAGGTTTCCTGAATACTTCATAGCTTGATAAAGACCAGCAGAGGCAAAGACTGGAACTCCAGCATTAGAAAATTTTTTCATAAGTTTTATTTCTATCTTCCATTGTCATCAGTTGATTGAATTGAATCAGGTATTGATTATGATATTCAAAAGAGCCTAGTAAAGTTCTGACAACAAGGAAACTGATAATCTTTTCATGAAAAAAAGGAAGCATCTAGTTAATTCTAGATGGTTTGCTGTGTATAAACTGTAGTCCTATACTATAAATATAATACTTTGCACAGGTATTTTTTTTCTTTAAAGTTCTCTATTTTGAGTTGTAATATGGAAAATTTTACAACTGCTAATTTTTTTTAAAGGATTTAAGTTAGCCAAAATAAGCATGTATTTCAGTAAAAACTCATTTGATGATCTTGGTTCTGTTTCCTTAGAGAGATTAACAGGGAGAGAGACTATTTTTAACATAACATATTTTAAGGGAAGAGTAAAGAAGAAAAAGTTACTTAATTTGGACTTTTTAAGAGGTGAATTTGGGCTTACAGAACATGGAAGTTTTTTTCTTTATAGTTTCTTGCTTTTTATGCCACTTAATATACTGAAAACATTGAAAAGCATCTAATTTCTAAATATTGTGTTCCTTTTCTGAATTAGGCTACCTTCAAATCTTCACCTTCAAAGTTCACCTATGACTCATGATCAGATGTAGAAAATAATTATTTAAGTGACATTTTAAACCTGATTTGTTTGTAACAGGTTTGTGTTTCTACTCAGCTAACATTTATTAAGTGCCAACAGTGTGCTTGGTGTGGTGACCACAAAACTGAATAAACATGGTGCCTGTCCTTGAGGACTTGAGGTAGTGGGGTAGTCTTTTAGTAACTGATTATTCTACACAAAATAGTGAGAGCTCTGGCAAAAATATATACAAGTTGCAAGGGGAGCACAGAGTGGGTGACACTTTGCAAAGTCTGGGGAAATTGGGAAAACTTTGTGGAGGAGGTGACACCTGGGCTGAGGCTTAAATGAAGAGCAGGAAGGAGTTAGCTAGGTAACTGTGGTAGGGGAAAGAAACGTCAGAGAAACTAGCATATGTTAGAGCAGAGGCCCAAATGGTATGATTGTGTGCAGTGAACAATCAGCTACTTCCATGAGTGTGAGAGGTGAAAAGTGAACAGAGGCAGTGGAAGCAACGAGAGGTAGAAGCCATGTTGTGGAGGGCCTTCTCTGCCAGATCAGAGAACTTAGTCAAGAGATGGGGAGAGCCAGAAAGTTGCTTACTGGGAGTGACTTGCTCCAACTTCAAATTTAGTTTTTTCCTGACATTGATTTAGTTGGAATAATCACTTTTGATACTAGAGCTACTTGTAACGAGTAACAGTCGGTAGAATAAAGCTAACAAAAAGAACTTTTTTGATAATGTCTTGCAAGAGTGCCATTTTGGCATCTTGCCTATTTGGCCAAATAGGTGCATAAGACAAACGTACCTTTGGGCTAAGCTGCATTTCATTCTGGAATCACAGGACTAGTCATGGAGTTCACATCTAGCTTCTGCTATGAATTGTTGTAGGACTTATGCTAATTGTTTCTGGAGTTTATGTCAGTTGTAGGAATTATACTAATTGTTTCTGGAATTTACAGCCAAGTCCCCTTTATCTCACCCTAAGATATGCATCTCATTTGTCACTCCTGTCCTTCATCAGTGGGTCTTCAAAGGAGGGACCCCTAAAACTATCCTCATCTCAAGACAAGCAAAGCTCAAAGGAGGCCCTTTCTGGAATCATCTTTGGGAAAAAGTAATCTTAAGTGTAGGATTCCCTGAAATCAGAATCCCATGCCAAGTTTTTCCAGTTGGCATAAATTTGGGGCCACTCAATGTGTCTGTATTTGGCTTATTTTATGTTATTTTTAGAGTTTCATATAATTGAATGAAATCCAGTTCAGACATAAAGACTGTTGATAGTCATATATATGATTTGACCAGGATTATACTGATAGTCCCTAATGGGTCATGATTTAAAAGTTGTATATCAGCAGTTTGAAAAGCATTTCCCCACTGGGAGTAGATATAATACACATGGATATAAAGGTGCTCTAATGAAAATTGTTTAGTCTACAATGTGTGGAGCCTTGTGGTGTTCAAGTAGTTTAGTAGATCCCAGACCCCAGTGAGTAAGAATGCATTCTATGTTCTCTTAACAGGTATGCTAGAGATGAATTTGTCCACTTAATGAGCAAAAAAAATGTTTTCAGCTGAAATATTAAAATTATGATTTGAAACCTCTATTAATCAAAATAACTTCATGAGTTAAGTAAGGATAATTTGAAGTCAAATTATTTCATTTAATCTGATATTTCTGAAGCCTAGAAGCACCTGGGAAAACAAAACTAACAGCCATGAAACAGCTGGACAGCATCACAAGACAGCATAAAAGATCACATAGGACTTACACTGAAGTTCTGCAATTTAGAAGAGAAGAGAAGGCCTCCTGCAATACTTGAGACTAGAACTTGACGGTAAAGGATAGAATTGAATAGAACAGGATGGCAAGAAAAGAAAGAGTAACAACAGTATCGTTCTTTCAAATCAAGTCCATGTGCATGACTTCGGTGAAATACAAGTAGTCCTTAAAGTTACTACTGACAGCAAGGTTACAGCCAGAATAATAAAATTATGAGTTCCAAATTTAGGTTTGTAGGTTTTTTCGATGTAAGCTTTTTCCATACTATCTTAAGTTGTTAAGGCAAGATTTCTTTCCATTATATCTTTTCTGCCCAGCCATGATCCAAGATTAATGCTAATAAAAGACATGCTATAAAATAAAGAGGAAGTATGTACAGCATGCAGCCACCAGGTGGTTTTTATTACCTGTAAAGAATGACTTTAGTCACATTTCAGTGCCTGTTGAATTCCCAACAGGCAAACTTTGAGTTATAGTTGGTAAAATTCATCACCACCACCACCCCAACATGAGGTTCTGGGATACCCTATTTGAAAAGCTAGAAGATAATAAATTCCGAAAGAATTACTGTAACTGTGTTCCAATTTCAGGAGACACATGTATATAATTTATTTTAGTATCATTTTCCATGATTTGTCCTGACTAAAAATCATGAGATGTAAAAACAGGTGATAATTACAGGGTAATCATTTATTACACACTGAAATGGGTGGAGTAGAGCTTGGCATTAGAACATCTAACCCAAGAGAGTCAATGCAGAGAAAATAGATCCCCAGAGCTTTTTAGGTAAAACTTTTAAATGTTCACACACTAGAACCAAAAGCACAGTGGACTGTGTTACCGTTTCCTTCTCACAGTGTATGATCACCTTCTCCCTGCCTGTTTTTACATTTTAGCCAGGATTTTTACCTCTTCTGCAAAAGCTCAAAAAATAGCCACAGGAAGGGACAGTAGCTATCTTGCTGAAGAACAGTTTGGCTGCATATGTGTTGTGAGATGTTTCTGTCTGTAGGGAGTGAAGCCCCAAGGCTGCTCTGGGCCAGCAGGCTGTAGTTCCAAAGGTGGCACAGTGGGGACTACCCCAGCCTTGCCAACAGATGCTTGCAGCTACAATGGGCTTTGGTCATATATGTGCACAGGGAACAGGGGTGTTGGAATGGAGCCATAACTATTTAGTCAGATGAAGCAGAAGAGATGTGCTAACAGAGGCACAGTGCTGTGACACAACTCCATCTCTTTCTTTGCAAGACCCCTCTCCTACCCCCACCCCTAGAATGCAAAGAAAATACAGATATGTTGGTGTCCACCTGAATCGGTACCCACCTAGCCCACTCCCCAGTATATATTTTCCATTTATTTCTATCATGAAACCTCAGTGTGTGGCTTGTGTTGAGCTAAAAGAAAAATAGTAAGAAGAGCCTCTCCAATCTATAGCCAACCACTTTGTGTGTAAAGACAACTATGATTATTTTTAGCTCTGTGAGCAGAAGAACTGACAAAGTATATGACTTAAACAGTAAGTCTTGTACCACTGCTTACGGGGACAGGGAGTGTGAGGTAAATTGATCTTGAAGTCTCTCCCACCTCTAAAATGATACATTCTTATGATATCCAAAGACATGCATAGAATCAGTGGGAAACTGGAACTGACATTAAAATGAAAAGCTAGGTTAAGCCTTACAGCAAGTTGAATTGTCCTTCTATTACAGAAGTAGAGAAAGCATTTTTCTTTAAGTCTGTGTCTGTGGCCTCCAATTTGTTTTCAGACAAATTGTTTCTATCTCATATTTGAATAATCCATTGGTAGGCTGGACAATATAGATGGACACACATAATTGCTATACAGTAAAGACAAACAAAAAGCCCTATAATCTCTTCAAGTGAGCCCTTGTCTCCTCACTTGACTAAAAAACTAAAGAATCCATTGCGTGTACCAGATTTACATGTGGCCCAGCAATTTCCACGCAAAATGTATTCTGTCTGGTAATTAAATCAAGTTCACTTAACTTATTCCTGTACTTCTGTCCTCTGTAGCTTGGGAGGATTATAGAGAACAGTTCTCCCTCTAAAATTAAAACATACTAAAGTTTCCTATAGCTGACACAAAGACAGTTTAGTAATATTGTTTGTTTGATTTAATAAAATCTTGGCTCAAAAAGTAAACTGGAATAGAGGCAGCAAGTTATCATAAACTATAAACCTGGCTGAACAAAGCAGGCATGTGGAATAGCCATTATACCCTTATTCGTAGTGTTTTTGTGTAGTTCTGTTTCCTGAAGATTGTATATTAACTTTCTTTTAAAATTTTTTAATGTTGATTTATTTGTGAGACAGAAACAGAGCATGAGTAGGGGAAGGGCACAGAGAGAGGGAGACACAGAATCTGAAGCAGACTCCAGGCTCTGAGCTGTCAACACAGAGCCTGACTCGGGGTCCAAACCCACCAACCATGAGATCATCACCTGAGCTGAAGTTGAACACTTAACCAACTGAGCCACCCAAGCACCCCATTTGTGTATTAACTTTTAAACGTCTTTTCTCAAGGAGTAAAATAAGCTACTAGAGCATTAGGCACTTTACTGAGTTTTATTGTAGGTGTAGGCAGCAGAACAATCAATAATTTCACCATTGAAGAAAGAAATTGAAGGGATTGCTCAGTTTTACAACTTTTCTTCTGGCAAAAAGGCTAGCTAAGAGCATGGAACTCCAACAATCTATAAAGAGAGCAATTATTTTCACATAAACATATTCTTTTAATTACTTTTCATTTAGAATTACTTAGTATCTGGGGTGTGGCGGGGGATGGGGCATGCCAGAAACTCTTAGCAATACCATAGACTTGGAGCACAGCCCAGATCTGGAATTTCTTGTCCCTGTATAAATGAGAGATACAAGAATGTCCATAAGGACATGCTTGGTAACTGGTTGATGATACCTCATGCCTGCTGATACCCTGCTCCTCTGACTTTGGCCCTGATTAGAACTTCTTTTATCCTCTAATAGTATCCCTCCAGCTCTGCCACTTTTTGCTCCTTCTCTATATTCCCAGGTGAATACAATGTCTGCATATGGCAAGTATCCAGAAATGCTCATATAACTAATTGATTGGATTTCTCTTTCCCTATTTGAGGGCCTATTACTCATATTTTCATATTCTACTTTTCCATTTCTTTCCCTCTGACTGAAGCCCCACCTGAATAGGGCTCAAATATTTCAAGACTACATAGGGGTAAAATTAGCTAACCAAACCACTCAAACCAACAAGCAGTTACAGGGTGGCTTCCTTTGCCATGCAGAAGCTTTTTAGTTTGATATAGTCCTACTCATTTATTTTAGCTTTTGTTGCCTTTACTTTTGGTATTAAATCCAAAAAATCATCACCAAGACCAACGTCAAGAAGATTACCCACAAGGTTTTCTTCCAGGAGTTTCATGATTGCAGATCATATATTTAAGTATTTAATCTATTTTGAGTTAATTTTGTGTATGGTGTAACATAGTGGTCCAGTTTAATTCTCTTGCAGGTAGCTGTCCAGTTTTCCCAACACCATTTATTGAAGAGACTGTCCTTTTCCCAATTGTATATTCTTGTCTCCTTTGTCATAAATTAATTGACCATATATGTGTGAGTTTATGTCTGTGCTCTCTATTATGTTGCATTGATCTATGTGTCTGTTTTTATCCCAATACTATACTGTTTTTGATTACTGAAGCTTTGTAATACAGTTGGAAATCCAGCATAGAGCCTTCAGCTCTGTTCTTTCTTAGATTGCTTGGGCCATTTGGGTCTTTTATGGTTCCTTACAAATCATAGGATTGATTGTTCAATTTTTGTGAAAAATGCCATTGGAATTTTGATAGCAATTGCATTGAATCTATAGATTGCTTTGGATAAGAGGGAAATTTTAACAATATTAATTCTTCTAATCCATTAACATGGATTATCTTTCCATTTATTTGTGTTTTCCTCAATTATGTCTTATTGTTTTCAGTGTACAGATCTTTTACCTCCTTAGATCAAGTGATTCCTAAATATTTTATTCTTTTTGATGCTATTATAAATGGGGTTGTTTTCTTAATTTCTCTTTCTGAAAGTTTGTTGTTGGTATATAAAAACACAACTGATTTTTGTATGCTGATTTTTGATCCTACAACTTAACTGAATTTATTTATTCTAACAGAGTTTTGGTGAAGTGTTTAGGGCTTTCTATATATAATATCATGTCATCTGCAAATAGAGATGGTTGTACTTCTTCCTTTCTGACTTGGATGGCTCATATTTGTTTTTCTTGCCTAATTGCTCTGGTTAGGATTTCCAGCATTAGGTCAAATAAAAGTGGGAAGAGTGGGCATTTCTGTCTTGTTCTTGATCTAGGTAGAAAGTTTTCAGCATTTCACTGTTGAGTATGATGTTAGCTGTGGGCTTGTCATATATGCCCTTTATTATGTTGAGAAGCATTCCCACTTTACCCACTTTGTTGAGAGTTTTGTCATAAAAGTATGTTGAATTTTGTTTAATGCTTTTCTGCATCTATTGAGATCATATAAATTATCACTTATGTTGTTAATGTGGTGCATCACATTGATTGATTTATGGGCATTGAACTGTCTTTGTATCCCTGGACTGAATCCCATTTGATCATGGTCTGTTCAGATTATCTATTTCTTCATCATTCAGTCTTGGTAGGTTGTATGTTTCTAGGAATATATCATTTTTTCTACATTATGTAATTTGTTGGAGTATAATTGGTCATAGTAGTCTCACAATCCTTTGGATTTTTGTGGAATCAGTTGTAATGTCTCTTCTTTCATATAGGATTTTATTTCAGTCTTCTTTTTTCTGAGCTACTCTAACTAAAGGCTTGTCAATTTTATTTATCTTTGGAAAAACAGCTCTTAGTTTCATTGATCTTTTCTATTGTTTTTCCAGTTCCCTATTTAATTTATTTCTGTTCTGATATTTGTCATTTCCTTTCTTCTACCGAATTTGGGCTTAGTTTGTTCTTTTTCTTGTTCTTTTAACTGTAAAGTTGGGTTGTTTAATCGATAACCTTTCTTTTGTTAATGTGGGCATTCACCATTATATATTTCCCTCCTCACATTGCATTTGCTGCATCTCCTAAGTTTTGGTATATTGCATTTCCATTTTCATTTGTCTCAAGATATTTTTTAATTACCCTCGATTTCTTCTTGGACCCATTGGTTGTTCAGGAGCATATTGCTTAATCTCCATGTATTTGTGAATTTTCCAATTTTCTTCATATAATTGATTTCTAGTTTCTTACCATTATGGTTAGAAAAAAAATGCCTGATTTGATTTGTTTAATTTCTCAAGACTTGTTGTGACCTAAAATATGATCTATCCTGAGGAATATTACATGTGTGCTTGAGAATATGTATTCAGATGAAATGTTCTGTAAATGTCTGTCAAATCCGTCCAGTCTAATGTGTAGTTTAAGTCCAATATTTCATTACTAATTATCTGTCTAGACGGTACCCCTGCTTCTTTTGCTTTTCATCTGAATGATATATCTTTTTTTCACCCCTTCGACTTTAGTCTGTGTGTGTCCTTAAAGCTGAAGTGAGGCTCTTGTAAGCAGCATTTACTTGGTTCTTATTTTTTGTCTATTAAGTCACTCTACATGCTTGGATTGGAGAATTTAGTCCATTGACATTTAAAGTTAATTATTGACAGGCAGGGACTTACTATTCCTATTTTTGCTCATTGTTTTCTGATTGTTTTATAATTCTTTTGTTTATTTCCTCTTTTGTTCTCTTCCTTTTTGATTTGATGATTTTCTGTAGTGGCATACTTTGATTGCTTTCTCTTCATCTTTTGCGTATCTACTATAGGTTATTGCTTTTGTTACCATAAGGCTTACATAAAACATTTATGACAGTCTGTTTTAAACTAATAACAACTTCAAACATAAAAAGAGCTCTACATTTTTCTCTCCCCTCCACATTGTTTTTTGATGTCAATTTACCTTTCCTTACATTGTTGTAATCGTTAACAACTTGTTGTAGTATAGTTAATATTTTTCTCTTTTAACCCTCAAATTAGAGTTATAGGTCATTTACTGCACCACGATTAGAGTATTCTGAATTTAACTATGTATTTACCTTTACCAGTGAGTTTTATACTTTTAGATGTTTTCTTATAACTAATTAGCATCCTTTAGTTTCAGCTAGAACTCTCACATTTCTTACAAGGCCAGTGTAGTGGTGATAAGTTCTCAGCTTTTGTCTGGCAAACTCTTTACCTCTCCTTCAACTCTGAAGGACAATTTTGCTGGTTAATTTGTTTTTTTGTTTTTTTTTGTTTTGTTTTTGTTTTTTTGTTTGTTTTTTTTTTTTGCTTGTTTGTTTTAGTTATAGCATGTTGAATATATCAGGCCACTCCCTCTGGCCTGAAAATTCTTCCTGAAAAATCTGCTGATGGTATTATGGAAGTTCCTTTGTATGAAACAAGTTGCTTTTCTCTTCTTTTAGATTTTCTCCTTGTATTTAACTTTTGACAGCTTAGTTATAATGTATCTCAGTATGGATATCTGTAGATTCTTCTATATGGAACTTCTTGGACTTCCAGGATCTAGATGTCCGTTTCTTTCCCCAGGTTTTAACAAAAGCTTTTAGCCATTATTTCTTTGAATGAGCTTTCTGCCCCTTTCTTTCTCTCTCCTTCTTCTGAGACCACTATAATGTATATCTTGGTCTCCTTGATGGTGTCCATATGTCTCTTAACTGTTTTCATTTTCATTCTTGGCTCTTCTGATTAGATGAATTCCACTGCCCTGTCTTCAAGTTTGTTGATCCTTTTTCTGCTTGATCTAGTCTGATACTGAACTGTAATGAATTTTTCAGTGCAGTTATTGCATTCTTCCGCTAAGTGTTTTCTCTGTGGTACTTTTTAAATAGTCTCTCTTTGTTGAAATTCTCACTTTGTTCTTGCATTTGTCTCTTGATCTTGGTAAGCATCTTTATGGCTGTTATTTTGAACTGTCACATATATCACTATCTCTATTGAGATCTGTTTCTGTTGACTCTTCTTGTTTTGTTTGGAACATATTCCTCAGTTTCTTCAATTTCCTTGATTCTTTGTTCATTTCTACACATTAGAAAAAACACCCACTTCTCCCAGTGTTGGCACAGTGGTCTTGTATAGGAAATGACTCTCTTCAATCAGCCCAGCCCAGGCTTCTAGTTGTCCCTCAAACTTCTGAGGTTGTCCAAATCAACTTCTTTGTTGTTAGTGGCTCACAGTAGCTGAGGGTGCCCTAAAACCCATCAATGTCCCAAAAGTGAGAATTGCAGTCACGACCTGGATGCAGACTAATTATCAACTGGACCCTCAGATAGCAGCTGGGATACTCTTTACTTAATACCCCTCCAGAGAGACACTGGAAGATGGGCATTTTTGCCTGCTCCCTCTGTGCTTGGCCTGGGATATAGTCATTGGGTAGAAGTGCTCTTGTACCTGTTAACTGCTTTGTGTGCTACAATATTATGGGACTGAAGAATGCAAGCCTTGTTGGTTCTCAGAGCCAGGCAACCGGAGCTGGGGGTACAGGGAGGCATTCCTTGAACAGCAGCCACAAAAGCTGGGGTGCCAGAAATGTGTGCAAACTCCTTCCAAGGAGATATTGGAGGCTTGGTTTTACTGTTCCAGCCAGAGGGAAGGGGCAGGGAAAATGTCCACCAGTTTCCCAGTCTTTGGTGAGGATTACAGCCAACCAGTGCATATGTGTTATAGTTAGAAGCCTGGCCCTCAGATAACAGCTTTTAACACATGCAAATAAACCTCTTTCAGGAAAAGGCTGATGGTACATGAGTGGTTTTGCCTGTTCCCTCTTTGTTGAGTCCTGGGGGTTTAGCTGGTTAAGAACTGCTTCTTGGTTACTGTCCTATGGGACTTGTGAATGCAAGCCCTTTTGGACGTCAGAGCTGGGTGTTTATGGGCCCCATCCCTCAGATGGGAGTTTTAAAAGTTGGGGTACTGGGGGCGCCTGGGTGGCTCAGTCGGTTAAGCGGCCGACTTCGGCTCAGGTCATGATCTCGCAGTCCATGAGTTCGAGCCCTGTATCGGGCTCTGTGCTGACAGCGCAGAGCCTGGAGCCTGTTTCAGATTCTGTGTCTCCCTCTCTCTGACCCTCCCCTGTTCATGCTCTGTCTCTCCCTGTCTCAAAAATAAATAAAATGTTTAAAAAAAATTTTTTTTAAATAATAAAATAAAAGTTGGGGTACTAAATGTGAGGTCCAAACCCTTTACTCCTCAGGGAGAAGGTGGGAATGAGGGTTTTCTCCCAATTGTAGGACACCGTGCCAAGAAGAGGGTTTATGGCAAGAGTGTGTCTTAGCCTTTCCTACCCATATCAATGTGAGTGTTCTTTCATTTGCCCAATGTGTATGGGTTGCTCAGCTAGTTTCTAGATTTTTCAGAGAGAACTCCATATACAGCTGTACATTTGATGTGCCTGTGGGAGGAGAGGAGCTCAAAAGCCTCCTCTTTCACTTTCTTAGTCAATTATCTTCGATTTCTAATTAATTTAGCTATCTTTCCTGTTAATTAAATCCATATTTCTAGACTGACCACGTCTCAAAAAGGCAAAATATGTCATCTCCTTGTTCCATGTGTTTGTTTAAGGCAGCATCTTCTGGAATCCCTCGCCAATTATCTTTTGCTTCTATCCTATGTTGACTCCCCTAACTCCTACATCCTTTTACTTCTTTTACTCCCTCACTTTGTGGTGTTCCTTGAGAAATCGATCTTTAGAATAGCTTATTATGGAAGATAATATTTTTGAGTTTTTACATGTCTGAAAATATCCTCATTTTACTGATACTATTGTTTAGGCAGACAGATTTTTAAACTAAAATGAGGACTTTTGAAGGCACTGTTCCACTATTTTCTAACTTCAAGTGCTAAGAAGTCAAATGTCATTCTGAGTCTGGATTGGATCCTTTGGGACCTATTTTCTTCTCAGAAACTTTTATTTTTTAATTTTATTTATTTATTTTGTGAGAGAATGCACACAAGCAGGGGAGGGGCAGCGAGAGAGAATTCCAGGCAGCTCCTGCACTGTCAGAGTGGAGCCTGACACGGTGCTCAAATTCAAGAACCATGAGAACCTGTACCAAAATCAAGAGTCGGACACTTAACTGACTGAGCCACCCAGCACCTCTCTTCTCAGAAACATTTTAAGATCTTGTCTTTATCCCAATACTCTGAAAATTTTCAACTTGTGTGCTTTGGTTAGTCTTTTTTTTTTTTTTTTTCTTTGTCTTTTTCTTTTGCTGGGCATACATTAGACCTTTTAAATTTGGAAACCTGTCATTCAGCTCTGAGAAATTACTTTTCTAGGATAATTTTGCACCTTTTACCCTCTTCTCTCTTCTGGAATCTATAGTTAGGTGTTGTATTCCCTGGAATAATCAGATTTCCTTATTTTTGCTCATTTTCATTTCTTTGACTTTGTTCTAGTATTTGTAACATTTTAATTTGATTGTTCAAACCTATTTTTTTTTTAATTTTTTTTTAATGTTTATTTATTTTTAAGACAGAGAGACACAGCATGAGCAGGGAAGGGGCAGAGAGAGAGGGAGACACAGAATGTGAAGCAGGCTCCAGGCTCTGAGCTGTCAGCACAGAGCCCGACGCGGGGCTCGAACCCGCGAACTGTGAGATCATGACCTGAGCCGAAGTCGGACGCTTAACCGACTGAGCCATCCAGGCACCCCTGTTCAAACCTATTTAAAGTGTTATTCTTTCAAAAATAATTTTCTTCTATGAAAATTTTAAATAGCATTCTATGCCTATTCCCTATGTGCAATTGGCATTTTCTCTGAGACACTACTCTTAGACCGACTATTACAAATCTCATAAAATATGCTTCTTGAGAAAGATTTTGCCTCTTCAAATATTTTCTTTATATAGGGTTTACTCACCTCAAAATATGTGCCTTTTAGTTTCCCTACTGTTAATTAAACTTAGTTTTAAGTGATTTCTCCAAAACGTGTCAAGTATCATAAGATGTTGGCAAGAAGAAAAAGTAGCTTATGAACATCTGTGGCCATGCTACAAATGAAGCTGAAGTATAAATAACTGTAAAATAGAAAGACGTGGAGATGATTCCAGCAATCAGACTTGGCCAAAGCACAGGGCTTTTGGCAATGGCTTGGTATGTGGAATGCATTACCCACTTAAATCAAAGTCCACATATCTGTTATTTCTTTTTTCTATTTTCCATTCACCATAGTGGTATGTTTTCTTTTTTTTTTTTTTCTTTTTCCTTTTTTTTTTTTTTTAAAGGAATTTAATCTCTAGAGTGTTACATGCCCAAACATCCTTTGTCCGTGCAATTTATTTAAATGAGTGGTATGGATGATTTTTTATTGGCATCCTTTTATTGCAAATGATAATGGTACCTTCTGTCAGTTAATAAGTTTACAAAATGCTTTGATGTGCAGTCTCTCACTAAAATCCCTGTAAGTTTTAATCCTCATTGCAGTTTGTAAAGCAGATGGTAATAGTACAATGATGAAGAGCCTCATTATTCTTTTTTTAGTTTATTTAAATTCAAGTCAGTTAACATATAGTATTGGTTTTAGGCGTAGAACCCAGTGATTCATCACTTACATATAACGCCCAGTGCTCATCCACACAAATGCCCTCCTTAATGCTCATCACCCATTTAGCCCATCCCCTCACCCACCTCCCCTCCAGCAACCCTCAGTTTGTTCTCTGTATTTAAGAGTCTCGTGGTTTGCCTCCATTTTTCATATTTTTCCTTCCCTTCCTTTTATGTTTATCTGGTGTGTTTCTTAAATTTCACATATAAGTGACATCAATATGTATCTTTCTGACTTATTTCACTTACATAATACACTCTAGTTCCATGCACGTTGTTACAAATGGCAAGATTTCATTCTTTTTGATTGCTGAGTAATATCCTAGGTAATATACAATATCTTCTTTATCCATTCCTCAGTCAATGGACATTTGTGCTTCTCCCATATTTGGCTGTTGTTGATAGTGCTGCTATAAATATTAGGGTGCATGTGCTCCTTGAAATCAGCATTTTTGTATCCTTTGGATAAATGCCTAGTAGTGAAATAGCTGGGTCATAGGGTAGTTTTATTTTTTTGAGGAAACTCCACATTGTTCTCCAGAGTGGCTGCATCAGTCTGCATTCCCCCCAACAGTGCAAAAGTGCTCCCCCTTTTCTGCATCTTTGCCAAGATGGGTTGTTTTCGGAGCTGTTAATTTTATCCATTCTGAAAGGTTTGAGGTGTTATCTCATTGTGGTTTTGATTTGTATTTCCCTGATGATGAGAGCCTCATTGTTCTTAACCAAAGAATAGATTACCATCTTGTACCGTATGTAGAATGATCAATGTGTCTGATATATATAGCACTCAAAAAGTAATTTGCCTTTGTTGTAACGCTAGACTCTGTTATCTTATAGATTCTGGCAGTGTTTTAACGCATTGCCTCAATAGTCAAGAATCTGGGGGCACGCGGGTGGCTCAGTCATGTAAGAGTCCAACTTTGGCTCAGGTCATGATCTTGCATCAGGCTCTGTGCTGACAGCTCGGAGTCTGGAGCCTGCTTCAGATTCTGTGTCTTCATCTCTCCCTGCCCCTTCCCCCCTCACACGTGCTCTCTCAGAAATAACATTAAAAAAAAAAAGTCAAGAATCTGATTTCCCTGAACTCCATAAACTTCTCCTGTTACTGCTTATTATCCTCTGTACCAAATGAACTGTTGTCCTGTTTTTTTACTCATTTGTAAAATGCATTTCCATCTTTTATGTGTTCTGTATTCTTATTCAATTACAAACTTCTCAAAAATGGTAATTATATCCCAAAAGCCTTGTACAAATTTGAGACTCAAAATAGTCAGCTGATTCAAGTTGGTTTTACATTCAAAATTACTTTTCCTGCTAAGTGTGCTGTTAAAAGGAACTTAGTTTCAGGCAAATGGCAAACAGCTTTACTGCCTGAATTTCTTAAGAGGATTTGCTCTCTGTATTCTTTGAATGAAATTTGCCAAATATTGCATAGTAAGTTAATGCATAATTCTTAAGCATAGAATCAAACATACCTACAACTCCAAGGGATTTAGTTTTATTTTGTTTTGTTTTTTTAATGTAAAGACATAAGGCCTAG
The DNA here is from genome assembly GCF_024362965.1 of Panthera pardus. NCBI lineage: Eukaryota > Metazoa > Chordata > Mammalia > Carnivora > Felidae > Panthera > Panthera pardus. The sequence continues at coordinate 48,083,189 of NW_026526721.1, read as the reverse complement.
CCTGGACTGTTTGACAAGTACTTTTTCTTTCCTCATGCTGCTTCGAGAATATATGTGTATTCACCGTCCTCATGATTTCAAAATAGAATTAGGAAGGAATATTGTTTCCCACCTCTAAAGGATATATCACATTTTTTAAAATTTCTCTCCCACACAGCTATGAATTCCAGGTGAAACCCAAAAACCCACTTGGAGAAGGCCCAGCCAGCAACACGGTGGCATTCAGTACTGAATCAGGTAATGACATCAATTCCCAAATCAAGGATGTAAAGAGCCTCAATGTTTTGCATATGGAGATTGTTTGAAATTCAGCTAAATAAACACGGTGTATAGTTTCTTGAATTTCAAAACACATTGATCAAAGTAGCTTTAAGAAAATACTACTTACATTTTTTTCTCACTTATTTTGATGTCAAAAAAAGGCATATCAGTTTAAAAGATAAAAAGTGGGCTCCTGGGTAGCTCAGTCTGTTAAGCCTCTGACTTGATTTCCACTCAGGTCATGATCTCTCACCATCATGAGATGGAGCACCATGTTAGGCATGGAACCTGCTTAAGATTCCTCCCCCCTCCCTTCCCTCTAGTCCTCCCCCACTTCTGCACACAAATGTGCTCATGTGCTCTTTCTCTAACAAAAAAAAAAAGGGGGGGATCTATACTTACAAACTGAACAAATGCTCCTCTGTATGCTTAAAATCCAAGCCTAGAATCAAAATATCAGACACACTGAGCTGCGGTACCTCCAGAAAGGGAATTTATTTGATACTTTTTTGATAAACAGCTGTGAAATTTTCTGACCTACATTCCAACTCCTTTGAAAGATAAATCTATACTCACAGCATTATTTGTGTAATTTTTACACCAACTGTACATCATGGCATTTTGGTAATTTTACCATCAATAGTTTTGTCTGAATTTAAAAGAGGAAGCTTTAAAATGGAATGAGCGCTTGAAGAGCAACAAAAAATTCCAAAAGATGCAGCTGAGTACCTGGCAGAAGACTGTCCAATGGAGAACAATTCCAAAACACCCCTTCAAATTGTCTTTAGCAAGAGTGTACCACTTTGCAAGTCAGACTTGACTGTAAGCGTCCACCTTCTTCACTCTGCCACCGAAACACCAGGGCTTACCTAGTAACATCTGACTCTGTGTTTGCTATTTCTCTTCAGCGGACCCAAGAGTCAGCGAGCCAGTTTCTGGTAAGTACCTGTGTAAGTGTGAACACAATACAGGCTTTTCTAAACTGATTCAACTAAACAGGCATGGCAGAGTTTTGGTCATGATTTCATTTGCATCCATTTAGTCTTAGAGTATCAGCCAGGTGCAAATACTTACCTAAAACATTCACTAACATTGAGAACCTAGGATGTTTGGGGAACAAGTTGGATATTTTGAAACTCCCTGTCATTCATGTGCGAGGCCAGCTCAAAATTTGTTGAATAAGTCACGACAGAACAACTTCATTTCCACCTTTAATAGCAAGTCACATTAAAGCAGATGTTTAAATTATATACTGCTACCAAAACAAAGCAACAAAATAAAACCTTAAATTTGCTCCTAAAGGGATGCTGGCTTACACTCAACACCTAAACAAACTGCTTCTCTCACTAGTGACAGGAACTTAATTAGGGGTTTATATGTTTAAACTCATAGAATGGTTTGAGTCTAATATTTAGCATTGCAGAAAACCAGGTTATCAGCAAGTTGACAATGAACTTTGCAAACTGCTTTCTAAAAAGCATTTAGGACTGGGGCACCTGGGTGGCTCAGTCAGTTGAGTGTCCAACTTTGGCTCAGGTCATGATCTTGTGCTTCACTGCTGTCAGTCTGGCAGCGCAGAGCCTGCTTTGGATCCTCTGTCCCCTCTTGCTGCCCTTGCTTGCACTCTCTCAAAAATAAACATTTAGAAACAAAACAAAACAAAAACATTTAGGACGGCTCTTCAATACGCAAAGTTGGATGCTAACCTCAAACCATGTGTTCTCCTTCTGTAGCAGGAAGAGATGCCATCTGGACCGAAAGACCCTTTAATTCAGACTCTTACTCAGAATGTAAGGGCAAACAGTATGTCAAACGGACATGGTATAAAAAGTTTGTAGGGGTGCAGCTGTGCAACTCTCTGAGATACAAGATTTATCTGAGTGACTCCCTCACAGGTAAGTGGGGCTCCCAGCTCTGTTTTGAGCCTTGTCCTTCAGGGAATGCTTTACAGCATTCTGTAACTTAGCCTTTTCTATGGACAGCTCCAGCCATTACTTTTCTTTTGAGCAATTTTTTTTCTTTTTGAGCAAGATAGTCCTGGAATACTTAGCCTGGGATTCGAGATAAGCTATTAGAATGTAAATAATGAAAATGCAACTTGAAACAAAACCATCATGGCAAATTTGAATGTAAAGGCACTTGGCCATATCGAAGTTCCATTTTGTTACAGCCACCAAAGACAGACAAGCCTACTGATAATAAAATGAGTGAAACAATAATCATGGAAAGAATAGGACAGATTTAATATTTTAAGTCTGTCAGAGACCAGATCAAAACACCTGACCAAAAGGGTTATAAATCCTTGATCCAGACCTGATCAGTGCATGGTTACCATGTTCTCTCATATACTCATACAGTAAAAATTTTAAACAAATAAGGCTGGCCTCACCATGGAAAGGCAGACATTTGTTCAGGCACTCAATAAGCAGCTACTGTGTTCAGATGTTTTCTAGGTGCTGGGGACAAACCAGTAAACAAACCTGATTCCTGCTTTCTAGCAGCTTACAATTTAGTAGAGACAGACAACTATGTACAGAAAAATTAAAAGGGGTGAGAGAAAATGGCCCAACAGAAGCTCCTTTAGCTGGAATGGTCTCTCTGAAAAGCTAAGATTTGTGCTAAGAAGAAAACTAGAAGGAATCACCCCAGCAAAAATGTGGGGATGAAGCACTAGAGGGAGAAGGAAGAGAAATGCAAAGGCCTCTGCCAGAACACGCCTAGCCAGTTCCACTAGTGTGGCTCAGGTGTAGTAAGGGGAAGGTCAGGCAGGCAGGCAGGCATAAAATCATGGGTTCTCTTTTGAATAGGAGACTGACTGCAGGAGAGATTTATGAAGAGGGGCAACATTATCTGAGCTGCATTTTAAAGAGATGACTGATCTCTGGGAGGAGAGGGAGAGGAGTAAGAGAGGCAAGAGTAAAAGCAGTGGTGCCAGCTGAAGACTTACTCCATACTTCAGTGAAAAGACACTGATGGCTTGAACTGGCGGGTGGGGGGGTGGAGTACAGAAGCAGGGAAGACTTTATTTGAAAAAATTTGATTATTTCAGAATTATCCTTTATCAAAGATAGTATCACTTTATGATGCTTTTAATTTCCGGTTCCTCAGGAAAATTTTATAACATAGGCGATCAGAGAGGCCATGGAGAAGATCACTGCCAGTTTGTGGATTCGTTTTTGGATGGCCGCACAGGACAGCAACTAACTTCTGACCAGTTACCCACCAAAGAAGGTATGTTTTCTGAGCCTCCTCCTAAGCCAGAGGATTTTACAAAGAGAATTCAAGCTGAGGAAAGCAATCATTTTAAAAATTATTCTACAGTATTGCTGCTGTAATTATCTGACTAGAAAAAAAGTTCACATAAGACCTTAACAGAAATTTCTCAAATTTCCTCCCAGTCCTTAAGACTCTACTCCTTAGAGCTAAAAGAAATTACACACGGACATCTATTAAAGGCATTCTGCTCCAAGAACACCTGAATTTGCAAAAACAGCTATAAAAGAGTAGTATTTCCCAATTTTAAATCACTCTTGTATTACCTTTATTGTTTTGTCATACCGAGCACACTGGCGTTTTTTATTCCCTTATTATTTGCCTTAGAAGTCATTATATAAACATAATTAAAATTGAACAATTCTGGTGAGTAGTGAATAACCACTGTAACTTGCTAAAGACATAGTAGCATTAAGTTCCTCGAGAATTTAAAAGACTGAAAATTTAATCCTTATCCAGGCAGGGCAGGAGAGAGCAAATTAAATGTCCACATTACTCAGGAATCACTAAGAGGTTTTTAAATTATTTGACTAGTCTTTTCAGCAACACGCTTTGTTCACTAGCTTTTAAGTCATCTTTTACTAGAAGTTGAAACTGCTGCCTCTTACGAATTGGATATGAAACATACTGCAAATTGTGTGTATTGCCCTAACATTTACATTCACAGCAAAATTTGTAATCATTTGATGCAGCATCCTTAAAGGAAGATTTCACCTACATTTAATTTTTAGAAATTTAGCATTCTTAGAATGACCCTTTGTTTCCTAACACTGTGGTAAACACCACCTTTACTGGTCACTTCTTCACAGACCACTAATCTGTACTTTCACAAAAGATGCAGAGAGTATACTGAACGTGGCCAAGACACTCAGAACAAAAAACCCCTCTGACTCCTACCCGCTTTCAGCTTGGTCTCTCAGGCACTACCAACCAGCTCATCCCAACATGTAGGCAGGTATCAGAAGAGTTTCAGGTGCCCCTCCTGTTTAGCCAGCCATTACTATCTTAGTAAAGACACCAGGGTCTCTATTACCACCTATTTTCTAAAATACTTTGCTTCACCTAGAGTAACATTCAGCCATTCAGTGACACCCTTCAGTCTGTGAGTGGTGACGGCCAAAACAGAGCAGCTATTAAAATAAAATCATTTTCCTTCTTAGGTTATTTCAGAGCAGTTCGCCAGGAACCTGTCCAATTTGGAGAAATAGGTGGTCACACCCAAATCAATTATGTCCAGTGGTATGAATGTGGGACCACAATTCCTGGAAAATGGTAGATGCTGCAATCATGTTCAAAAGTGCCTTCTGTTCTATCATGGCAAAAAATACTTGGAAACGCTATAGTATTTGTCACATTCATTTAAAGCTGTTATGTTTACTATGTATTAAAGTTTAATAGCAATAGTAGATGTTTATTAGATTGCTGAGAATATTTATCAGGTTTTACAAAATCATTTTAAGGAAACAAGATATTAACATTAACAATAACATTTTTAGGGAAGCTGGCTCCCTATTCATGGTATTTTAAGAGATCATTTGTATATTATTTATCACACTGTTGTAATGATGTTTTGAGATACTTTTATAACAAATTTAACATCAAAAACTAATATACTTTTAAAAAAATATTTACTTTTATTAAAGTGTATTCTTCTTACTGGTGAGTTAATGCCATAAATCTCAACTTGATTTAACTTATTAGATCAAATTATCTTCAGCATTCGTATCAGGGGAGGGGGAGGGTCCTAATATTCATGTTTATTTAAACTTCAAACTTTTAGCAATAGCTAAACAGCTTTTCTGAAGCATTTCAGTAGTTAACCATTCCTGCTGATAAACATTTCCTTAAATCTTTGCAAATTACTGAAAATATTGTTTGAAGCAGGAAATTTGACTTCAGCTGCAAACTGAGTATCTGACATTCAATTTCAAAACACCCATTTTCTTTCTACCCATAAATGTGTTACAATGTCTGAATGTACTTTGTCAAACTGTCCCTTTAAGCAACTGCCTTTATATTATTTTTGATATAATTCTAATGAAGCTGTATGTAGAGTCTGAATGTGAAGTCTTCCCTACCATTTTACAGGATATGTACTCTACTTTTATACATAAGACCTCTATGCACGAATGTATCAGACGATGTTTTCATAATTTTGTCTAACTCAACCTGTAATGAAAATCTGTTTTAAAAAGTCCTTCATTTGGAGGATAGGAGAATGCTGCCTCGTTGCCCTTATTCTGAAAGGACCTTTCCTCTGCTCTCCCTTCATCATGCTTCAATTTTATCAGTGCTATGTTTTGTATTTTTTAAGCAAGTATAAACTGCAATAAAGAGATGTAGTTTTTTTAAGACTGAGTTCTTCATTTCTGAATGATTCATCTAAGGAAAATCACAAAGTTAGTTATTCAGGATCTACCCAACCCCCCCCCCCCCCCCCCCCCCCCGTATCTAAGTGTCATGGTTTTAAGCCAATGATTATTAAATGCATTTCCTTCAAAGTCAGGACAAAAAACAAATGGCACCGTGTTTCCTGATATAGAAAACTGTGAGCTAAAATGTCTACACTTAACAGACCAAACATCAAAAAGGATTTCACTCATGTAGTTTAGTCATTGACATATACAAGACCACTAATGGATTCAACTGTCTTTATTAACCTATCAATGTTACATTTTATACATAATACCTAGTTGTCTTCTCAAAGGGATCTACTTTAGTACATCATGTTAATAATAAAAAGCCAAGTAAGATGGCTAAACTTCAACCTAGCGTTTTAATATCCTCCGGACAAGGCAAGCTAGAAAGTCAATCACTTTACACACGTCAGAGTAGTGTTCCAAAATAACTAGGAAGCTGCTACACTTTTAAGCAAGGGAAGAAAAAAACTTTCATTTTGGTCTTTTTGTGTTCTAGCAAATTATACTTTCAATTAACAGCAACAATGATATCATAAAAAATGCTCTGCTTTTTAAATTTCTGGACTTCAATACAAATTAAAATAGTAGTACTGGAGTCTTTTGGGAGGCAAATAAGCTAGCAGCTACATTAATCAGTGTAGCTGAGCCTCTTTATCGATAACCAGGTCCAGGTTGGGTATAGCCCTGACCAAAGGGAGGGCGGGTACGTGCATAAGGGTTAGGCCCACTAGGAGGTGGAGCCATAGTACTTCCAGGAGGTGGAGTAAAACCTGGTCTCGGCTGATAGGCCCCGGGTTGGCTTGGAGCCATTCCAGGCTGTGAGGCAGGGGCCACAGTGTAACTGGTAGGCTGAGAAGTTTGGGTAGTGTAAGTTTGTGAAGGGTAACTGCTCGCCTGGTACTGCTGCGGTGGTTGAGCAGGCAGTTGTTGAGGCTGACCGGCAAAGGCAGGAGCCGGTGCCTGGGAAGTTGGTTGCTGGCCATATCCCTGGAACTGCTGAGGCTGCTGGGGTCCAGTCTGCTGACTATAACCTGCTGAAAAGGCAAAATAAAGTACACATATACCTTATTTTTCTTTTGTGAAAATTTTCCAGAGAATTAGTCTTACTGTAATGGACCAAAAAAGAGGAGAAATTTAAACTTATTCCTAAGTATTTATGTAACAAGTAGCGTAGATTCCATCATATAATATTACTTCAAAACCAAGTAGTAGCAAAAAGGTATTGCCTAAACAATTTCTTACAACGCTCTAATCTTAAATGGAAACCAATATATGCATATGTCTTCATTATGTTTCTGCACGACTTAATCCCTGAGAGCAAATACCTGTTCTAGCATAATCCTAATAAGAACAGATGCTCAAATGATAAATGCAGGAATATAAAGTTAGTCATTAACCTGGCATGGAGGGGAGGCCTATTTAACAACTGTACCAAGTAAAGACACATTGCAGACAATATTTTTAAATGAAGCAGTGGTGCTACAAATACATCTTACTGTGCTAATGAGATGCTTTAAGGTTTATTCACTCTATAAAAACTAAGCCATTTAAGAATAAACATTAACCATTTTCACAATCCTACAAATCCTTCATTTCTTTCAGATTTGGTATCTGATGTTTTGCCTTTACACTTTGAACAGTAACAGCATAACACACAAAAAGCATACCATATCGCCCCACAATATCAACATCTATATTCATTATTTACTAGGATGTAAATTTTTTTTAAAAGAACAAGTCTGCTTCACTAAAAACTTTTATCTCTACCATGAAACACACCTGCAGCTACTTGCAATGAAACCTCTCCAATGACTGGAATCCTGTCAGCATTAAATACCAGATACATAAGAAAATTATTAAAATATGTACAACCCTGCATTAAAAAAAAAAAAAAGGATTGAATGAATTTGAGTATATTCTGAACTCACCTTGAACTTGGGTTCAAAATTTACTCATGAAAGAAACCTTTTTGACATAGTCCATGAATAAAACTGGAAAGGTCAAAGGGAAACTGCCAAACCAAAAGTGTCAAAAATGGTCCAATGTTACCACCACCACTTACAGTCTCCAAGCAGAGTACTTAGTTGACTATTTCCACATCTCCCAAATTCAAGTTAATAGGACTAGTGGGATCAGAAATACAAAGATGATAATTGGAAAACTAAATTTTACTCATGTGAAGGCCCTACTAAAATCATTAAGAACAAGCTTAACTTTTAATAAGTAAATCAAGTCATTTTACTTATGGTACCAAATACTGAAGTCAACTCATGATAAAATCTTGAATGTTATACAACTTCTCCTAACTTCTACATTAAAACTTGCTTAATTTTTTACTGTAAATTTTTGGAGAGACAGAAGGATCAGCTATTTTACTGAAAATGTCTATGTAAGTTAAGACTATGAGCAAAAAAATGCTGCCTTTTCATCCTGGCAATTTAAATCTAGACTGGCTTTTTCACTGAGTCTGGAAACAACCAGATCCTTAATTATTTCTCAATAGCAGGAATAACGATGGGCCTAAGATGCCATTTCATTAGCAACCTTCTAGTCTTTGATCATAATGTGGCAATGCTTCTTTATGTGTACAGTTTCCCTCCCACCCCCACCCTCACCCTTGAAAAACAAGTTTGGTGAAGAACAAAAATCTCAAGGAATGGAAATTATGGGACTTTTTAAAGTTAATTAGTATAGGGCAAGGGATCATATGATCCACAAAGTCTAAAATATTTACTATCTAGACTTTTATGGCAGGTAAGTCTGCCACCACTGGACTAGGTTGGAGAATGCAGCATGATGTAAGTAATGAACAGCAAAGTCAGGTACACTGGTTCTGATATAGCTTCCCCACTGAATGCTTGCACGTCACAACCTCTTTGAACCAGTTGTCTCGTTTATACAATGAGTGGGTGAGACAAGGACAAAAAATAAAAAATAAAAAAACCTGGCTGCACTTTAGAATGACGTGCTTTGCTTTTTTAAAATATCAAAGCCTAAATCTCACTCCTAACCTGAAACAAAATATCTGGGAGTAGAGTGCAGGCACCAGCACAGAGGGGGCTGAAATCCCCTGGATTATAATGAGGACTAGGTCTTTTCAGCTCTATTATTTCTACAAGTTACGTAATTTGTAACACTACAACTTTAAAGGAAACCTGAAATAACTTCCCCTAATATAATAATCCAAGCTTAAATTCATCTAACCTACTTTACATAATTAAAAACTAACAGCTACAGGTTAAATCACTCTACAGCAAACATAATCCAAATAAAAATTGCTATCTGCATTAAAATATACCAAACTCCAACTAAGATAGGCCATAAAATTCTAGTTCAAGAGGCATGACACAGTTTTTTGTTCGTTTTCCTGTAAACAGCCTGAGAGTAAACATTCTAGGTTCTGTGGGCCACACAATCTCTGTTACAACTACTCAGCTCTGCCATTACAGTGCCAAGGAGCAACAGCATGAAATGAATGGGTGTTGATGTATTCCAATAAAACTTAATACACAAAAACAAGTGACAGGCCATATTTGGCCTGTGGGCTACAATTTGCTAACTCCTACTCTAAATGATACTATAAAACTCTATAAAATAGAATTTAGGTAATATTCACCTTATATAAGTTATTTTTAATTATAGTTGAAATTTTGATACTTAAATCTTTGGCTGTGAAACATGAGTGGAACAGAAACTCTGTTTTAACAAAAGTAAAATTACCTGATCTATAACTATCACAGTCAAAGCTACACTAAAGAGATTTGATATTTAAATATGGATAATCTTTAGTGGACAGAAGGTAAAAGAAAATACCTAGGATGCCTGTCTACAACATCTATATTCAACATTCTTTGCTGCCTGGATTACATTTGACACAAGTCTATTTTTTTGGCCTGTTTTTTGGTATGCCTACATACTTTTTTGGAGATTTAAAAACCTAAGTAGCTTAATTTAGTTCTTATTTAATAAGACTGCCTTTTCATGTATGAGGAAACTACTATTATTTTTACAGTACCCTGGAATTATGTGTTACATATGAGGAAAAAAAATATTGCATTTTTGCAGTTCTAAGTCACTAAGAGCTAATCATAAGACTGTACCATACAAGATAGCTTTTGCTAAAAAATGCTTTCATGCTACAAGTTATTACAAAATCATCTACTATGACTGTTAAATGTTGATTTACAATATTTATGCAAAATATTTACAAATAAATGCTATTTCCTCCAACAAACAAATACTTAAAACCTACTCCGACAATGTAAGTATTACAAATCAAGGAATTAAGAAGAAAGGACTGAAGTTCGATGGGTATAGAAACAGCTCAACACCAACGAGTCGCTCCCTGGGGACACGTGCTCACCTGAATACTGAATACCGTACTGCTGTGGCGGCTGAGGCGGCCCCTGTGGCTGCTGAGCACCGTAGCCGGCCTGTTGCGGGTACTGCTGGTACAGCTGACCTAAAAATGACAAGACAAGGAAAAGAGGCAGGTTTAATTTGATAAAGAGAAATATTTTTAAGGCTCATTTAATTCTCTCCCCATCCAAACACATAAATACACTTAGTAACAAGACACAAGAATGTGTTTCCCCTTTAAATGCTATGCAGAGAAGGATGAACCGAACAAATGGAGCTGATCCGCTGTGGATTAACTGCAGAGAACTCTAATGGGCAGCAAATAACACTAGTGTGGTTACTTCATAAATTCCAGAAAAACAAATGCTTTCAAACCCAAGTACCAACAGATACGTACTACTGATGTTTAGTAAAAATCAACCAAGTCAAAAAGCAAAAAATAAAAATCTGAGAAAAGGAACAAATACAACTGACAGCTCCTAAATCTCTCCCAAAACAGTGTATTTGTCATCTAAAGGTTTGAACCTTTGTTACCACATGAATGGACTCTCTGGTAACAAGGAACTATGCGACATCTTTCATTACAGACCTCAGAGATTCCTATGGCATTTGGCAACAATTTGCTTTTCCATCATCCGAATATCCTAGCCCATCATGTTTCGGAATCTGATAAAGCCTACATGGTTCCTCACTGCACATTTTTGAAAATGGCTTGACACTGGGGATGTAAACTGGGAAATGAGAGTGCTATTTGCGATCAGGAGAGCACAGTTCCTATGGAAAAATCTTTTGGGTACTGTTACTACCTGTAATTTCCAAACAAGCAAGGATTTATTGGTGCACATCTTTCTCATCTCTACTACTTTACTGTTGTTCTAACAGTGGATTTAGCTAGATCTAATGCCTAGAGTAGCAAAAAAACTTGCATTTACTATCTAATATTTAGTCTTTAATTATATGTTTGCTCATTCAAAAAAAAAAAGTCACATTATCTTAGTGCCACCAAACTGAGGTGCACTAGGCAGCTAACACCCACAGGCTGAACTCAAGGAATAGAGCCCACTCCACTGGGCTCCCTGCTCAGCCCTATGTACCACAGCACTGAGATATGCCTGTACTTATTAGAGCCAGTTTATTTTCTAGCAAGCAGTTGTTTGCTTTTTACGACAGAAATAAAATCTGCTTAGCTATTTTTAAACTATTAATCCTCTTCCCAAATACACTAACAAAAAGTTGACAAAAAGTTTCCTAAATGCTTTCTTCATGGTTTAAGACTTACAGCACAAAGTGTAGCACAAGAGTGAACTACCTTGGAAGACACCACATTAATCCTAGATTGTATTTCATAACTAAATTTCAGAACAGCAAGAGAACAGGATGAAGCGCAGAGTAATTGTGAAACTTCTCGTACTGCACTGTGTTGCACAAAGTGGCAGCCAGCCTCCGGGATAACCCCCTGCACGGCTTTAGCATATGCACAAGACTCCTGCTGTCCTTTACATCTTTATAAACAAGAAAGATTAACCTCATGATACAAAAGAGCAATAAGCAATAAACACAGGAGTATTCACTCTCTTGTGTAGTCCCCTCCCACACTCAATAAGGCTGACCTATATACCAATAGAATATTGCAGAAATCACAATGACACTTCTGAGGACAGGTCATAAAAGACAGCCACCTTCTACCTTTCTCTCTCAGTCTTTCACTGACTCTCTGGTGGAAGCTCCCAAGGCGTGAGGTCACCCAGCAGGCTGTGAGAGGTTTATGTGAGGAACTAAAGCCTCCAGACAACAACTGTGTGAAAGAGTCATCTTAGAAGTAGATACTCTAGCTCAGATTAAGCTTCTGATGACTGCAACCTCATGAGAGACTGTGACACAAAACCACCTAGCTAAGCCGCTTGCTCCCAGATCCCTGACTCTTTGGAACACTATGAGATAATAAATGTTTGTAGCTTTAAGCATCTATGCTTTGGAATAAATTGTTACACAGCAATAGATAATGAAAATACATAGTTTTTAACTTTGGAAACATGCAGGGGTGACAGCTATTGAAAAGAAAAAGAAGGCATGTAATCAAATAAAAAATGTGAATCTAGCCACCACTGTAATAAGATAATTATGAAACAAAAGAAATTCAAATATAGACTAGTATGTAACATTAAGAATCAGTTTTGTTAGGTGTAATAGCATAGAAGTTATGGTAAAAGAAAAACTACCAGTATAGACATGCATACTGAAATAGCTGAGTGAAATAACATGAAGTATTTGATTTAAAATACTTCAGGGAGGGGTGCCTACGTGGTGCAGTCGGTTAAGCCTACAACTCTTGGTTTCAGCTCAGGTTGTTATCTCATGGTAAGGTTCGTGGATTCGAGCCCTGCATTAGGCTTGGCGCTGACAATACAGAGCCAGCTTGGAATTCTCTCCCTCCCCTCCTCTCCCTGCTTCCCTCTGCTCTCTCTCTCAAAATAAACTTTAAAAAATAAAGTACTCCAGCAAATTAAAAAAAAAAAAAAAAAAAAAAAAAAAAAAAAGAGGGGGACCAAGGAGGGTACATGAAAATAGAATGCCAAAACACTGGTAAGTGTTGAAGCTGCATAATGGACTCATGGAGAGTTGATTATTCTAGTTCTACTTTTGTGTATGTTTCTATTCAAGTTATCATTCTATTATCAGAAGATTTTACATATTTTAATTCTAGCCTTTTCATCTTTTTGGCTAGTTTGTCAAACAGCAAAACCTCCTGGTCTCCCTGATGATTTTTTAATGCTCTTCTCTGTGTCCTCACCACTTCAAAGTTTTTGGCCAACTACTCAACTGCACATAGTTTTCCAATAACAGAGGTGCCTACTTTGTCTGAAAAAGGATAATACTCTCCATTTTGTTTCTTTTCATGATGCTCAACAATATGTTTTTAATCAAACATATTAAGACCAAAATCCAGGGTGGCTGGGTGGCTCAGTCGGTTAAGCGTCCGACTTCAGCTCAGGTCATGATCTCACAGTTCGCAGGTTCGAGCCCCACGTCAGGCTCTGTGCTGATAGCTCAGAGCCTGCAGCCTGCTTCGGATTCTGTGTCTCCCTCTCTCTCTGCCCCTCCCCTGTTCACGCTCTGTCTTTGTCTCAAGAATAAATAAACATTAAAAAAAAAAAAAAAGACCAAAATCCTTGGGGGGAAAGTTATAATTCCAAGGTCCCTTTTATGGACTTTAAATAACAACTCAGATTTAGTTTAGATTATTTCATATTGTCTTATAAGAGATTCCTATGTTAACCTATTATTAGTAATGGATTTTTATTGATTTTTTCTTCAAATTATAACCAGCGGCTGATATAACTGGTGATGTCAGAGACTCATTATACATCACAGGTCAAAAAGTACTCATTAAAATGGACCATACTTCATCCTATAAATAACTGATATATTAAGCCAGGGCTGTGCTATCCAATACAATTGCCACATGGCTACTAAGCACCTGAAATGCCGCTAGTCTTAACTACGATATACTGTATGTTTTGGAAGTGTTTCGAACTGGTGCCACACCCCAGATTTCCAATACACAGTACAAAAAAATAAAAGTAAAACATTAGTAACTTTTTAATAATTACATGTTGATATATCAGATACTAGGTTATGTAAAATGTATAACTAACATTAATTTTACCTTTTTAAAAACCTTTTTAAGTGTGACAAAAAATTACATGTGGTTTCCACTGTTCTTTTTCTTGGACAGCACTGATCTAGAAACTCACCTCCAGAACGCTACTGATTGATGTCACGTGTTAATAACTGTACAATTTTTATAGTGTATGTTTTAACGTAAACTAATAAAATAGAAAATAAAGAAGTTTTAGCAAGGTACACAGTTAATGCCATGCTAAATGAATTCATTGCATATTGAACACTGTTATCCTGATGCCTCTGGAAAAAGGAACTTGGTTGCTATGGGTCAGAGGTGGGAGAGAGAATTTGTGAATTGTATTTTTAAATTTTTACCTACTTGAAAATAATTTTTCAATTAAAATAAACCCAACAAAATAATTTGAGACATTAACAGAGCCTTAAATCTCATTCCTTTATAAGTGAACAGCAAACATTATTTGGTACAATTATCCCTCCAACTGCCATTCTACAACAGTATACACTGCTTAAGATGCAATTTTTTAAAAACAGAGATGAAAGCTGACCTGAACTGAAGAACGTATTAGGAGTAAAATCCTTAGGAAAAATAGTTACAATCCCAAGGCCCTTTTTATGGAATTTAAGTAACATAAGGAGCCATTAAACTCCCTTCATACCCAAACTCTGCTTTCGCTGTTGCAGTCCACATCTGCTTCTAGTTTGTTCCAGTTTGGGGCAGCTGCACCTTTGTACAAAGACTATTACTAGGGATGGTTGAGAAAAAGCTGAAGCAGTAAGAAATTCTTCCCAAACTATTCACTCATCAGCAAAATGCAACCTGCTAGACCCTATGACTAGCATTCATCCAACAGGACAACTCTAAAAATGTAGCCACAGGATGATTAGGACTCTATTACCTAAGTGCTCAATTCATTTTAGGCGATAGATTTTTTTTTTTTTATATGATTAATAAACTCAGTCACTTGCTTCTGTTGCTGAAAATACATACCACCACTTGACCCTTTTATACACAAATAGAGCACCACCTGGTGTTTGTTTTCAAGTGGAATGTGCAGTTTTTAAACTTCAGTGCCTGCTGTCCTGAGCTTGTGGCCCCTCAGTCCCCTTCAACCATGGTAATGACCCCTTTATCTGTTTAAATACTGAGCTTTCAAGTTCTATTTCATTTGGGACTAGAGACAGTCTTTTAATACCACTAATTTTGTCCAGTTTTCATAATTTACCATGAGAGAATATTAAACCCAGAGAGATTAAACTGCTCATCCAAGGACACATCATTTAGAGAAGACAAGTTTGATTTAAAATACATTGTTTTTCCACAAAAGACATATTACATATTGCTAACTGCACAAAAATTTAAGGGCTATTTATCTTTCAAAAAATTACACTTAACTACAGTTATGCTTTACTTCTATTTTAAAAATAGCTCCAATTACAAAAATAATACATTGATGCAAGAAGGGAAAGGAAGCACCTAAGTATTATTATGCAATATGAAATGTCACCTCAATGGGTCATCTATGACATTACCACTGACTGGTGACTGGTATGAATCCTTCCTGATTTTTTGCCATGTATCTATATTCATACAAGCACTTTTTAAGGTATTCTTCTTTTCAATAATCAGAAGCATATCTGACATATTGTTCTATTTGGGTTTTAACCCCAAAACATACTGTTATCAGTAAATCAAAAGTTTTTACAACTGTATTTATAGCATGAATGGTTATGTAATCTCTTTATCATCACCGACAATGCTGCAATAAACATCTCTACACATTTACCTCCCCAAATATGTGCTCTTATTTCTATTTTACCTTCACTCTGACCTGCTTGTGTCTGAGCTCCTGTATATGGTGGCTGCTGTGGCTGAACTCCTGGTGGGTGAGCTGCAGAGGAGGAGGAAGCAATGCTGTCAGGTGTTCCTGAACGGTCTTCTGCAGGAGCACTGGGTGGCCCTAAATGGTCATGAAAAGTCAGTTTAGTTTCTCATATGAGAATTCTCCCCAGCAAGCTGAACAAATAAGTTTGGTTAAAAGAGAACAAAAATGAAAGTACTACAGAGTAAGCACAACCACAAATACAGCCTTTTACACTGAATGTATATACTTCATTTTTTCCTCTGCTTCACTCTCTTAAGAATACACAGCAACAAGGGCGCCTGGGTGGCTCCGTCAGTTATGCATCCAACTTTGGCTCAGGTCATGATTTCGCAGTCCGTGAGTTCGAGCCCCACATCGGGCTCCAAGCTGACAGCTAGGAGCTTGGAGCCTGCTTCAGATGCTGTGTCTCCCTCTCTCCCTGCCCTTCCCCTGCTCACACTCTGTCTCTCTCAAAAATAAATAAACATTAAAAAATTTAAAAAAAAAGACATAGCAATGACTGGAAATCCTTCCCTATGATGTGCAGTGTTATATTCCTAAGTCCTAACTTCCCCCCTGCAAAAATCAGAAGCCCTCTCTGCCATACCAATACCCTCCACCTCATGCTACCTAATTTATTTTGTGGATCAACCAAATGTATCACATAATTCTTCAACGGGTCCCCATTGCCCATAAATCAAGTTCAACCCTCTAGTTTGGTATTCCAGGGTCCAAACATTGTTTCTCACAATTCCTCCTCTCACGTGCCCACTTCAGCTAAAACTAACCTTTTCCCGAGCCCACAATATATCTAATATTTTTTTCTGCCTCCATTTCATTTATCACTGTTGCTCCAGTCCCAATTTCATGTATCTACATATAATGGTCTTTAAACCCCGGTTACTACTCTATACTTCCAGTAAGACCTCTTCACTCATAAATACTTTTATCCACTTTTAAACTTCTACGGAGTATACTTTTATGATGACCCTTACCAACTTCTACTTTGCATTTCTGAACAGGTCCCATATTCCTCTTAGACTACAAGCTCTTTTCGCCCGAGTCCTTTCTTTTTTTTTTTTTTTTAATTTTTTTTAATGTTTATTTATTTTTGAGACAGAGAGAGACAGAGCATGAGCAGGGGAGGGTCAGAGAGAGAGGGAAACACAGAATCTGAAACGGGCTCCAGGCTCTGAGCTGTCAGCACAGAGCCCGACGCGGGGCTCGAACTCACGGACCGTGAGATCATGACCTGAGCTGAAGTTGGCCGCTTAACCGACTGAGCCACCCAGGCGCCCCAGGCCAGAGTCCTTTCTGATTCTTTTTGTCTGCCTCACAAAGACTACCTCTCAAATTTTTGGAGCCACTCAAATTCTTCTAAAATAATGAACAAAGAAGTAAATGGACAAAATTCACTAGAGTTCCAGTACTGTGACAGTCAAAAAAGACACTGTGAAGACAACTGTAGATATATTTATTCCTTTAAGTTCTTTCTGTTCAGCAATATACAAGAGTCGTTAAAAGCACAGGTTTTGGAGCCAGACTGCCTAGGTTCAAATGCCAGTGCTGCCACTTAGTAAGCTTTATAACTTTGGGCATGTCACCTCATCTCTTTCTGTGCCTCAGTTTCCTCATCTGTATGAAAGAAATACTAATTTCTACTTCACTTAGGTTACTACAAGGATTAGGAGTTAACAGGAGCTTATAGCAAATATTTGTAAAAATGATTATATGGCGGGGCGCCTGGGTGGCTCAGTCAGTTGAGCGTCTGACTCTGGCTCAGGTCATGATCTCACAGTTCGTGAGTTCGAGCCCCACATCAGGCTCTGTGCTGACAGCTCAGAGCCTGGAGCCTGCTTCAGGTTCTGTGTCTCCCTCTCTCTCTGGCCCTCCCCCGCTCATGCTCTGTCTCTGTCTCTCAAAAATGAATAAACATTAAAAAAAAAAAATTAAAAAAAAAATGATTATATGGCAAGAGCTTATGAAAGTGATAACCATTTAGAAAGTTCCACACAGGGACTTGCTATTACAATCTAATTTCCCTGAGGGCAAACCTCTATCCTGTGCACTGATATATCCCAGAACTTAGCTCTGTAGTTGGCAATTGGTAGTCCAGGTATTGATGAGAACCTAAACTAGGTTTAGGATAACAAAGTGGCAATGCAGGAGAAACTAATGATTACCAGAGTAAAATGGACAATCTGCTCATTTTATTGATATTTACATACATGTAAATACATACACATACACTCTCTCCTACAAAAAACACTCTATTATCTAAAAAAAAAGTGTATTATTTTGACTCCTCTTTTCTCTCTTGTATGTAACCTATTAGTTAATGCTACCCATCTTATCTCTATAATATTTTATCCCTCCTTCCATGTTCACATTCACTATTGCAGTCAAGCTTTTCACAATAGCAGACCCAAATAACTACAACATACCCCCCCTGGTATTTTCTATGTGCACAGCTTTTCTTACTTTAACACACAAAGGTATCAGAAAAATGGCCTTCAAATAATGTGAATCATATTAATCATGTTATTCTAGGGTGTGGCATATACTCTAATCAAAATGTTAAGCCTGACTTCCTATTTACTCCTCCATTTGCCATTTCTTCAAGTCGTAAATAGTAAGAAACCATAACAGTAACGCAAATTTCAGTTGCTTTAAAAAGTGATTTTCAGATATATCTCTTGTGCAATGTCTTCTTTTGCCAAGAACATGCATCATATACAAGTATTTGTCTCTCCAGAATTTCACACAATTCTCTTTAGTGAATAATCCCATAAAAGTCTCAAAGAAAAAAAAATACACTGAATGCTACATTTCCAGTTACTGATAATGGCAATGAAAATGGTCAGGTGAATACTCCCAGAGTTAAAAACTAAAAACCTGTAAAATAGCAGAAAGCAACTATCTGAAATCACTAGGAGTCAATCAAATGTCAGCAGAAACCAGAAAAGTTTACCCCCCAGTGAATTACAGTGGATGAGAATGACAGGCCCTGACCTCTGCAGCCTCAACAGCAGAAAGCCATAGTATGAACTTGATGGCTGGCCAACTACCTGGAAATTTGAGGGAAAATATCCCTGCAGTAAAAAAGCCACTGAAGAAGTGAGACCTAAAAAGTCAGTATAAGCTCTGCCCCCAAATCTCAGCTAGCCATGGAGTTACGAGGAAGAGACATAAGAGGGCTCAGAAGAAAAAAAAGCAGCACCAAGAGTTGAAAGGACTGAACAGAGATATTAGCTGCTATATTTCATGGGAAAAAAGAATGAGTAGTTTGAATACATACAAGTTTACTCCTTGCCAGAGTAGCAGTAACAAAAAAAAAATCTCAAGTCACTACAATGTATTAATCATAATGTACAGTTTTCAATAAAAAAATCAACAGATATGCAAAGAAACAGGAAAATGTGGCCCATACTCAGGGAAAAAAGACAGGCTAAAGAAACTGGACTCCAAATAGGACCAGATGTTGAATGAAGCAGACAAACATTAAGCAGCTATTATAAATATTTTCAAAGAATTAAAAATGCATCAATAAGTTAAAGGGAAATACAGTCTTAATGAAATGCAAAGGTAAGGAATCCCAAAAGAAAAAAATAAACTATAAAAAGAATCAAATGAAAATTCTAAGGCTGTATGTGTAATTGGAATCTGAAGAGGGAAGACAGCAGAAAAAATATTGAAGAAATGACAGTCAAAAAATAAAGAAATCACAGTATAGGTGCTTTTTTAAAAAAGGTTAAAACCATCCATTATGAGCTCTTTCTACACAAGGCAAGTAAACCAAAAATCTATATTTAAATTTCAATTTCTCTAATTAAATATCCAAAGAGAGAAGATGGCATCAAATATAATTTAAATCCTACAACAAAACTGAAATAAGATTATAAAATGGTTCAGATTTTTTAAAAAAATATAAACTTTCTGAATTCCACTTTTGATAAAATTCACCTAAACCAAACAATGATTATTCTTTCAAGGGTAGGATTCTACTGACTGGGAAAGTGCATAAGAAAGCTTTCCTGAGTGCTGGAAATCATCTATGTCTTGAACTTCAAAATTGATGTTTTCTGTAGATGTAGACAAAAGTAAAAATTTATTCAACTGAACCTTTAAGTCAACCTTTATGCACATCACTGTATCTGTTATCCTTCTATTACAGAAGGAAAGAAAGAGAAGAAGGGAGGGAATGAAGGATGTGAGGGAGGAACTAACTTACCTGAAACCTGATCATCTGTTAAGCCAAACGCTGACATGACATTTTTATTGATTTCATCTTGGTTTTTTAAAGGATCAAAAGCTGACATACTCGCTGCCATAACCTGAGTAGATTGTTTTCCAGAAGAATCAGAAGCAGCAGGCTTTTCATCCCTACCATCCACAGTATCTGTGAGAGGAATAAACAAAAACTTGTTTCAATTTTATCTATATTCAGTAAGGCTTAAAAAATACAGAAGAATACATATAGTCTGAAATGTTAAGAGTAAGTATCTCTGAATATAGGACCATAGATAATTTTACTTTCCTTTTTATACCTTTATTTTAAAATCAGAAGAAAGGATCAAAAATTTTAAAAAAACAGCTTTTTCCAAAAAATCTTATCTACCTCTTTCCCTAAGAATTACTAGATGAGAAAAAAAATTATGAGCTCCTTAATAGAGAAAAATATTTTGCCCCCTTTTTTTGGAGCCCCATGACCCATATATACATATGTATATATACACACACGTATACATATGTGTGTGTGTGTGTGTGTGTGTGTGTGTGTGTGTATATATATACGTACATATATATATACGTACATATATATATATGTATATACATGTATATACACATGTATATACATATATGTATATATGTATATACATGTGTATATACATATATGTATATATGTATATACATGTGTATATACATGTATATATATGTACGTATATATATATATATATGTATATACATATATATATGTATCTCCCATCGGATACATACTGGGTACTAATGCATCATTCTGTGAAAGGATAAAGCAGCTTCATTGAAGTTATGATATCAACTTTTATGTTTTATTTCTACTTGTCTATTTGTTCATTATTAATTGCATGGAAATCTCAAGCCAACCAATATATTAAACACATCCTTTTAATTTGCTATGTCTCCCTTAAAATACTTCATAGCAAAACATCATTTTGATTTGCTCAAAGTAACAGGTGGAAATGTATGGGAGGAGAGATGGCATGGTACTGATGAGTTGGTGACTGTTGAGGTTGGAGGTGGTTCATGAGATTCATTAAAGTATTTCTACTTTTGTCTGTTTTTCCATACTTTAATAGAAAAATAAAATTTTAAACATGAGCATAGTAAGTTTAAGTATCTTCTAAGTATTCTAAGGTATTCAATAGGCATTGGTACCACTACCGCGTGAAAGAAAAGGGGTTCAAGAACAACCCACATCTTATAAATAGGTACCTGAGCTGCTGACAGCTCAGAGCCTGGAGCCTGCTTCAGATTCTGTGTCTCCCTCTCTGCCCTCCCCAACTCGCTCACGCTCGCTCTCTCTCTCAAAAATAAACATTAAAAATTTTTTTTAAAAAACTAAGGAAACAAAAAGAATATTGCTAACCATTTATTCAATTATCAATTTTTTTTGTCACCAAACAAGTAACTGAGTATCAGTTATTAGACCATTTCTGTGATTAAGACTCCTTTAAAATAAGTCTACAGTTATCCACCTTCCTCACCCATTTTCCTCCTCTAATTCCAAGGCTACACCCCAAGAGGACATCAGACCAAGCTTATAAATTATCCATTCTCACACTACTACAGAGTCCACTACCTGTTCAACTTTCCACTTCCTGCAAACTAAGTCCATTAGGAAACACAATACTGTATGTCCACTAGCCTACTAGTTGCTTTGCCAGGTGCTACAGCTAAGGCAACAGGTCAATCCAGTATCCAGGGTAGCCTACACATCACGTTCCTCACAGAGGAAAGAAAGTGTCCAAGAACCACTGTGGAGGTAGACCACTGAAGAACATAGATAGCCACATGTTTCTGGGTGAGGGTAAGCCACACTGTTCTAAAGACTACTGACAGCTGACTGGCAGCACTGTTTGTGGACTAGACTTTCAGTTTCTGATGTAGGGGTTTTTTTGGCTTATTTATGCTATTTCCTTGAAAAGACTATTAAGTCAGGATATGTTCTGAGAGCTTAGAAGGCAATAAGTGGTCAAGAGGTAAGTGATCTTATTATTAAGTACAGGAGAGGAAACAATAAATTACAAAAATAAATTTTTACGATAAAATAATTATAATAAACAATTACAGTAAGATAAAATTTTAAACATGAGCATGGTAAGTTTAAGTATCTTCTAAGTATACCAACGTATTCAACAGGCACTGGTACCACTACAACCATCCGTAAAAAATAAAGCACAGGATGTATTATTAAACTCATTAGATAACTCAGATAGGACACCATGACAAGATGGGAGGCCACACAAAGGAACAATATGTGATACAATTTCTAAGATTCAGAGAACCAGTTTCAACATCTTTTCCATGAACACAGGTATGAAGTTAATAATAAACATATGAATATATGAAAATAAAGAATAAAGAGTAGTAAATTTAGTGGCAAGAAACATGTGAGAACTGAAAGGTTGTTTCACCAAATCTAAAAGCTTATAATTCTATTCTATCCCCTAGAGGAGAACATAGGCTACTATAGGTAATTTCTTCACAGTACTGGCTATACTTGTTGAATTTTGATCTAAGTTTCATAATATTCTACAGATGCTTAAATCCCCTAAAATTATATGCAAATGTTTTTGTGTCAGCATCTATGAATTCTTCTGAGAAAATCGTCAAAAGTTTTCTTCAGATTCTTGACCTAAAAATGGAGCTCATGTTTGGGGAGATAGGGTTCAGAAAAGACCATTTGCATTGACTTGAAATATAGTAAGATTCACCACATAAAGGCCAGGAAGATCTTACTATATTTCAGCACAACTCCCATATGTTCTGAAATACAGAGAGAGAACTAGAAATTATACTAATCACCAGATATTTATTGAGAATCTACCACTAATACAATTCCATACAGCGAAAGAGAGGAAGAGAAATTATACAAAAAGACAGCTTTATTTACACTATAACTACTGAATTAAAAGAAAGCAAAACTCCAAAATCTAAATGGAACAGAAAAATACAATCTCTTAGAATCTAATGGCTGCAAAGGATTATACAATGCCACTTTCACACAAAAACATCTTTTATTAAGGCCCTTATACACAGTCATCCAGACTCTATAACAAATTACTCTATCATAATATAGACGGTTTTAAGCATGTAATTTGTATGCAAACACAAAAATCATAAAAAAACAAAACAAAACGTAAGTTTGCTTTTTAAGTTCAACATCTAAGAATATTAAAAGCTGAGGAAAGCAGTTTTTTAAAATCTACTTTCAAGCCATAATACATAAATTTCAGTCTACATTTTTAAATATATTTGGCCCCAAAATGTATGTCAGTTCCAAATCTGTCAATAAATACTACTTCATCTTAATATAAACAGTACATGTCATCTGTAAAATGGAAAAAATAAGTTTTTCTTTGCATGTTTACTAAAAATTGTGTTTAAGATAAACTTTACACCTCTTGAATGTAGTAATCTTATTTTTTATTTGAAACTACTTCATATACCACGTAAAACTCATGAAATGACTGCAATTCCTCGGGTGCGTTGTTACAATGAAAAGGGTTCAAAAGAGTCAAAGGGATCTGAAAACTGACCTATTCATACACCCAGGGGTTTAAGACTAGTTGCAAAGAATCAACCAGAGAGTACTTTAAAAATGGGATTCCCAGGTCCTACTCTCTAGTAGGTCTACAACGAGATCCAGGAATTGGTAAAATACCTCTCCTGGTAATCCTAAAGAACAGCAGGTTTGAATACTAGCAGAGAGGCAGGAATAAGAAAGGGTAACAATGAAGGTGCCAACTTAAAACACAAAAAAAAACAAAAAAAAAACAAAAAAAAAACAAAAAAAAGGTATGAGCACATAGTATAACACTAAGCGAAAAAAGTTCAAAAACAAATACCACATGATTTCACTCATGTGGAATTTAAGAAACAAACGAGCAAAGGGAAAAAAGAGAGAGAGAGACAAAAACAAGAAACAGACTCTTAACTATAGAGGACAAACCGATGGTTACCAGAGGAGAGTTGGGTGGGGGGAGGATGGATAAAATAGGTGATGGGAATTAAGGATGTCATGATGAGCACCTGGTGACATATGGAATCACTGAATCACTATATTCTACACCTGAAACTAATATAATGCTGTATACTGAAATTAAAATAATAAATTTTATAAATATATAAGAATAATAAAGCAGAATAAAATGGATTCACAGTCTACCATTTTCAGGAATATTGGTGGAAGGTCCTGGTTCTCCAGGTGGTTCCAAGCTATCCAACAAACGATTCACTTTATTTCGCAGTTCTATCAGCTCTCGACGGAGATACTTCACTTGACTTGATTCTAGGGGTCTTGGTTGGCCATTAACTGGAATAAAAGCATTAATTTGCTCAAAATTAGGCAACAT